>NC_072490.1:617500-1293750 GCF_027574615.1 Eptesicus fuscus
GCACCGATAGACATCGGCATATCCTATTGCAGCACGTCAGCTCCTTCTCTGGGTCAGACTCCTGGCAACACGGCCGCCCGTTCATGAGCCGGGCACGTCCCGTCCCCGTCCCATTGGGTTCCATCCCTCCGGCCTGTGCTGTGAGGAGCCGAGCCCGGCTCTGGTCTGTTTCCTAACTCTTGTGGGGAAAACAAAGCGCAGAGCAAGCCGGACGTGCGGCCGGGCCTGGGGACACACCGTGCGACCTCTGGATGGGCTCCTGGGCAAGGCCGGAGGGGTCTCTCCGGGAAAGCCGGTCTGTCCCCGATGCAGAGAGAACAGGATGTCCTGAGCAGAGCCCTGCCGACCCTCCCCACCGCCCTCACGGACACAGCCATCACGCACACGGGCCGGACCCAGCATCCCACACGCAGACGGGGCCGCGGCACCAGCGGGGCGGCCGGGCGGGCGCCAAGAGGCACACGGAGGCCCGTGTCAGCTGACGGGAGCCCAGGCGAACCGGGACCAGCCCTCCCGCCACAGACAACCCGAAGCTCACAGACGTCTGGAAGCACCAAAGAGCTAACAAGAGCCCTGGCCGGGTGGCTCAGTGGATAGAGCGTCGGCCCGCAGACTGAAGGGTCCCGGGTTCGATTCCGGACAAGGGCACGTGCCTGGGTTGTGGGCTCGATGCCCAGTGGGGGGCGTGCGGGAGGCAGCCAATCCATGATTCTCTTTCATCGTTGATGTTTCTCTCTCCCTCCTCCTTCCTCTCGGAAATCAATCAATAAATAAAAAGAGCCAACCGGATGCTGAGGAGACAGGAGGCCGACGGCCAGGAGAGGACAGGAACCCCGCGAGGTGAGCCCGTGGGAGGCATTCAAGCCACGTCCTCCCTGGGGGTGCTCGCCCACTTGGGGGAGGCGACGTGCGGATCTGAGAGTCTTGCAGGGCCGGGGGTGCAGGATGCACCACGAGGGCGGGGGACACGGAGGACCCACTGCCTGCGTGGGGCTGCGGCCCGAGGGGACTGGGCCGTAGGGGTGAGGATGAACTGGACTAACAGGCACTCCGCAGTCCGATGGGCCTGTGGCCCGGAAATCTCCGGCCTTGAACCGGGGATAACGTGACCCCAGAATCCCAGGGCTCCTGGGCGCCTGGCAGAAGCAGACAACCCCCCAGGAACAGCCTCGGCCTCAAAACCCTTCAAAAACCACGTCTCAAAGACAACGTCCAGCGCAAACTGTAAAGTCATCCGGCCCCGCGGAGACACAGCGGCAGAACCCGCAGAATCTGACAACGGAAACGGGCCACCGGGACCCCCGCGGTGGGAATGATGGCAGATTGAACACAGGCCCAGCCCAGCCCCAGGACCAGGACTCGGCCGCTTGGACCCTTAGTTCTCTCCCTAACCCATCCTCGTCCTTCGCCCACGTTGCTGCGATCCCGCCTGCCTCACCAGCGCCCAGAGGTGTCTTCTGCTGGGCCGTGTTCACGGCCTTCGAGGCCCTCCGCAGGCCGTCCTGACGGGCCCTGCCCAGCCTGGGCCCCGGGGCCGTCCCTCCCACAGCCTGTCCGTCACAGCACATCTGTCCTAAGTCTTTTTCAGCTCGAGGACCTGGCCCCAGCATGGCCCCTGGCTGAGTGCACGATGAATGAATACCTAAGAAAGCAGGAAAGAGGAGTCCGCCTCCTCCTGCCTTCATTTCATTTTATTTATAAAATATTTTTATTGATTTCAGAGAGGAAATGAGAGGGAGACATAGAGACATCAATGATGAGAGGTCGACTGCCTCCTGGATCAAGCCAACGACCAGGGCACGTGTCTTGACCAGGAATCGAACCATGACCTCCTGGTTCATAGGTCAACGTTCAACCACTAAACCATGCCAGTTGGGCTACTTCCTTGATTTTAGAGAGAGAAGGAGAGGGAGGGGGAGAGAAACATCCATTTGCTGTTCTGCTTACTTGGCATTCATTGGTTGACGCTTGGATGTGCTCTGACTGGGGATCGAACCCGCAGGCCTCGTGTGTAGGACGATGCGCTGACCAGGGCCAAGAGTGGGCTTGATAGTCGGTGCTACAGACTAAACTGGCTGAGTTTGTGTCCCCGAGCCGTGTGCTGAAGCCCCAATCCCCAATGTGATGGTATGGGAGACAGGCCTGTAAGGTTAAATGAGGTCATCAGGGTGGGACCTAACCCAATAGGACTGTGTCCTTATCTCTCTCCCTCCCACCTCTCCCTCTCCCTCTCCCCTCTCCTCCCCTCCTCTCTCTCTCTGTCTTTACATCTCTCTCTCTCTCTCTCTGTCTTTTTTTTTTTAATGTATTTTATTGATTTCTTACAGAGAGGAAGGGAGAGGGATAGAGAGTCAGAAACATCAATGAGAGAGAAACATCGATCAGCTGCCTCCTGCACACCCCCCACTGGGGATGTGCCCGCAACCAAGGTACATGCCCTTGACCGGAATCGAACCTGGGACCCTTCAGTCCGCAGACCGACGCTCTATCCACTGAGCCAAACCGGTTTCGGCTCTCTCTCTCTCTCTCTCTCTCTCTGTCTCTGTCTCTCTGTCTCTCTGTGTCTGTCTCTCTGTCTCTCTCTGTCTGTCTGTCTCTCTCTCTGTCTTTCTGTCTCTCTCTGTCTGTCTCTCTCCCATGCACAGAGAAAATGCCACATGAGGACACAGAGAGAAGATGGCTATTTGCAAGCAGGAGAGAGAGGCCTCGCCAGAAACCAGCTCTGCCGGCACCTGGACCGTGGACTTCCCGCCTCCGGAACTTAGAGGAACAGTCCAGTCCCCTCGTCCAGGCTCCAGGGCTGCGGTGTCAGTGACGGGAGCGCGCGGACGCCTCAGACGCCATTTCTGGGACTCGCACGTCTGCAGACCCGCCCCGTGGGAGAGGAGAATCCAACTCAGACGGACAAGAACGGGGAGGGAGTGGACACAGGATGCTGGAAAGACGGCTTTTTAAAAAGTTTTATTTCAAGAACTGTTGTTGTTTTTACTGGTATTTCAAAAAAAGGTGGATCCAAGTACAAAAAGAAAAAGTCAGTTGAATGACAGCAGAGGCTTAGAAACCACAGCAGCAGAAGCGATGGACGGACAGACGCACAGACAACCACCCACGGACGCGGTTCTGCTCGGGCTCTTGGCTGACTGTGTCCCCCTCCCGTACAACACACGAAGCATGCCATGAGACAGAAAAGGAAAAGCTGGACGAACAGCTACAAAGGAGCGACCCTGACCTCCTCCCCCGAGCGACCCTGACCTCCTCCCCCGCCCGCCCCCTCTCCTCTCCCCTCGCTCCGCTCCGCTCCGTCAGGTCAAGTTGTTCTGAAGACAGTTGGCCTCCAGCTCCGCGGGGTCGCCGCGGCCGCCCTCGAGCTTGGGCGACAGGGAGTTCTGGACGATGAAGGGCTCCTCCTCTTTCAGGCAGGACTTGAGGACCTCCTGGATTTTGTGGGGGGCGCTGGGGTCGTCCTGCAAGAGGGACAGAGGTGAGGGAGGGGCAGGGCGGAGACAGAAGGCGGGAGAGGGACCGAGTGACCCGCTTGAACTTGACGGGAGACTGGATCGCAAATACCGTTCTTTCTTCCTTTGTAAAAAGATATATTTGTATTGATTCAGAGAGGAAGGGAGAGGGAGAGAGAGAGAAACATCAATGATGAGAGAGAATCACGGACCGGCTGCCTCCTGCAGGCCCCCCGCTGGGGGTCGGGCGGGAAGGAAGGCTGGACCCGGACAGGATGCTCCTCAGGCCAGGGGCCGGGTGAGGTGGGGGTGGAGCCCCCAAGAGGAGCCGTCCCTTCGCCCTCAGGGGCCTGCATCCTTGGGCTGGGCCATGTGGTCAGGATCCCAGGACCGCCCGTCTCCTGGGCTCTGATGCCCGCCTTGAACTTAGGAGTCTCTTGGTGCGTACCACATCCTCGAATCCCTGTTCGTCCTGTACCCTCCGGAGCAAGACTGCTCACTGTCACCCTCCGTTAGCTCCTTTCCTTTCCCCTTCGCTCCCCGCCCCCCGCCCGAGGTTTTCTTTTCTGGGTTGGTGAACAAGGACTCATCACTCATTCTCTCCCCACCTGGGCGACCCCCCTCTCCCCGTCCGGAACACGGGACAGTGGCCTAGATCTGTGCCCCACACGGTAGCACGGCCCCTTTCCGAGCGCCCCGCGGCCCGGGCGCCTGGTGGCGGCTGTGGTGGGCGTTGCAGCGATGGAAGCTCCGTGGACGTGGGCAGCTCTGGCCTCCACGGGGAGGCCCCAGCGAGCGCTGGCGCTCTGTGGTCCATTATTTCAAAGAACCTCCTCGGGTTTCCTCCGTGCCGCGGCTCCACCGGAGAGCTCGCTAGCTCCCTGTGTGCGCGCTGGCGCCTTCCCCTGGCGGCTCAGAGCTCGGCGCGTACAGAGTTCCAGGATTGGGTGGCTTCTGTTTTACTTTTTTTTCTTTTAATTTTTTAAAATATATTTTTAATTGCTTTCAGAGAGGAAGGGAAGAGGGAGAGAGAGAATCATGGATGGGCTGCCTCCTACACACTCCCCACTGGGGATTGAGCCCACAACCCGGGCCTGTGCCCTTTTCCGGAATCGAACCCGGGACCCTTCAGTCCACGGGCCGACGCTCTGTCCACCGAGCCGCACCGGCCAGGGCCTGGTCTCTGACCGGGGAGTCTGGGAGCACACAGTGGGCAGGGTCTTTGGAAGAGCCGGTTGGGACGTGTACTGGTTTCAGCTGGTGTTTACTGAGCCCACCCACCTCCGAACAGGACTTACCCGGACCCATGGGCCCCCCTCAGCCCCAACAATGGCCTGGAAGTCTGCCAGGATTTAGGGTCCTGGGACAGCGTCAAGACGTTTGCCCAGTCCCCCCAGAGGGCAACCCCTCTGGCTTCAGTGACCCCCAGGCATCCCCCAGCAATGAAGGCCGAGCCGCCTCCTCGACAGAAAGAGCAGGAAGACAAAGCACCATCATCCCAGGAAAACCCCTCTGCACCCCCACAGCTCCGCGAGTCGGGGAGAGATGCTCCATCAAGCCCCCCTCCCCGCGCCCACGGCCCCAACCCCGCCGGTCGCCCCCCGCGGGCCCCCGGAGCTGAGGGGCGGCTCCGCACCGAGACACACGCAGGCCCAGCAGGGCCGAGGCCGAGCACACACGGGGAGGGAGGCCTGAGGAAGGCGTCACCTGGCCCATAAGGTTACAGGGGAGCGAGGCGCGGGCGGGGTGCGGGCAGGGCCCCGTTTCCTTACGTTTGGGTGCGAGCCCTCGGCAATGGTGGAAAGGGAGAAGTTGTCGTTGTGGAGTTCAGACGGGGTCCGGAATTTGCTGGTTGGGACAGAAGAGAGAAGGGCCACGTGAGGGAATGGCCGTGGCAAACTCGGAGGACGCTCAGGGGCCCAGGGCTGCATCTCAGCTAACAGACGCGCGGCTGTTCGCTGCGCCGCCGAGGGAACGCCTGCCATTATTAATCTTTACTTTTTAAAGATATTTCTATTGATTTCAGAGAAGGAAGGGAGAGGGAGGGAGAGAGAGAAACATCAATGAGGAGTGAGAATCATGGATCGGCTGCCTCCTGCACGCCCCACACTGGGGACCAAGCCCACAACCCGGGCCTGTGCCCTTGACCGGAATCGAACCCGGGACCCTTCAGTCCGCAGGCCGACGCTCTATCCACTGAGCAGCACCGGCCAGGGCTCCCTGCTACCATTTGAACCGCGATCCAGCAGCGTCTTTATTACCGACTCCACGTAGTTCATCGAGACGTTCGATGGAGAACTGACAAGGGGATGAGCAGCTATGGCCGCGCCTGTCTGCCAGGCGGTTACAACCACATCGTGCCGCCATCTCGCCAACGGTGATCGCAAGATGCCAGCGATGGTAAGACACAACCAAAACCACCCCGTGTTTCCCAGAATTAACGAACCGCGCAGTTGGACATGGGCAGCGGTCGGAGCAGGGCCAGGCGGGGGAGGCAGGGGGTGCGCAGAGGGAGACGGGGGGGGGGGGGAAGCAGGCGAGCTGACGGGGTGGCAGGAGCCAAGCTCTGTGCAGAACACAGCCAGCTCGGGAGAGGCCTAGAGCGCGGCTCTGCCCGGCACAGCCCGGCTTCTCCACACCCAGGGCAGCCAGGGCTCCCCTCTCCCCATCCTCAGGGCGCTGCAGGGGGCCCCCTCCACATCCCTTCGGGGCGGCCTGAGGAGCCCAGGGCCTGGCTCATGGTCGCAGGCGCAGACGCCCCACCTCAGCGCACAGGCACAGTGAGAGGCCCGGGCCCGGGCAGGGCTTCAGGCACATTCTCCTCGGGAGCCTCGGGCAGGGGCAGGGCGGGGACTGATAGGGCAACAGGTGGCAAGGGCAGTGGGCACAGTTCTGAGTGAATTGTCTCCTGGGCCCCAAGGGAGCTGGACTCCCATCTCCTCCTTTTGTTTTTTGTTGTTGTGAATCCTCACCCGAGGATGTTTTTCCATTGATGTTTAGGGAGAGTGGAAGGGAGAGGGAGAGACAGAGAGAAACATCGATGGGAGAGAAACACATCGATGGGTTGCCTCCTGCACGAGCCCCCCGACCAGGCCCGGTCTGGGGAGGAGCCTGCAACCGAGGTATGTGCCCTTGACCCGAATCGAACCCGAGACCATTCGGTCCGCAGGCCGACGCTCTAACTGGCGAGGACTGGATGCCTTTTCTCTGAGCAGCCTCTGGGGGGGAGACAAATGGTGCTGGACAGCGGCAGTGCGCACGGGCGCAGCCTCTGCGATTCCGGCACTTTCTGTGTAGGAATGGATATGCCCGGGAGGGTCTTTGGTATGAAAACACAATTGGGGCCTGGCCGCGTGGCTCAGGGGTGAGTGTCGACCTATGAACCAGGAGGTCAGGGCTCGATTCCGGGTCAGGCACAGGCCTGGGTTGCCGGCTCGATCCCCAGTGGAGGACGTGCAGGAGGCAGCCGATCCATGAGTCTCTCTCATCATTGATGCTTCTCTCTCTCTCCCTCTCCCTTCCTCTCTGAAATCAATAAAAATATATTTAAAAAAACACACAAGCCCTAGCCGGTGTGGCTCAGTGGATAGAGCGTCGGCCTGCGGACTGAAGGGTCCCAGGTTCGATTCCAGTCGGGGGCATGTACCTTGGTTGCAGGCACATCCCCAGTAGTGGGTGTGCAGGAGGCAGCTGATCGATGTTTCTAACTCTCTATCCCTCTCCCTTCCTCTCTGTAAAAATCAATAGAATATATTTTAAAAAAAGATTCTCCCTCATCATTGATGTTTCTATCTCTCTCTCCTCTCTTCCTCTCTGAAATCGATAAAAATATATTAAACACACACACACACACACACACACCCACACACACACAAACACACACACACACACACACACAACACCACACACACACACACACACACACACACACAACTGGGGGTGGAGAGCTGGGTCCCAATACCCTCAGGAGCACATCTGGTCAGGAGGAGGGTGTGGCCGCGGGTCCGGGCGGGCGGGCGGGCAGACTCACTGGGTCCGGCGCAGCTTGGTGTTCTCGGTCCGGAGCAGGTAGAGCTTCTTGGCGAAGAACACGGTCATCATGAAGAGCAGGAGCAGCACGAGGGCGGCGGAGCCCACGGCCACGCACAGCACCTGGAAGTCGGTGATGACGGACTCGCAGCGCGCCCCCTTGTGCCAGATGTAGTCCTGGGTGTTGCACCTGCAGAGCCGACGGGCGGGCGAGACCAGGTGGTGGGCGGGCGGCCCTGCCAGGGCGAGGCCTGGTCTCTGACCCGCACTTCCTCCCCGCCGGGTCCTAGGACCGCCCGCCGGGAGCTGGGCTGCGCCGCTCTGGGCAGACCCCACCGCTGCTATTCCGGCCCGCCCATAGCCACCCAGGCCGCGGGCCAGGCCGCTCTGGGGCCCATGACGTCAAGGTGACCAGGGCCGGAGACACTGAAGGAGCTGGCCGTTCGCTGACTGTGAGGCGGCCAGGAGCAAAGGGAGCCTGGTCCCACCCGCAGGGTCCGCTCAGCAGCCCGCCCCAGCCCTGGGCTCCGGGGGAAAGAAGACGAAACGCAAGGTGAATCGGATCCCGGCTACCAAGTAGTAGGACCCGCCCAGCACCGGCACCTTCTCCTTGCTCTGCAGTCCCATCTGGTTCCTGTGGCGAACCAGACCCTGACGGGCACGCGGACAAGGGCGCCCTTCTCCCATCTCTGCGCCCCCAACGCTCTGCCCCCCAACGCCGCCGGCCTGTCCCCGTGAGAACCGCCCCCGGGTGGGTGCCGTCCTTTTGTGGAGTGACTTTCGCCTGCCCTTGGGGACATTCCCAGGCTCCAACTCTTCCAATGACATTGCTGTTTCCATGGGAACCAGGCTGCTTCAAAGAGGCAAGATGGGGAAGGATACAGAGGCAGGCAAAGCAGGGAGGACAGGAACCTCAGGGTGAGCGCCAGACCAGAGCAAGGAGGACGGGCTACGCCACACCCAGAGGGGAGCAGCGTGGGGAGACGGGGGCTAACGGGGGATCCCTTCCCTCCCCGCCGACCCCGGGGGCCGCGGGAGGCCCACGGCGCTAGCCCGCTGCTCGGGAGAAGTTCTGCCCGGCCCCCGGGCCTCTGCAGCGGGTCGGTGGCAGAGACAAAGGCGCGCAGTCTGCAGCTGCAGGCTCAGCAGCCTCCTGTGCGCGGAATGCAAAACCGTTCCCAAGCCTCAGCCAGCCCGGTGTGCGCGGCAGGAGGGAGGCTGAGCAAGGGGACCCGGGTGGCCTTGACCCTTCGGAGGGAGGACCCCCGGGGAGCCGTGGCCACACAGCCATGCAGCCCAGGGAAGCGACCAGGGAACCCCGAGAGCTCCAGGGGGTGCGGGGACTCTGCTAGCTCCCCAGGGGCAGCAAGGGCTCCCATGGCGCACGCTGGAGGGGAGCTTCCTGTGAAGGTGGAAACTCAGACCTCCACTAGGATGGGGCCATGATTTTGCACGGAGACCCCGCCTCCCGGGCTCAACCCATCGCTATGGCCTCCCCAGTGACGTCTGAGGAGCAAAATCCAAGGTGCTCTCATTTCCAGGGGCCCTTAACCAACCACATGGCCTGGCCACCGTTATTTCTTTCCTTTTTTTGTTTGGTTTTAACTATATTTTTATTGATTTCAGAGAGAGGAAGGGGGAGGAAGAGAGAGACAGAAACATCCAAGATGAGAGAGAATCATGGATCAGCTGCCTCCTGCACGGCCTGGGATCAAGCCCTCAACCCGGGCGTGTGCCCTGACCGGGAATCCAACCGTGACCCTCCTGGTTCCTAGGCCGACGCTCAACCACTGAGCCACCGTGGCCGGGCCACCATTATTTCCTGGTCACAGTCGCTCCTTTTGGCCGTGGCTGGTAACCCCTCTCAGACCGGTGTGGACACACCCTCCCGCGAGTGACCTGAGCGTCATGATCGTGTGTACGAAACCACTTCACAGGAAGGAACTGGACGTCAAGTTTTAATGCCAAAGGCACAACCTTCATGCGTTCTACCTGTTACTCTCCTGTCAGAACATCAAGACCTACAGGATCTGAATTCTTCACACGCCTCCAAAAAGACCAAGGAAAAGACACACTGGGAATGACACTTAAAAAAGACATCCAGGCCCTGGCTGGTGTGGCTCAGTGGATAGAGCGTCGGCCTGCGGACTGAAGGGTCCCGGGTTCGATTCGGGTCAAGGGCACATGCCCCGGTTGCGGGCTCGATCCCCAGTGGGGTGTGTGTAAAAGGCAGCCCATCCATGATTCTCTCTCAACATTGATGTTTCTCTCCCTCTCCCTTCCTCTCTGAAATCAATAAAATGTATTTTTTAAAGACACCCACGCTATGGAAACGCTCCTCCCAGGACCGTCAGAAACAGGTCCCCGCGGAGCCTGAGGCTCTGCTGCACGGTGGGGCCGGGAGAGGACGAAGGCGGCTCACCGGCCACATCGGCCGACTCACGGATCTTCCAGGACAAGCCAGGCTCCCTAGCAGGTTACCCGCCTCCCGGGGAGGGTGGGACGGAGCAGTCACCGAGGAGGCATGGGATGGTGCTGCCGGCCACGTCCTCAGAGGCACCGGCCGCTCGGTGTCTTTTCTGGACGGGGTGTCCGAGGAGACAAAAATCAAGGTAGAAAGGGAAAAGCCACGACCCCAAACCCCACCACCTCTGCTGCCCGGGGAGACTGCCTCTCGGCTCCAGTGGCTGCTCTCTGGCTGGCCTGGTCCCAGTGAGCAGGGCCTCCCTCTGACGTGACACCCCACCCCCGACGCGGCCCTGCAGGTGGCTCAGAGGGCGTGGCCGCCGCAGTGGTCTCTCCTCTGAGTAGGTTGGAGGGCACACTCTTTGCTGGTGTAGACAGAATTCCCCCCCAAAACGCCTCAAGCCAGCAAAGGCCCCATTCCGAAACCCTTCCCTTTGCCTCTATTTAAAAATATATATTTTTATTGATTTCAGAGAGGAAGGAAGAGGGAGAGAAAGATAGAAACCTCCATGATGGGAGAGAATCATTGATCAGCTGCCTCCTGCACGCCCCACACTGGGGATCGAGCCCGAAACCCGGGCATGTGCCCTTGACCCGAATTGAACCCGGGACCCTTCGGTCCACAGGCGGACGCTCTGCCCACTGGGCCACACCGGCCAGGGCCCTTTTGCCTTCAGAGTCAGTGGTTGGGTCAAGGACACAACCCTTAGAGGAAATACAAAACCTCATCCCCGAGGACGCTCTCCCAGGGACGGGGTCGCGGGCAGCGCGTTCAGGCAGGACTTGCGCGTCGGTGCCTGAGCGGACAGCTCTTCCCGGGAGGCCCGGGAGCTGGGCCTGGGCCTCCCCCTCGGCTGCGTGGGCCTCACACACACTCCTCAGGGGCTCTCTCCCAGCTCCCGGCACCTGCCGGCCACCCCTTACCTGCAGAAGGCCCCGAGGCTCTCCACCAGGTAGCACTGGCCGCCGTTGTGGCAGTAACTGGGGAGGAGGTCGCACACGGACCGGCAGGAGCTGTTGTGCCGCACGAAGCCGCTGCGGCACGCGGTGCCGTTCTCGCCGGGGGCCAGGTCCCGGCCCGGCTCTCCCGGGCGCGGCCTGAGTGCGATGCTGCCGCCAGGGGCCGTGCCCAGGGTGTGCTGAGGGGGCACGGCGTGCCACCAGCTGGGGGGCTGGCCGGTGCCGGGCCCCAGGCCAGGCTTCCTGCTGGGCACCAGGCCGTCCTCGTCGTCCAGGTCTGCACCTGCATCCTTGCCCTCCTCCCCCTCCTCCTCCTCCTCCAGGTCGTCATAGAAGGACGTGGTGGGGTAGAAGTCGGACTCGTCGAAGGGGGTGAAGTCGTCGTACAGGTCCAGCAGGCTCCAGGAGGGGGTCTCGCCCCCGTCGTCGGGGTGGCGCTCCGAGGGCCCTGGCGGCTCGGGGAAGCTCCCCAGGTCGGCGCCGCGGCCTTCGCCATCCAGTCCTTGGAAGTAGTCGATGTCAATGACCTCGGACCCCGGGTGGCGCTCCGGGGCGCCCTGGAGCGGGTACGTGGGCTCCGGCCCCGGAGGCTCAGGGGTGCCGCCCCCCAGGTTCAGCCACAGCTCCGCGGGGCTCCCGTCGGGGCGCTGGGGGCCTGGGCTCGGCGGGGGGCCGGGGGCGGGGGAGGGGGGTCCACCGGCCGCTGTGGCTTCAGGAAGGGCGGGCGGCAGGGAGGACGGCCCAGGGGCCCCGCCCGGCGCCGGGGGCGTGGCGGGCAGAGCCTGCGTGTCCCCGCTGCCCGCCTCTGCCGTCGCCGCGCCCAGGCCCGGGCTGTCGGCCTCCAGCCAGGCGGTGCCCGTCACGGCGGCCGATGCCTCCAGCGCGTCCTCCGGCCCGACCCCGGGGCCCCCCGGGGGCCCGTCCACCGTCCAGGCCTCCTCCCCGGCCCCGGGCGGGCCCGCCTTCTCCCGCGTGTCGTTGGCACGCGGCTCCCACGCCGCGGGGGTCTGTGCGGGCTCGTCCACCTCCACGGCGCTGCCCGCCTCGCGCGCTGCGGGGCAGAGGGGCGGGGCGTCAGGGCCCCCGCCTTTACGGCCCCGCCCCCGCCGTTCTCCTGGACCCCAACCCCACCGCGAGGCCACGCCTCACCTGTAAGCCCCGCCCGATCCCGCCCCCAGGCCGGGGTGCACATCCCGCCAGGTTTCCGACCAGGCCCCGCGCCCACATGACACGGCGTCTAACCAGGCCCCCCAACGCCGCCCCGGAATAGATCTGGCCCCGAACTCGCACCCAGGCCCCGCCCACTCCAGGGCCCCGCCCTGAGCTCACACCCAGGCCCCGCCCCGAACTCGCACCCTCAGGGCCCCGCCCACCTCAGGCCCCGCCCCAAAGTGCACACCCTCAGGGCCCCGCCCACCACAGGCCCCGCCCCAAGTGCACACCCTCAGGGCCCCGCCCACCTCAGGCCCCGCCCCAAAGTGCACACCCTCAGGGCCACGCCCACCAGAGGCCCCGCCCCGCCCCAGGCCCCGCCCTGAACTCGCACCCTCCTGCACCCCCTTCACCTCTAAGTCGGGCGCTCAAGTCTCACCCTCAGGGCCGCCCACCCGACCCTCCGCAGCCGGCACCTAGGCCAGCACACCCAGGGAGGGGCCGCCCCCACCCTCCGGCCTCCCCGGGACCCCCACCTCTCGCGCACCCCTTCCCCCGCGCGGGCTGCAGGCCAGGCGCTGCCCCGCCCCCTGGCCTCCCGCTCGGGGACCCTGCTGCGCCCGAGGCCGGGGTCCCTGGCTCCGGGGAGGGCGAGCCCGCTGGGTCCGGGGCAGTCGGTACCTACCCGGCGCGGCCCCGGCGACCAGCACCAGCGCGGCCGCCAGGAGCAGCAGCGGCGGCGGCCCCCGGCCCGGGCCCCCGCCCCTAGCGCGGCCCATGGCGCGGCCCCGAGCGCTGTCCACGGTCTGTCCCGCTCGCTGCGCCTCCGCTCGCGGCCGCCGCGCTTCCCGCCCGGACTGCGGCGTCTCAGCCCGCGATGGGCAGCGCGAGGAGCCGCATGCCGCCGCTGTCCCGGTGCCCGCCGTCCCCGCCGCGCCTCCCCGCCTCCCGCGCCACCGCTCCGCGCTCGGCGCCGCCCCCACCCCGCCCGCCGCTCCCGCCCCGCGCACGTCGCTCTGACGCCGCCGCTCAGGCCGCCTGCGGGCGGGACAGACAGACCCCGGCTCGGCGCCGAGACACACGGACGCCCAGTGGCGGGCAGCCAGGCGCACAGCGCCGCGCGTGGGGTGGCCCACAGGTGCGCGGGCGGGAGGCCCGCGGGCGGGGTCGCGGCCCCGCCTCTCTGTGGAGCGCTGGCGGGACCCCACCCGCGAGGAGCCCACCCGCCACGCGGCGAGCACGGAGGCGGGGGCCCGGCACCCGCAGACTCGGGGCGGGGCTCCGAGGGGCCGCAGGGGCGGGAGCCCGAGCCGCGCGGTGGCCACGAGCCGAGCCCGGGGTGCGGGGCGCCTCTCGGATGTCTGCGCCAACCGCGTGCTCGGGGCGGGAAGGGTCCCGGGGTCTCCGGGTCCCCACGAGAGCCGGGCCAGGGGTGCAGCGGCGGCCGCCCGGCTCTAACCGGATCAGCCCTAATCCGTCGCAGCCGGAGCCCAGACTCGCTCACCAGGCCCCCGGGAGTGCGACCCGGGGCAGGGAGACCGTCCTGGTGCCGCGGCTGCCTCGCCTCCCCTGGCAACCTGGGAGCGTCCCGTCTATTCCTCCCTCCCGGGAAGCATCGCCCCACGGCCCGGGTCACCGGGCTCAGGTTCCTGGGTGGACCCAGGGGCCTAGACCGCAGCCTGGGGGCGCGCGGACGCCAGGCCGGCTCATCCCGGAGCCCTGCTGGGCGGGGCAGTGGCCACCTGGCCACTTCCTTTATCCACCAAATCAAAGCCAACCTCCTGATGTGTCACTGACCCGCGTGACACGGGGTCACAGCCGAGAAGTGGCAACTGTTACTGAGACACTCCCCGTCCGTCCCTATGTCTGTCCCTAGGGAACCGCATCGGTGACTAAGCGGAGATCCAACGCCTGGGAGGGGGTTACCTCGGCTCAAACCTGTCTCTCTCACTGGACCACCTGCTGCTGCAGGGCTTCCTCCTCTCAGCTCTGCCTGCGAACCCCGCACCCTGGGAGCTCAGCTCCCAGCTCCCTCCCCATGAAGCCTCCACAACCTGCCCGGCAGACACCATGCCCTCGTCTGCCAGGGGAGGGAGGGCTCCCAGGGCTGCGAGGAGGCACAGGTGGGTGAACGGCAGCATCCACTCTCAGCCCAGAACCATGGGTCTGGAGCTTCCTGCAAAGGGACTTTTTATGCTTATTTTTTTCATTTGACTTTTTATTGAATGTACTGGGGTGAAATTGGTTAATAAAACTACATAGGTTTCAGGTATACAATTCTACGTCATCTGTATATTGTGTTCACTACCCAGTCATGTCTCCTTCCATCACCTTCCCCCTTCCTCTCCCCCCTCCCCCCACCCCTCTTCCCTCTGGTAATCACCGTCCTGTTCCTATGCGGCTTTTCCCGTAACCCCTTCACCTTCAGCCAGGCCCTCACACCCTCCTCTGACAGCTGTCCGTCCGTTCTCTGCATCCGAGTCTATTTTGGTTTATTGTTTAGATCCCACATAGACGTGAAATCACACGGTATTTTTTCTGACTTCATACTGCCTCTGGGGACAGCACAAATGGGACAGAAAGAGGACCTTCTCTGAGCAGAGGCTTGGGGGGGGGGGCGGGGGGCTTCGCACTCGAACCCGCTCTGCTTCCCCCACGGCTTATCTGTCTCCTTGACTCGGGTGGTGGTCAAGGGGAGGTGGTGAACATGCCTGCCTGCCGCCTCCTTCCTGAGGCCTCCTGCGCGGGAGAGGCCTCGTGGATGGGCCTTGGCCGTCTGGATGGGGTCCCTACTCCCACACCTTCCTTAAAACTCCGACCTGCTCCCGCGTCTCATTGATTTTGTCAAGATAAGCAAGCGCCCGGCATAAAATAGGGCGCGTCTCCTTCCTGAGCCAGCCCCTTCCCTTCCACGGGGACAGGTTCTGCTAGGACTTCCATTTTGGGATTTTAAACCAACTGTTGCCATTCCGTTCCACTCTGATCCTCCCTAGCTGGTGCCACAGCAGCTTCAGAACGGAGGGCAGCACCCTGGCTGGGCGAATGTGCGAGACCGTAGGAGAGCCAGTGACCCGGGTCTCCTACATCAAAAGGGGTGACACACTGCATCGAATGTATGAAACGTTTTCTCTGGGCACAAGGCCGGGGTAGCCTGAAGAAGGGGAGAGAAGATACAGGAAGTGGATGTGAGAGCAAAGGAAATGGTCTACTATGTCCCCACGTTCAAGTCCCCGCGCTCGGGCACCAGGGATGCTTTGCGAAGCAATGCTTCTGCGCCTGAGGCTCTCTCTTACTGGGTTTGGCCGCCTGCCCCAGCACCAAGGCCCATTGCCATGGCGACGGCCAGCTTCCCTGTGCAGACACCCCTGGCTTCACCCGGGGCTGCTGTCCGGGCAGGAGCGGCCCCAGCTGCCAAGGCCGGGACATCAGGCCGCACAGGAAGACGTGGTTCCTGCGTGAAGCCTCAGGAGCGACCTCGAACACCTCTGAGTGCTCTCCCGGGGCCTGACTTGCCTCATTCATAACCGCAGACGCACGTCTTGCAGACGGACACACCCCCTGCGGGTGGGAAGGCCTGGACTAAGCTTTAGACTTCACACCTTTTCGTTACCGTGTCTTCATTTCACAAGAGGCTTCAGGACGCAGAGGTGGGGCCTCACTCAGAATGGGGTCCTGCCCTCTTCCCACAGCACGCCTCCACCGGGGCACCTGAGTTAATGCCGTGATCTCTAAATCCCGACGACGTCCTAGAGCCTAGATCCGTGGTCGGCAAACCGCGGCTCGCGAGCCACATGCGGCTCTTTGGCCCCTTGTGTGTTCTAACGCCACTTCAACATAGACTCGTCCAGGCCGACTTCTGCGCATGGGCCACAAAGTTTCAATCGCACTGTGCGTGCCCGCACGTGGTCTTTTGTGGAAGAGCCACACTCAAGGGGCCAAAGAGCCCTGGGACCAGAATCCTGGGAGCCCGTTAACCACGCCGGATTCCAGAACTCCCCGAGGGCCGGCCCAGCACCCCGTGCGGATCCTGCAGGGGATCCGGATCCACGTGCAGAGGATGGAGACCCGCTGTTCCTAATCGCACCTGGGGGAGCACTCCACAGCCAGGGCCTCAGGGACCGGAGACTGACTGCGGCACATGCCCGGCTCTGCGCTGGAGAACTCACACTGAGAGCTAGAAGCCAGGCTTGAGGGCAGTTTACCTCCCTGGGAACCCGCAGGGGAGCAGGCGCTCCCGGCCCACGGCTCTAGCACTCTTCACCTCGGGCAGAGCGGGTGGGGTCAGGAAGCAAAGCACACCAGCCCGGCGCTTCCCCCAGGGGCCGGCGCTCACCGCCTGGCAGAGTCCGCTCCTTTTGCTTCCCGGGTTCATGGCCTCTTGAAGACCATGGCTTCCGTGTCCTGAACAGGCTTCTCAAAGGATGTCCTTAGGAGTAAGTACAGCAAGGCTCGAGGATTCATCGGCCCACGAGGCCTGTCTCCACCTTGGGGCCGCGTCTAAGCTGCGCCCTGATGGACATCCTCTAGCTCAGCGGTCGCCAACTGGTGGTCCGCGAGGTCCAAAAGGTGGGCGACCGCTGCTCTAGCTCACGAGCAGAACTAGGCTCCCCTGCGGGGTGCCAGCCGCCCTCCTGGGGGAACCAGGAAACAAACAGCGGACGAGCCCCATTTAACTGTGTGTTGCTCAAGGACGAGGGAGGTGGTTGGTGTGCCGACCAGGACCAGCTGGGGCTGCGTGTAGGCTCCTCACAGAACCAAAGAAGAAACGGGTGCAGAAATGCAGAGAATGGACTGGAACCTGGAAGTGATGTTCCATTTATTCACCGAGAAGGAGGGCAGCTAGGCCTTCTCGATCCATTTCCTCCAACCTCCCCAAACTCCCTCTTCATTTCCCCCAAAATAACAACACAGAGAAACATGTTTGTACAAAAACCACGTATTATTCCCCCTCACAAAATCGAGTGGCTGTGTTACAGGAACGAAACCAGATCAAAGACGTGAAAAGAAAAAGCCACTACTTAACTGAAACACAACAGTGCGGAGTCTGGGTTCTGTGTAGAATTGTCACCAGCGCAGTAAAAATAGCCCCACCCGGATCTTTTAAACTTGAAAGTGATCACATTAAAAACCTGAGGTTACAAGGGACCACAGTATGAACCAGAATTTCATTTTCCTTCTAAGACCCCAGTGGAAAGGTAGGTATTTGGAATGAGTTTCCTTTGGGAAAACGGGCGGGAAAAGGGAAAACCCGGCTACTGTCAGAAGGCACGGGGGCTGTTCTGGAGGCAAACGCACGGGAACGGGACGCCAGCAGCACGCTCAGTCCCACTCCGAGCCCCGAACAAACCCGAGGAGCAAGGTCCTGGCTCCAGTGCCGACGGGACCAGGGCCCCCGTCAGAGGCCACACTGAAGGCTTGAAAGGCAAATCCTAACTGGTTTTCTCTTGTGTTATTTGCTTTCTGATATGAAGGGGAAGTTCTAAGGTGCTTTACAAACACCTACCTACACCTCTCATACGTAAAGCCTTATACACTGTGTAGAAAGATCCCCAAAAGATGGTCCACTTGGCATTCTGGCTGACACTGCCATCCGAGGCTGTGACGGAGGAGGCAGGGGCTCTGGGCATCGGATGGGGAACACGTTCCCACACGCACACAGGACGGGGGGCAGGGAGGGTCCGTGGAGAAACCAAGAGTCTCAAGTCATCTCGAGTCACTCCTCGGCGGGGGCAGGAATGGGCTCAAGTGAAGGCATCTCCGTGGCTCTTCCTCTGGAACGGCGTCCCTCTCCCGGCCGAGCACCTGACCCTCCAGCACGATGCTCTGTGGCCACGTGAGCTCCATGACCCCCCCCCCCCCCGCCCCGTCTCCTCGCCAGAATGTGAGATCTCAGAGAGGGAGGGGAAGGTATGAGGCTGCTGACCCGGCTCCCTGCTGGGCCCCACCCCAGCCCGAAAGTACCGCTCCACTAAGTCCCTCACCTGCTGCTGCCAGAGGCTGCGTGGGGACCCGCTCCCGGCAGCCTAGCCATGAGCTCAGTGTCAGCACTATCTACTTCCTTTTTTTAAGTTTTCTTCTTTTTTTAAGAGAAAAAGCATGCACACAAGCAGTGAACAAGTGGGCTGGGTTCACAGGGCGGCCGTGGCCCTCGGCCCAGAACCGTCCTGGCCCGCCCCAGGGATGAAGTGATGCCTCCCAGGCCAGCCCAAAGCTCACTCGGCTCAGAACACAGAAACACGCACTGCAGCCCAGCAAGCCGCCGAAGGACAGGGCGAGGGGCCTGTGGGCCGGAGGGGAGGGCGCGGCCCGCGTCCTCACTAGAGGGAAAACCCAGTGGGGTCCCTTCCCCGTCCTCTGATTCGGGCGCATCTATGGGTGGCCAAAGCCTCAGAGACGTCACCATCAGCACCGTTCTTAGCTCAGATAAGCAGGAATAAGGTCACTTGTAATGCCTTAGGGCTGTCCCTGCTGGCTATCCCTCTGTCCATCACCAGTTTTTGGTTCCTATTAACTTTGAATGCTCTTCCTTAAAGCAACGAAGGAAATAAAGAGAAGTGATTATAGAACATTATCCACAGAGGCGTAAGACAAAGCAAGACCGCAGGACAACAGAAATGATAGAGCCTGGAATACCCACACCAGGACAGAAACAACTAGAATGCCCGGGCATACTGTCACCAGGGCACCCGAATGTGGGCCCAGGACCTAACACCAGGGGTGCCAGGGCTGGGGCGGGGAGGCAAGAGGAGTGGGGGAGAGGGATATGGGACGCATGCGTGGGCCGTGAGAAGAAAAATCCTGAAAGAAACCCAGGAGGCTGAGGAATGTGTCTGTCAGTCATCCCCTGCGGCTGGCGGTGACGGGGTCATGCGCTCCCAGCAGCCCCCGGGCTAGGGCGCGGCCGGGGCGGGTGGGCCTGGAGCAGGAGGCGGAGGGACTCCGTCTGCAGGAGGCGGCTGCGGCGGCGGGGGATCTGCAAACACATCCAAGAGTCACTGGTCACTGAGGAAGCACAAGGGCTTGGGAGGACGTGACAAGGAGGGCATGTTCCCCAGGCAGGCGACGAGGCTGCAGGGAGGCGTCGAGCTAGCGCCTGGCCTCTGAGGGCCACAGCCTCGGGCCTCCAGGCCCCTGCTCCCGCCTCAGGCGGCTGGGTGGTACCTGAATCTGTCCCGCTGCTGTCAGGCCCAGCTCTCCCGGGAATCCCCCAGGCCCTCTGAGAGGTTCATTACATTTGGTTGGATTGTGTCTTAACGGTTCTAATTTCACTTCTTTAGTTGGATAGCTACTCCCTGGGCGAGTTCTCCTTCTGTTCCTCCCCCAGTGCTTGCCTAGCTGGGTGCAACGCAGGGCTGTCCCCGGCCCCCAGGACCAGAGCGCCCCTCAGCTGCCGACAGCTGGACGGTCCTGCAGGCCGCACCGCGTGGACCGCAGTCCCTGGGCTTGGGGCCCTGCCTCGATGGGGCCTGCGGGACTGAGTGCGTGTCTGGGCTCCTGCCCATTTCAGCTGCAGCTGCCTGCTCGCACACAGGAACCCACAAACCACTTAACCAGGGGCTTTAAACGTCTAGATTTCGCCAGAAATGAAAACTGAGACAAATAATTAAAGTGCAGTCTTGCTCGCTAGTCAGTTCACCACCCTCCCCAGGAGGCTGCATCCACCCGCCAGGGCTGTCAAAGCATGAAGCCCCCAGATCCAGTCCCTTCCCATCTTCAGGGGAAAATACAGCTGGAAGAGGGGTGCACGTGCCTGCAGAGGCCTGCCCAGGACCCAGTCAGCAGCCCAGGACCCCGAAACACTCATTTGTGGAAGCAAGAGGGGAGGGGGGGCCAGAAACCCTTCACATTCTCCAGTGGCTCCACCAGGGGCCCTTTGGGTCATAAATCGTGAGGCCGAGTAAAGACCAATGGTGCCATCTCGGCAGCACGGACGGCAAACTGGGGGTCTCGTGGCCGCACATTTGCAGGGTGCCTGCCAGCGCAAGGCAAGCATTTTCCGCCAAGGAGACGGAACCTGCTCTACCCTCCAACCACAGCCTCAAAGGGCCTCTTCTGCGTCAGGACGCTGTCCGCACACCCAGCTCAGCTGCTCCTGCTGCTGCGCACCTGCTGTGTCCCGGCTGCGGGGTCTAGAGAGGAGGCGTGCCTTTATCCACGCTGCACCCTGGGGAGTGGCCACTCAGGCTCTTCAGAATCGCAGGGACCCTGGGAAACCCTGTACTACCAACCAACCGCTCATTCCCACGCGGCTCCCGCAGGCCAGGATCCCTGCCCAGCCTCGCTCTCCACTGTGAACAGGAGCCAACCGCCTGGCGCACGCAAGCTTCTGAATGACCCGGGGGCAGGTGTGGCGGGACACCTGGCCAAGAAAGGCTGCCGTTTGGGGCTGTCTCACTGGTCAGGTCTATAGGGAGAAAGGGCAGGCCAGAGCCTCAGCAGCGACCTCTGGAGGCCAAGGTGAGAGCCAAGGTGACCTGGCCCCCACACCCTCAGAGGGACAGGCCGCCAGGACCTCTCCTCTGAGCCTGCTGGGGCCTCACCTCCTCCTGAACCAGGCTCCGCAGCCCCCGCCAGCGGTCAGAGCGGCTGTGAGGAACTGCCTGTCACTCCCGCCCTAGACTGGTCCCTGTCCTTTTCTGTACACCCACTTCTTTACTGATGTCGGAGGGGAAGGGACAGACAGAAACACCACTGATGAGAGAGCATCATGGATCGGCTGCCTCCTGCATACCCCACCATGGGGATGGAGCCTGCAACCTGGGCCTGTGCCCTGACCAGGAACGAACCATGACCTCCTGGTTCATAGGTCAACGCTCAACCACCCACTACTTCTGAACGTGTATTGATCCGAGGCTCCTGTAGGGAAAAGAACCAGCAGCTGCGCTGTTATGTCTACGAGGCGCACACTGGACAGGCTCAGCGGACAGGAGCGGGAGAGGAGCGTCTTCCCGGCTTCCTCAGACCTCGGGTCACGAGCGTGCCAGAAGGCTGTGCACCGTCACCTGCCCCAAAACTGACTTTCTGACCCCACTGTCCCAGGTCGCACTGTCCTTCCAGGGACCTGCCAATCACAGAGAACAAGCCCCCCCACCCTCACCTTGTCCGAGTCCTCCCAGAGACCCCGGGGAACGCACCCCCAAAGCGTGCTACTTACACATGCCGTTGGGGGCCGTGAGGGTGACCCGGGGTCCTAGGATGCTTCCTGGCATCGGCGGCATCCCAGCAGGGGCGGGGCCACTCCCGGGGGGGTGGATGCTGGCTGCGACGGTGGGAATCATGCGGCCTGGCAGGGGCTGCCCCGGCATCATGGGACCTGGGCCTGGCATCTGACCTGTGAGGGAGAGTTGAAGTCCTGAGGTAAGTGCACTGGGAAGAAAGGGATCAACTCCTACCCAAGACTAAATACAAACACCCAACTCCCAAGAGGATCTGAAATACGCACGGAGCAATGTCTGCAATAATCTCTTCGCCCAGTTTTTATTTTTTTATTTTTCGGGGCAGAGGGAATAATGGAGCAGGTCTGTGGAGTGAATGGCCACCCGAAACCCGGTGCAGGCAGGTGGCCACAGAAGCAATTACCAAAAAGCACCCAGAGCAAGCATTCATCCCGGTGAGTCCGGGTGAGCAGGGACTCAGGATTGCCCTGGGACAGACACCAGGGGCCCCGCAGAGGTCTGGGGGCCGGAGAGAAGGGTGTCAACAGCGAGTCGGTGCGCAGTCCAAGGCCAGCAGCTCAGCAGGACCGAGCTTCTCGCACGGGCTTCACGGGAAGGTGTGCTGAGAGGGTGTAGGTCACTACTGTGAAGTCACCATTAAAAAGGGATTGGATTGGAATCCCCAGGTCCTGGTCACACACCAATCTCTCCCTCTGTCCCACCAGGAAGAACCCTGCGGCCTGGAGCACCAGGGGTGGGGGCAGAGGGGACAGACAGACAGACAGCGCTCCGTCACCTCCCCCTGGTGCTGGGAACTAGTGACAGGAGCTGCTGGCCCAGGACAGGAGGACCCCTCCGACTGCACAGGATCCCTTGGAGCTGCAGCACTTTCCGGGAAGAGCCAGACAGTGAACACGTGGGCTTTGCAGGCCACAAGGTGCCGGCTACGACGACTCAACGTTGCCATGGCAGCGTGAAGGCAGGCAGAGAGGATGTGTGACAGCAGGTAGGCTGTGTCCCCATACCCCTTTATTTATGGACTCGCAAATGGGAACTTCACGTCATTTCCATGGGACATCCACCTTCTCCCTCTTTTGAGGGCTCCTCTCCTATGGAAACTGTTAACCATCCTAGCGTGTGGCCACCTGGAGCAGGAGCGGCCGGGGCCCACAGGCCGGAGCTCGCCATCCGGCTCTAGAATGATGGGGCCTATTCGCTCCTGAACTCAGTGGTGTGGCTGTGGGGCTTGGCTGTGAAGAGCTACAAACAGAGGGAAGGGGTGTAACAGGCACACACCAGGCTGACGCTTTTATGTAAGGGCACGTTTTACTCCACAGCAAGCATGTCAAACTCGCGCTGGCGATCGGAATGCTTGCGGTCCGATCTGGAAAAAATGCGGCTGCCAGAGACTGGACCTCCAGCTTCCAGAACTGCAAGCATGAACTTGGTCACCAGGCATGTGAAGGGAGACACAACGGCTGAGGAACCCACCAACGTCATCAGTGCGAAGGGGACCCTGTGGATGGAGGTGAGCAGGGCCCTCCCTCACAGCAGCCAGCGCAGGGCGGACCGTCCCCGACCAGCAGCTGGGGGGCGTGGGGGGGGGGCCGCGTCCAGCAGAGCAAGGGCCTGGCAGAGGAGCGCCGCGGCGATGGACACAGCCGCGAGGTGGCGGCCACACGCCCGCACCGCCCAGGGTGGCCTGTGGCTTCTGCTCCAGGCCCCAGGCCCCGTGCAGTTCCCAGCGGCCTCAGCGCCGTGGCCATTTCCCTACTTCCCTGCATCTTCCCGGCAACCGGCTGCGACAGGACAGCTTCAGGGCCCCCGAGGGGCCAGCCCCAGCGGACAGAAAGCGCTCCTTTCTCGCCGTGCACCCCAAAGCCTCTGGACAGGGAGACCTCTCCTCCGTCACCAACGGCAGCACCTCCCTGGGACGGGTGCTGAGTCCCTGGAGCGGCGGCAGCAGTGGAGGGGAGCCGGCTCTGCGCCCGCAGAGGGCACCGCTGTCCCCGCTACTGGACTCGGTGCGGGTGAGCCGCGGGCAGTGGTGCAGAGAGCAGACGCGGGAGGGACAAGAACCTCGGCCTCAGGCGTGCCTTGCCAGGCGGCGACAGCTGCTCCTTGCCCCCTCCAGTCCGTCAGGAAGACTGCCTGACGGGAAGGACCAGCGTCAAGGCACGGGGACCGCGTGTCAGGGGCCCAAAGTCACAAGGAAGCAGACTGAGCTGAGGCTCCCACCCAGGCCTGCCTGACCGGGAGGCGCACTCCCTTCGGAAAAGCTGATCTCAAGGGTCAGGTTTGATGTGGGGCAGAAGGTAAGAGGATTGGGGAGGCTACAGATCCATTTCTTGTAAAGCAAGCTCTATCCTTCTGAAGTCTAAACATCCTTGTGGTTTCTCTGGAGTCTGATACTGATCTCGCTACTTCTAAATGGATGACAACGTCTGAGGGCGCTTCCATTCACCCTGCTAACCGTGAAGCAGCCTGGCCTGCCTCGACCGGAATGCCCAGGAGCAGCCTTAACCAGCAAAACGAGAGTGTCCACGTGTGGCCTGGCGGCGTGGCTGCGTGTCAACCAAGGAACCAGGAGGTCAGTTTGATTCCAGGTCAGGGCACATGCCCGGGTTACGGGCTTGATCTCCAGTAGGGGGCGTGCAGGAGGCAGCCAAATGATCAATGCATCTCATCATTGATGTTTCTATCTCTCTCCCTCCCTTCTTCTCTGAAATCAATAAAAAAATATTTTAAAAAAAGTGTTCACGTATATATTTTCCATTAAAAAATCATTCAGGTATTTCCGTCCCCGGCAGAGAGGGAGGTGAGAGAGTAAGCTGTGGCTTCAAAACAGCCGTGCCCAGCCCAGCTGGCGGGAGGCTGACCTACATACAGGATTTTTTTTTTTTTTTGAACAGCAGGCATCCGAAGCCTAGAAAATGGAAACGTTTGCTAAACTTAGGAGTAGCCTAGTGGAAAACCCCCTCCCACTCTCGGGTTATTAGCTCTTTTACACAGCGTTACGCCCATCAAGCCTATAGAACGTGTGGAAGGACAGGCTCTTATTCTTTAGGAGGGACAGCAGGTAGGAAGGAGCGAGAGGGGGAGGGGGAAGGAGGCCGACTGCCAACCTCCCAGGCACGTCCCCGGCCGAGCGCCTGGGGAACAGACACAACAGGATCACGGCCACGCGAGGGGAAGCCCAGCCCCCCAGACTACTGCCGGGGCGCCCGTGAGGGAACCTGCTCCCCCGACGGCGGCCCGGGTGCCCGGCTGGCACACGACAGATGAAACCCTGGCTGCGGGCGAGCTGGGCCTTCCCGGGCTGTGTGGGGCCGAGGCCGCGGTGGCGGTGGCGGGCGGCAGTTACCCTCCCTGCAGTCCTTCCCACGGGCGGCTTGGTGTAAGCGGCCCACCTCGGGGGCTTAACGGCCGGGGCCAAGGCCTTGGTTAGATTTCCCCGAACCACCAACCTTCAACCCAGGATGCAGAATGCCCTGGTTCCACCACTCACACACCTTCTCCACCACGTGTGCGTTCCCATCAGATCAGCCCGCCCTGACTTTTAAGGCACTTCTAAACTCTTACACACGAGCAGCAAGGACGCCCTACGGCTACCCAAGCCACTGTCCTTCCCTCCACTTTCCCACGAGGCCCTGACGTGACAGCTCACAGGATCTGGGATCCCCACCCGAATGCCCCCAGGCTGGGCTCCACTGCACCCCACACTTCCCTTTGCCCCACCCACCGACAGTTCCTCTTCCTTTAAACAGGTGCCACGGCCACTGGAGGACTGACCGCCTTGCCTTCAAGGAGACGCCCAGCAGTCAGGGCACCTCTTGAGAGGCAGCCAAGTCAAGGGCACCCAAGAAGCAGCAGCCGCTACCAAGCCACCCGCGACTTGGTGTCCATGTGCTGAACGACCCCGGCCTGGGTGAGGTCGGGATGCTGGGCACGTGCTCCAGGACCCTGCCCTCCTGCCTCCTCACCCGTGCCACCCGGAGCCGGGTCAGAGAGTTCACTGTACCATCCTTTGTGTGTTTGTCTCGTTTTGAAAATGTCTGTAAGTTTTAAAAAAAGCGCAGACAACCCAAGGATGCGTGTAAGGCACGCTGGGATACACTGGCCGCGCAGGGCCGATCCTGAAGAAAGGCATCGTGCCAGGGGCTCGGGGAACGTGGCAGCCTGATGTACCCGCGGCTACAACGCCCATCTCCTGGGCGACAAGTGCCTGCGGGCAGAGCCTCCTCACCTGGCTGGGGCGGGTGGGGCGGCGGCATCTGGTGCTGCATCAGAGGGTAGGGTGGGGGCTGCTGGTGAGGCAGCATGCCGGGGTGCCCTGCTGCTCCCAGCGGCGCCAGGCCCGGCCCCCCCGTGTGCTGGTGGCCCTGGGCAGGGTTCTGCCCGTGCTGCTGCTCCATTTGCTGGCGGGCTCGCAATTCGGCGTACTTCAGCTGCTCCATGTGGAAGTTCTGGCGTTCGGTGAGCAGCTGCTGCCTCTGCTGCTCTAACTGTTACGAAAGGGAAGGGAAGGGAAGGGAAGGGAAATGACGTCAAAATAGGGTCTCGGGAATGGTGACACAGGGCCCCCTGGCCCCCAAGGACCCCCCAAGATCCAGAGAGGAAGAGCAGGGCTTCTCGAGGAGCAGGTTCCTATGTGGACACCCGTCCCGGTCCGAGGCCTCCTCGGAGTCAGGTACAGGCCTTCGCCAGGGGGCCATCGTTCTCTGGGTCCAATCAGGACACACGTCACCTGCCTGACAGGCCTCAGGTGGTAAAGGTCCCCACACCCGCCTCCGTCTCCCCAGCAGGGAAAGCCCCTCCTGCCTCCCATGGTCCCCGACGGACGGTGCAGGATAATCAGTCCACGAATCTGGTCTTTGGCAGAGAAGTGCCTGTGACCCTGAGTGAGGGGCATCGCGGGTCATCAGCAGTGGCGACCAGGGAAGGTGCGTGGATGGGCGGGGCAGGAAGACAGGCCGTGGGCAGCGTTCGGTCGCACAGCCAGGTGACGGGAAGAGGTGGGGTGCTAATGGTCCTAACAGGCCGGGCGGACTCTGCCTTTTCTAGGGAAGGGCGACCCCAGGAGAGCCTGGCCCCGTACCTGCCCCCGTTTGCAGGATGAGGAGGGAGCGGCAAGCTGCAAACAGCAGAGAATCCTGTGGAGGCCCAGTCTGGCAGGAAGACTAACCGGTGAGATAGCGTAAGAGGCAGACGGATAAAGACGGGATTTACAGATTCGCACCGCAGGCCCGGGCTCTGCTCTCTTCTAACCCTTCTTTCTAGGAAGTACAGCGCTTTGCCGAGGCTGCCAGGAAAGGCCCTCCCACCTGGGCTCCTGCTGAGCCCCTCCTGTCTGCACAGCTGGCTCCGGCCCAGCGTTAGGTAGAGCCGGGACTCAGGGCGAAACCAGCTGGATGAAGATGCTGCAGCCACTGGCGGGAGAGCCGGTGTCTCGGAGGGGGTTTTAGCCTCTGCATTACCTACCTTAGCGGTTTGTCTTTTTAAAATTTGTTTGTTTTTCACTGAACCAGCCTTTCTTTGGGAGCTGACCTTAATATCAAGGTATTCACCCGGGGGAAGTATTGCCCCCATTCCTTGCCACAAAGGAACTAACGGTAATTATACTCTTTTTTCCTGAGTTTCTTTTGTCATTTCAGAACAGAGAAGGTAACTAAGAGAAAGTAATTAGAATTAAACAGGATGAGTGGTTAAACACACACACACACACACACACACACACACACACACACACACACACACACACGCTGGAAGAGAGCCCAGTCTAAGCTCCACTGTGGGACGACCAGGTCCCAGAAGCAGAGAGCGGCGCCCAGAGAGCGGCCCCAGGGGCACAGCTCTGCCTGGGCTCACCAGCCATGACCGGCTCCTGCGGCAAACACCTCCCTGGTGTGGACACCTCGGCGACGCTGAATCCAGCTGAAGACCGCACTTGCGTCTGTGGCAATCAGAGCACGAGAACGGGAATCTTTTAGGAGAGTTCCTGTACTGAGCATGTTTTGTTTTTATTTTTTAAAATATATTTCATTGATTCTTTATAGAGAGGAAGGGAGAGGGATAGAGAGTTAGAAACATCGATGAGAGAGAAACATCGATCAGCTGCCTCCTGCACACCCTGTACTGAGGATGTTCCTGCATGCCCCTGACCGGAATCGAACGCGGGACCCTTCAGTCTGCAGGCCAACACACTATCCACTGAGCCAAACCGGTTAGGGCAGGTTTTATTTTTTTAAAATATATTTTTATTAATTTCAGAGAGGAAGGGAGAGGGAGAGGAAGAGAGAAACATCAATGATGAATCACTGACTGGCGGCCTTCTGCACGCCCCCTTCTGGGGATCAAGCCCACAACCCGGCGTGTGCCCTTGACCAGAATGGAACCCGGGACCCTTCAGTCCGCAGGCCGATGCTGAGCAAGTTTTAATTCGCTTAACCAATGACCTAGTGATTCTACATCTAAAATCTGTCCTAGAATAAAAGGAGTGCACAAGGTCGGTCATTAAAGTATTGTTTTTGATGGACAGCTACTTCTAAGATACATGAAGATAAAAATAAAAATCACGTTGAAACCACCTTTATAACACAACCCCAATTCCACTAAAGATCAGCAGCTTTGTGTCCAGCTGTGTTCCTGCTCTAGACACACGGAAAGTGCCCGGAGGACCCCAGTCAGTGACTAGTCCCAGGGCTGGAGCGAGGGCAGGAGGCTGGTTCAGCCATTTCCCTCCTATTGGAAAGATGCTCCACACACACACTATCGGGGAACCAGACAACAGAATGCCACGAGCTGCCGAGGTATATGCCACAGACACCCCGTCTTCCCTCTCCCTTCTCCACTTCCTGGGGCGGAGGCTCAAGTCCCAGTAGCTGAACTGACAGTGCAAACGGCTCCCCCAAACCGGCTGAGAAGGGATCTGCCCGCCCTCCTCATGGCTCCACTCTGGCTCTCGGACCGGCTGCAGAGCTGCCTGTGCGGGCTCCAAGGCACATCCGCCAACGCCTCCCCGCCCCCCGCATGGGGTCTGCACCGGCCCAAACCAGACACAGCTGCAAGCGCAGCTGAAGTTCACACAGAGCCTCTCCCAACCTTGTCTGCATAAGGGGCGGCGGGGGGAGGAGTAAGAGAAGGCACATGGCGGGGGGGTGGGGGGGGGGGCGCCCACAAAACCCACCCACACTGCCAAGAACTGGAATATCAGCCGAGACGTGAAGCCCCCAGGACGCGGCTCAGAACTGAGGTGAACAGTCACCCTGTGCGGGAAGGTGTGGGCCAGTGAGCAGACCGCCACTGGAGCGTGGCCAAGTCCAGACAGACACGCGATCCTCCTTCCGCCCGAGGGGACAGCACAGCCTGCCTGCGCCTCGGGGATCCGTGGCTCCAGGCAGACCGGGAGGCCCGGCTCACCGATCACTGTCCCTGGCAGTGGGCTGCCCCTGACGCCGGGCGCGTTTTCATTCAGAACTAAACCCGCTGCCGGTCCACTCCTCCGTCTCAAATGAGCCCCGTAGCGTGACGGCGCGTGTCCGACAGACGCATCCCACGGCAGGCAGCGCAGGGACGAGCTACTACAAACCAGAAAACAAAGCCGAGCTCGAGCCTCCTGCGGCGCACGCACTCCCTGAGGACTCGCTCTTTCCTCTTGAATTTGTCATCAAGTGCAACCAACTTTCCTAACCCTACACCGTCGGTGTGACAACACCTATGAGCAACCCTTTCAGCTCTGCCCAGAGCTCGACCGTCTCTTCCCTCGGCCGCCGTCCTGCACGGTCACCACACGTGGGCTGCCTCGGCCTCCTCGGCACAGCAGGTGGCGCGTCGAGGAGGTCGCGCCGGTCCTGCCATCCTTCCGCTTCCGAGTCAGAGGAGATGGAAAGGCCGGAGCAGCTCTGGCAGGCTGGCTCTCACCCTCAGCAATCACGCCATTCCCGCCACGGTTTGGGATTGGGGCCTTTCCTACCGCGCAGCTCAGCCCTCCTCCACAGGAAGCCTTCCCTGACCATCACACCACACGGCCTCCTCCCGACTCCACAGCCCTGCTCCCGCAGAGCATGTGGCCTGTGTGTCCGGGTCGCCCCCTTAAAGACAGGTCGGGGAGCCCCAGCTGTGTCCTCGATGGCTGGGGTCTGAAGGTGTACCATTCCCACACGCCAACAGCCTTCCCAGAGGGCAGGAGTGCCCAGCGACTCCTCGATCGGCTCACAGACCCTCTCTGGCCTCAGAACTGTTGGCAGAGCCCAGCCCTTCTCGTCTCTCCGGCGGGCCAGCCCCCAGCACAGCCCACTCAGCCCGGCATCCTCCACGGCCTCTCCCCGTCCCTGGTGGTCCTTCCTGCCCACAGGAGCTGAGCTCACGGCGCTGCATCTGTTTCCTTAACCATTTCAGCAGCTAAACGAGGCCCCTCAGGCCTTTCCCAGGGTCCCAGCTCGCCTCCGACTGGGAGGCCGGCCTCCATCCATTCAGGACAGTCACACAGGGGCCTGTGATGGGCCAGCTCTGTGCTAACAGAGACACTTGGTGGATTCTGCCCCAAAGTGTCCCCTGGGCATGGGAGGTGGGCACATGAATTAGCAAGTACCATACAGTGAGTGCTGTTAGGCTGCCATGGCAGCAAGTGGGGAGGGCTGTCAGTCAAGGTGCAGGGCTGAGGGAGTCTGCACTAAGGGGCATGGCGGGTGCGCAATGGGGTGGGGGTCAGATGGGGTGGCCAGCAGCCTCGGGAGGAGAGGGCCAGCGATGCAGGGGACGCTTCTGAGGCCAGGGAACTGGGTGTCGTGCAGGGTGTGGACGGGGCGTTGCGAGCGGCTCTCGGTGCTCACAGGGCCGTGCTGTCCACGAGCAGAGCTGGTGGTGGGACAGAAGAGCGATGAGCTATTCTGGCCGTTGGGGGCGAGGCGTCATGAAGGATGTGCCAGCACTAGGGGCAGCTTGACAAATATAAGCAGATCCTTCACGTGAACACTCTTCTCATCTTAAGATTCTACCATTCACAGACACCAATGACTCGTATACAGATGGAAGTCAAAACAACAAAGAAGACACCATCCTAACTGATCCTCATATGAGCCCGGTGCTTAGAGTCACCAATTCCTTCTCTAGTCAGCTCATTAAAGAACTTCCCAACGATCTCAACCCGTTTTTCCTAAACTTCCCTCGAGACACCACACGTTCCCTGCCCGTTCCCATCATGTTCACGCTTCCTGCCCCACCCTCGGCCCCTTTCATCCTACTCTTGGTCCTGTTTGGGCCACGTCCAAATGGGAGAAGTGTCAGGTCAGAGAATCTCCGTAGGGTCAGCATGGACGACTGCACCCGCCCTCCCCTCCCCTCCCCACCCTTCCCCTCCCCTTCCCCCAGAGGAGGGAGGAGACTGAGCCGGGTTGGGTCTGAGGAGGGTCTGGTAAAAGGGTCGGAAGCGAAGTTCCTCACACAGTGAGAGAAGCGCCTACTTTCTGACGTTTAGGTCGAAGGGACAGGGACTCGAAACAAGCCTTGAACCAGGTAGCAAGCAGGCAAGTCAGTCTGGGGGCCTGAAGCCCCCCTGGGCCTGGAGAGCTGGGGGTTTGAAAGCCCCCCTGGGCCTGGAGAGCTGGGGGCTGAGCAGGGGGTTGAAAGCAGTTCAGGATGTGGGAGCGCCCTCCCCCGCTGCCCAGACCGCCCTGAGAGGGCAGAGCAAGGTGCAGGCCAGAAGCCGGCCGAGGGGCAGGCCACCACCCGTCTGTGGTCCTGCCCTGAGCTCAGTGGCCCCGAAGCCCCTGCCAGCGCACTCACCGCCTCTTTCTCTCGGTCCATGATCGTCTCCAGCTCCTCGAAGTGCCGGAGCTTGATCTCCAGTTTCTTCATCTGCGTCTCCACCAGGAGCGCGACCAGGGACTTGATCTTCCTCTCCTCCACGGCAGCCAGGTGCTAAGCACAAAAGAGCATCACGATTAAACATCTGCTTACAGAGTAACACAACGCTGCAGCAGCTGTTCCTGCACCGTGGGGTTAGCCGTTCAGAATGGTGCCCTACATGCCCTCTTTGCATGTTTCTATGGAACATTTATTTCAACTTACATACCAACTGTCCACACTTCTGGTCCCTACAGGTACAACCCAGCCCTTCCCCAGAGGGAGGAAACCGTGCCGTGGCGAGCTTCTCCCTTCACAGCCCATCAGGGAGCAGAGGCTGAACCAGGGCCTGATGGGCCAAGAGGACGACGCAGGTGGCCTGGGCGGCACGTCCATTCATCACCCCATCTGCCACCCTCACCTACAGCCTGGCCTCCCTCCCCATGAACGGCACGGGCAGGAAAGCACCGCCCGCACTCCCTCGTATTAAATCTGCTGAGCATCGGCCCCTCTTGCTTCTACCTGAGATTTGGGAAGTGATGGAGGGTGGTCTACCGATCTCTGTTTCTTGCAGAATCTAGACGGAGCTACAGGCAGGAGGGCTAAATGCAGGCTTTTGGGAGAAGTGATAGACAATATTTAAACAAGAGCCATGTCTCCCTTTCACTGCTGAGAAAGGGCGGTCTTAGGAACTCTCTCCAGCTATTAATGCCTGCCTCCTCAACGACTGCGTCACACCAGTAACACCCAGTCCAAGGGAAGATGGCGAGTGCGAGCCTGCCGCGGGGGAGCGCATGCCGTATGTGTTCCTGAATGAGAAATGCACGCACAGGACGTAAACGGGAAGCTCACAAGGTGCCCAAGAGCGGAGTCGCCCTCTCCCTTGCGCCATCTCCTTCGGAGGAGACCATGCTATCAGTTTCTAGATGTTTCCATGAGCCTGGGGCTCCTAGGCTTCTGCTGGCTTTGGCAGGAAACGTTCTATTTTCTTGAGAATTATGCAGGAATGTGGGACATCCCCAACTAGTAGGAAATAAAGATCACGAAATTTCAAAACAGAAAGGACCATCAAGTAACAAGAAAAGAAACATTAAAACAAGACCACAGCTTGAACCACCGGGGGCCACTATGTAAAGCACGCGGCTGTCTAACCACGATGCTGTGCACCTGAAACGCAAACAAAACCATATCGAATGTCAACTGTAATTGAACAATAAAAATTAAAAAGTTAGTGTCGGAAAATGATAAAAATGAAAGACCCACAGCAAGGGACAACTTTGGAAATGGAAGAACATGAGACATAGTGGGAATCCTAAACGAGTTCAAGATCATTATGTTTAAGAAAATGTAGAAAATATGGGTAAAACAGAATTTCAACAGATTTAGAATATATATATATATATATATCTATACATATATAGATATATATATATGTAAGAATGAATAATTGGCTAGAAAATATACTAAATGAAAAAATAACTTGATGATTAAGTTTAAAAGCAGAAGATTTGACTAGTGAAGTGAAAGATAGCCAACAAAAATATTCCAGCTACAGCAGAGGGAAAAGAATAAAAAGGAAACCAGAACCAAAGATAAGAGACGTGGGACACCCGGCAAATGGTGTAACGTTTATGTAAATGGAATCACAAGAAAGGATAGCCCTGGCCGGTGTGGCCCAGTGGATAGAGCATCGGCCTGCGGACTTGGGGGTCCCGGGTTCGATTTCTGTCAAGGGCATGTACCTTGGTTGCGGGCACATCCCCAGTTAGGGGTGTGCAGGAGGCGGCTAATTGATGTTTCTCTCTCATCGGATGTTTCTACCTCTCTCTCCCTCTCCCTTTCTTTCTGTAAAAAAAATCAATAAAATATATATATATAAATATATATATATATTTATAATATATATATATATTTTAAAAAGGATAGAAAATGAGAGATAATGGGTATAATAGGAACCTACATGATTTTATTAACTAATGTCACCCCAATAAGTAAAAAAAAGAGAGATAATGGGTGAGAATTTCCCACAATAGGTGAAACAAATCAACTGAGATATTCGAGAAGCTTAACAATTCCCAAGGAGAGAAAATACAACAATAAAAACTGTATTAAGGTACAACCCAGCCAGAGAAATAAAGACAAAAAAGAATCTTAAAAGTATCGACTGGAAAGAGTATACCAGCCTCGACTGGCTCCAGTGGCACAGCATTTGTGTAAAAGTTGGGGAAATAACGGACAGCCTTGCCCTCTGTCCCACTGAATATACACTTCAAAAATGAAGGTGAAATCAAGTCCTTTTAAGAGAAACAAAAGTCATTGCTAGCAAGGCTGCACAGCAAAACGTTCTAAAAAGAGTTCTTTAAACAGGAGGGGGAAAACCAGTCCATTAAAGAAAACGTTGGAACTGAGAAAGGAACTGAGAAGCAGTCGATAGAATTGTGTTCTACCATTAAAATAGCAAAAGAATTTAGATTAAATTGCAAAATTCAAGAATGCCATCATGCAATCATTAGAAAAACACACTAAAAGAATAACCTAAGTATGTGTAATTACCAAGATCACAAAAGAGAAAGAAGAATTAAAATATTGGATTAATTAAAAACAAAATTTTACACGGGAGGAAATTGGTAAGTAGTACACAGGACGACTCTGCAATAATATTTTTGCGACGTCTCTGATCTAGTTATTGTTAAAGGGGTGGGGGAGCCTGCCCAGACTACACAAGGCCACGCGGCAGGAAGGGGCTGAAGCTGGCGGAGGCTCCACAGGGACCTGAAAGTGTGTGGGCAGGAGAGTGAACCAGTGGCCAACTAGGCACATGCGAGTGATGGCACACGCACCAGGGCGGCGAGAATGTAAGCGAGTCCGTAATGAGATGTTCAAAATGCTCTGAGTTCTGGATGTGCTCCCTTGTCTCCTACACGGAGCTCTCTGACACGGACACCCTGTGACCGCCACGTCTGTCCTGCAGGCTGCACGCCAGAGGTTCGTACAGTGATGGCGAACCTATGACACGCCTGTCAGCACTGACACGCGTAGCCATTTCTGATGACACGCGGCCGCATGCCGAGGATGAAACATTTGCTGCTCCTGGGGATGAAACATTTGTGACTAGAATCTTGGAGTTAGTTTTTTCCTCAAAGTGACACACTACCCGAGTTATGCTCAGTTTTTTGGCGAAGTCTGACACACCAAGCTCAAAAGGTTGCCCATCGCTGGGTTAGTAGGAAGGGTGGAGGGGAAGCCGGCCGCTTACTGCCGGTATAACTGGCCTCGCGACCCAGCCTGACTTTCACCTGCGACCTGGAAACAACGGTAGCTGCGGGATAGATGGAGGACTGAGTGCTTGCACAGGCCGGACACAGTGGTGCGCACCCTGAGCTGTGACCCCCCCCGCCCACACCTCCACCTATGGCCACGTCAGCACACCTCCAGGTCCAACTGTCATTGGTGTGGTTAATAACATCTGGGCTTCGAGTGGAAACAGGAGGAGAACTCATGTTGCACACATTACATGTGGCTTTTTCCTATTTCAGTTCCAAGAAACGATTCTGACTTCCTTTGTACACGTATCAAAGCCAACGCCGGCTCCGCTCACCCCGGAGCGGCCAGGCCGTGTGCCGTGTCCTCTGGAACTTGCTGCCATGAGCTTGGGAACAAGCCAGCCTTGTCCCTGTGCTTCTGCAGCTGGAAGAGCCTCCTTTTGTTCACGAACTTCCTGACTCTTCGTCGTTTTACTGGGAGGAGGTTCTCATCCGGGGGAAGGCAGCACAGTCCTCTCTCCCAGAGCAGCGTCCTTCCTGCGACCAAGGCCAAGACATTTTGCTAATTTATGGACTCGGTGACATACATGTACCATGTCAATCCAGCAGAAATCAGAGGCCTAGAAGCCGATTCTGAAGGGAATCCCACCCCTCACGGGGCCTCCAGCGACTGCGTGGCACCAAGCACTGGGGCAAAGTCGTTAACCTCTCAACACTCACGTCTGCTTAAGAGTGAGACTCGCTGGGGCACACTTCAGGGGACCAGAGGGAGCCACTAGGTCATCAGCACGTGTTTCACTCCAGACGCACGGTGCTGTCACCTGGCATTTCCATGCTGCTTCTACTGATAACTGCCAAGAAACCCACTGTCTCCATTCTGCGTGGCATCAAGTGAAGCTCAGAGAGCTAATGCCTCGCCAAGGTGGCATTTCTAAGGCGCGCCTGGAGGAAGAGTGGGCAGTGAGAAGGTGGCACACGGAGATAAGACTAGTTAGCGATGTTTATAAAACAGTCGGGTGTAACTGCTTCCTTCGTATTCCAGTTCTTTTCTTGTTCTTAAAAATTAAAACTTAAACCACAATTGGTATACCAGAGGTGCTTAAAAAAAAGGCAGGTACTTCTGAGCAGGCTGCTGGGTTTGAGGAAGACACTAGGCCCATTTCAATGCAGGAGAACTTTACCGGTGGTGGCCCTGGGCTGGCTCGATCACCAGGCCCTGGCCAGGAGGTCGGGTTTGGTTCTGTCGACACACAAGGAGCTTCCCCGGGCCGGGACGGACTGAGTGGAGACCTGACCACAGCCTGAGCCTCCCATTCTAGACAAGGGGATGCCGCCTTTGCAAGGGGGATGGCTGACTGTACCAGAGGCAGACCGTGGTGGGTGAGGTGACGCCCTCCGTCTCGGGTGGCCTTTGCTGTCCTCGTCTTGAATTTGGACAGAACCTTTGGCCAGTTGGTGGGGAAACATTATGCAGCGCCAGGGAGGGGTCCAAGCCACAGGACACCGGCAGTTCTCTTTCCTGTCGCCGGGGCCACTTTCTCTTAGTTAGAAGCTGCACGAACAAGTCCAACCATCTGCTACTCCTGGACACGAAGCAGCCAGGTACCTGCTGAGCTGGTCTGTGTGGACAGCGATGCAGCCATCCCAGGGGGTCTCGGCTCCGGGCACACGAGTAGAGTCACCAGGCCCTTCACAGTAGCCCCGCCAGGAGGGCAATACTCAGCGAACCAGCCGGTGCCCCCGGAGCAGGATCTTCCCAGCAGAGCCTGCCCGAGTCTCACTTGTGAGGTCATGAGGCAGAACACCGTGAGGATGGTTTAAACCACCAGGTTTTGCGGCAGCTACACAGCAACGGGTGAGCAGCAAGGACAAGGCTGGTGCTCGGGCTGTGGATTCTGGGGGTCTGGCAGCAGTGGCATGCAGAGCCTCCCAAACTAAAGGCTACAGAGCCCCCCTCACAGATTGGCTTCATAAAACCTAGGAGGAATGGTGAGGTCTCAGAGTGGGCCACAGATGTATGGAATGTAGGAGAATCTACCTAAAAATAATCAACAATAAGAAAAAAAGTGGAAGTTCTGGTCCAGATGGCCGCACAGGAAGAAAGAAAGAAGTAACTTGAGTTGGGGTGGGTCTGTCTGGAACTGCAAGGAACCTGTCAGAATGACAGGCAAGAAATGACGCCTGAGAACTGGGAAGGGTCCTGAGCATGAAAACGCCTCAATTCCAGGCAAAGAGCTTGAATTCTGGCCTGAGAGACAGGGAGGTGGTTCACTATCTGTGTCCCAGGCAGGCTCTTCTCGTCCTGCCTGAGTCCCTCTAGAGGAGGAGCTAAGGCCCGGTGTGGAGAGAGGAGGAATCGGCTGGGGACACGCGGAGAAGTGGTGCGGCGGCTGGTGGCCTGGGGACTGCAGGCCGTGAAACCTCTGCCAGGGAGGAGGGCTCAGGACAACCCAACCTGCCATCTGCCAGGACCGCTCTCCACGTGGTCACCTGCTATGGATGGAGACTCCCCGAGGGCAAACTGGAGAAGGGGGAAGGTGCTTAAAATGACATATTCGTGCCTGGAATGTCTTAAAATGCTAAATTAACACCAAGTGAGGGGAATAACATTCTCCTTTCTTCTTAAAGATGCTGTGAAGCCAATACTGTGTTATAAATAGAGAAAACCACCCCCAGAAAAGCTGGCAAATTCAAGGAGAAAAAGAGCTATTTTAGGTCCCCCCGCTCTCCTTCCAGTCTGTAAGAGCAGGATGAAGTCTTTATACAAGGAAACAGATTTTGTCTTAAAAATCACAAATATCTCAATCTGGTAGAAATTGGAACCACAGTCCAGTCAAACTCTGCAGGTAAATAAAGAGAGACTGCAAATCCCACCTTCGACCTGCAGCCTGCTGGGCCGCGTGAAGACACGGCGGCCGCGGGGAAGGCGGTCGGTCACCGCAGGACCAGCCTGACCCGATCCGCCTGCGCAGCTCCTCACCTAGAATACCGTCCAAGCCAACAGTGCCCTGCTCCCGGGTGCGGGGCTCCTTACACTAGACGTTCCCAACCAAGGGAACAACACGGCCATTCAGGCCGAGCGCGCGCGGGAAGGGCTGTTGGCAAACCTTGGCTTTGGTTGCAGCGGAGGCGAGAGCAGCTGCTGCGGCCGTGGCCACGTTTCCTTCGGAAATCTCGTGTTCTACTTTCTTCTTCCCGAGCTCGCTTTCTCTTTCTTTACAAGTATCAGTGAGTTCCTTGTTCTCTTCAGACTCCTTTTCCTCTGAAAGAAACCAGAAGCTTCCTCAGCAGTGTGGCCTCTCAATAGCCATCTCACGGCTCCCCTCCACCACGGGACACCCCGGCCTGGCGCACAAAGGGGCCTCAGTGCCGGCCCTGCCGGTGAGATGTGTGCTGGACCGCGCCGAGCCTATCATGCGCCTCTATCTGAGATGGGTTTGCTAAATGTGCCCTCTGTCTTCCCTTTCCTCTCAGCTCTGTGTGAGGTTCCCTTGGATGGAAGGGAAATTCAGGGAGCGAAGCCCTAAGGCAAACATGTCTGTTCATCGGTCAATGAGGCGCTGGCGGAAGGAAATCAGGACCAAGGACAGCGCTTCCGCAACTGCTGGCCCTGAAGGGAGGGAGGTCAGTGTGGTGCCTCAGGGGCCCCATCGACCTGTCTGTGTGCACGACTGTGAACACGGCAGCCACCGGCATCAGCACAGGTGCCGGCCACAAAGCGACATGCACACTGCACACTGATGGCCACATCAAGAAACCAACTCAAAATGGGACATCAATTCGACACAATTAAACGGCCCACATTTCTCCCCCCAGCGTTACCTAATGAAGTCCAAAGAGTTTCCTCAAATTACCTGACTTGATATCCTCACTAACTTCACTATCCTGTTCCTTCTCGCTGGTTTTTTCATTGTCTCCATCCTGGGCTTTATCACCTTCATCCGTTTCGTTTTCCCCTTTGTTTTCTGCCTGAATAGGGTACGAAAGAAGAGAAGGAAAGTGAGGGGGAAAAGGCCAATTTCAGTGATATTATCATGGGATAACTGAAGGTTCTGCTATTTCGGACAAGCAGACTAGGCTCAGAAGGGAAAAACTGGAAACCAAATTAATAACTTCACAGAAATACATTTCACTGCCTCAACACCTGTGTGCTCACAGGACAATGCCCCCGGGACACGGTCCTGGTCCAGTCTGCTGTGAGGCCACGGCCACAAGGCCCTAAGGAATGTCGGGAATTCATTTATGACTTACTGGCTGAATAGAGAAATATTTATTAAATAATCAAACTGTCCAAAAGGACCAAGAGCATTGAAAATGCACATCATCAGCCGAGAAGCAGGATGAAATGCCGCTGAAATGAAAAGCTGACAAGGCCATTCCACAGCCATTTGCTCGTGGTTTGTAGGAAGAGCCACAACAGAGCACCAGCGAGTACGCTCTGGGACCAAAAACTCCAAGTCCTCTGCATGGCATCTGGTACCACTTGCTGATTCTGAAATCCGTGACCCTGGACAAACGTGTAACATTGTCTGTAAAATGACTTGATGAGGCTGTTTTAGGAATTAGGTGGATTCATAAATGTAAAGTACAAAGCACAGGACGGTAAGAGCTGGAACTAATCTTGCTGTCACCCTCTCCTTACCCACAAACAATCTAAGACAGCGCTGGTGATTAAAGCCCTGAGCCCTCCTGTATCTGCTCATCCCAACGGTGACTGCCGACTCACCAGGAGCCCTGGCCTTGAAGAGGCTGTCAACTCTGCTTTGCCCCGCTCACCCCGCACTCAGGATCTCTGATCCAAGACGGGGATCGGGTCAGGAACACCTGGGCCCCTTGATGCCCTCGGAACACAGAGCACTGGGTTGAGTGTCTCCCTGCCCCTCCCAGGTGGAAACTTCGATTCCCTAGCCTCCATTCCTTTCTTTCTCGCTCTACCTGCTCTTTAAAATCTACCTCAAATGTCACCTTCTCACCAAGTCTTTTCTAAATATTTTTCTTCTGGCAGTTCACTCTTAGAAAATCCCAGATATTATATAATTCTCTTCTGGCACAAGGATAGGACTTAAACCCCACAACTCAATATTCTTAAGAACGACAGCTCTTATATTCACAGTCCCAGCTGTGCCTGGAGGGGCTGGCACAGAAGAAGAGCTTGGGAGTGGACAAATCTTTGCACGAATAAATGAGAAAGGCCCTGCATTATGCTTTGTGAGAACCATACCTTAAACCAGCCAAGTCCAAATGGCTGACAGAAGGAGAGGTACTTAGAGCCCCTGAGAGGGAATAAGAGGTCAGAACAAACCCAAACCATGATGCTCTGAAAGGCAGCCTGTGGGCTTGTCTGCTGTGGGAGAACTCAAACAGAACTCACCTTTTCAGGCTGCTGACCATCAGCATCTGTCTCCATTTTTTCCTCTTCAGCTCCTTCTACAAACAAAAGAGTAAGAACAGGTAATACAACCTAGACAAAAAGAAAGGCCATCATACAGCTGTGAGTGTCGGAGACACCACTGCACACAGCACCACAGATGAACCTTACAGCCACATGGTTGGCATAAAAACCCTGACAAAGCAACACATACTTAATGACTCTGTTAACTTAAAGGTCAAAAACAGGTGTTAGAAATCAGAGCGGCCGTTAAGCAGGGAAGGGTGCAGACAAGGCAGGCTCAGGGGGCAGGCCCGGGACTGGTCTGTTTCTTGATCTTGAGGCTGCTTCGCAATGAGCTGCCCACCGAGGGACCCACTCTTCTGTTTGCATAAAAATTAAAAGTTCAAAAAATTTTAAGTAAAATAAGCCCCAAAGTGTTGTTTTTATCGAACGGCCGTGAGCACAGAGGCAGGCGCTGGAGAAGCGGCTGAGCTTCGCCCTCTGGCTGGAGGACACCCGCGGGTGCGCGTCTGGATGCTGTGGGAAGCAGGGGCGCCTGCCTCGCCAGGAAGGACACAGGACCGCACTAGCACTTCCTAGGCCGCCACGGTGGGGCGTGTGCCTGTGGCGGTGGCGGCACATTCAGAGACAAACAGACTCGGGGTGCAGGGAAAATGTTTGTCACTGGTGATGCCGAGAAAAGGGAGGACAGAGAAAACAGAGCAGGAGAGAGTGGTGCTAAGGTGCCATACATCCTGTGGAGAAGGTGATGGGCTTTTTAACTTCTCAGTTCCAGCTGCCATTCAATCCTATCGTAACGTGCAGAGTGCAGCGCAGTGGTCAGACTTCACACAACGCGCGGCGTGAAAAAGTGTGGAAAGCTTCCAGCCTTGCTGTCGGCCTTGCTCGGGGCTTCACTAACCCGCTGTGCACCGTTCCAATTTCAGTGCCTGTGCCGCTGAGGCCAGCACAGCTCCAGGACTTCACACAAAAACAAGTACAGCCCACATGTTAAATATACCTCCCTCTTGTAAACAACGAGACCAGTACAGATACTTAAGCCAATCTAGCCTATCTAATAAGAGCGTAATATGCAAATTGACCATCACTCCAACACACAAGATGGCTGCCCCCATGTGGACACGAGATGGCCTCCACAAGATGGCCAGCAGGGGAGGGCAGTTGAGAGGGACCAGGCCTGCAAGGAAGGGCAGTTGGGGACGATCAAGCCTGCAGGGGAGGGCAGTTAGGGGTGACCAGGCCAGCAGAGGGGGGGGGGGGGACCCAGGCCTGCAGGGGAGAGCAGTTGGGAGGGAGGAGACCAGGCCTGCAGGGGACGGCAGTTAGGGGTGACCAGGCTGGCCGGGGAGCAGTTAGGCATCAATCAGGCTGGCAGGGGAGTGGTTAGGGCGTGATCAGGCTGGCAGGTAGAAGCGGTTAGGGGCAATCAGGAAGGCAGGCAGCGAAGCAGTTGGGAGCCAGCAGTCCTGGATTGTGAGAGGGATGTCCGACTGCCCGTTTAGGATCAGGCCTAAACGGGCAGTCGGACATCCCTTGAGGGGTCCCAGATTGTAGAGGGTGCAGGCTGGGCTGAGAGACACACACCCCCGTGCACGAATTTCGTGCACCGGGCCTCTAGTCTGTATATAAAAGCCCAGCGACGGAACAGCAGAATGCCCAGAACACCCGGTGGCTATGACGCACACTGTGGCAGCCAACCAGTCTGATCCGGCCCCCGATTGCCTCCCCCAACACCCTAATCGGGCCCCCTCCCCCCAATTGGGGCAGGGCCAGCTGGCCAACTGCATACAGCCCCTCCTCCCCTCCAGCCCGGCCTGATGGGCCCCTGGCCGGCCAGACCCCACCTGTGCACTGAACTAATTTGTGCACCACGCCTCTAGTGTTTAATATGGACTAATAACACTGTTAGTGAAGAGGAAAATCCCCTTTTCTCTAATCCTTGGGAATGAATGATATCAGGTGATCTTGCCCCCAGGGTTCAGGCTGGCTAGGAGCTCCCAAGTCATACTATTTGGGACACCGAGTCTCACAGGAAGCAGGAGAGCTTTATGGATCATCGCCTTCCCCCAATGCCCACAGCCTGCAATACTGGAGGTGGGGTGAAGTGTGACAGGAGGAGGGCTGGTCACCTAACAGCTCAGCGCCAGAAAGCGGAGCCCTGGCCGGGCCCGGTGCAGGGCAGGGAAGGACGCCGGGAGGGACCCCCACAGAGCAGCCCAGTGTGATCTCGGACCAGGGGCAGCCCTGGGCTCCCCAAGGCAGAACCCTCTGCAGGCAGTTTTCTCCGTCTTCATTTCAGCCAAAACGAGGTCCAAGCGATGACTCACAGAGAGTGAACACCAAGAAAGAAGCCCACTAACACCGACACACTGACCGACAGATTCGGAATCCAAGGCGCGCCAATAGGATGCGCATCAGATCCTGCCTCTCCAACCGCCGTGGGTGCAATATGAAAATAAATAAAGATCTCTAACCAACAAGAGAATGTAAGAGGTAATCAAAGATTTAAAAATAATCAAGATCAAAGCAGTGCAAACAAGATGAATTACAAAACTGCAAATCATACCTAAAGAAATGACCCATACGTAGGACAAGATGAAAACTCCGCAAGCATGGAAAACATAGGGCAGGAAAATGAATCCAGGGAATGGGTGCCTTCCCATGGTATTGGCCAATACAAGGTAAGAACAGAGCATTATTAAGCCCGGCCGCGTGGCTCAGTGGTGGAGCCTTGACCTATGAACCAGGAGGTCACAGTTTAATTCCTGGTCAGGGCACATGCCCAGGTTGCACGCTCGATCCCCAGTGGGGGGCGTGCAGGAGGCAGCAGATCCACGACTCTCTCTCATCATGGATGTTTCTATCTCACATGTTCCCTACCTCAGGAGCGGGCGGGGAAGAAGAATAGAGCATTATTAGAAATAAGGATAACAACATAATGAAGAAAAGGTTTAATTCATTAGAAAATTATTAATTTTTTTAGACTTTTAAGAACCGAATAAAAGAATGCCAACAGAATGGCAGGGAGAAAATGAAAATGTACATCATAGCGGGGGTGTGTGTGTGTGTGAAGATACTTCTCTCAATCACGATACAGGGCTTGTGAACACAGCATGACGGTGCGAAGGCATGTGTGCAGAATTCTCCACCCACCAGTGAGAGAAGGCACGCATACACATCACTTTCAGCTCACACGAAGTGCTTAATAAATACTGGCCACAAATTAGGTCATATAACAAGTTTTCGTCTTCTCAGGGAAGGAGGGAAGAGGCCATGCTGGGAGCTCCCTCAGCTCGTCAGGCCACTCCCTGCATCAAAGGCCAAGCACCCGACAAAGCCGCCTCTGCATCCACCCAGGCCCACGAGCCCGGCAAACACCTATCCGGCTCCACCCTACCTTTGCAGGCTGCTCCTTCCTCGCCTTATTTGCACTTCCTGTCTCGGCCAGCCTGGGTTACTTCCCTCCCTCTACAACCTCCCATTTCCGACCCTGCGCCTTCGTGCATTCTGCTCTACAGAACCAAATACGTCTCCGATCTGGCTCAGTGACATCCCAAACCTCTTTTTCAACATTCAGCTCAAATCCTACTTCCTTTGTAGCCTTCCTCAGTCTAGAGTTACATGTCCCCTTGTGTTAATTCTTACAGCACTTCCTGTGTACAATCCTCCTGGGACAATTAAGACCATGCTTCTTCAATATACCCCCAACCCTCAAATACTGAATTATTTCTCCATGTACTTATGTATAGCTCATCACAAAAACAGCCCCAATTTTTACTTGTGTTTTGTATAACTGCGGAACAGCACAAGATCTATATAAAGGAACCAAAATGCCTGATTTGATCAAATAGTCCCCAAAAGGCAGGAAATTGTATGATATAATGGAAGCCAGTTTCTTCCTAAAAATACACATCCTACAATCTAATAGAGAGTCCTCAGGCAAGTCTCTGAAATCCTACCCAGCATCAGCGAGTCTTTAGAGGTTAAATGTCCATTCCGAGTTGCTGTGTTTTAGTGCCTCTTGAAACAGATCTGACAAAGCCCTTTGGAGGCGACGTGACAAGCGCAGCCCAATCCACAGGATGTAAGTCTGATGCACGAACACTGCCCCACTGTTTGCTTAGGTCCACAGCCTAGTGTGTCGCCACACGTGGGGTTTCAGAAGCGCCTTATTTACGGAATGTTATGGAAATCCTCCTGCTGAGAAGAATGAGGCCATTTATATGCTATGAATAGCATCTGAGGCGAGAATTACAACAGTCACTGTTGGGCTTTAAGTTCCTAGAAAATGACCTTTTCAACACTGTGACGGCCAGCACGCTCTTCCTCTCCCGAAGGACTAGAGTTCTTCACCTCCTTGAACACTAGAGCCAATTAGTGGCGTTCCTCTAGGGCCGTGGTCGGCAAACTCATTAGTCCACAGAGCCAAATATCAACAGTGCAACGACTGAAATTTCTTTTGAGAGCCACATTTTTTAAACTTAAACTTCTAACGCCACTTCTTCAAAAGAGACTCGCCCAGGCCGTGGTATTTTGTTGAAGAGCCACACTCAAGGGGCCAAAGAGCCGCATGGGCTCGCGAGCCGCAGTTTGCCGACCACGGGTCTAGGCAAGCATGTCAGACTCACAGGCTACGACAGGCCAAAAAACAAGGTTTAAGTTTATGTGGGCCACATACAAAAAGCTTCCATTGTCATAGAAACGTGTTTATTTCGATAGAGACATGCTGAGTACAAAGGGCTGAAATAAATGAGTAACCGTTATCATAAAATAGAACATTTTAATAAAAATGAATATTTTTTTTCTTGAACATTAACTTGCCAGATACTGAATAACTGCACAAACTAATAAGCGTAATGCAAATAAACCTATTTTTCTTGTTCTCCGAAAGCAAGATATTTCCTGTTGTGCACACCAAACAAGTCAGTCCAAGACTAACGACGTGGCCATCGGCTGCTAAAATATTCGCTGCCAGTATTAGTGGAGAGAAATGGTGCGCCTGCGTGTAAGGCGCGTAAGGGAAATGCATGCAACACAATTATAGTCATTAGCGAACGTTGTAGTTCGTTACAAATAATTATGTATAATAGGATATTGTAAAATTAAGTTACAAAACTTTCATTAAAATGTTTCTTACAGCCGAAACCGGTTTGGCTCAGTGGATAGAGCGTCGGCCTGCGGACTGAAAGGTCCCGGGTTCGATTCCAGTCAAGGGCATCTACTTTGGTTTCGGGCTCATCCCCAGTGGGGGGTGTGCAGGAGGCAGCTGATTGATGTTTCTAACTCTCTCTCCCTCTCCCTTCCTCTCTGTAAAAAATCAATAAAATATATTAAAAAAACGTTTCTTACATACTGTTATATTGGCTGGGCTGCAAAAATATTCATTGTGGGCCACGAGTTTGACATGCTTGCTCTACGAGAGCTGGGGCAAATGGCACCAGATGCACTCCATGGAGTTCGGTGGACAATCCACTCATTGGTATAAAAGCATCAATTAACTTAATCTCTCAAATTCTCTAAACCAGAATGAAGACAGGCAGTGTATCTATTCCATACCGAATACGTAAAAATAAAACCAATACCCGAGGCCAGAAAACATAAATGAGGGTTTTAATAATAAGTCTTCCCGGACTCCTGACAGGCCCTTGAAATCATGCACATCCCACCTGGAGGTGGGGGTGGGGGTTGGGGCGGGGGGACCCACAAAGGGGTTAAGATTGCTCGTGTTATGATAGTTATGTAGGAAAAAGTCCTTATTCCTAGGAGATGCAAGCGGAATTATTTTGGGTGCAAAGAATCATGATGTCTCCAACTTACTTTGAAATAATTCATGGAAAATAAAAAACGAAAAGTCATTAATTTAGATTGCTTAGAGTACATGGCAAAGCTGGGCCTTGCCGGCAGGCATAGCTTCCCCTGTGCTTACCCTATCAACATGTCAGATGTTTGGCCACAAGCAAGCAGGTTATCAGAAAGGCCGTTTTGTAATGAATGTAAACTGTAATTAAAAAAAAAAGAAAGGCTGTTTGACTCCAGGTCAATTAAAGGAAAGTTTAGTAAAGCTCTTTAATAAAAGCCTTAGTGACAGTAAAAACATTATCTTTGGTATTTAAGTATGTGACATTAACTTATTCAGAAGCAGATACCAACTTAACCACTCCTAGACGGGCCTCTCCTCACCCGAACAGAATGAAACGTGAACCACATCCTGAGCCCTGACACTCGTGGCTCAAACCCCTCCACCGGCCCCCTCACCTCGAGTAAGCATCACAGCTTGACCACAGCCCACAGGCCCAGCATCCCCCATGACCGCCTCTACCACAGTCCAGCTGCTTGCCTCGGTCCCCTTGCTGCCCCTCAGCTGTGCCAGGCAGCTCCGGGCCAGGCCCGCGCACCCCAATGCCTGGACACTGACCTCCGAGGGCGACATGGCTCCCGCCTCATTTACATCTTTGCTCAAACGTCACTTTTCGGTTAACATTCTCTGACCATTTAAAACTGCACTTGTATCCCCCCAACCCCTAGTTTATTTTTCAAAACACCACTTCTCAACCAACATCCTCTTTCCACATATTTAGTTAATACATCCTACAAGTTTTACACATGGGGTGCCCACACATCGCTGCCTCTCAATTATAGTCGATGAGACAGGAACTTGGATTTTCTTTGTTCACAGCCCCTGGCACGATCCTGAAAACCAGGACAACACAGCACATTTACTGCCTTTTTATCCTGGGAATTACCTGGAAAGGAGAGGCCATCTTAAGTCTGCCCTCCTGTGTGTCGTAGGCTCGTGCACTGAATCAGAGACTCAACGCTGCTGTGGGTTCTCAGCACTTGATCGCCTAGAGATGAGCCCCCGCGGCTCTTCTGGCTCCTCTGCCTGCTTTCTCCTGCAGAGCTCGGTGTCGGGGCCGGGTCTTCTTCTCCTGTGTCCCCACAGCATGTCCGGCAGCCCATGACGACGGAGCCGTCTCACAGGACTGTCATCCTTGCTCAATGAGTGGGAAACACACAGACATGCCTACGTTGTGTACTTCCAGGGCGTGCTACGTGAAAAGAGGTCGAGCTCTGGGGTCCGAGTGACTTAGTGCCCGAGGTAGCCCCGATTTTCACAAGCCTATGGAACCCGCTGACACCTTGCTTTTACAACAAACAATGCCAGTCCTTCCCAAAGGTTCTCCTGAATAGAAATTCAAATTACCAACCAGAAAAGCCCTGTGTGTGATGACAAATGTGAGCGCTCAGAAAGGAACTCTGGGGTCCACGACTTCTGAGAAACACTTCAAGTTCTCTTCTATCTTTTCTCTTAACTCCTCCCACCTTCCCCTAGGACCAAGGGCACATAACACCCAGCAATATTCCTAGTTAACTGCAAAAGGCCTCAAATAGCAATGTCACCTTTTCTATCCACAGAGTGGTCTCTGGCCAAAGAAAGCAAGCACTGTACAAGTTTCGAGAAATCAGCAGATAATGGTGAATGATTCAAGTTAGGTCGACTGAAGAAGCCCCTTCTGTTAAGCTAATGCTCATTTCCTAAATAATTCCCACATAAAAAACGTCCCCTAATCAAGGCAACAAAGTGTTTGAAGCCTGGTGCTTACATATCTTTACCTTTTTGTCACCATATACTCCCTCCAATCCAAATCCACAATGAAAAGTTAAGATAGGCTAATGAGAGAAATCCAAAAAAGTCTTGTATTTCATGAGGACACTTTTTTTCCTATATTATTATTTGACCTCTGTAAGAAATTACAGGTGTGATATCGTAAATTAAGCATCACAATAAAAAGTATACTCTGCAAAAAAAAAAAAAAAGTATACTCTTGCAGTGTGCAATATTCAAGTACAATCTTCTCTTGATAAGGAAGAGTCTACATCATTCTATTTCAAATCAGCGCGCTATCACGTACGGCGCAATTGTAAGTCGATGTGTAAATGTAGTACTTCCAGGCTTTGAACTCCCTAGAGTGTGCTTGTGAGAGAACGGAGGTGCTGACTGCCCTGCAACCTGAGCCTGCACAGGGAGTGATTGAGTCACACCCCACGGAGTCATGGCAAGGGCCACAGGCAGCACGAGCTCCGGGATCTGTTTACAGCTCCTTCAGCGACACGCATGTCCTGCTGTCTTTTCCTCGGCCCATTCTGCTGCAACAACTACTGAGCGCACTGCGCTGATGGGCCCCCAGTCCCCTGCAGCCTGACCCGCCCTGCATACCCCAGAAACCACACCTTCCCCTCAATTGGGGACCCTGCCGCAAGGGACTACGGTGGCTACATTTTTTTCCTCGTAAAGCATTTTTTCTTTGTTTTAAATCCCACTAAACCAGAAATGGCTCGATTTACAACCTGTTTCTTAACCACTAATGCTCCTGGCATCGTCTACCAAAACTGTTCAGCAGATTCACATGGAAAAACATCTCCCAGATTCTGCAGAGCACAGACGCTTCTTTGAAGTAAAGCAGCAGCTCTGCCAATCCCATGCCCACAGGGAACCCAAAGGCCCTGCAGCAAAGGAGCCAACACACACACAAACGTCTGGGAGGACAGGCAGGCTTTCCCAGGCGCTCAATAGCCCGGGCTCCCGCCTCCTCGGGCCCGCCTCGTGGTGCAGAATCAACAAGCAGCAGAGATGCGGCCGGGCTTGCGAATGGCAGCCTCCACCTCAGAGAGGAAAACCAGTGAGTTTTCAAACGAAGAAATACGGTGAAAACGCTAAGTTGATTTTTAATCGAAAGGCTGGTATCGGGATTAGTAACCAAAGCTAAAAACACTTAGGCCAGTAATTGGTCCCGAGGGATCGAGTGAGCAGAGGAGTCCCTCTGAAAAGCTGTTCCTGTCTCCACAACGAGGCTGCTGGGCGGACACTTCTCAGAGGGAACCCCAGGGGAGCCCCATGAAACTCCCGGGAACCCCGAGGCTTCAGGCTTGAAGAGCCTTCACTGGTATCTGCTCACGACGCCCAGAGCAGAGCACCAGGAGATCAGGCTGTGCGATGGGTCAAGGGCTGGCCAGCCATTTTATTTTTCATCTCATATTATCTTTATTTTAAAGAACGAAAAAGACAAAAGGAAATTATTGCAGCTGAAGTACACAATTGAGACAAAGATGGAGCTAATTAGGCAAGATGCCAGCAACTCTTTAGCTTGAGTTACTTATCAGAAATCGTCTCATAAGGAATGAAAAGAAAGAACCACAAACAACGTAAGAAACACCGGAACGCACTACTGCTGACCTAACTAATCAAGAGCTAGTGTGCACGTGGTCGTCGTGCCCTCGTGCTGGGGGCCGAGGGAGGGGAGGGCTGGGGGCCGGCCGGGTCTGGGTCTCTCGTGATTTTGAGGTGTGGGCGAGTGGGCGGGGACTTGACTCTGGGTCCCGAAGCATGGCATGCCCAAGACTCTGGCAGGAGGGAGATTTTCATATACATCTAGTTTTCTTTCATCTCTGACACTTCCATTATAGCAATATTATAATATTTCCTATAATTAATTCCCTTTTAATGTGTGCAAATTTGTGCACTGGGCCACTAGTTATATATAAAATAGTATTTTTAGCCCTGACTGGTTTAGCTCAGTGGATAGAGCATCGGCCTGCAGACTGAAGAGTCCTGGGTTTGATTCCGGTCAAGGGCACATTGATTCCGGGTTGTGGGCTCAGTCCCCAGTAGGGGGCATGCAGGAGGTAGTCGATCAATGAGTCTCTCATCATTGATGTTTCTATCTCTCTCTCCCTCTCCCTTCCTCTCTGAAATCAATAAAACTATATATGTATATGAAAAATAATATTGTTACCTGGTTTGTAAATAGCCTCTTAAATAAGAACACTTCCCATTTGAAAAGCCAGGTATTGCTTATGAAGCTACTGAATTAAAATTTCACTTCTCTTCAAGATTGATTTAACAGAAATAGATAATTAAAAGTCCTTGTGTAAAGAGACTAAAGACAACCTAAATCATGGAAAGACATCCCATGTTCATTGACGAAAAGAATATCGTTGAGATGGCAATACTCCCCAAACTGAATGCAAATAAAAGCCACCATGAGATGCCACCTCTCACTCAAGGCTGTTATTACAAAGAAGGGAGGGGAACAGCGCTGGCGAGGATGTGGAGAAATCAGAACCTTTCTAAGCTGCTGGTGGGAACACAGCGCTACAGCCGCGATGGAAAACCGCTGAGTAGTTCTCCCACAAGTTACACGGATGACCCAGCAACTCCAGCCCGAGGGCCCGAGAAGGGAACAGCCGATGCTCACAGATGACACCACAGACGCTGTGGCAGCATCGTTCACAACGAGGAGGGGAAGATGTGGCGCATCCACTAGGAACAGGCTCGGCACGAAGAGACGCCGTGCTGATTTACCAGCAGGAAGGCACTTTGAAAACATCACGCTGAGCGAAGGAGTCGGATAAAGGCCACGCGTGGTGGGACTTCACCTAGAGGAAGTGTCCAGGAGAAGCAAGTCCGAGACGGAAAGCAGGCTCCTGGTCACCAGGCCGACAGAGGAGGGAGGGGGAGGGGCTGCTCATCCTAATGTGGGATTCTATTTTGGGAGGACGAGAAGGTTCTCACACTCGGTGACGATGGCTGGCAATATTGTGAATATGCTAGAAGCCACTGGATCACATACCTTTAAGTGGTTAACATAGGGGATTTTATGTTGTACGAATTTTGCCTCAATTTAAAACAAAACAACAATGAACTTGAACCTACACAGCAACATATGAATTCAAATGACTTCAATCCTTTCAGCATTCTCGTGTCTGTATTCTTAAAATCTACATCTAGAAACCGAAAATCAGAGTTTGCAACTGTGACATTATTAACAGTTATGAGAGAATATTTTAGTTCTATCTACCACAAAGGAAGCCAAGTAAGAGAGAAAAAGCTCACACACTCATGTTAAGAGACAGGCTTGCACTGACCACAGCACTCCCTTGCAAGCAAGCCGATTCCAGCGAGCTCAGCGGAAGCACGCGGCGACTCACCAAGCTTCTCCGGCTCCTCGGGGCCCGTGCCCGCGATGCAGCTGCTCTCCAGGCCGTAGGTGGGGTCCACTTTCCCGGAGGCTCGAGCTGCTTCTTGTACTTTCTTGACGTGAGCTTCCACCAGCTCCAGGGGCACCTCCTCCCGGACCCGGGAAAACTCCTCTGTTCAAGACAAACGGGACGGGGACCTGGCTTCACACGAGGATCTGCTTCACGTAAATCCCCCGGACACCCAGCACATATGGTGTCTCGTGTGCAGTGACCTTTCCGGGGACTCGGTCCCGCCTTCCCAGGACAACAGGGCAAATGAAAAATCGCGCACAGTAATGAAAACCTAGGTGCGTGTCCTAGTATCTCGCTATATAATAAGACAGAACTTTGAATCTGTATCATCAACAATCAAAACTGCTGTCCAAATTTCATCCAACTGCTTGGCTAGATGGATAATAAAGAAAACAGCAGGCACAGACCCCAGAAAGCCAGGGAAGAGTGCTGTGGTGAAGGCCTGATTCTAACTCGTAATGCAGTCCTAGGGGTCACAGGACTCCTTTGGCCAGTCGTGTCAAATGTCAAGTGAGTCACAACATACACCGTAAAAAATATTCTGACCCCCCCCCCAATCCTTAATGCTTTTAATTTTAAAACTATTACATTCTAAGTGCGTTAGTTTAAATTGTTATCCCTTTAAATACAACAGTATCGCATGGGGCAATGCCCGGTTTTTGTTCTGTAAGTAGCGGAATGAATGCAGTGCAGGAGGACATGTGAAGGGGAGAACACTGGTGTGAAGGGGAGGAGGAGGCCGCTATCTGGACGTGTCTGCGGCGAGATGGCTCAGCAGTCCATACCCAAAGCCGCTTTAGCTGCAGCAGATGCCACTCGGGGGTCCACCACGGAGGCCAGAAAGGCTACTGTGCTCATGACGGGGTTTCCTGACTGGCTGAAGGGGACCGGCTGGTAGGCCAGGGGCCCCAGGGAGGCGTCCGAGTTCTCCAGGTACGGGTCCTCGATGGGGAGCCGCAGGAAGTGGAGGATGCACTCGTCCTGAGTCCGACTGCCCACGTGCTCGGACACTTTGTTCCAATCGTCCTTGTACATCTCCAGGGCCTAAAAGGAACAAACAGCTTTGTATCGGGTAACAAGGAAGTGCTCTGTAATGACATCACAAGCCTGTGACTATTTTTCAGATAGTTTTAAAAACAGTAATAAAAATGGTCATACTCTGTATTAAAAGGTATGCACATTATAAAGGAAGAAAACCTGTCTTTTATTAATACACACGATTGTTTATATAGAAAATCCTAAGGAATCTATAAAAAGGGTACCAAAGCTGGAAAGTATTGCAAGGTCACAGGATAAGAGGAAATAGGAAAGCTTAATTGTGTTTCTATATACACCAGCAATAAAAAAAGTTTAAGTTGGGGGAAATTAAAGTATTTAAAATAGCACACAAAAAAAATACTAAGGAATAAATATATGAAAGAATATGTAAAGTCCACAAATTGAGAAAATAAAACTTTGAGAGAAATCAAAGACCTAAATAGAGATACTGTGCTCATTGCTAAGAAGTCTCAGTACTGTTAGGTGTCAATTCTCTCCAAATTGAACTAGATCCAATGCAATCCCATTCCAGTTCCAAGCTTTCTTTGTTAGAAATTCAGAAGCAGTACTAACATGTATGAAGTACACAAATCTCTAGTTTTAAAATTTGTCATTTTTCATAGAAAGTGCTGAAAAACTTAAATTGAACAACAACAAAAATAGTAAAAGCCATCTCCACCAAGAGGGAGGGTGATAGGATGGATAAAAACCAGAAGTACATGTGAAGCTGAGAGTCGGGGAATCGCTTGGGTAAAAAGAATCTACTCAGTAGCTCCCCAAAGTTCTCTCTAGAGCCATGATCCCAGGGGCTTTTGCAAAATCTGGAGACATTTTTGGTTGACTAACTGGGAGCTCTACTGGCATCTCGTGGGCAGAGGCCATGGGTGCTGTTCACACTGGACAATGCACGTGAGCGCCCACCGCAAAAAAAACCATCGGCCCATGTGCCAATAGCGGCTGACTGCACATCCCTGCTCTAGACCATTACACAGTCACCTGACTCCATGTTCCCGCTAAGCTATGAATTACTGACAAACACCCGCAGAAAGAGGGTGTTGGTGGTAAGCAAAGCTGCTGGAAGCCTTTGTTTCTCGCTGTGTGAGCGCGGCACCACCTGCTGATTCAATTGCATGTTTAACAGAAAAGCCCACCAGGCACGGCTCCACCTGCGGGAGAGGACACGCCCTGTGTGTAAGGCTGCGGGGCTTTCTGGCCGGGTCAGGGTCAGGGTCAGGGTCATTGGTGGCCCGGCCTCGGACTCCCTTTGTGTTTACGCCCGCTCGTCTTCCGCGGAGAGGAGGAGACGTTTTGGTGTCAATGTGCAGAGGGAGAACTGATGTGAGACTAAGTTTCTCTGCAGAACCCAGATTCTAAAACAGCAACACAACACTGAACTACATCCCCCACACGTCCTGAGCCCTTTTAAATTACCCTCCATGGCAGACAGGACTGGACAGAACAGTCCTGAAACTTAAGAAGCGGCTCAGAGAAGCAGCTCTCTGTGTATCACTGATACTGAATGGGCAGATGAGCATCAATTACAACAGCAGTCAAGACTGAAAACGAAGAAATCTTTTTGGATTTTGATCCAGAGAGCGAGCAGTGGAAGGAATCTTGGAACTGCCCATCTGAGGAAATCTAGTGACCAGCCACCACCAGCGTCCTTGCGCTTGAACCTGCGGCAGCCGCTGTCCTGGTCCGTGCAGGCAGAAGCACCGCTAGCACGTCTGGCGAGAACGCCCTCACGGGTCCTGCGTCAGCTCCCACAGCCCATCTACACCCACACGGAGCCATGTCCCGCAGCCTTCAGCTCAGCCGGCGACCGTTGTTCTGTAGCTCAGGACAAGCGGTCCCTCTTCCGAAATGGCCGCTAACCACCAAACCAACCGTCTCCATGTCCTGCCCGTCCGAGCAGACGTGGCCGCCAAGACCTCCTTGTGCGGCCCTGAGAGAGTCTTAAGTGAGGAGAAACCCAAACGCGGATTCAGTAAGACTGACTAGCACGATGCGGGTTAATGCCCGTTTGCCAGTCTGCTGCTTTCATAAACAAAGAGTGCTGTCCATCAGGGCTGGCATCCTCAGCTGCTTCTCGGAGTCGTTCTGGGAAGGAGGCGGCCATACACCCAAATGCATGAGCACTAGGACTCCTCTACAGGACTCAGGGGGCTGAGCTCAGGAAAACTGGATCTAAACAAAGGCTCAGCCTCAAACGCACGTCTGCTGCTCCAGGCCAGCCGATTGCCGCTCCGTGAAAACGAGGTCCCAGAATGGCCAGGCCTTCCAATGTAGGAGGAAAAGTTAGAAAACTTGAGCAAAGCTCCAATACTTATTTAATGTTGGCAACGGATTTTAAACAAAAGAAACCCAACCTGGGCCAAAATAACACATATCCAGGCTTGATCTCCTACTGAGGGCCAGTGTGTAACCTCCAGGTTTGATACCTACATAATAAAGACCCACTAACACTCATGACACGGATATAAGCATTTCACAGGAAGTTCCAAGGGCGATGCCAGCGCCAGTCCTGGGAGAGCGCCCCCCCGCCCCCCCGCGGCGGCCAGGCTCCCGTGTGCTCACCTCCAGCAGCAGCAGGGTCTCCTGCTCCGTCCACTCCCTTCCAGCGCTGGCGCCTTTACTCTGAAAACAAACCAGAGTTACTTCCTCGCCCTGCGCCCTGCGGCGGCCCGAGCGCAGGCTCCCAGCAACCAGGGCGGCGGGGAGAGAGCAGGCGAGGAGCCTGAGCTTCTCGCAGAAGATCTCTTTTTTGCTTACCGAAACGCTGATGAGTTAGACATGTTATTTCTACTATTTTGATATTTGAAAATACCTCTTGAAGCTACAAAGGCACAGTGTTTGGATGTTTATCCCAAGTCAGCTACACCATTATAACCACAGCAGATACTGGGTATAGCTTGAAGGCAAGACTTTAATCTCTTGATGAAAATCATCTCCAAACAAGCACCTTTTTCGTGAGAATCCCTCATACCTTCCAGTTCATGTGCGCACTGAGGTGTAAGAAAACCAATTCTGTGTTCCGTAAGAATTAACGATTACCTGTTGATTCCTTTTAAAAAATATTTTTTATTGATTTCAGAGAGGAAGGGAGAGGGAGATAGAAATATCAATGATGAGAGAGAATCATTGGTTAGCTGCCTCCTGCACGTCTCACACCGGGGATCGAGCCCACAACCCAGGCATGTGCTCTGAGTGGGAATCGAACCATGACCTCCTGTTTCATAGGTCGACACTCAACCACTGAGTCACCCCAGCTGGGCCAATTCCTATTTTTTATTTGCTTCATTCGTATTTGTAGGACTGAATATGTGGAATAACTGACTTTTTTTTTTGGCTTAATACTTATTGAAGTGATTAAAAACATTGATATGCTACTTTAACAAGTTTCAGTTTCTTGAACACTATAAGCCTTGTTGAAACAAGGCCACCAAAAATCTTTATTGCCTCCCAAAAAAGTTGGGCGAGAGATATTCTTTACCTACAGATGTTACTAATTCAAAATAGACATTCTAACATTCTCTCTCTGAAAACTCTACTTTGGAGATTACAATGTGACAAATGAAAAGTATGTGGACAGTTCGTGATGTCCTTGTTGTTGTCTCTAAAGTTTCTTGAGAGCTTGTTTGGAGGTTCTAGCCGGGGAGCGCAGCTACTCGTATACCCTTGACCATTCTTCCAGTGACCTAGTCCCCCCCCAAAATGCCTTGTCAAATCACCACACTTCACCCCGAACCAGCATTTTTATCTCGAGTAAGAAACGAGTTCTTTTCACTGTATCTCATGTGCCTCCTGTTCTCTGCTGTCTTTGTCCCGTCGCATCCAATGTCTTCTTCTCTTGGTCCTTTAGTTTCAATAAATCTAACCTGCCTGAGTTCACTGGCCCTGCTTTTTGCTCTATTCAGCCTATTGAACTCCTGAGTTAATTTCAGGTATATTTTTACATTATACAATATTCATTTGATTCCTTTTATATATTCCAATTCTCAGTTGAAATTCTCCATTTTGTCCTCTCTTTTACTTAACATATCAATCATAGTTATTTTTAAATACTCCTCTTCTAACCATGTAGAAAAATGGTAAAAGTGACTGTTCTTTTACAAAATGCCATCAGATTAGTAGAAAGCTCACCTCCTTACACTTTAGACAGTAAATTAAGTGTCTTATGGGAAATGACATTTCATAGAAGGAAGAAGGACGAAGAGGACATGCTGGATTGTAGTCAGTGTCTGTCTAGGAAAAACATCCTTACCTTTGCCAAGGTTTTTTTGGAGTAAATGTCAGTTCGGAGACCAAAGTTCTGCAAATCAATTGGCTTTTCCTTGTTCTTCTCAGGAAAATTTAACATCTGCTGAGCAGCAGGGACCTGTGAGTCACATAAAGGAAGGAGCTGCATTAACCTCTGAAGTCCAGGGGCCATCGGGGAAAGAGGCCCTCTGCAGCGCGAGGGACTGGCTCAGCACAGGAGACCTGCTGCCCTCTGAGGTCCAGCTCGGGACCCTCCTCACACGGCTCCAGGCCAGTCTGCCCTCCCTTTGCTGGAGCCCAAGAGAGAATGGAAGGGAGCGGGGAGGCAGAGAGAGAGAAACATCAATGTGAGACACACAGCAACTGGCTGCCTCATGCTGCGACCCACCAGCAGAGACCACACTGAGAGGACACACCTGGGGAGCTGCTGCACATCCTACTGGGGTCTCCCCTGTGAGCTCCCCACAAACTCTGATCTGAAAGCCCTTAGGGTGGGGGAGGGGTGAGCAGCCAGGGAGAATTCAGTGGGGAAAAAAGAGACATATGTCACGCTTTCAACAATAAAAAATTTAAATTAAAAAACAACCACCACCTTAGGATGGAGGACCAAGCTGCTCTCCCTCCAGGGAGCATGCCCTCGCTTCCCCGCCCCCCGGGCACATTACCATGAGCTTCTTCCTCCCGAGCCCACGGGCCCTTCCTTTGCCTCTAGACCTTGTCTGCTAAGCCCACTGCTTCCAGGAACTACTTTTTCTACCTCTGTAATCTACCCAATAAATGTCCTCTTACAAAAAAATAATAATAAGTTAAGGGGATTGAAGCTTTTAAAGAATGGTTTAGCCGTAGCCCATTTGGCTCAGTGGATAGAGCGTCAGGCCTGCGGACTGAAGGGTCCCAGGTTCAATTCTGGTCAAGGGCACATGCTGGGGTTGCAGGCTCGATCCTCAGTAGGGGGTATGCAGGAAGCAGCCAATCAATGATTCTCCTCATTGATGTTTCTATCTCTCTCTCCCTCTCCCTGTCTCTCTGAAATCAATAAAAAAGTTTTTGTTTTTTTAAAAAGGAATGGTTTAATAGCAGAACCTAATAAAACTCTCACTCCTGGTAGAGACTCTACAAAAAAAATAAATACTAACACTTCCACACCACCCTTCTAGCAACATTTTAACACATAACACTTGCTGTCTCTCTTAGGTCACAGAAAAAGCAGACAACACATTTTCCTAAACACTCTCCCGTTTCCCAATGCAGGGCAATGGAAAGCTCAGCGTCACGCCCTTCAGTGAACGCTGTCCATAATCTGACATTTTCAAGAACACGTGTGTGAACGCCCTCTTCCCAAATGGGACGAAGGGGAAGGAGTTCAAACACCGGGAACAGCTTTGGACAACCTGCTCGTCGCGTTGGCGTCTTGGATGCCAGAGGGCACGGGAGTCAGGAGTCGGAGAGAGCCTGCACCGCGGGGCAGGAAGGGCAGAGCCCAGGGGTTGATGGGAGCATGACCTCACACACCGAACAGACACCCGGCTCCAACGTGCCCAACAGACAAAAGCAAACAAAACCCACCAGCTAAAGGGAGCGCTGCCCCATGACGACGACGCTAACGCCTGGACAGGAAGCTCGAGGGGAGCGTTCCCTGAAGAGAGGGCAGAACTCACGTACCTGAGGTGATCGCAGGTGCAGAGGCACAAGCCCAGAGGGGGTGTCAGCCAGCACGTTGAAGTGAGGAGTGGGGGGGGGGCCCATCGCCATGGGCCGGCTCTCGGGGTCCACTTGGTAATTAACAAGGCCCCACTGCTCTAGGAAGGCGTGAACCCTGAAGAAGCAAGCTCTGGTTAAAGCTGAGTGCACGCCTTTTCATTTAAAAACAAATAAACAAAAAACAAGCAAACATCTTCTGTCCAGGCGATGAGCCGTGAGGAAGTAGCGGACACTTCTGGTTTGTGGAAGGAGGGATGACTCCTACAGGCGCCTCAGGCCTGGCATAAAGCCTAACCTTCCCACCAGCAAGGAGGGCGAGCGCTCAGCTGGACCCGGGAGGGCTCACCCACACCAGTCAGGGCCCCCCCGCCCGCCCTCAGGCAGCTCTAGGGCACAGAGCTTGTCCACTCCCCTCCCCGCCACTCTCCACCTCGGGGCATTTTACAATTGGACTCTAAAATAAAAGATTATAAAATGTTGAGAGAGGAAAAATTCCAAAGCATCACCTATATTCACCCCCTGAGTGAGAGACAGGAGACGGGGCTGACTTTATCGAGCGAGGAAACAGCCGGCCAGTCGATCGGCCCTCAGGCAGCAATCTGGTCAGGCCGCCTGCAGGAAGCCGGGCACAGGCGCTTACCTCATCACGGCGCACACGTCTCCAGTCAGGTTCCTCCGACACGCGGTGCTGGTCAGATATTCTTGGGGGTTCAGGCGATATGTGTCAATCATAAAATTGCGATACGCCAAGTATCTAAAAAGCAATGGCAAAATTCTTAGTGTGGACACACATCCTTTCAGAAAGTCCCTCACGGAGCGAACAACTTGCACATTCCTCACAACTAAATACAAGAAGTCCACGACATTCCAACCCGTGAGTGACACGCGTGGGTCTTCACAGTCCAGCGGTGTCACGGGGTAGGGCCCTCTAACATGCAAAACAACTCCTGACTAACGTGCGCACGAAGGAAGCTGGCCAAGTTCACGTGAAGCGACATGGAGACAAGCTGGTGAGTGGAGAGCTGCCTGCGGCACCCTTACCCAGATGTCCTCCCTAGCGCTCAGCCCTGCGCCCCCAGGTTCCCAACCGAAGGTGAAAGAGACTGTTCCCGATTCCCAGTTTTAGCTGACTCTACAGAGACGAAGCTCTGACTCCAAGGCTGACGGCACAGGGCCCAGCAATGTCCATGGCTGCGCACCCGCGGGAGCCTCGGGGCCGCTGCGCTGCGTCTCTAGCGCTGACTGCGTGCGCCGGGCCTGGTGCCGAGCACTGCCCCTGCACGCATCGCTTAGCCCCCACCATGCACGGCTGTTAGCGCCCCATTTGCAGAAGCGGAGACTGAAGCACCAGGTGATAAAGGTCTGTCCTGGACCTCAGACCGGGGAGGGTGACGCTGGCTTCAGTGCAGACGTGTGGGGCCCTAGGCCGTGCTGCGTCTCATCGCCACACTCTTCCTAGAGCCACGCGTGGCTTTCGCTCCGACCTGGCTGCTGTACACCTGCCTGGCAGTTTTTCAGGCAACAAGTAGAAGCCATGAGGCCAAACTCAGAGGTCACACAGAACTTTTTTTTTAAGAGAGAAAAACAGATGGGGGGGTCAGAGGAGATTCCACAATGTGCCCAAGCATTTTGCCACAAAATACTTAGAGTGAGAGTGCTAAGAAGCTAGAGACATAGCAACAGTTCTTGCAACCAAAGTCAGACAAAAGCAGGGCAGCCCGATTCGAGGGGCACAGTCTCTAGAAGGGCCTGAAAGGCACAGGTGGGCCACCGCAGGCTGAAAGGTGAATCCAAGTTCAACGGACTCAAGTGCTAACGGTGCTTTTGAGCGGAAGACTCCCAAGGACGGTAAGAACTTACAAACGCTGGCAATTAGCGAAGTAGGTGGCAGCATAGACCACGACTGCGCAGACGAAGACATTATCAGGGAAACGCAGGGTTTCTCATGGGGAATCTTCGACTCTGGTTCCAAGTGACTCCTGACAGTGTTGTTCCAGCTTCAAGCCTGCGTTTCTCTGACATCTAAGCTCAGAACCTCAAACTGCCTTGCACAGGCTGCCCCCAGTATATCCGCACGATCCCATCATCCTTCCCTAACTACCCCCAGCATATCCGCACGATCCCATCATCCTTCCCTAACTACCCCCAGCATATCCGCACAATCCCATCATCCTTCCCTAACTACCCCCAGTATATCTGCACGATCCCATCATCCTTCCCTAACTACCCCCAGCTTTTCCGCACGATCCCATCATCCTTCCCTAACTACCCCCAGCACATCCGCACCATCCCATCATCCTTCCCTAACTACCCCCAGCATATCCGCACGATCCCATCATCCTTCCCTAACTACCCCCAGCACATCCGCACGATCCCATCATCCTTCCCTAACTACCCCCAGCATATCCGCACGATCCCATCATCCTTCCCTAACTACCCCCAGCACATCCGCACAATCCCATCATCCTTCCCTAACTACCCCCAGTATATCCGCACGATCCCATCATCCTTCCCTAACTACCCCCAGTATATCCGCACAATCCCATCATCCTTCCCTAACTACCCCCAGTATATCCGCACAATCCCATCATCCTTCCCTAACTACCCCCAGTATATCCGCACGATCCCATCATCCTTCCCTAACTACCCCCAGTATATCTGCACGATCCCATCATCCTTCCCTAACTACCCCCAGTATATCTGCACGATCCCATCATCCTTCCCTAACTACCCCCAGCACATCCGCACGATCCCATCATCCTTCCCTAACTACCCCCAGTATATCCGCACAATCCCATCATCCTTCCCTAACTACCCCCAGCATATCCGCACGATCCCATCATCCTTCCCTAACTACCCCCAGTATATCCGCACGATCCCATCATCCTTCCCTAACTACCCCCAGTATATCCGCACGATCCCATCATCCTTCCCTAACCATTTAAACAAGAGATATCTATTTTGCAGTCACAAGTATCTAACAGACAACGGATTAACACTATGAAGATAATAAATGGAAAGATAGTGCCAGTATGATAGGTGCGGATTTATTCAGGGCGAGGGTTTCTAGAAGTGTGTATTTAACCGTCACCAGGCAAAGGCAAAACATACGTCCTGACAAACGTCCTCCTCCCAGCGAGTTTCACTACTTCCAAGGCAAAAGCACAGAACACATCACGCAGCGAGGAGTGATTCCTGTGCAGTTGCATCCTCCTCTCTGGCATCCTTTTAAGGACTAGTCATTCATCAGACAAACAAGGTGAAAGTTCCATTTTGTCCTCAATTATTACATACTAGTGACCCAGTGCACAAAATTCATGCACGGGGTGGGGGGTGTCCCTCAGCCCGGCCTACATCCCTCTTGCAATCTGGGACCGCTGGCTTCTAACTGCTCACCTGCCTGCCTGCCTGATCGCCCCTAACCGCCTCTGCCTCGGCCCCGCGACCATGGCTTTGTCCAGAAGGACGCCCAGAAGGTCTCCCAGTCTAATTAGCATATTACCCTTGTATTAGTATAAATAAGTATCTATAGCTCATACCACATATGTACACACAATGTGGGTGGGAACTGTTGGAAAGGAACCTGAACAATTTTAGTGAAAAACCATTACTGAACTCAAACTTTAGTTGCAAGAGCTGACATGTATGTAGTTCAAGGTTGAGAAAGAAAAAAATGTGAAGCCATTTCCTTTGAGGGAAGGAATTCCGAGCAGCAGAGATGTGAACATTAACTCGGAAGGAAGAGTTAGGAACCCCGCCAAACACACAATTTCTCTGCAGACCAGCCCCGCCCAGTACATGGCGGTATCAGCATCCCATCAGCACATGGCACTCACATCTCTGGAGTCTTGGATTTGTTTTTTCCATTGAAAAACTCAGGAAGCGCACGCCGTTCAATCACGTGAATACTGAACAGAAAAAGAAAAAGACTGGGAGTAAGTACTCTTTGAAAAATAAAAATCTCAAAATGTGAGCTAAGCTTAATTTTCAAAGCAAAACTGACGAATCTAAAACGTGAGCGCTACTCGCAAAAGCGAACTGGCTGCGCACAGCTCCTGCGCGCTGACAGTGTGTCAGAGGGTCAGGGAAGCGCTCCCTTCCTCACCCAGTCCTTTCTGCAGTTTTTCCGTTCCTAGAACCAAACTCGACTAGATGAGCTACAAGACAGAAAGAGTTCTTTGGAAATTGGGTGACAGAAATCACAGTAGTTGGCATGGCAACAAACTGGTAAAATGCATGACAAAATGCACGTCGGGCCAGAAGACGATGGACTTCACACTAATCGGTCCTCAGGCTCTTCACCCCCTGCCCCGTCCTGTCCAGCCCTCAGAAACTCTGTGGTGAACTGAATTTAAAAATTATGTAAGAGTTTACTGCTTTTAGAAAGATCACAGAACCTTTCTATTTTTTTCTTATTGACTTGTTTTATTGCTCTTTTGGGGTGCCATTGGTTAACAGGATCACAGGTTTCAGGGGTACAATTCTCTATCTGTATAGTGCATTGTGTGTTCACCACCCAAGTCAAGTCTCTCTTCATCACCACTACAACCTCCTAACCATCTCCTACCTCCTCCCACACCCTCTGGAGGTCACCCTACTGTTGTCGTCTATGAGGTGTGTTTTTTTTCCTTAATCCCTGCACCTTTTTCACCCAGCCCCCCACTCCCTCCTCTCTGACAGCTGCCAGTCTGTTCTCCTTATCTGTGAGTCTGTTTCTGCTTGTTCATCGATTCCACATGTAAGTGAAATCCTATGGTCCTCGTCTTTCTCTGGCTGGCATAGTTCACTTAGCACAATGCTCTCCAGGCCCACCCACACTATCGCCAAAGGTATTCCATCGTGTAAACGTACCACAGCCTTTCTTTTTGTCAATTCTCACCGAGGATATTGCCCCACCCTGCGCACAGAGGGAGGGCTACTCACCAGTTATAATCAAACCAGGATGCGTAGCTAGGAATGATGATGTGATTGGTCTGCTCCGTCACGTTATCTTCACCAGGGTCCACTGACCGACTCTGATCACCTTTGCTGGGGTCGTCATCTTCCTACAGAAAAGAAGCCAAAGTGAAGGAAGAGAAAGAGACAACTAGAGACACTGAACCGCTTTCAAACCGCTCATGTCACGTCCCAGAAAATGAAGCTATTTGTTCCCATTTCAAGGACCAGGAAAATAAATTCCAAGTGAAACAGGCTTTCGCGATCTCTAAGGCACCTCACCAGCTGTCTGGTGACACGCAGAGCACGCCTGCCTTTCACACGAGGGAATCCGCACGTACAGGGACGTGCCTCTCCGCGAGGCTCCGCCTCAGGCTGGTGAAAGAAGGCTGTTCCCATAGTGAGGAACGCAGCCCCCTGTCCACCCGTCTCCAATAGTGTGTTCCTGACTTGTCCAGGTTTACGCTTTACCTGCATCGGATCCCACGCCTAAGTTATTAGCTCTCAAGTTACTGGTGAGGAGCGGACTCCAGGACACGAGTGAGGCATAATGACAAGGCTGCCCATCCCGAGACGGAGCCCGGGGACCTGCTAACAACGCGCTGTGCACAATCTCACTGCCTCCCGACGAGCAGCAGGTGCTGTTCCTCACCTGCTTCGTGGTGAGACTACGATGCAGAGCTAAGAAGCTGGAATCAAATATAACTCCAGGCCGAAACCGGTTTGGCTCAGTGGATAGAGCTTCGGCCTGCGGACTGAAGGGTCCCAGGTTCGATTCCGGTCAAGGGCATGTAACTTGGTTTCGGGCACATCCCCAGTACGGGGTGTGCAGGAGGCAGCTGAGCGATGTTTCTCTCTCATCGATGTTTCTAAACTCTCTATCCCTCTCTCTTCCTCTCTGTAAAAAATCAATAAAATTAAAAAATATATATATACAAAATATATATATATATATAACTCCAGGGCCCAGGTAGAAGGCCTACACTCTCAGTCACTCCCACTAAAAGCTCCCTGATTTGTATCAGAAATAAATTATGGAGGCTCTGCTAGTGATTCCATCTAAACACCTGGTTTTTCTAACAGTAATTTCAAAATTATTGCTTCCCCAGGCACACTGCTGAGAAGATGGAAATTTCCTTTTGGTAAAACTTTGGGGGTCAAGAAGCACAAATTATTTGGGGGGATTTGTTAAAGAAGACATTTAAAATCATAAGGGCCTCAAAACAGAGTATTTCTAAGGACCTAGCGGAACGTTACCTTTCCTCCTGTTGTGACTGCTTCTTCGTCCTGCTCATCTGTAAAACCAAAACACACCCTTACTTAAAGAGCAGGCAAAGCTGCTTGCACTTCTTGCAAAGTTCAGGTTTCAGTAACTGACACTGGACAAAGAAGAGAGAACGGAGAACTAAAGCAAACCCGCCTCAAACCATTCAGCGAGTGGGGATTGTACACAGAAGCACAGAGGTGAGGAGAAATCCAAAGCATAAACCAGTGGTTGGCAAACTGCGGCTCGAGAGCCAGTTTGCCAACCACTGGCATAAACAATTAAAAATTTCCAACACGAGGGAATTCTTAACTAATTACTGCTGGTCATGATCTTACTTAATAGGACAGGGGCTTGACTAGGCTCTTTCCTCCTGAGGCTGTGAAGTAAGTAATGGCGGTCCGGACCCGGGAGGCAGTGAGTAAGGAATGAGGAGTGAAGAAAGTGGTTCCGCTCACTCCCCACAGACCAAGTCCCTAAGAGGGTCGGTACCTTCTGAGAGAGGGGATGCAGGCCCTCAGTGTGCTCACAGAAGCACGGGAGCAAACCCACACGCAATTCCACTGGGGAAGGGAAGTGCCAGTGTGATAAAGGGGAGAGATTCTGGCACAAACGTTACGTTAAGTTTCGGTAACATTTTTCTTTCTTTTTAATTACTATCACCGTTAGCAGTGACTAAGGCATTGCGAGTAATTTAACTACCAACAATTTCTTTAAAACTCAGAAATTCTGATTTATGTATAATATCAGAACATAATATCAGGATTAAAGACTGAAAAGAATGGATCGCAGAACATCAACGTTCCTAGTCTGGTAGCAAACCAACCCACCATGCTGCTCCAGGGAACGGCAATCAGTATCTGTTGGAACGGATCGCAACTGAAAGCCATCTCTCCCGATACAGTCAGACACCGAGGAGCGGACGTTAAGACAGAAAACACCACAGGTTGGGCAGGTTTTGTTTTTTACCTAGATCGGCTACAGTTCCTCCTTTCACAGGCGTATTCTCGCTATCTTTCTTTGGATTTACTAGAAGGAAAAAAAAGCATTGTTTTAGGCGGAAAGTTCTACTTGTTTTTAAGAGAAAAGCAGAATAGATTTAAAAACACGCGAATCTCCCTGCAACTGCCCCATCACTCAGCCCTCACCATCCAACCACAACCCCGAGAAGCGGCCCACGTGATGACACTACATTTGTAATTACAAAGCACCAAAATGTTTTCATCATAAAAGTACACAAATAGAGCAAAACAGAAAAAGAAGCTTTTAACTCCTTTCCTAAAAGAAGCATGTGTTACTTTGTGTCTTTGTTGATTCACATTTTTGTGCCCTTCGTTTAGAAAACCTGAGGGAGAAATGGTACCTTTTATACACCTAGGTGACTCTGAGACATATCCTGAGGACGTACAAATCCTCTATGAACGGTACTCAGACTGTCCTTAGCTCTCTACCTTTCTCCTGGGACTGTGTACCTGTGTGACACTTCCAGGTAAGAACTCCTAGTTACATTACGTCCCTTCCATTCTCAATAGATCCAGTGCGTCCGTGCGTAGATGACGAAGTAACTAGCCCTGTACTGATTGAAACCTGACCTTGAGTTTTCCACTATCCTATAATCAACATTCCTTTCTCCGTGTCGTCATGCATGTTAACGAGTGCATGTACATGGGCCTACATTTGAGCTGGCCATTCAATTCCACTGATGCATCCAGCCATTCCTGTGTCCAACCACACTATATTGATCATTATAGCTTTACCAGAGGCTTGAGGCACGGAATTCGTGCAGGGGCTCGGCCCTCACAGCCCTAGCTTTGTCCGGAAGGACGTCTGGAAGGTCGTTTGGCTGTCTGGTCTAATTAGCATATTACGCTTTTATTACTATAAAAGGTAGTTTAGGGATCTGCAAGGACTACCAGCACCTTCTCAGCACTTTTATCTCAAATGAATCTGATGACTTTTATGAACATGATCTCCCACGTGACCTCCAGATACCTCTGTGAGGTTTGCAGAGCCCCATTTTATACAATGTGATGATTTTAGAAATGCATGTAGCATATTACAGGTGACTGCATTTTCCGTTACAAAAGACAGGAAAGGGCATAAGTTATATTATGGTAAATTTCACACATTCCTCTCAACTAGACAATAGTGATTCTAAATATAGTTGATAAATTAAGGATACATTTAATACCTATAATAAACGACAACAAATTTAGATAGAAAGCAAATAGAGAATAGAAAATCTGGAGACAAAGAATAGCAGTGGTTGCAGGGAGGGGGAGGGGTAATTTGGACCCAATAGGTACTGGGGTTCTTTTCAGGGGAATGTACAGGTGCTGGAATGAAGAGTCCAGCCATCGGGAGGACAGGATCGTCCTAACCGTATACGCCCTTAAGAGCAGAGCTTCAAAGCACATGAAGAGAACACGTGAGCAGGAGGGAAGGGACAATCTCCAGACCCACAGGCACGGTTAGAGGGCATGCCACATCCTCGGCCCAGGAACTGGCACGAGGAAACACTGCACTTTTCTTCATCCTATTGGTTCTGCTGGGATTTCTAAAACATGAATTTTTAAATATTACTAAATTTAGACAACATTTTGGTCACAGTGTACATTCTCGATAAACAAAAAGTTCCAAAAGACGGGGAAAGAGGAGCTGCCTAAGGCTGACGGTACGAGGGGTCTGGTCGTCCTTGACAGCTGAGGCCTCAGGCCCGCCCTCAGGCCCGGCCGCCGAGCACACACCGTTTTTGGGGAGCACCACTTCCTCGACATTGGGCACGGGCGTGGGGTCCTCCATGTCCCTGGTGAGGTCTTCCTGCTCCTCTTCCTCTTTCTGACTCCTGCGCTTCCCATAGAGACTCGCTTGGCTAAAACAGACAGAGCGTGTGAAAAGTAGACAAGGCCATTACAGCTATTTATCGCAAGCAATTTCGAAGGCTTCCCCTTCACTGTAATGAGAATCTATGTCCAGAACCACCTTAAAAGACAAGTGAAATCAAATTAGATACATCCCCCAAAGTACAGCCAAAAGGAAAATATAGTCACTAGGCATAAACACAGACACTAAATCCTACTGTACAAATTGCAGACCACACCCTAAAAGAGGCTTAAGCTAGTGTAAGAAAGAACATCTGCTATGGAAATGTGACGACACGTATTTGCTCAGGTCATAAACAATCACTTACATAAGATGTTTGGTCAGAGATATAAAACACTGTATTTTCTCGCTGTTTATATCATTCGAATACCAGGAGGTACAAAGCAGAATCACTTAGGATGGTACTAACTTGGTACTCATGCTTTTTGTAAAAACTGTCATTGCTCTTTCACCAATTCAATCAAATAAATATTTATTGTTAAAACTAACACGTGCCAGAATGCATGTTGAAGTTCAAACAAGAATGGAATGATTCCTTACCCTGAGGAATTAAAGAGGATACAGAACAGAAATCATTACCTAATGCATAAACGTGACACATGCCATAAGAGAAAGGAATAAAGGCACCAAGAAATAAAGCTCGAAGAAACAGTCCAGATCGCAGGCGACAGCTCAGCTCAGCTCAACAGTGACAATTCACGAAGAAGCAGGCAACGTTTCAGGATGATGAGTAAAGGCACAAAGATGGAAAAAGAAAGTAACTTGTACACGAGGGACTGGGGCGTGGGGTGGAGACACAGGACGGACCAGCCTGAGGCCTCCACTCTGAACACTCACCTTCCCCTCTAAGAGGGGCAGCATGTCGCTATCGGTGAGACCAGCGGTCGCCAACCTTCGGACTCACGGACCACCCGTGATCCGCGGGCCACCGGCTGTGACCGCTGGGCTGGACTGAGGGATACAGGTTCAAGTTTTCAAACAAAAAGTACATGACAATTTTTAAAAGGCCTATGAACCTAAAGGTGGTGGGGAGATTAAATATGCAAAAAGGGAAGAAAAGATGCAGGGAAGATGAATGAAACAAACACTCAGAAAACAGATTTGGGTTAAATACAGGATCCTCAGGGGAAACTTAGGTGAGCCACGGCCCGCTCCCTAGAAGACAGAGCTAGCAACTGAAGGACACACAGCGTTCTTTTCAGGGAACTCCGTGTGGTGGGTTCTGCACTCAAAGGAGAGGCCGAACGCACCACCGTGAGCCCTAGGCGGCCGCGCTTCGGCTCAGTGCCCACGGGCGCCCGGACCCCCGCTCAGCCCACTGGAGAGCAGCACACTGACGCCAGGCTTCCCTCGCAGGGTCTCAGGTGGGTCCGAAATGTCTGAACATCAAGATTCAGATCCGGTACTTAAGAAATAAGGTTACCCTCAATAATACCTGAAGAAAAATCTACTTTCACGGTATTCACTTGGGTTCACATTGGGTCTTCCATGTCCTTGATAAGGTCTTCACAATATATACATACATGCAGCATGAGAAAATAGTAAAATCATTTTTATGACTGTAGCTGGTTCATGAGTGTTATTGATAAATGTTATCAAAATATTTTGAGCTAACTATTGAAAGTATTCAGTATTCTCTACCATTTATTAAGTATCTACTTCAGGCCATGCACTATACAAGGACGTAAGTCACAGGTTCATGACCTGTATGAGTCATTTTGATCACAAATGGGACAGGTGACAAAATCAGAGAGACACTGACACTAACGATGACGAATATAATGTCCTAAACGCTTTAGCAACCATTCTCAATATGCTTAGATGCGGAAGAAAGACTGTGTTCACACAACTTGTGCTGTGCAGGGCACCCCGAGAGAGCCCTTGGGAGTCTGCCCGGATGCGCGGCCCAGGCTGCGGTGCTTACCCTTTCTTCCCACTCTTCTTCCGGGACTCTGTGGGCGTGGGGGGTGGCGGGGAAGGCGAGTGCTTCCTCTTCCGGGCACTAGCTGATGCTTTCCTGTCTCTCCTCTCGGGGCTTCGGACTGGCTAGGAAGAGGCAAATGGAGAGGAGTATCAGCCAGCCTGGCCGACTCCTCCGTTTCTACAAGCCCTTGCCCAAAGTGCCTTTTCACAGACAGTAACCAGCACACGCGCTCAGAGCAAACGGGGCCACACCACAAGCCTCCTGGCCACAGCAGTCACGAGACTCCCCGCGTCACCCAGGGAAACCCAGCACTAGCTCCAGGACCCCACCACGCTACAGACCAGAGCGGCCCAAGCCTATGGCGAAAACTACCCCTGCTCACAGCCGGGCTTCCAGGTTGGAAAAACATGTCCAATAATTAGTAGAAAAATATAAAACGTGTTATTAATAAAATACAAAGCCAGGCTGAATAAGCTTGGGGAAATGTGCCAGAAACTACTCCTAATTCATCAGAAAATAAAAACAATAGGTAACTTTGATACAAAAGATGTGAAATAAGATGGCAAAGTCAACCTATAAAACTATTCCAACTTGCAGGTGGCATTAAACCTCAGGAATCCACAGAACAACTATCCCAGCTAACAGGTGAGGTCATCAAGAGTGCAGGGCACAGATCCATACACAGAAGCTGACCTGCAGACGCTCACTGCCAATCTTAACGAGACAGACCGTAATAAAGAAACCCCGAAAGGACCCAAAGAATTGGACCTGAGGTGTCCCTCGCTCCCAAAAAAGCAGAGCTAAAATATCAATTAAACTTTCATCTCCTCGGCCCCTCACACCCCTTGCATCTAGGTTTCCTTTCAGCAGCTCTACAACCTCAGGTGGGACCTGAGCATCGTCAGAGCCCACAAGAGAAGTCTGGAAGAAAACCTAAACTGCCCACGCCTTTGATTAGTATGTAAATCTGACCTTCAATTTTTAAAGGCATATTAGATCAATTTTATATAATCCCCCCTAAAGATAAGTGAATAAGTAAACTACCCATCTACATCTATACAGGGGTGGGTAGGACAGGTCAGGTCAATAATGTGATATGGAAATTAGAATATTCCTGATGACACAAAGATTCGGTTTGAAATGCATTAAGGGAAAACAAATATGTAAACATATTAAAGAAGGAGGCCAAAATAAAAAAATTTAAAGTGATATTCTAAAGCAAACAGGAACAAACTAAAAATGAAACAATATGAAAAAGACCTAGTTTTAAAATATTCTTAAAAACAAGGAACACACCATGTGACAGAGAAGAAAAACACAGGCTGAAAATAGTAGGGAAGACCTGCACTTTCTAAGTGAATGGTTAAAGGTGTATTTGTCTCAAAGATTTAAAAAAACTAAAATAAAAAGCAAACCCCCAAATTTGACTGCCCCCCCTGAAAAGGACTCTGGAATCGCAGGTCTCGGCCTAAGGCTGCCACACAACCCAACCCAGACACATGGCCGCTGCCTTCTCAGCTCAGGGCGTTCTGGGGCCACACCCGCCCCACAGCGGGCCTGGAAGGAACACGGGTACGTATTTAAGGGGTGGGCTTGTTAAATGACTAGAGCGGTAAGTAGCAAGTCTTCCCACCTCAAAAAGGACTCAACTGTCCCCGAGACCTCGAAGGCCGATGCTCTGTACGACCCCCTGCATGTGAGTAAAGCCATTCAAAACATCCGAACTAAGTGAGCCTTCCCTTGGGAAACGAACAGCGCAGTTAAATTACACCGGGATGTATTTGGTACGTCAGAATGAAAACTCAGCTCTAGAGAACGTAGTCAGCTGACCGCTGTCATACCGCACGGCCACTTCTCATCTTAGTGACCCCGAGATTTGCACGGCCCTCCTTGGAGGTGCCAACTCCTGAGACGGTAGTCACTTTCCTATGATATGTACTAGATGGCTGATGCGCCTGGGTTTTATGTGACAGTTTGTCCATGAATATCTGAGAACGTTCAGGCCAAGAAAGAAGAAACACCTAGTGGAGTAAATGGTGCTGAACCAAATACCTCTTCATTCTTTGTGGAAATTCGCTGTCGGAAACTCACGGGCTTCCTGTTCTCATCCACCTCATAGTCCTCCTCATTCATCCATTCATTGAACACATCAGTGTCCAAAATCCATTTTGCATGAACCTAAAACCACATTAAAGCAGGAATACCTACATAAATAATAAAATCACTCGAATCTAAAAGTATTAAAAAGGAAAGAGGCTTTAAAAGTACTTAACAGAAAAGAAGCTGATTTTTTATCCCCAAATCCTCAACTGCACATTACAAACTTAAAACATAAGACAATGACAGCCTGGCCAGTGTGGCTCAGTGGTTGAACATGGATCTATGAACCAGGAGATCGCTCTTTGATTCCTGGTCAGGGTACATGCCCGGGTTGCAGGCTCAATCCCCAGTCAGGGGCGTGTAGGAGGCAGCCAATCAATGATTCTCTTCATATCTCTCCCTCCCTCTCTGGAATCAATAAAAATGTTTTTTATAAAAGATGAACAGTGACACGCGAATGGCCACTTTACCATTTTATTCCATGTCTTTTCCCAAATAAACAAGAGTAAGAAAGCACCACTGGCTTTGTGTACACTGAGGTTTTGATAACTCAGAGCTAATCATGTCATCTTCTTTCAAAATACAATGAGGGGAAAGGAAGGACGCTGAAAGCCTGCTGGCAGTGCAGAGGGAGGGCTGGCGTGGAACATCATTGCGGTGCAATCACCAAAGAGATGGGTCAGCAGGAGTTGGGGGTGGATGCTAACGGGGCGGCTGAGGGATTTTCATGAGAAGCAGGATGTCTGCCTGGTCTAAGAACCCTCACAGACAGACCGCCTCCAGGCTGCACGTGGGGGAATCACGTGCAGAGAAAGCCACGACCTCACCCCGCAGTTCTGTCTGGGCATAAGCTGAATTACCCATGAGAAAAGAGCAGAAATTCCGAACGAGGAATACTCTTTTGAAATGAGAACACATCATCAGAGGCTGTGGTGCTGTCAGCCGTTCAAGGGCATCAGGCCCGGGGCCCCGTCCGGAAGGCGCTGGTGTTGCAGGGAAGCACTGCCGTGCCTCCAGGACCGACAGAGCCTCAGGTGGCTCTGGCCCCGAGTCTGAGGCTTCGCTTGGGGAGCCATCACTGTGTCCTGGGGCTGGCAGCGTCCTAGCAGCTGGGGGTGGCTGACCCACCAAGAAGGCCCGTGCAGGTTTCTACACAAGTTATAATTCCATGAAGGACGCTGCGGGGAGGAGGAAGGCTGGGGTCTCAGAGTGCAAAGTGATCGTGGAATGCAAAGCATTTCTTTGGGCTGAATTCCACGGAAGTTTGTCACTGACCTGAGTTCCTGAACTATGAAACATGAATATTTGGGCTAAGGAATAGAGGAATCCAATACCTGATATCAGACAGGATTCTGTACTAAAGAGAAAAAACTGCTATAAAAATATCGAGTCAAATGGCAAAACTGGAATGCAGACAGTAGCTTAAAGCACGTGTCAATGTTAAATTTAATAAAGTTAAATGTACTAAAAACCCGTACTATACAGCTATGTAAGGATTCCTTACTCTTAGGAAACACACATTTATATTTTGGAGTAAAAGCCCATGATGTACGCATTTTTATCTTAAACAGTTCAAGGAAAAAAAAAACACACACACACACAAATTATACATGAAAATTCAAAAGGGGAATAAAATGTTAACTTTAGGCAAATCTGGATAAAGGTATGCCATGTACTATTCTTATTCTTGCAACTTTTCTGTGTGACATTATTCCAAACAAACACTTTTTAAAAAACGGACTAGTTTTTGTAAATCCCATTTCCTTATATGAAATCTGAAGCTCAAAGGCCATGTCTTTCTGAAGATCACCCCATTAAAATTGGTTGAACCAGACCTAATATCTACTATTTTGATTCAATTGAGGTGCTCACCGTTTATAATAATAAGTGTAATATGCAAATCGACCGAACTGCTGAACAGCTGAACGACAGTCCAGATGACCTTTGGGACGAAGCCGGGCTGCGAGGGCCGAGCCCCTGGCACAGATTTTGTGCCTCAGGCCTCTAGAGCTATATAAAAGGGTCAATAAAAATCATGGCTCACTGCCCCTGCTCCTGGGAGGGGCCAGACTCTCTGCTGAAATGCTGGCTCCAGGGCTGGGACACAAAAGTGACCAAGCGTGTGGGGAGCATCTTTTTGTCCCAGGAGGTAGGGAGGATGCCAGCAGGCATCAAATCACGCCCAAAGGTCACACGAGGCAGCCTACACGTTCCCATCGGCCAAAGTTCAGACAATTCATCGGAGTGGAGCAGGGCAGGCCCGCCACGGCTCCACAAGTGCATAGGGACCCTATGAACACACGTGGGAGGAAGAGGGATGCCAACTCCACATGCAGAATGGACAGCTGGAGAGGCGCCAAGCAGACTGACTGAGTCAGGCAGGAATTGCTAATGCGCCAGGGGAAAACTCAGTACAAAACTTACTATGTCACTGGGACAATTGGAGGAAATGGAATATGGGCCCTGTGTAAGGTAATAACATTGTTTTAAGAATTTCCTGAAATAATTAACAACAGGGAACTCTGGAAGAAAACTATAAAGTAATACCTTTTTATTACTCTTACAACTTTCCAAATTATTTCCACATTGAAAGCTGAGAAATACCCGAGCTGATGCACAGACTCTCACCATGGTAACAGAAAGGAGTAGTCAAAGAGGGCGATTGTGATAAGGCTGTGTGGGCACTGCTTCCAGCCTCCCTAAGTGACACCTGCAATGATGCTCCACGCCACGCCTCACACCGCTCTCTCGGCTTCTCAAACCCTGGGCTTTGGGGTCTCCTCACACATCACTGCGGACACTGCACCTGAGACCTGGATAGTAAGGCCTTCATGCCACGGGTAGCTCTTGAAGAATGGTAAGAAAGGAAGATCACCATTCCGTGTCTCCTTAAAAACCTTGGGGAGAACAGCTGAAAAGGGCTATGAAGTGACATAAGAATAAATTTATTTAAAAAGAAGCTTTCACCTTCCACGGCTTTTCTGGAATTGGTGGATCTTCAATTTCCGCATCAACATCATTACTATGGACCCAAGTATCATAGCTATAAAGGAAATGAGAAAAGGAGAAATTAATTAGATCCCAAATTCATTCACTAAAAAGACTTTGATCAAAATGTAAAAATATATTTTAGAGACTATTAGGATCCAGTATCAGAAATTTATCATACACTTTAAAAAATATCTATTTTTATTACTGATTTCAGAGAAGGGAAAGGGAGAGAGATAGAAGCATCTATGATGAGAGAGTCATGGATTGGCTGCCTCCTGCGCGCCCCCCACTGGGGATCAAGCCTACAACCCAGGCGTGTGCCTTTGGCCAGAATCGAACAGTGACCTCCTGGTTCACAGGCCGACGCTCAACCACTGAGCTACGCCGTCTGCGCCATCATACACTTTTGTCTCCACCACTCTGACGGGAAAACTGCTCTGCAGGGTCTACAGTAATCTTCACGTTGCTCAACCTCAAGTTCAAGCCTTGTCCACAGGATTTCAACAAGTTCATCACTCTCTCCTCAAAGCGTTTCCCTTACTTGGCCTCCACGACAGTGCTACCGATGGCATTCCTCTGGCACCAGCCTCTCCTCAGTCTCTACCGCGTTTCTCCTCTTCTCCCAAACCCCATCAATATTGGGAGCCCCACCCCCGTTTTAGTTTTCGAACAACCATCTTCTTATCTCTCCTTCACTTGGTGTTCTCCTGCAGCCCATGGCTTCAAATAGACACTGACCCCTTAAAACCCTTCAGCTGCCTCTTCTCTGAGTTCTGGACTCAAGAATCCCACTGTCCACTCACATGTCCCCCTACAGGCCTAGTAAGGCTTTCAAACCTCACGCACTCAAAACTCGATGCAATGCCTCCTGACTCCAACATGTGCTCCGGCCAATGCGGGCTGACATCCTGTCCTCCCTCACCCGTCCCATAAGCAAGCCGTCAGAAACGCCTGCCAACTCAGCTTCAAAACATGTCCAGAGCCACCGATCCTCACCGGTCCTGCTGCCCAAAGCCCGAGAGGCCATCTTCCACACGGCAAACAGTGGTTCTTCTGAAAACTAAGTCAGTCCGCGTTGCTCCCCTGCTCAAAACTTAACTCAGAATGAAAGTCAAAATCCTCGTGAGGCTAGTGCTCTCGTCTCCCAGCGCTCTCCGCTCACTCGATGTATCTGAGCCGCTTCCTGGGGCTCTGGGCCACTCTTTACACATGCCAGGCGGTGCCCACTGCATGCCCTCCCGCAGGCTCCTCACCACCCGCTTATGCATCGAGCACTTCCCTTATCTTCACACCGCTTAGCTCAAAGCCTCACCATCGAGGTCCAATTCACGGAGGTGAGTCATTCATTCCCCCGTGCCTCCACCACTTCGAAATAAGAAAAAAGAACCTTCCAGATTAAAGCACGGTCAGTGCTACTACCTTGGCCAACAGCGGTACTAAAGGGAACCCCAGTATGGTAACAAGCACTGGCTTCCTGTAGCCGCTGCTCCCCAGTCAGTCCCAAAGCATCTGGACAAGCAAGCGCCCCACCCTGTTCACAGCACTGCCGAGCGCCCAGGACACGTCAACACGAGGTGAGCGAACCGCCCCAGCTACGGGAGGCAATGGTAAGGAAGGATCGGTGACCTCTATTCCCTACAAGTCCTGAGTAGAAAACGATGCACAGGCAGGAGCGAGGGCACAGACTCTCGTCAGTAAGTGAACTAACAGGCCCCCTGAAAAGACAAGACTCGAGCAGCTGGTGCATCTTATTTGATACGTAGGAAATGCCCGCAAAGAGGTGACCTTCTTAGACTGTGATGCTTGACAACGTAGTATCTCAGCCCTTTACTTCCAATGCCTGCCATACTCCTGAGTTTCCACCTCAGTGTGTTAAAGGACAGGTTGATTTCCTATAATAGTTCCTGTAATACTGAAAGGCTTTAATAGTGCCAAGGGCTACTCGAGGCCTCAAGACTATAAATGTATAGAAAGTATTATTTTTAAAAAACCTGTTCACTTAAAGTAGTCAATTGTGGTTTGAAAGAGGCTGATTAGCAAGCTTACTGGATTTGGTTCTGATTAACTCAAATGCACAAAGACTGTGCACACACTGTTAACATTTTGACACCACTAAAGGTATATTTACTTCTTTAAGAAATGTATCTGCACGTAAAAGAAAGTTACTCAAACAGGTCACCCTAAAATCGTCATAAACGCCAGAAGGAAATCATTCCTTGGAGCAAACAAACCTAGACCGGCCGCTCACGGCACACGGAGGCGCTCTGTGGCACCGCGGCGCACATGTCCGTTTGTTAAGAAAAGCAAAGCCACGTGGCTCAGCGCTCCGACACTGAAGTGAGGACACAGCCAGGGAGACTTAAGAGGGAGGTCAGTAACCAAAACGCATCAACCAAGCTGCCGCTCTTCATAGAGGGAAACTGCGGACTGGCTCGCACAACAAACCTCCGCCCGGCCTCGGCCCTGCCGGCTTACCTGTCCGGGTACGAGCCCCAGTGCACCAGCACCTGCTTGTCCTTCCTCATCACGGGTCTCAGCCACTCCTCTGAAAGGGAAAAGAAACACGTCAGTCAAGCTGACCAAGGAAATGAACAGACCAGTGATGGCGAACCTATGACACGCGTGTCAGCACTGAGAGGTCCCAGGTTCAATTCTGCGGCCGCATGCCGAGGATGAAACATTTGCTGCTCCTGAGGATGAAACATTTGCGAAATAATGTTTTTCCTCAAAGTGACACACTACCCGAGTGATGCGAAGTGTTTCGGCGAAGTCTGACACACCGAGCCAAAAGGTTGCCCATCACTGGAACAGACTATTGTTTAGACTTCATTTTACTCAAAGTTTTGGGTTTACTAAGAAGCTCCCCCAAAAGTCTCCTAGTTGAATGCTGTCCACCATCACCTTCTAAGGGGAAGTTTTTCAGCCGTGCACTCAGACTTCCTCGATTCCAGGCCCAATGATCCCTCCCTCTAGACAGAACCAACTGTCCATCACAGAGCACTCGCCTCCCACCCCCTGCCTGCTCCGTGGCCACCGCATCAGGACCTCTCCCTCCCTCCCTTCTGAGAGGCTGTGCAACAGCTACTTGCACTCTCTCCAGTGCAAGCCAGGCCTCAGCGCCTGGCGGAAGTTTTACCAGCACCTTCTTCCTCAGATTCCCTTCCTCTGGCATCCGACGGCGCTTTATGGCGCTACTTCCGAGCTTTCGCCCACAGCAGTGTTTTGCTCTTCTTAACGGCTCCTGTGAGCTCAGCCCTCCAGGGAGGCTGCCAGCAAGTGACCATGTCAGACGGCTCTTTATTCCGAGTGCCCTCACCAGAGAAGGCGGGCACCCGTCCGTGCCATCAGATGGCTCCTGCGATGTCAACCAGTCACATGCCGCCTACCTCCCAGCACCCGCTCCGCCGTGCACGCTGGTAGCCTGACCTCAGCTCAGCACACGCGCTGCTAACGCTCGTTTCCCATGAAGCCTCTTGACACCCAGGAAAAAGCAAAACTTATCTACGTGACGCCAGCTCAACAGAGTGGACTGTCCACGCCAGTTCCACGTAACAAGCCCCGCACGGACGCCGCCACGAAGCCCGCGTGCCCATGGCGGCCTTACTGCGTCAAAGGGAAAAGGAAGAAACCAGGCCCTGTCCCTTAACCTGACACCCCAAACGGCCACGGACACAGTGAAGAGGAGGAGCCCCGGGCCTTCCACATCTCAATCCGCTTCAACAAACTACGCTGAGCGTCTAACCAGTCAGAGCTGCCTCTCAGCGTGCTGATCCGCCTCAGCTGCACGCTTCTCTTCCCCGAAGCGCTCGGCACTGTCCGCCCTCTCCACCTCACCCCCCGCCCAGCACCCTCTCCACCTCACCCCCCGCCCAGCACCCTCTCCACCTCACCCCCCGCCCAGCACCCTCTCCACCTCACCCCCCCGCCCAGCACCCTCTCCACCTCACCCCCCGCCCAGCACCCTCTCCACCTCACCCCCCACCCAGCACCCTCTCCACCTCACCCCCCCTACCCAGCACCCTCTCCACCTCACCCCCCCTACCCAGCACCCTCTCCACCTCACCCCCCCCCGCCCAGCACCCTCTCCACCTCACCCCCCGCCCAGCACCCTCTCCACCTCACCCCCCTGCCCAGCACCCTCTCCACCTCACCCCCCTGCCCAGCACCCTCTCCACCTCACCCCCCGCCCAGCACCCTCTCCACCTCACCCCCCTGCCCAGCACCCTCTCCACCTCACCCCCCTGCCCAGCACCCTCTCCACCTCACCCCCCTGCCCAGCACCCTCTCCACCTCACCCCCCCTGCCCAGCACCCTCTCCACCTCACCCCCCTGCCCAGCACCCTCTCCACCTCACCCCCCTGCCCAGCACCCTCTCCACCTCACCCCCCCTACCCAGCACCCTCTCCACCTCACCCCCCTGCCCAGCACCCTCTCCACCTCACCCCCTGCCCAGCACCCTCTCCACCTCACACCTCTGCCCAGCACCCTCTCCACCTCATCCCCCTGCCCAGCACCCTCTCCACCTCACCCCCCCTACCCAGCACCCTCTCCACCTCACACACCCCTGCCCAGCACCCTCTCCACCTCACACACCCCTACCCAGCACCCTCTCCACCTCACCCCCCTGCCCAGCACCCTCTCCACCTCACCCCCCTGCCCAGCACCCTCTCCACCTCACCCCCCCACCAGCACCCTCTCCACCTCACCCCCCACCCTGCACCTTCTCCTTCACCCACCAAATAAAACAAAGCTCTTCAACCCACACTCACATCTCCTCGCCTCCCCTCCCTTACCTCCTACTATCCTAAGACATAAAGCCCAACTCTGCCATTTGCTTTTCCTCAAACTTCATAATGTATTACCTCTCTGCTTTTTCCTATTTGTACCCCTTCTAGCATCTCATACTCAAATTCTTACTACTATCTTAAGACCTCTTAAGTATCAGCACCTTCTGTTTTAAATGTTCACGGATCCTCAGAAAAGGCACGCTGCGTTCGACACGGCTCTCACTGTGCTGTGGCTGCAGTGTGACCACTGCCCTCACCTGACAGGCAGAGGCCAGGAGCCCGCCAGGGCTTTGCTCAGCCAGCACGTACTGACAGCCACTGGTTCTAAGGAAAGCCCACAATGTGCAGAATCCTGTTTCATATTTAAAAACAACCTTCAGTATATTACAAATTAAATTTAAATGCTACCGTCTAACGATTACTCCAACTACCAATAGCAATACCTAGCAAACATCAGTAAACTAGTTGGTATTAAAGAAAGACACCCTCACATGAGTCAGAAATTACTAAATAGCTGAGCTGTAACAGCTGCGGTTCAAGCCTTTTGTAAAGGCACTGTCTCCGACGCGGTCACAGTCTCAGCACCTGTGCCAACCTCATTCGAGACCCTTCCTAGAAGGAGCCAGCCACAGAGCCAACACCCACACACCGCTGCCAGCACCTCCACCTAGTGGCCACCAGCTGCTACTACCTCGGAGGACAAGAGCTGAGCAGGGCAGCACTGAAGGCAGGTGAGGTTCTCCGTGTGCAAGCACAGCGATCACAGAGCCACCCTGCCAGTTACAGGAAACTCAAACTTCAGCTATGAAAGCTAACGCCGACAAGGCCTCAGGGAACAGCGGAAACGATAAGACTCTTAGAAGTAAAGTCGGCGGAAACTTCATTCCCGTCGAGGCAACACACACACAAGTAACCAACCGGCCCAGCCCGCCCACCTCCTGTCACAGCTTCCAGTCTCTGCACAACCGAGGAAGGCCCTCCTTCCACTCCCGACGGTCGTCCTTCCCGTCGCTAGTCTAAGAGAAGTATTTTCTAAGGACCACTGGATACTGCTGAGCACCTTGCTATAGGCTGTACTCATTAACTGCCCTCTTAATTACTTATTTCCTTTATTCTCTAGCTTCAGTTTGATGTTATCTTTCTAATTTCTTGAGGAAGATGTGTGGACCACTGACTTTTCTGTCTTTCTTCTTCCCCGATATACACATTTAAAGACCTAAATTTCCCTCTGGATAAAGCATCAGCTGCATCCTGAAACGTTCATTTTCTTATACTTTCTTAATTTTGTCATTATTCAGATCCAAAGATTTTCCATTTCCATTGCAATTTCTTCTTTCATCCATGGGTTACATGGCAAGATGTTTCTTAATTTTCAAGCATCTGAAAACTGTCTGTAATCTTGCTATTGACTTATAGCATCTCCACACTGGTAAGAACAGTGCAGGTAATTAGCGCCTCAAGTATCATATAATTTGGCTCCTTATGTATTATTCTATGGGGATGTGTTATGCTTAAGAATAGATCTCCAGCCGAAACCGGTTTGGCTCAGTGGATAGAGCATCGGCCTTCGGACTCAAGGGTCCCAGGTTCGATTCCGGTCAAGGGCATGTACCTTGGTTGTGGGCACATCCCCAGTAGGGGGTATGCAAGAGGCAGCTGATCGATGTTTCCCTCTCATCGATGTTTCTAACTCTCTATCCCTCTCTCTTCCTCTCTGTAAAAAAAAAATCAATAAAATATATTTTTTTAAAAAAAGGAATAGATCTCCACATAGGCGAACTACTTCTCAATCTAAATTACTAGTAATTAACTTGGTTAATTAATAATTCACATTTTGATTCCCAACTTTCCAGCCTTTGAAAGAATGGTTAACAGAAATCAGTTGCCATAGCTCTGATGAACTCTGGCTACTGACCAAATCCACTTTCAGAATAGCAGGGCTGAAAGCCAGAGTCGAACCCATTATAAATCCCCAGACTAGTATTTCTGAGGGGCCTGTTTATCAGACACGTTCTATCTCGCAATGTCTCTTAATTTTCAGAACACAAGGGACACAGGAAACATAAGTTAATACACAGGCACGCCTAGACGTAACACCCAGATAATAATTACCAACAAATAAATAAAAGCCTAATGATTAGAAAGTTGGACATTACAGAATTAGTTTATTTTTCCCAATTCAAGATAAATAAAAAATTATAAATTTAAATAATCTGTGGGATTTAATGCTTGTGACTCTTTCTAAAATAGCTGGTTGTACTATTTAACCCTCCCTCTGCTGATATAACTTAGAATCCAGTGAAGTCTGAGCTCATCAAATCACAACCAAAAACTAACTCACCGTCCTCTTGTGAGGAAAGATGTGGGTAAACGTGGTGGGAAGCTTTCGACTTCTCGTCAGTGAATGTGCCCTGAAAAGACAACGAACCAGTAACGTAAAAATAAAGCACGTGGCCAGCCAACTGTGAGATGCCAGACACAAAGAGCCTAAGAAGTGTCAAGGCGTTATTTTATTTATATGAATATACTAGAGGCCCAGTGCGTGATTAAATCATGCACGTGTAGGGTCCCCTACACGCTTTCGCTTTCGATCGCGGGGGAGCTGGGTGCTGGTCCGGCGGCGGAGGCTTCTGAAAGGCCTGGTGCACCAGCGGACAGGCACCCAGCTCCCCCGCTTTTGATGGTCCGCGGCGGGACGTGAGCTCACTGCCCCAGAGGCCCCTTCTGTGCCGCAGCACAGCCATGGTGCTGACGCTGAGCTCGCGCCGCCGCTGGCTACGTGAGCTCAGCGTCCCGCTGGCCCAATCGGCCACCCCGAGTCCTGCCCCGCCCCGCGCCTCCTGGCCAATCGTGGGCATAGCGAAGGTACGGTCAATTTGCATATTTGTCTATTATCAGGTAGGATTTTTTTAAAACATATTTTATTGATTTTTTACAGAGAGGGAGGGAGAGGGATAGTTAGAAACATCGATAAGAAACATCAATCATCTGCCTCCTGCACAACCCCCACCGAGGATGTGCCAGCAACCAAGGTACATGCCCTTGACTGGAATCGAACCTGGGACCCTTGACTCTATCCACTGAGCCAAACCGGTCAGGGCTTATTTATATTTTAAAAGTATTATTTTAAGACTACAGTATTTTTATTACTTTTAGTCAAGGTAAGAGATAGGAATTAACAAGGACAAAAATTATCAAGTTTATACTGTTCTCTAAAAAAATAATACAAGTACCCTTAGCGAATTCTCTATGTATCTCTGTCAGGGTAACCTTATTCTCAGTAATATCAGAGGCCGAATGCATGGAATTCGGGGGGGCGGGGGGAGGGGGAGGGAAAGGGGGGGAGTTTGTCCCTTAGCCTGGCCTACGCCCTCTTGCTCCTTCCACTCAGCTCACTGATCCTTAGGGCTGCTGCAGAGGCAGGAGAGGCTCCGTGAGCCCAGCTTATGGCTGACCACCACAGGGCGGCTCCTGCATTGTCTTCCCCTCGTGGACAGTGTGCGTCATAGCGACCGGTCGTTCTGGTCGTCCTGCTGCAACAGTCGCTTAGGCTTTTATTATATAGACTACAGGCCCAATGCACAAAATCTGTGAAGGGCAGGCCTTCGCGGCTCCGCCCCCTGCCCGCCCCCGCCTTGGCCTTGTACTGCTCATGTCTGCCGCCACATACCCCTGGTTCCCCAGAGCCCCCGATCGTTCGCCCCGCAGAGGATGGCCTGGGCCTCCTTCTGCGGGGCGATCGTGGGGCGATGGCGGGCCTCCTAGCCAATCACATCACACCCGCCTTGGCTGGCCTGGCGCCAGTGCGTGTCATAGCGTGGTCATCCAGAAGGTCGTCTGGACAGTCGTTCTGCTGTTCGGTCGTTCGGTGAATTTGCACGTTACACTTTTATCAATATAGATGAGTACCCCTAATTCTTTTTTTTTTAATGCTCACCCGAAGACATATTTTTATTAATTTCATTTTTTAAATATATATTTTTATTGATTTCAGAGAAGGGAGAGGGAGAGAGAGATAGAAGCATCAATGATGAGAATCATGGATCAGCTGCTTCCTGCACATCCCACAATGGGGATTGAGCCTGCAACCCAAGCATGTGCCCTGCATGGGAACTGAACTGTGACCTTCTGGTTCACAGGTCAACGCTCAATCACTGAGCCACGCTGGCTGGGCTATTTTTATTAATTTTAGAGAGGGAAAAGGGGAGGGGGAGGGAGAGGGAGACACATCAGTTGCTTCCCGAAGGTGTTCTACCAAGGATCATACTTGCAACCTGCGTATGTGTCCTAACTGGGAATCAAACCCGCAACCTTTCAGTATGTGGACATAGTTAACAGATGCAATGAGCTAAGCATGGTGAGATACACTGTGACCAATCAATGGAGTTGCTAATGCACTTTAAATGCTTGAGCAAAGGTTTGATCAAGAGTATTCAGCCCCCCGCTGGTTTGGCTCAGTGGATAAAGCATCGGCCTGCGGACTGAAGGGTCTCAGGTTCGGAATAGGCACAAGCCCGGGTTGTGGGCTTGATCCCCAGTGGGGAGCGTGCAGGAGGCAGCCGATCAATGATTCTCTCTCATCACTGACATTTCTCTCTCTCCCTCTCCCTTCTCTCTGAAATCAATAAAAATACATTTTTAAAAAGGGTATTTAAAAACGTTGCTAGTATTAGCTTTTAAGGTCTCCTCTCTAGGAGTCTATGAAACCAGAAGATCTGTTACATCCCTCTGAGGTCGTCCCTAAAACAATCACTAAAGTCAGATTTCTTAAGAACTGGGACAACTAAGTGTTCAGTATAAACTGTAGGCAAGCCCTAACCAGTCCGGCTCAGTGGATAGAGCATTGGCCTGTGGACTGAAAGGCCCCGGGTTCGATTCCAGTCAAGGGCATATGCCAGGATTGCGGGCTTGATCCCCAGTAGGGGGTATGCAGGAGGCAGTCAATCAACGATTCTCATAAATGATGTTTCTTCTCTCTCTCTTCCTCTCTAAAATCAATAAACATATATTTAACAAAAATAAATAAATAAACTGTAGGCAAATATATAAACTTTCCCCAGGATGCTTTGGTAGCAATTAAACGCTACTCTAGGACATATACGTGTATTAAGTCATCCATCCCATAATACACCTTAAACTTACACCATATTACATGTCAATGACATCCCAATACTGCTAGGAGGAAATGCTAGGCTCCGCTAAGAACCGGAGGGAGTGGAGAGGAAGAGCTTGGTGCTGTGAGAGCCCAGAAAGAGGAGCGCTGTCCTCGAACGCAGACAAACACACAGCAGGAGACACCAAGGCGGGGACTTACAAGACCTTCACGCGGCCCAGTGCTTCTGAGGGGGCGTGTCTATTACCTGATGCCGTTTGATAATATCTTTCAATTTGTTAGCCAACTTCAGGTCAATGTCTGGAATGAGGTAGATGTTGGGTCTGGTCAGGCAATTGCTCTGAGAAAGAAAGAACAGAGTTTTAAACTCTCTCGGTTTTAAAATGCCGTGTTATTTCTGCATCATCCTAACGGCAAAAGTTGGCACTCAGAGCCAGGCTGCTTAAATGGGAGACGTGCTCCGTATGGAAAGGGAGTTTCCTGTCCATGTGAAACCCAGGTGTCCAGCAGCCTCCCTAGGACATCTCAGGTCCCTTCTCTGCAGCCAGGTACACCTGGACAACAAGATGCTGAGAATTGGGACCTAAAGAAATTCACCATCTTCTTCACTAAGGTACCAAAGTGACATATCAGTGCTCCTAGCCAATTTCACCCAAACACACCCTGACAGTCTAATGTGCTGTTTTCACCTACACCTCCTGTTGGCCGGGGAAGGTGTGTATTCATTTTGGCTCATCATGTAAATTACTTAAAATTATTCAAGACTGTGGATTACAGTTCTTTTTCCCCCATTTCTAATCTTACATACAGAAGTGATTAAAACATTCCTATTAACTCCCCAAACCATCACCAAAAGTCAACCAACCAACAAAAAACCCTGTTACTCCTCTAGCTAATGGTCTATGAGACAACTTCCGGCATTAAGCCACTGATAAGACCCAGCTACATTTCTGCCACAGGCCACCCACCAGGAAGGTTAATTCAATGGCCATCACAAATTACCACTCAATAAAACACTAGGAAAGAAAAAAAGAAAATTAAGTGTTCTCTCCAGGTTATAATCTAGTAGGTGAAACAAAACCTATATTCATGGCACAATCATGAAACAAATCCAAAGAAAATCAATGTATAAACAAATGACTAGTAGAATGTGAGAGCATTTATATTAAATGTGAAAGAGATTCAAACAATGGGTTTGGTAAAATCAATAAAGAAAAATATCATAGATAATTTCACCACAAGTTTAAGGTCAATATTCTATAAATGACAAGTTTTAGTCATATTTTATATCTCTAATCCCCCTAAATCCAAGAGTAACGGAACAGTAGATTTCAGAACATTTTTCTTCCTTTGATTTTTTGGCAACCTAATGAAGATAATCTTAGAACTGAAAGCATATCCCAGGGAAGAAATTGTAATAATTTAACTTTCCCAGTTACCTGCACCAATGTTTTTTCAATATTCATAAACATCTCAACATTACGATCCATTCGGGACGGATTCTGTAGATCAAACCTCCGCCTAAAAAACAAGATAATAGTTAGTCAGCTTGTCTCCTGTCTTAAACAAAAGTAAAAGCTTGGCTGCAGCATTCAATGCAAATGAGCTGGATGGGTTTGGGATTATGATAGAACCACGAGGAATGCACAGGGTTTCTCTCAGTCATATGAAGGAGCATGTGAACACCTAAAAGGTCCAATTTTGACATTAAGATCCACTCTAGCAAATGGAAGTATCTGTTCCATGAAGTATCCTGTTTTCCTTAAACCTAAGATACTTTACATCAGACAGAAAGTAGTCCCCAGAGCCAGGGGCAGTAATCTTAAAAGTATTTGTTCACATTCAACAATGTCTGTTCTCTTTGAGATGACTGTTGTCCTAAATGTGGTAAGACTCGTCCTTTCACCTTGACTTCAGATCTTTCCCCAGGATCTTCACACCGTATGTATGTAAGTACCCAACATGGTATTCTGGTGCTGTCTTCGCTGATTCGTAGTCATTTCAAATGGTTAAATCGTTACAGGTTTGAACGCTTTCCCCGTATTTTTTCTCCAACAATTACTTCGCTTGTGTCCACTTTAATCCCAGGGACAGGGAGAGCCCAGTGACAGAGTGGGGGCGGTGGAGCCGAACTTCTGTGCCGCAGCAAAACATGCGAATAAACTCAAGACTTACTTACCAGCCCTGGTCATTCTTATACTTGTAAGCAGCCCCAAGAATGTGACACAAGGCACCTCCAGCTTTGAAATCCATGAAACACTTAGCCTAAAATGATACAAATTATACATGAAAAAAATAAAAGTTCTGAAAAAATTACTTATGTCTGAATTCTATAAGTAAACTCAAAGATACAAACAACTTCTTAAATACTTTCTGGAAGAAACTGCAATATAACGAAAAATTTCCAAAACTGCATAAAAGTATTTCTTTTCAAATTCAATTAACATATTACCCTTAAGTAAACTCTATAAAATACAAGATTTACAAAAAACACATCAAGTTCAGCCAGTGTGGGTCAGTGGTTGAGCACTGACCTATGAACCAGGATGTCCTGGTGGTTTGATTCCCAGTCGGGGCATTTGCCTGGGCTGCAGGCTCTATTCCGGGTGGGGTGGGGTGTGGGTGGGTGGGGGGGTGGGGGGACAAGGGAAGTGGTGTGGTGGGGACGGGGGAGGGACGGAGACGGCTGATCGGTGATTCTCTCATCATTGGTATTTCTATCTCTCTCCCCTTCCTCTCTAAAATCAATAAAAATGTATATATTTTTAAAAGATCCCTAAAGATGTAGCAGAATAAGGAACAGAAAGGAACACTCACCATACCTTGAGGATTCTTACAGCCTGCATAAAAATGGACTTGGGGTTCTGACCCTCAGTATCAGAATCACCCACATAAAAAAATTAAGAGGCCAGAGTCAGGGGACCAAGAGCTGGAGGCAGACAATGACTTCCCAGGGACACCCACTGGGCCCCAACTACTTCCCAATTCACCCCCCCCCCCACGTCCACCTGAAGACGCCTCGTTCTAAGCGACACCAGAAGTGCTTGCAGGACAAAAGCTCATGTTCTGAAGACACTCTCTGAAGCAGAAGCACTGGTTGTTATGGCAAATTCCTCGATTAGTATTTAAAAAATTAAAGAATAAAAGGACAACAGGAGTCCTGGCTGGTTTGGCTCAGTGGATAGAGCGTTGGCTTGCGGACTGAAGGGTCCCGGGTTCGATTCCGGTCAAGGGCACAAGCTTGGGTTGCTGGATCCTCAGTAGGCGGAATGCAGGAGGCAGCCTATCAATGATTCTCTCTCATCATTGAAATCAATAAAATATTTGGGGGGAAAAAAAAAAGACAACAAGGCACCAAAACCTGAGCTTCCCAGAGCGGGCGAGACCCTGCCTCCTGTATGGTCTTAGCAGCCGGGGCCAGGGCAGCTCGAACAGCTGCTTCGATTCCCTGCTGCGGGACCACACTGCTGCTGATGCGCTGGTCTATCTGGGCAGCTGAGCTGGAATTCCACCTCACCTCACTGTGGATGGATAGAAGTGTGCCATCCTATTTATCGCCCGCCTATAATTCTGCTGAGCAGAATGAAACCTAGAACAGCCAAGTCAACTGCAATACCTAAAAGCGCTTTAAATTTGTGCCAGTGTCACTATTTCTTTGACTTAGGAACTAATGACTAGGTAGCGCTGACAAGTGGTAAAAAGGAGGGATGCCCTGGCCAGATAGCTCAGTTGGTTAGAGCAGTGCCCTGATTCGCTAAGGTTGTGGGTTCGATGCCCAGTCAGGGCACATACAAGAATCAACCAATGAATACATAAATAAGTGGAACAACAAATCAATTTCTCTCCCTTTCTCTCAAATCAACTTTTTAAAAATACTTTTTATTGATGTCAGAGAGGAAGGAAGAAGGAGAGAGAGATAGAAACATCAATGATGAGAATCATTGATCGGCTGCCTCCTGCACGCCCCACACTGGGGATCCAGCCCACCACCCGGGCATGTGCCCTGATCAGGAATTGAACCGTGGCCTCCTAGTTCATAAGTCGACACACAACCGCTGAGCCTCGCCAGCTCAATTTTTACAAACTAAAGAAAGCGGGGGGAGGGTAGATAACCTGTTTGTAATGTGTGTGTGGGGGCTGAGCACACGCGTTAATAATGCCACTTTTTGGCCTGTTCACCAAGAAATGACTAGGTCTTGCCGAAACCGGTTTGGCTCAATGGATAGAGCGTCGGTCTGCGGACTGAAAGGTCCCAGGTTCGATTCCGGTCAAGGGCATGTACATTGGCTGCAGGCACATCCCTGGTAGGGGGTGTGCAGGAGGCAGCTGGTCGATGATTCTCTCTCATCGATGTTTCTAGCTCTCTATTCCTCTCCCTTCCTCTCTGTAAAAAATCAATAAAATATATTAAAAAAAAAAAAAAAAAAAAAAAGAAATGACTAGGTCAGAAAATGGATGGGAGAAGTGAATCGAGGAGCAGAAACTGCGTTTGTCCAACAAACCAGGAACTTCAAGGGAATTCCGGCAGCTTCACACCCTGAAAACAACTCTGGGGGAAACACATCACTTCGACTCCAGAATCTTTTTACCTCACAAATATGTCAACAACCAAATAATTCCCAAGCTTATTTGTGTATTTTAACTGCTTTCGAGTTTAAAATAGTGCTTTCTAGACGTAGTTCCCAATTTCATTAGTAAGAGAAATTGTAACAGTTGATCCTCGAACGTGAGGGTTAGGAGCACTGACCCCTGACCCCCGTTGAAATCTGCATATAATTTTAGACTCCCCCCAACTTTATAGCCTACTGCTGACCAGAAGCCTTACCAACAGCATAAACAGTCCATTAGCACACATTCTGTATGTTATATGTATTACATACTATATTCTTACAATAAAGTAAGCTAGAGGAAAGACCATGTTATTAAGAAAATCCTAAAAAAGATAAAACCCATTTAAGTTTTTAAAAAATATATGTTTATTGATTTTAGAGAGGAAGGGAGGAGAGAGTGATAGAAACATCAATGATGAGAATCATTGATCGGCTGCCTCCTGCACACCCCCCACCAGGGATCGAGCCTGCAATCCTGGCATATGCCCTTGACCGGAATCGAACCCGGGACCCTTCAGTCCGCAGGCCAATACTCTATCCACTGAGCCACACTGGTCAGGGCCATTCACAGTGTTTGTTAAAAAACTAGGGGCCCAGTGCACAAATCCGTGCATGTTGAAAGGAACTGTGGGCCACGAGGCTACGGTGGGCACAGGGGCAGGTCTTGGCCCATCCTCCATGCCCCCCCCCACGGCCCCTCCCACTGTGGCCCCAGTCCCGTCTGTGGGCAGCCCCGTTCCGCTGCTGCCGCAGCACTGACAGCGCAAAGCGATTGGGGCCGTCAACAGGTGCCAGTGGCGGCTGCTGCCCCGATCGCCCCTCAGGAGCAGGGGGAGGTGGGGAAGCCCTGAGGAGCGATCGGGCCGGCAGCCGCCTCTCACTCCCGCTGTCACTCCCGCTGACAGCGCCGAGCGATTGGGGCTGGTGCTGGGCGCTGGCAGCGGGTGCAGGCACCAGGCGGGACTGGCGCGCAGGAGCAAAGAATTTTCAGTCACCACCAGAGGCTCGCCCAGATGACAGTGACCAGCGCCCCGCTCACCTGCTTCACCATCCACCGCTCCCGACGCCAGCCATGTTCCGTGCGTGCCCCCTGGTGGTCAGTGCACGTCATAGGGATCGGTTGTTTGGGTCTATTTGCATATTAGCCTAGATCAGTGGTCGGCAAACTGCGGCTCGTGAGCCGCATGTGGCTCTCGAGCCACGGTTTGCCGCTCTGTTGAATAATGAGTTTGCCGACCACTGGGATAGGGGCTTAATCACAAGGAACAACAACAGCCTGTAATTACTGGAATCGAGAGTCTAGGTAAGTGGTCAGCAAACTCGTTTGTCAACGGAGCGGCAAACCGTGGCTCGCGAGCCGCAGTTTGCCAACCACTGGCCTAGATACTAGAGGCCCGGTACATGAAAATTCGTGCTCTGGAGGGGGGGACTCTCAGCCCGGTCTGCTCCCTCACACAGCTGGGAGCCCTCAGGGGCGGGCGGCGACCCAGCGATCAGGGGAAGGCAATGCCCCCATCACACCTCTGCTGCTGCCACTGCCGGCAGCACAAGCCTCGGGCGGCCCTGGTTACCTGAGCCTCAGGCGGCCCTGGGGGGCTGGGGGGCTGGGGGGCCAAGGGGACTGGGAGACTTTGGAGGCAGGTGCCCCGGCGGGGCTGGGGGGACTGGGCACCGCCATCTTTGTGAGGGTGTGATGGTCTCGGAGCATGTTCTGTCTATTAGACCGGGTAAGTAGATCCATGCAGGGCAAACCCAGGTTGCTCCAGGGTCAACTGGAGGCCCATGATGAGCACCTGTAACCACAGGTCACGGCTGCGGCGGTTCCTGTCTTGGGGGAACAAACAGCACCCTCCTTGCAGCCAATCTCTGAGGAGTTACCACGAGGCGCTCGTATACGTGGCCTCCTTTCCTCCTCAAGCATCCTATGCAGGTGATGCCTTTCAGCTCATTTTACAGATGAAACAGGAGCCAGCCATAAGGTGGACTAAATAGCCAGAAAACCCTACCACTACCAACACATGCTGGATAAAACGTATGTTAAATGTGAGGCTGAGTTTCTAGAAAGGCACATCCCCAAGTGTAAAGATCAAAGAAGAAAAAACGTCAAAAGTTTGCTTGTCAAGGCTGACAGGACTGCCCATTGCATGTCCTCATGTCCCCGCCCCACAGCGATCTAGGGCTGGGTATCTTACCTCACAAGCAAGCTATCTGACTGCACCTTTTCGTGGTGGTCTAGGTTCTCAGAGCTTTGTCTTTGAACACAGACGCTTGTGATCTTTTTAAAAAGGCAGAACGCAAAACGGACGCTTTCCCAACACGATGATGATGTCTGTGCTGGGCCTGCCCAGGTCCTGAGCCTGGAGGATTATGGGAACGAGTTTTCACCATTCATGCTCACGTCTGCCTGTGTGATGCGTTCCGAGCCTTGAGCAATACGCTTTCCTGTCTTTGTAAGTCCCCCGTTAGGACTAGACAACACACACCTCTGCTGAGCCAGCTGTTTACTACCCGGCGTGACTTAGACAGTTAGTTACCAAGCTCCCCTGGAACTGACTCCAGTCCTGTTTATTCACGAGGAAGAAAGAAGCTTCAGGTAAACAGCTACACGTTTCACTCACACCGTCTTCGCTTCACTGTCTTACAGCCGCTTCCTACACCACCACCCACCCCTGTCCTTCCACTGGGAAAGGCTGCACGGCCCTCGGAGGAAGAGGAGGACATCTGGCCCTCTGGCGCCGAGCCGCGAGTTATTTTTAAATGGGGTTTATGCCTAAAATACTCCTCCTGGCCCGAGTGCGGGCAGCTGGGCGGCGCCGAGCGCCTTCCTCAGGAACCTCGTCCTCTGGCTTTCCCCCAGCGCCCAGGTCGAAGGCGCGGCAGTCACCTCGTCCATTCGTTCTTCAACGTCTCCCATTCCTCCGTCCTCTCGGACCCTCCTGCCCGCCCCCCACCCCCCCGCGGCTGTGTCACAGCTCGCTGGCATTACGGCAGCAGCCTCTCCGTGGGAAATCACTGGCGGTCAAAGCCTCAGTCTCAGCAGCTCCCATCAGCCTGTGGGAGACCCGAACACCCAAAGCTGAAGAAGCCACTTCTACTCTCTGCCTCATCGTCCCCGTGACCTGCAGGTGAAAGCCACCTTCTGGCGCAGCACTAGCAGACTTGGCCTCTGTGCCTGGTTTTAGCCCCTCTCTGCCCGCTGTCCCGTTCTCACCTTGGGGCGCTACCTGCAACTACCTGAGCGCACCGGCGTTCTCAGGCCCCGACGCTGTCCCATGCTGACGTCACCCCTGCGGATCCCGTCCTCGGCATTCCCCTGAGGAACCCACCCTCACCTTCCCGGACTCGGTTCCAAGGCCCTTTCCCCGGAAAGCCTTTCCCGAGGTGGGGAAGTCAAAGGCTCTGTGTGCACAGCTCACCGATGTGAGCCCCTGAGGACACACAACGCCCTGTGTTATTCTGTGAGTTCTCACAACTTGGGACATAATCAAATGCTTAGTATTCGCTGAGCTCAAATCAGTGACGAAAGCAGTTTTTAGTAAGTGTTGCTGAGATAACCAGATAATCACATAGAAAAGGATAAACTAGTAGCCCTGACCAGTTTGGCTCAGTGGATAGAGCATCGGCCTGGGGACTGAAGGGTCCCGGGTTCGATTCCGGTCAAGGGCATGTACCTTGGTTTCGGGCACATCCCCAGTAGGAGGTGTGCAAGAGGCAGCTGATCGATGTTTCTCTCTCATCGATGCTTCTAACTCCCTATGCCTCTCCCTTTCTCTCTGTAAAATATCAATAAAATATATTTTAAAAAAAGATAATCTAGATCCATTGGGCACACTGAATACCAAGATAAATTCTAAATGGAAAGAATTAAATGTAAAAAATGAAACCAAACAAATACTAGAACGCATGACTGAATTCCTGTATCACCTGCAAGTGGAAAAAGCCTCCTAACATGATTCAAAAAGCCACCGCTATATTTGACTAAATAAAGATAAATGTCTGGATGGCAAAAACAGCGTAAGCAGCCGTGATAAGCCACGACTTATCACAGCTTGACATATTTCTACATTTCAAAGAGAAAAAGGAAGTTTCAAAGATCAGCATAAAAAAAGGGGAGCCCTAGCTGGTTTGGCTCAGTGGAAGGAACGTAGGCCTGCAGACTGAGGGGTCCCGCGTTCGATTCCAGTGAAGGGCACATGCCTGGGTTGCAGGCTCAGTCCCTAGTAGGGGACATGCAGGAGGCAGCCAATCAATGGTTCTCTCATCATTGATGTTTCTCTCTCCCTCCCTCTCCCTTCTCTGATTAAAAAAAAAAAAAAAGTATATTAAAAAAAAGGGGGGGAGGCGCAAAATCAACATTTTTTCCTACAAAATGTTGAGAATAAAACCTACAGATTCCAAATGAAAATAAAACAATCCAGTATTTCTATACCAAACTAAATTACCAGTTAAAATACCAATCGCAAGAGCAGAATTATATTCTCACACAAGTGCAGGAGAATTCCACCTACAGAATATAAAAGCTCCACTCAACAGTGGTCTGGCCACAAGAACTGAATCGGAAGAAGGAACGAAGACCTGGCACAGCAGAAACTACAAGGCAAGGACAACACAGCAAAATGTCCACAGCCAAGTCTCCACGGTAACTGCCATGACGTCTCCCCCACAGTGAATGACCCCGAAGAGAAGAGACGCCCAGGTCAGCAGTCAGCCCCCAGCTGAGGGCGGGTACTCACCGGGAGCTTGGTGAAGGCCGGGTTGGCGACGTGCTTCCCGAAGGCGTCTTCCTGGAACTGCAGCAGCTGCACCACCAGCCCAGCCAGCGTCTTGTTGGTGGGCGCATCCGCGTGGACGTACTGCAAGGCAGAGACGGGGGCTCAACACCGGGGACCAATGCCAGCTTACTTCCCACCCCCGAGCCTGGCCTGGGCAGTCACCCACGTCCCACAAGCTCTCTGCTGGAAAGGAGCTTACAAGACCAAGGGATTCCCTGGCCGGTGTCGCTCAGTGGTTACGGTGTCGGCCCGTGCACTGAAGGGTCGTAGGTTTAATTTCCAGTCAAGGGCACATACCTGGATTTCAGGTTCACTCCCCACCTGGGTCAGGGCGCATGCGGGAGGCAACCCAGTCAATATGTCTCTCTCACATCGATGCTCGCTCTTGCGCTCTCTCTCTCTCTCTCTCTCTCTCTCTCCCTCCCTTCCTCCCTCCCTCCCTCCCCTTCCCCTGTCTGAAAAGCAGTGGGAAATACCCTCAAGTGAGGATTAACAACACGAAACGGGGTCTGTGCCCTCTTCTATTGCATCAGGACCCTCCTGTGGCTCACTCGCAACCAATAAAATGCCCAAGGGATGCTGTGAGACCTGTGAGAATCAGTCACACAAGGTCCACAGCTTCCAGTCTCCCGGGACACTCGCCCGGAAGGACGAGGACGAGTCCACTCGCCTGACAGCACCACACCTGGGAGCCCAGGCTCCTGGCGATGCGATGGCACCAGCCCAGCTGCCCAGGAGGCCGAGAGCCAGCCCCAGACTCTGAGAGATGGTTCCTGACGACTCTGCCCTCAGCTGCCCGGTCACCCCACCACGCAGTCCCCAGCCGTCATCACCGAGCAGACACACTGTCCCAGGACGCCCTTCCAGTTCCTGACACAGAACTCCAAGCACAACAACACAGTCGTCTTATGCCAGTAAGTGAGCATAATAAAGTGGTGGTTTCTATGCACCAAAAATACATGTATGTGCATTTAAAATTATTTTTTGCCACAATTAAAATATTGTTTTAAACAAGTTTATGTAAGAAGTTATACATGCTAGCAGATGACTAGATCAGAAAACTGTGGTACATCTACACAATGGAATACTATGCTGCCATAAAAAAGAAGGAATTCTCATCATTTGCAGCAACCTGGATGGAATTGGAGAACATTATGCTAAGTGAAATAAGCCAGTCAATAAAAGAAAAATACCACATGATCTCACTCATTTATGGGTAATAAAGAACATTATAAACTGATAAACAAAAAGATAGATACAGAGACAGTAAAGCATCAAACAGACTGTCAAATTACAGGGGGAAGGTTAGGGAGAGGTGGGGGAGATAAGAGATCAAACCAAGGACTTGTATGCATGCATATAAGCATAACCAATGGACGCAAAACTCTGGGGGGTGAGGGCATGTATGGGTGTGGGGTGGGGGGGGGCAATAGTAAGATATGTACACATATAATACCTCAATTAAAAAATAAAAGCAAAAAGAAGAAGAAGAAGAAGTTACACATGCTGAGGTGAGTAACGTCAAAAGGCCAAGCCAGCAGCAGGCAGCAAGCAGCTCCCCAGCAAAGGAAGACAGTGGGAAACATGACAGCAAACACATGGATCAGTGAGGGACATTAACTGTAAAAGTTTAATTTGGTGTTAAATGTTCGGTATCACTTTCAGAAACCAATGTTCAATTTTTTTAAATCTCCAATTTTGAACAGAAAAAATATCTCTACTTTCTTCACAAAAGACAAAAAAAAGAAAAACACTAAATTTTTCTTCCTGGAGCAAACCTCTTTCCCAGTATCATCCAACATTTCAAGACGAATGAAGTGTCTATTACAATGAATAACATCTAAGTCATTTCTATATGGCGAAAGATTAGCGGCCCAGTCCACCACTACTATACAGTATGCTGAGTGGCTCTCAATTCCATCAGTGCCAATGCCATCACAGAGCACAGCAGACAGGGCAGTTCTTAAAAGTTCAGCCTCCTTTCAAGTGTTTATTTGTTCAACAGGTGCATTAGCTCCCCACTCTGAGTGGAACAGCCAGCGTGCGGTTAACTTTGCTGAAGGCTAGTTTTTTTTGTTGAAATGTCTTGTTTTACGTGAAACCTTCTTCATAAATGAGATTTGACACTAACGCATTACTGTAAACTATATCTTGCACCCACTCAAAAGGCAGCCAATGTCTGACTTTCCAATGATTTTTAAATCAACCTTAAAAAATGTAAACATTACAACATCCTATTTAACCAAGAATGAAGCAGGCTCACCATGGGGTATATGGCATAAGTATCACACCCTCCTCAAATTTCTATAACCCAGCTTTAAGGACTATCTCATTTCATCCGAACAACAGTCCTATGGGAGCTGCAGTCTTACCTCCAACTTACAAATGAAAAATTAAAACATCGAAATAAAACCATCGGTTCAAGGACACCACCAATTAGCAGCCTAGAGGACTGAACTCACATCTTCCAACCAAATGTAATACTCATTCCACCGTTCCACACTGATATAACTGAGTTCCTTTCAACTGCTTCTAAAGATCTATCTATATATATAAATGGCTAATATGCAGTGTCCCCTCAGGCGATCGACCGGGAGTTCGATCACTCGCTATGACATGTGCTGACCACCAGGGGACAGCACAGAATGAAGGAAGGCCCTGATAGGCCCTGATCACCCGCCAGGCCTAGGGACCCTACCTGTGCAAAAATTTCATGCACCGGGCCTCTAGTATAATATAAAAAGTTCTTAACAGCTTTCAAAATAGTAACTCCTAAGTATGAAAAAAAAAAAAAGTAATGATATAGACCAGTGGTCAGCAAACTCACTAGTCAACAGAGCCAAATATCAACAGTACAAGGATTGAAATTTCTTTTGAGAGCCAAATTTTTAAACTTAGACTTCTTCTAATGCCACTTCTTCAAAATAGACTCGTCCAGGCCGTGGTATTTTGTGGAAGAGCCACACTCAAGGGGCCAAAGAGCCGCATGTGGCTTGCGAGCCTCAGTTCGCCAACCACGGATATAGACTATTTCAGTCAAGAATTTTATCCTTGCCAAAACAGGTTTGGCTCAGTGGATAGAGCGTCGGCCTGCGGACTGAAGGGTCCCAGGTTCGGTTCCGGTCAAGGGCATGTGCCTTGGTTGCGGGCACATCCCCAGTGGGGAGTGTGCAGGGGGCAGCTGATCGATGCTTCTCTCTCATCGATGTTTCTGGCTCTCTTTCCCTCTCCCTCCCTCTCTGTAAAAAATCAATAAAGTATATTAAAAAAAAGAATTTTATCCTTTGATCAAAAAAATTTCAATACCACGTTTTACCTAAGACAACCATGTTTTAGTCTCAAAGTATTTTGGTTAAGCACATTAGGAAGATATGTTTAGAAAACTTTATCAATAAACTTTTTCTTTTTTTTTTTTTTGGTCTTTTTAATAAAGTTTCTTTATATTACCTAGAGCATTAATAGAGTATAAAGTTTAACTTGTCCCTAAACAATCCTATTGCAGCAAATATCCCATAAAAAGAAATAACTGTCTGTAACTGTTCATGATTTATGTAAAGGGCATTTAAATGACTTCCTTAGGCAACCTACTCTAGTTTAGTGATCATCCCTAAATCTGAAATCTTATTTCAGGAATTAGCCAAACTTTGGAGAAACTTACCAGGAAACCTAACGGCTTACCGATATACTTCACCTCGAACCTATCTGAGTTGAATCAATGTGAGATCAGTAAAACGTTACAATCTGAAAACCACCCAGAAACTGTGGACAGGAACACAGCTCATCTTCATCGAGTTAGGATGAAGGCCGTGTCACCACCACAAAGGCGCAGCTCAGGGAGGGAGCGAGCTTCCACAGCTTCCCACCGCTCCTCGGCCTGCAGTGGCTTCCTCTGCGGGAAAGTGGTCGCCTCCTCGGGACTCCTTGGGCGGCTGGAGCTCTTTCCAGGTTAAAAAGGATTCACTCTCGTCGGCAACTGGAGACTGAATCCGAAACCCAGGCATCGGACCTGATCGGGGAAGTGAATCGAACCTTGCAGTGCACAGGACACCCAGCCAACTGAACCACACCAGCCAGGGCTGCAAAACACCCACTGACCCTCGTCAGCACTTACTGGTGCCAACCTTGTTTTTATTGCTGTGCATTAACTGCTGCCACTACTGGAAGTTTTTAAAATGGGTCTGAAGTCTATACAAAGAGCCCTTGCAAAATATAATTAAAGCACCTGTTATACCTTTAAAAAAAAAGAGGAGGGGACTCACTCTCGTGTTGCTAAGCCAAATTTTATCTGCAAAGCCTAAGTGAATAGGTTGCTATACTAATCTGTTCCCTCACTGAACAAATATTTACTGAACACCTCCTAAGGGCACTTAGAACATGAAAACAATGCGAAGAAGTTCTCTTTTCACTTGCCATCACCTGGGTTTTTCAGGTAGGTGTCTATGTTTATCTTTTCCACAAATTGTGATTTCCTTAGAGAGAGGGTGTGTAGCCATTAAAAAAAAAAAAAAAAAAAAAAAAAAGGACTAGAAAATAAAAGGGCGGGACTCACTGATTCCCAGACCTGCCACCCCTAACTGTAATCTTAGAGCAATTACTACGACCTGGAGCTTTGGGCTCCTCTCACGTGTAAAACGAAGTAAAGAATGTCGATCCTCAGGACTGCTGTGCGGACTCAGGTGCGTTATGTTTTAAGTGCCTGGATGCGGTAGATGCTCAGCTGTTCACTGGCTGCATGCAAAGACCCATCAATAAAAAGGGGACTACCAATGGGGGGATAAGGACACATATGTAATACCTTAATCAATCAATCAATCAATCAATCAATAAAAAGGGGCCTACCAAGGTCATGTTTATTCCATACAGGTGCTGAGGTTTATCAACCTGAAAATGCAGTATCAAATGCAATAGAGAAGTCTGTTAAAACCCATCAATGTGTCCAAGGAAAGACATAGTGTGTACAAAGAAGCAAAGAACCTTCTGGCCAATGCGTTCACCACTCCAACATCGCTCTCAGAAACCGACAGGATTTGGGCTGTCAATTCAGTTGTGAACCTGAGGAGGCCCAAGAAATACGCTCTGCTCTAAGAAACCCCGAGAAATCAAACCTAACTTTGTGTCTTTAAGACCGCAGGGAAGCTGAGCCAGCTTTAACCTATTAGCCTCAACACTCTGGTACGAACCCTTCAGGCAGCCTCACCCAATCAAATCTCTGAAGGATTATCCAAACCTAAGCTACTCTCTTAAAACTGGAATCAAACAGATGCTCAGAGTTTGAAGAGGTAGAAATTATTACTTGTTATTTCCCTTTCTTTTCCCCTTCCCTGACATTTTATTTGAACAACAATCCTATGGGAATCACAAAGAAATAACCTAAAGAAATATTACTCAAGTCTTTTTATTTGTTAAAGCTACATTGACAAAGTAATGCATTATATGTCAATTATATCTCAGTAAAATGGGGATGGGGAGAATCTGGGGAGAAAAAAAAAATCAAGGAACATTGTATTTAAGACCCAAAGCACTGGCTGCAGGGCACATGATAAAAAAATTAATATTTTAATAATATATATTCAATTCCCTTAGCCACTTCCAGAAACTCTGGTGCCTCCACAAAAACAGTGGCCAATTTATCATTACACAAGGGAGAGCAATATTCTTGTCTACTTACATGTAGATAAAAAAAAAATCTACAATCCCAAATGTGACTCCAAAATTCCAGGAAAGAAAAAAAAAAATTGAAGCATCTAAAAACATACTGTAAGTAACAATATGTATATAGTCTGTCACTTCCTAAAACTTCACTTAAGAGGTTGTCATTTCTGGAAGCACCAGTGTCATTGCTTCAAAGCACACCCAGGGCCCCTGCCCATGCCTAACACCTTCAAACACTGACAAGCTTCCGTACGCTGTGCACCCCAAATAAATACAGGGTGTCCCCCAAAAATGTATACACACTTTGAATGTTGATAAGGTCGGTGTTTTATTAACTACACACTTTGAATGACTATAAAGTCAGTGTTTATTACCATACAGTTCATTTCCAAAATTAAGTGAGTTGTCAGCTGCGAAAGTGTGCATACATTTTGGGGGGACACCCTATCGATTCCTAGACTGCTTTATCTTTTCATTCATTCAGCAACTATTTACTAAGCAACCACGCAGGGAGAGGCAGCGGGGCCGACCCGGTCAAGGACACTCGGCACCGCACAGGCCGGAGGGAGGGGATCCTGCCCGCTGCTGTGGTCTCCGGTGGGGAAGGGCGGACTGAGAAAGGTGCTCCGGAAATGTGGGGGCAGAGGGAGCATTTCTGGCTGTCTGCTTCCTGACACCTTCCGAGGGCGACACTCCTAAATACCTAAAGGAGAAGTGGAGCACTGGTTATCATCAAGGCGCTGAGCCACTGCTTTCAACACCACTGACTCGCATCCCAAAGGTAGGAGAAGGCGATAATAGAAAAAAAGCAATTTCAAAAACTGGGGCGAAGAAGATCGATATAGGAAGTGGGGTGACCTCACAGCAGCGGGGTTCAGGGAAGGCCTCGCCGAGCAGCAGCAGGTGCAGGCGCACACCGAGCCCGGCGCTCTGCACACCGAGGTCCTCCGCGGTGAACACCGCCCGTTTCCAACGGTCTCACCGACGCCGTCCCGCAGGGTGGCCCTCAGCCTGCGGTCACCGCCTTCCGGGCGCGACGGAGGCTCGTGCTCCCGCCGGGCAACAGGTAGGAGGCCCGTGGCTCCCTCCCGCCCGGGACGACTCGGCTCCGAACAAAAAGCGGCCGCTTTCCCCTCCGGCCCGGAGTTCTCAGCCACCTTCGTTCCCGCCTCACGCGGCCCCCGGAGCCGGACCCACTGCCGCGGGGCGGCTGCGCCCCCGTCCCGGCGCGGGGAGCGAGCAGGGCTGGTGGGCCCGGGAGCCCCGGAGCCCCGTGGGGCCCGGACGCGCGGGCTCGGAGGCCCGACCGCGGGGGCGTGGCGAGCCCGGCTGCTGCCTTTGTTGTCCCTCGTGGCGCGCGGGGGGAGGGGCGGCCCGGGGCCCGCGAGGCCAGCAGCCGCCCCGGACCCCCGTCGCGCGGCCCCCCGGCCCCCGCGGCGCGCGAACCCACCTTCTTGTAGTGCTTGCCCAGCCACACGCGCACCGAGTCCAGCTGGGACACCGTCTCCGGGCTCTCCCAGAACTTGCCGGCCGGGCCCCCGTCCTTCCGCCGGTACGCGGCCAGGCCCGCGGCCACCGCCGCGCCGCCCGCCCCCGCGCCGCCCGCCGCCGCCCCCGGCCCGCCGCCGCCAGCTGCCGCGGCCATCGTCGCCGTCCGCCGTCCCCACCGCCCGGCCCGCCCCGGCCCGCGCGGCGTTCCCCGTCCGCACTCGCGCGCGCGCGCAGCCGCCGCCACCGCCTCCGGCCCCGCCCAGCCAACCCCCTTCCGGCGCGGACCTCGGCCCCGCCCCTTCCCCGACCAGCGCCCTAACCGCCGGGGGCGCGCGCACGCGCAAACGCAGCCCTCGCGCCCGAGGAGGGGCGGGGCCTCGGGGGGGCGGGGCCTCGGAGCGGCCGGGCTTCCGGCGCCTTCCGCTCGCAGGTCGTGGCTGCGTTCCGCTCCGCCGCCCGCCCCGGCCTCGGCGGGACCGGCTCCTTCCGGCTTCCTGTGTCGGGTCCTCTGTCCACGGCTGCATGGAGGTCTTCCGTCGTCGCTGGCCACCGCCAGAAAGAAAAGGGCTGGGGAAGAAGCTCCGAGGGGAAAGCCCGGTCAGGCAGTCGGGTGCTGGTCGGGGAACCCCCTCGAGGATGGGGATCTTCGCCCGCCCCACTCGCCCTGGACCCTCTGCTCCAGGTGGCCCGTCGGCCGCTGTACGCAGCCATCTGGGGCGACCCGGCTTCGCGCCTTCCTCTCCTCGTGGCTGCAGCCACACCAGCTAACGGTGCCTCAGGGCCTTTGCACCAGCTGTTCCCAGACCTGCCGCTCTTTCCCTCTGATTGTCACTCAAGCTTTCAAACGCAGGTCCCAGCCCTACAATCTTGTTTTGCTTTTTAAGAGAAAGTGTATTTAGAAAGTTACAGGCCAGCTGGCGTGGCTCAGTGGTTGAGCATCGATCTAGGAAACAGGAGGTCACACTTCGATTCTGGTCAAGGGCACGTGTCCCGGCTGCAGGTTCGATCCCCAGTATGGGGCATGCAGGAGGCAGCGATGGATGATTCTCATCATTGATGTTTCTCTCTCTCTCTTCCTCTCCGAAATCAATTAAAAGATGTTTTTTTAAAAAGTTACAGAGGTAGCAGGAGTGAGCCAGCCAGAGGTTCAGGAAACAAGTCACAGAAGCAAAAGAAGGGTGTTTGGGGCCTAGGAGAGGGAAAGGCAAGGGTGTGAGCGCCTGGGGGGACACGGAGGGCAGGGGAAGGCCAGGCCCCGCTCCCAGAGGGGGAGGCGGACCACACACCTGGAACAGCTGAACATACTCCACATTCTCTGCTGGCACCGCCACATTCTGGTCTTTGTCTTCTTCCACGTAAATTACATGAGACCCTAGTCTTGACTTGTTCACAGGTGTGCCCTGGTGAAGACGAAAATGCAAAATGGGACAAAGGCTCAGAGCCGACGGGTGCTCCCATTTATGAATCGTTTCTCCACTTCTCCCATCAGGGGTTAAGACCAAGTCCAATAAGCGTTTGAAAACAAAAGGCGGGGCGGCTCCCAGAAAGCATCCTACCTGGTAGCACAGCTCCAAGAGATTGTGAACAAGCCGCGTGGTTTCCAAGGTTAACTGTTAATCAGAAAGATGCACAACAGTCTCAGCAGCAGTAAGACATTAGCTGTCTACATTATACAGGTGACCCACGAAGGCTCTCTAACTTCTATTTTTCTTTTTTTTAAAATATATTTTATTGATTCTTTACAGAGAGGAAGGGAGAGAGAGTTAGAAACATCGATGAGAGAGAAACATCAATCAGCTGCCTCCTGCACACACCCTACTGGGGATGTGCCTGCAACCAAGGTACATGCCCTTGACCGGAATCGAACCTGAGACCCTTGAGTCCACAGGCCAACGCTCTATCCACTGAGCCAAACCGGTTAGGGCTAACTTCTATTTTTCTTAAGTATATATTTCTATTGATTTCAGAGAGGAAGAGAGAGAGAGAAACATCAATGATGAGAGAGAATCGTGGACTGGCTGTCTCCTGCACGCCCCCTACTGGGGACTGAGCCCACATCCCCGGATGTGCCCTTGAGTGGAATCAAACCTGGGACTCCTCAGTCTACAGGCTGATGCTCTATCCACTGAGCTACACCGACCAGGGCTCTCTCAACCTTCTGCTGTCCTGCCTGAACCCTCATTCTGTAGCTACAGCAGCCATGTTCCTAGAACAGCTAACCCATTCCCATCAGTGAAGTGTAACCCATAAAAATCGTAGCCTCCACGTTCACTTGCTAGGCCTCCTAGGCAGCTGTATACATCCTTGGCATCTGTTTTAAGTAGCTGAAATTCTAAGTGCCATCAAATCGTGTTGTTGTTTTTTTTTTAATTGGGAACATCCAGTATTTCTTTTAATTATTATTTCTAGAAAGAATCGGTATCTCCTGATGAGTCGTTGGAAAACTGTTCTAAGTTGTGACATTAATATGCAGCAGGGTTAATATCTGAAGTCTCAGACGACTGTACCTTTGTAATAAAGGGTGAAATAAAGTTTGTCAGAGTGAGACCAAGATTACTATATCCAGCAAGGCTATCATTCAAAATAGACGGTCAAATAAAGAGCTTCCCAGACAATAAAAGGCTAAAGGAGTTCATCACCACCAAGCCAGCATTACAAGAAATGCTAAAGGGATTGCTGTAAGGCAGTGGTCAGCAAACTGCGGCTCGCGAGCTGCAGTTTGCCGACCACTGCTGTAAGGGATTGCTGAGAAGAAGAAACAGAGAGGGAAACCTAGCCGTACAGAATTAAAATGGCTATAAATAAGTACCTCTCAATAATAACCATAAATGTAAATGGATTAAATGCTCCAATCAAAAGGTGTAGGGTAGCTGAACGGATACAAAAACATGACCCAACTGTATGCTGTCTACAGGGGACCCACCTCAAAACCAAAGACACACACAGGATGAAAGTGAAGGGATGGGAAACAATTTTCCATGCAAATAGAAAAGAAAAAAAGCTGGAGTAGCAATACTCACATCCGACAAAATAGACTTTAAAAATATCATGCTAAGCCAGTTGGAGAAAGATAAATATCATATGATCTCACTCATCTGTGGAATATAATGAACAACATAAACTGGTGAACAAAAATAGAGCCGGGGCGGGGGGGGGGAGGGAGGATATTCTAGAATATAATAGAAGCAATCCTGTTATTTACAGATTTTTAATATTCCCTTCAACTTTTGTGATACCACACTATGTAAGTACAGATTTGATAATATTATTATACTTAAAATCCTTTTATTCTTGAAATATTAATGTTTATTGCATGTAATATTATTACATGCAAGATCATCTTTCTTAAATGGTGTTTATTGCATGTAACATTATCATATTTAAAATCATTTTTCTTGAAGTAAAAAATACTGAAAAAAAAAGTTTGTCAGAGTAAGAGTTGTATTGTGAATTGTGATAGTACGAGGGTTTTATGTGTTTTCATTGAGTGGAGTTCTTTGCAGTTTTAATTTTTAAATGGGGGTTGGGATCCTGGGAATGTTTAAATAAAATTATTAATAAAAATAAATAAAAATTGGGAATGAGCCTCATTAACATGTGAGCTCTAAAAAAAACACTGATTGGTCAGAATCTGAGATACAATAAAATATCACAGGGAAAGGAATGCTGTAATGGACGGTGCTGACCTCTAGTGCTGGATAGAAGAATTACATTTCTTTCCCCTCTAAAGACCCCAAGCACAGAGGCCTGGCACCAAAAAATCGCTGGCTGGCCGGCCACTGATTCGTGAGGGGATCAAGCTGGCAAGTTGAAGCCTTTGATACTCATTTTGGTCACCGATGTGCTTTGTTTTTTGATCACTGATGTGCTGATGTATTGCTATCATCTTACATGTTTATTCTCTGTGTACCATGTTTTTTCTTTGCTTCTCTTTGCTCCTAATTTCTGTTCTGTTCAATTAATACTTTCCTTGACAGGCTCAAAAGCTATGGATTATATTTCTGTTTGTTTAGTAATTATACTTACATTGTTTTTACACATTCTAAATAAAATTTCTAACAAAATCCTAAATTATTACTGTGGATGTTTGTTTTTGTTTTGTTTTTTCAAATTATAAGTTTATTTAGAAAGTTACATAAAAAAAGAAAGAAAGAAAGTTGCCCTGACCGGTTTGGCTCAGTGGATAGAGCGTCGGCCTTCGGACTCAAGGGTCCAAAGTTCGATTCTGGTCAAGGGCATGTACCTTGGTTGTGGGCACATCCCCCGGGGGGGGGGGGGAGTGTGCAGGAGGCAGCTGATCGATGTTTCTCTCTCATCGATGTTTCTAGCTCTCTCTCCCTCTTCCTTCCTCTCTGTAAAAAATCAATAAAATATATTTTTTAAAAAGGAAGTTACAGGGGCAGTATAAGTGAGCCCCCTGGGCTGTGTAGGCTCATGAGCTCATGAGACCAGTTACAGAAGCAAAAGAAGGGCCTTGGAGCTTAGGAGAGAGAAAGGCAAAGGGAAGTGCCTGGGGAGGGGAGAAGGGGCAGGCGCAGGCTCCGAAGGGGACAGCAGGCCTGACACTGCTCCATCTTCCTCCTGAACCCGGGGGACGGGATCGCCCCGAGAGTGGACTCTTTTCCCATTGCCAGGGGTAAAGTCCCAAAGTGGGGTCCAGTGCCGTCAGCGAAACACGACACGGAGTCTTTTAAGACTTTATTAGTTGGGTAATATAAACATCGAGGGGAACACTAGGTAAATTCTGGTTGTCTAACCACTAAGCAGTAACACCCAAAACCAATCCAAAATGTGATTTTCTAAATCCTCACCTGAGGATATTTCTCCATTGATTTTTTAAAGAGGGTGGAAGAGAAAGGGGAAGACGGAAATATCGATGTGAGAGAAACACATCGGTGGGTTGCCTCCTCCACGTACCCCCACCTGGGCCAGGGAGGAGACATGTCCTTGACCGGAATCGAACCCGGGACCCTTCAGTCTGCAGGCCGATGCTCTAGCCACTGAGCAAAACTGGCCAGGGCTCATTCCCATTTTTTAAAAAACCTGTATGTTGGTCCTTTGGTTAACAGCATTGGCAGAAAAACTGCCGGGGACCTGCACATTCTCTTTCCAGTTTTGCTAATAAATATTTTATAAGGTTGAGAATAGCTGACTTGTACAATTTGGCCTGTGGCATAAACGAGAGCTTCCGTCAAAAAAATGACTGACTTTATAACCTCGTTTACTGCATTCCAGGAAAGGTGATCCTCTGTCACTCCAATTCTCCTACTTCTGCAGAAGGAGCAGGGAGCAGAGAACGAAGGCCTAGAGACTGGACCCAGGAAGGAAAACAAGGCAGCGCTAAGGACGTGACCAGGACAGAGAGGTGAGCATGTGGGACGGAGGGGAAAAGATACTCTGACGGGCACCCACCTCAATACAAGGTGCATCTGAACAGACACAACTGTTCGCTAAAAAGTCTAAGGCTCAAGAATAAGGAAAAGGGAGAAACCAAGATGGCGGCATAAGGTAAACACCTAACTGTTGCCTGCCACAACAATTTTGAAACCACAACTGGAAAACAGAGCACACACCATCCAGAACCACCGGAAAGCTGGCAGAGTGGAAAACCTACAACTAGAGAAAAAGAGAGGGGGACGCTGAGCCTCAGGAGCTGTGGAGGTGCGGAGATCCCTGAGCGCGGAAAGGGCGGGCGGCTGGATACGCGGCAGGCTTGCTCGCAGTGCGCGGAGAGGGAGGGCAGCAGACGAGGCTCGAAAGCTGCCTTCTCTCAGAGGCGCGCAGCCATTGATTAGGGCACAGAGAAAACAGCCCTCTTAGGGCGGCGCGGACGGAACCAAGTCTGTCTGCGCCATTCGGAGACTCCGCCCCATCCAAGCTGAGCACAGCCCTCCCAGTGACTGGATTTCTCCTCCGGGAGAAAAACAAAACCTCCGTTCGGCACTGAAATCCAGCCCCAGCTGGGGAGAAACTGGTCTGTTAGGCAGCGGGAGAGGCTCGAAAGCTGCCTTCTCTCAGAGGCGCGCAGCCATTAATTCGGGCACGGAGAAACCGCCCCTCTTAGGGCGGAGCAGACGGGAAACCAAAGCTTGTCTGCGCCACCCTGAGACTCCGCCCCATCCAAGCTGAGCATAGAAGCTCTCCCAGTGGAGACACTGCTGATCCTCACAGCCAACTGGCTTGGAGATCAATTCCCACCAGTGATACCAACAATCCCAACCACTCTGAACTCCAGTTTCTGGGGACACGCGGGGGACCCAGACGCCTACGGGACTCTCGGCCATCGGTCGGAGAGTGAGAGTGACTTTTCTGTCGGTGTGGACGACACCAGATTTCAACCACTCTCATAAGGGACACATTCAAGAGGCAGACTCAGTGAGCACCAAAGCCCTACTGTGTCTCCAGCACAGCAATTCTTCCGTTATAGACACAGCAGGCCCTCACAGCCAATTGGACCGGAGGTCAATTCCTCCCAGTGTACCAACAGCAATCAGGGCTTTTAACTACACCAAGACTTTCCACTCAGCCCACAAAGGGGAGTACCAAGAGCGACCACCTAGGGTGATTGGGGAAGCTGAGCTACCGGCCCCTATAGGTCACTGACCACACAAAGCCACTCCATCAACACAGGGAGGCAGCCAAAATGTGGAGACATCGAAGTATGTCACGAGTAGGAGAGATAGAGGAAAGCAAACTAATGGACGACACAGTGTTCAGAACCATATTTATAAGGTTACTCAAGAATCTTCTAAAAACCGCTGAGAAACTTGAAGAGACCTTCAAGGACCTAAATGAGAATACTAAAAAAATGGAAAAGGACCAGTCAGAAGTTATGCATACACTTTCTGAAATAAAGAATATACAGAGTAGACCACCACACCCGAAGAGTCAAACCAAAGAGTTGGAATATGAGGAAGCAAAAAACACCCAACCAGAGAGGCGGAAAGAAAGAAGAATCCAAAAGTGTGAGGATAGTGTAAGGAGCCTCCGGGATGGCTCTAAGCGTACCAATATCCGAATTTTTGGGGTGCCAGAAGAGAGAGAGCAAGATACTGAAAACGTATTTGAAGAAATAATGACAGAAAACTTCCCCACCTGGTGAAAGAAATAGACTTACAAGTTCAGGAAGCGCACAGAACTCCAAACAAGAGGAATCCAAAGAGGACCACACCAAGACACATCATAATTAAAATGCCAAGGGCAAAAGACAAAGAGAGAATCTTACAAGCAGCAAGAGAAAAACAGTTAGTTACCTACAAGGGAGCACCCATACGACTGTCAGCTGATTTCTCAACAGAAACTATGCAGGCCAGACGGGAGTGGCAAGAAATACTCAAAGTGATGAATAGCAAGAACCTACAACCAAGACTACTCTACCCAGCAAAGTTATCATTCAGAATTGAAGGTCAGATAAAGAGCTTCACAGATAAGAAAAAGCTAAGGGAGTTCATCACCACCAAACCAGTATTATATGAAATGCTGAAAGGTATTCTTTAAAAAGAGGAAAAAGAAGAAAAAAGTAAAGATAAAAATTATGAACAACAGATACATATCTACCAACAAGTGATTATAAAAATCAAGTGAATAAAAAATCTGAGGAACAGAATAAACTGGTGAACATAATAGAATCAGAGGCATAGAATAGGAGTGGATTGATAATTCTCAGGGGGAAAGGGGTGTCTGTGTGGGGGGTACGGGAAGAGACTGGACAAAAATCATACACCTATGGATAAGGACAACGGGGGGGGGGGAGGGAACCGGGTGATGGGGAGATATAGGGGAAAAAAAGGAGAAACAATTGTAAAAATCTGAACAATAAAGATTTATTTAGATTCAAAAAAAAAAGAAAAAAAGAATAAGGAAAAGATCTTCTGAAAGAAAACTACCAACATAACACGTGCAAAAAGCTAAAGTAAACAAAAAAAAAGCGAGAGAGAGAGAGAGAGAGAGAGAGAGAGAGAGAGAGAGAGGAAGCTAAAATACTGAGAACGCTCCACTGGAGCCGTTCTGCAGGACTTCCTGGGTTTTCAGACTTCGGTGAAGCTCTTCTCCTGCTCTCTCCCGGGTTAGAATTTCCTTCGGGGCGAGGACCAGGTCTTTACCACTTAATTCACAACAGCATTTCAAACGTAATGTGCAAGGAGCTGAATCCATCACCGCCAGCCCCGTCTCTCTTAGTTACCTTCCAGTCACCTGGCTCAGAGCAGCCGAGAGCTCTGCGATCGTTCTTTTTCGCCTTTTTCTCTGGCGGGTGGAGTCCAATCCACTACCTCTGATCTAATTAGTACCCTAGCTTCTATTTTTCTGGCTAATTCTACCCTCGCACACTTTCAGAATAACCTTCCTACAATTAGCTATTTTAGCCCTGCCGGTTGGCTCAGTGAACAGAGCATCAGCCTGCAGACCCAAGTGTCCCAGGTTAGATTCCCAGCAAGGGCACATTCCTCCGCTGCAGGCTCCTCCGGGGTCTGGGCCCTCGTCACCTCCTGCAGGAGGCAATCAATCAGTGTGTTTCTCTCACATCGAGGTTTCTCTCTCTCTCCCACTTTCCCTGAACATCGACGGAAAAATATCTTCGGGTGGGGATGAAAAAAAATTAACCATTTGACTTTCTAAAAGCAGTTCTTTTACTCTCCTGCTTAGAACTGAAAAAAAAAATTTTTTTTTGTTACAAATAAAGTCAAAATCTCTTGGCACAGCAGCCAACTCTACTTTGTCTGTCTCCTCTGAGCCTGCACCAGGCACACCCAGCAGTGTCTGTGTGTCCAGGGTGTGCCCACCTCCGGCGTCGTGCTCACATGGTTTTCTCCCTGTTGTGTCAGTATACTCCTTTTTCTGGAACCCTCTAGCACTTCCTATGTCCTCTCCAGCATTTATCACTTTTTAAAAATATATGTATATTTTTATTGATTTCAGACAGGAAGGAGGAGAGGGAGAGAAACATCAGTGATGAGAGAGAATCATGGATGGGCGGCCTCCTGCACGCCCCCGACTGGGGACCCAGCCCGCAACCCGGGCCTGTGCCCCGACCGGGAATCCAAGCGGGACCACCCGGCCCTGCACTTGGTTTGCTTCACACGAGTTTTCTTCTTCTCCAACCGCAAAGCCCCTGGGGGGGGGGGGTGTCCTCTGCACACACCTGCCCCATCCCTCACCCCCACCCCGGGCCGCTCACAGCGGGGGCGCAGTTCCTGGAAGGAATGCCGTTCCGTGCCCGCCTCTCCCACCCTCGGTCGTGCAGACAGGAAATACAAAATCCTTGTTGAATTTGCTTGGACAAGAAGGACGGGCTGCGGCACCGATGCTCCCTCTCCGGAGGCCACGTCTGAGGAGCGCGCTCCAGGCTTTTCCGGCTGCAAAATCCGGACGCAGCTTCGGGGCCGCCCAGCCGGGTCCCTCCTTTTTTTTTTTTAAATTTTATCATCTATCCTTTTCTCTCTCTTTTTAAAAAAATATATTTTATTGATTTTTTACAGAGAGGAAGGGAGAGGGATAGAGAGTCAGAAACATCGATGAGAGAGAAACATCGATCAGCTGCCTCCTGCACACCTCCCACCGGGGATGTGCCCGCAACCAAGGTCCATGCCCTTGACCGGAATCGAACCCGGGACCCTTGAGTCCGCAGGCCGACGCTCTACCCACTGAGCCAAACCGGTTTCTGCTCGGGTCCCTCCTTTTGGAGTTGGGTCCCGCGGAACTCGCCCCGGGCGGGAGCCGCCCCGAAAGGACCGCGGCACGCGACCGGGACGATGCCCTTCCTCACGAGGCGACGGCGGGCCGGGCGGCCGGACTCCAGCCCCGCCCGCAGCACTGACCGCGGGCTCCGCGCCCACGAGGCCACCGGCCCCGGCCCCGGCCCCGGCCCCGGCCCCGGCCCCGCAGCTCCCGCAGCCTCCGCACCTGAGGGTGGGAGGGCGGGGCAGCGGAGGCGTGGCCACGCGCGGTGGCGGGGAAGCGGATGGGCGCCCGGAGGCCGAGCTGGATTCGTCCCGGGCTCGGCCCCGACCCGGCTGGTTGCCTCACTCGCACCAGGGGCGCGGGGCCCAGGCCTCCGCCCGCTCTCACTCCGCCGGATGCTGCGGGGCCCCGACAGGCGCGGCTACGTGCAGCCCCAGGCGACCCACGGCTTCCCCTGCGCCCCCGACGCCGCTCGGCCGGAAGTCCCGGCCCCGGCCGCCCGCCGCCCCCTATTGGGCCCGGCGCCAGGGTCTGGCCGCGGGGAGGCCGCCCTCCGGCGTCAGCCTCAGGCGACCCCCGCGGACCCCAGGAAGGGGACCCGCTCGAGAGCCGCCGAGACCTACGGGCTGACTCGGGAGGTGGGGCCGGAGTGAGGGGCGGGGCGCGCCGGGGCGGCAGGCGGGACTTCCGCCTCGGGACCCGGAAGTTTCCGCGCTGCCGCTGGTGGGAGTTGTAGTCCGGCCGTGGTTAGGGGGGGCCCGCGGCTCATGCGCGGTGCATCGAGGCTTGTTTCACATCTGTAACAACAGGTGAATTGGGCTTTTTATTCTCCCCTTCGGTGCCCCCTGGAGGAGCTTACCGCGGCCGGGGATGATCGGCGCGAGGCGGGGTCCGAGTCCGACCGTCGGCTCGGCGGAGAGTGGGGCGGAGAGGCGGGCGGGCCCGGGGAGCAGGCCGGGCATCCTAGGCCTGCCCGGGAAGCCGGCTGGGCCGAGCCGTGGGCAGCCAGGCCTCGGCCTGCCGTTGCCATGGAGCCGGGGCGGGGGCGGGGGCCAGGCAGGTCCGCTGGGGCGGGCTTGGTAGCCAGGGGCTCTGCTGAGGCCGCGGGAGAGGCCGCTTCATTGGCGCATCGACGCCTCTGCCTCCGGGGATGCTCCGTTTCCCGAGGCAGGGCCTGGAGGAAGCCCCTGGAGTGCCCTGGGACCTTTGTTTGCCCCCCGTGCGGCCTGGGCCGATCGCCCACAGGGAGGCCTGGTGCAATCTGGCCCCCCTGGTTTGCCCCCTTTTGCACCCACCTTGTCACTGGGGGAGGCCAAGGGGTGAGGTGTTCTTTGTTTGCTGGTGGTGCCTGGTCCCATTTCGCACGGGAAGACCTCATGCATGTTGGGTTCTTTGTTTGCAGTGCACTGGAGTCCCAGGGGTCCTCAGAACCCCCCAAGCCAGGAGTATGGCGCTAGCACGCTGCCTAGCTCGCCTTCTGGTCGCAGCATCCGTCACCTTAATCGTGACTTTGCAAGGCAGGGGTTGTCCCACTTTGCACCCCCAGCCCACGGGGTTTGCCATACACGGTAGCAGGTGGACCACAGAGGGCCACTTGCAGACTCTCAACCCGTTTTTGGTTGCAACTTCCTGGGCAGAGAAAATGAGACATTGTCTGATGGTTTCCTTTCGCAGTTTCTTTGAAAGAAGTAACCCACTATCATTGTGGGTGTTGACCACATCGTATAATTTACACTTACCTCTTGGAGGTTTGGAGTTTCCAGGAGGCGGCCCCCCTCCCCACCCCCCCTATCTCTTAGGATTTAGGATGGTGCCCTCTATTTGTGTCGCTGTTTAAGGTGCAGCAAATGCATTCTTCGCTGCATTTTTTTTCCAACCTGTGTGGGGTATGCCTGTACCTCCAAAAGGCATTTACTCTCCATGTGTTTCAGCTTACGTAGCTGTGGTTCCAAGTCCATTTATCCGTTGGACACTTCTTGCCTCTTTCAGCTTTGGAAGATGCTATCATCAAGAGTTATTTCAAACACCCCTTGGGCCATCTGGGCCAAGCACGCAGGGGCGTTAGTGTAGTGTAAGCCAGGCGCGTTGGCGCTCAGTCCTAACCTCACGTGTACATTGTGCCCGGAGGCGCGGCGGGATCCTGGGCCAGGTGTGTAACCTCCGGGAAGGCGCTCCTGCCTCACGGGGTGGCTGCGGAGACGAGGTGACGTCTGTGGAAGGCCTCGGTAAGCGATGAACACGGTGTTCGAGGTCTCGTTGTGATTCTCCCAAACTCCAAGCGCTGCTTTACCTGCCTCCGGTGAGCCTTGGTCACGGCGGGAGCAGGACTCAAAGCTGCCGCAGCTGCGCTCTGGGTCCGGCGAAAACGCTGGCGGAACCAACGCCGGCTCCTCTGCCGGGAGGTCTCTTCCTTGGCATCTCAGAGGTGATGGCTTAGGGCAGCTCACGATTTGGTGAGTGTAGAGTGGGTCATGGCAGGTCCTGAAGCAAGGCCAGCGTCTCCGTGTGTGCTTCACGCCACTAACAGAACTTGTCCTTGTTGAGGTAGTGAGTGGGTTTCCATGGCCGAGCGACTCTCCTTCCCGGAGGGAGGGGCGCGTCTCTGTGACCCAGCCTTGTACTTCCCAGGAGGAGGCCCAGCCTCGGGATGAGGAATAGCAAGGAGAGAATTCAGCTCCAGTTCACACGCCGGCAGAAGCTCAGGTTTTCACTGCTCTTGTAAGGTGAGTTAGCCACGGGCACGGTAAAGCCATTCATTTGTGGATCACATTCATTTGTGACTTTTGGAGAAGGGTATCGTTTAAAAACATTTTTTTTTCTTGATTTCAGAGAGGAAGGGAGAGGGAGAGAGAGAGACAGAAACATCAATGATGAGAGAGAATCACTGATCGGCTGCTTCCTGCACGCCCCCCACTGGGGATCCAGCCTGCAACCCTGGAATGTGCCCTGACCAGGAATCGAACCTGGGACCCTTCAATCTGGAGGTCGATGCTCTATCCATTGAGCCACACCGGCTAGGGCCGGGGTATCGTTTTTAATTAGTCATTATGGAAGCTCTCTGCCTGGAGTTAAGTGGTGTTTCATTGGGCAGAAAACCAGATATACGATTATTTTACTTGTCTCTAAACTACTTAAGAGAGACTCTGAACCTTAAAGGTTTCCAACAAGGAAGGTGGTTTTCTTTTTGACCTCTGTGACATGTTCTAGAGCTCTGTAAAATATCACCAATAAAAGATCTTTTTTTTTTTTAAGATCCTATCTTGGGTCCTGGCAGTTGGTTCGAGTGCCATCCCAACACGCCAAGGTTGCAGGTTCCATCCCTGGTCAGCGCGCATACAAGCATCAACCAGTGAATGCATAAATAAGTGGAACAACAAATGGATATTTCTCTCTCCCTCCTCTCTCCTTTTCCATCTCTCTCTAAAATCAATATTTAAAAAAGATCTTATCTCGAATATCATACTGTATTTTTAGACTGATACAGGAAAAGATAGTGTTATATGATATGTTATATGAGTTAATATTGGCATGAAGAGGATTGGGGATTTTTAAAAAGCAAAACCAGATGTCTATTTACAAGCAAATTAACTTATAATTTTTTGGCAAGAAAGTATTGCTTCTTAAATAATCACTTAGATATTTTAGATTTTATAATATTCAGGTTTTCTTTAAAATTAGAATCTCAAATTACACCTTTTTTCTTTCATTTTGGACAGAAGGAGTCTATGGAATGTAGTTTCTTAAAGTAAATTGAATCCTTGTGGATACTGTATTGAAGTGTTCTCTCTGAGCTGCCGTATCCTAGCGGCTGAAGTTCCTGGCATCTCTGGGGAAGGAAGGCACCAGGGCAGACCTGCTGTGGACGGGAGAGACTCGGCCGGTCGGCCCTGCACCCCCGCCGCCCATGACTGCCCGTGAGAGGGAACAGTGGTCAGGAGCAGGCACCCAGGCCCGAAGACGCCTGGGAATGTGGGCATTATTCTGCTTTGCTGAGGCATCGTGTGATGTTTTTAACTAAGGCCACATAACGCTACAGCACAACCCAGAAAACTGCATTAAACACACGGATCGTTCTGAGTTTAACTGCTTTTTAAAACGAAGTTGTTAAACCAGAGATGTTACTTTAAGTCACGAGGTAGATTCCTCAGTTAATTGTACTAACGAGCAAAATGCGACTAAATTTTTTGCCAACAATTGAACTTTGAACTTACCGATTATCTCACCGCGGCTCCTCCGTGAACGGCTTTGCATTTTGCGCCCTGACCGCTCGTCTTTGCTCAGTCCCGTAAACCGTCTGTCCGGAGGGCAGGCATCAGCCCATCTCCCGGTGCCACAGGAGAAGGGGTCCCTGTAGAAGCTCCTCCTGGAAGTCCCGGGAAGGCCGGTCTCCTGGAGCGGGGATTCGGGGTCCCGCGATGAAGCGCCTCGCCTCCGTGCAGGGTTTCGGACGTTAGGACAGAGGAGAGAGCTCTCGAGGAGGAAGGAGCAAAGCCCGATGCCCTAGAGCGGAGCTGGCCCTGCCTCCTCAGACGGGCAGCCGCGGCTCCTCCGTGCAGAGCTTCACTCCCTCGGCGACTGGCAGCTTTTTAAGTCCCCGATCCTCTGCCGCTGAGGTCTCCCCGAGGGCCCTGGCCCGGGAGCACTAACCTCCGCCTCTGGCCGCGCTTCTTTCTAGGGTTGCAGCGTTCCCTCCTGGCCAGAGATGTTCAGCCTGGACTCATTCAGAAAAGGTAAGAGGCCCGTCCGTGCCCGTGCGTCCTCCCTGGGCCGGGCGGAGGCTGGGAGCCTCCCAGCGGAGTCCCCGGGTCGCCTCTGAGAGTGACTTTCCAGGATCCTTCCTCCGGCCTGGAGCCCACGCCGCCGCCCCGGCCCCGGCCCCGGAAATGCCTTGCAGTTTCTGTGATGTGACTTTCCAGGCCGGGACCGCCTTGCTTGGGAGCTTCCCATCAGGGTGACATTCAGCACCCGGCTCAGTGGGAGCCAGGGCGACCTCGCCCAGCAGAAGCTCCAGACCCGGGTACCTGTTCGCGCGGCGGCTCTGCCCTCGCCACCTCCATTCCCACGCCATCGGGTGGCTCCAGGACCCGATGAGCTTAGACCCTGTGGAGAGCTGAGAGCGGGCTGACACCTGGTGAGCTCGGGATCCGTGTTAGTCATTGAGGAGCTTCGGGGCTTAGTCCAGTCTTGCTCGGGGCCTTGCTCTCCGCACAGGGACGTGTTGGGTTCTGACCAACAACCACGTGACGCGTGGGGGTCTCGGGAAACCATTAACCTGGCTCCAGGCAAACCCGTCTTCTCCCGGAGACTGACCATGAGGCTGACGCCCTCTCCTGCCTCCTGGACGCTGGGGTCGCTGTGGTCTGCACCAGGGCCGTGCGAATTAGGTTGTGTGGCCTGTGATACTTTCATTGTTACGTGGGCTGTTCTTTATCTCCTATGGAGTTTTGTGTGTTTATTTGTTTATTTATTTAATCCTCACCCGAGGACATGCTTAGAGAGGGAGAGAAACATCGACCAGCTGCCTTCTGTACAGGTGGAACCTGCAACCGGGTCATGTGCCCTGACCGGGAGTTAACCGCAACCTTCCCGCACAGGGTGGCGCTCAGCCCCCGAGCCACCCCGCTGTTTCTCTCGATGAGATTACGAGCTCCCAGGGTGTCCTGAACCTTGAGAGGAAGAGTCACGTGAGCCTTGGGGCTCCTGAGGCAGACTGGCTGGTGGTCCGTCCCAGCCCCTAGTCCTGGTTGGCAGGTCCCCGATAAATGAGGAGGTTTGATTTGTTTGGGGTGCAGCTGTGGCCTCAGCAGGCCTCGCGCTGTGTGCTGCAGGGTGAGCACCTGCTGCAGTGGGACCTGGGGTGGAGGCACTTCCTGGGCCTTGGGGACTTAGCCTAGGGGGAGGGCCCCGTGACTGGACTGATGGTGACAGCCATAGCAGTTCCCTGTGGCAGCTGTTCTGGGATGTGATCCCGCCGCGCTGGGTCCCTCCCGGCTGGAGCTTACGTGCCGGGAAGTGGCCTCGTACACAGGTTTCTTCTCTCGGCCGAGGTGCCGTCAGAATCAGACCACAGAGAGCGCGCTGACCTCTGCAGGCAGCACAGAGCTGAAACACTGCTCCCCGTGGGCAGGAGGGCGTGGTGAGGTGGTCTGGGATGATCACAGCTTTGCCCCAATTCTGAAACTGCTTCTTCATGAGATCATCAGTGATCCTCGAGTCATTTCATCTTTTGTAACCCTGGCGTCCCTGGACGTGACTAAGGACCTGTGGGCAGAAATGGAGGGCGAGCTGGTCACTGAGCTGGAATCGCTGAGACGCACCTTGGTCCTGGCGCCCTGCAGGCGTGTCCACCGTGCCGCTCACGGTTTCTGCCCAGCACACGCCTGGGATGTAAGAGGGCCTGTGGGACAACGGCATCGAGGCAGGACAGCCACAGCGTTCCGGCCAGAGTAGGGCAGACATGGTCATTGTGCCTGGACCCGAGGCAGGCAGCCCGTGGACGAGCGTTGTCATGACAACAGCGCTGCCAGGGGCCGAGGCTGCACGGGGGGCGGAGTGGGGGCCCCTGAGTGCAGATACGTGCCCTTTGCCCCCAGCACGTTGTTATGAAAATCTTCAAAAACACGGCACCTACCACCTCGACTCTCTAGAGAAACTCCCTTTTAATTCTGGAAAAATGTGGCTGAAAATTATAATTCACTGCTTGCCCAGGTCTCTGCCTCAGAAACTGCACTGGGAGCAAGGCTCTTGGTGTCGCTGTTTCAGCCCCTTTGTACCATCTGTCGAGAAGCTACTTCCCGTCATAGACGTGGGCATCACGGCCCGGCCACGCGGCTCGGGCTGAGCGTCAGCCTGTGAACCAGGAGGTCACGGTTCGATCTCGGTCAGGGCACAGGCCCAGGTCGTGGGCTCGATCCCCAGTGGGGGGTGTGCAGGAGGCAGCTGATCAATGACTCTCATCGTCGATGTTTCTCTCCCTCTCCCTCTCCTGCCTCTCTGACATCAATAAAAATAAATATGTTTAAAAAAGAAGAAGAAACGGCATCGCTGCGCAGAGCAGGCTGTTCTGGCGGACGGGGTGTCCCTGCTCCCCCCCTGCCTGTGTTCACCACAGCACTGGCGCCCAGAGGGCCCGAGGCTCCTCCTCCGCCCTGGTCCCCACCTAGCGGGTCTTAAAGACCCCAACCCTTCTCGCCACGAAGGCGGGTGCTGGCTGTCGTTCATCGCGTCACCCTTTGGGACTTCTCGGAATGTTCCGGAGGCCGCTGGAGAGGTGTTGAGCTCCAAGTGGAGCCGTTCGGGATGCAGCCCGCTGGCTTCAGAGGGAGGGCGGGCGGGCTGCCAAGGGTGCCCTGGTCTGGGCTCGACGGGGCGCCCAGCAGTCCGTGGGCCCCGCTGCCGGTTGCCAGGGAAAGAGCAGAGATCTGGTGGCTGCAGTGCCGTCCGGGGGGGCAGCGGGGGGACCCAGAGGGTGGACGTGGCGTTTTGGTTTTCAGCTGTTGTCCCGTCTCGTCCTCACAGCTCAGCACCAGGGAGCCGTCCACGGCGGCTGAGGCGCCGGAAGAGGGGAGGGGTCCCTAGGAGGCGATGGCCCTTCTCTGGGCAGCGCTGGGGACACTTTCTCAGAACCGTGACCGGCTCCCGAGACCACCCAGCAGCCCTGCTGCCCGGAGCCCCTCACGGACGCTCTGGGCGAGTCAGCTCAGGGCCCGTGCCACCCTGATGCCCTCTCTCTCCCCCCAGATCGGGCCCAGCACAGGCAACGTCAGTGCAAACTCCCCCCGCCCCGCCTCCCACCCATGTGTGTCAACCCTGCCCCCGGAGGGACCATCTGTCGAGGTAAGGGAGGAGCCTTGCTCCGGCACCAGCCCGTCGGGGCCTGGGGGGGGGGGGGGGCCGGGGGCCGGGGCCGGGGCCTCCGGGAAGCGAGTGAGGAGAGCGGGGTTGGCAGAGCAGTCGGAGCTGCGGTGAGGTCACGGGAAGGTTTGGGGGTGTCATGACCCTTGGCCACTGCGTGAGCCGGAGCGAAGCCCAGGCCAGGCCAGGCGCTGGGCAGCAGCGTGGAGAAGCCGGGGCCGCCTCTCCTGGCCGCCCGGGCTCAGGCGGCCCCACAGTGCGGGCGCCCCGGGCGGGGCCGGAGCAGAGCACCTGACTGGCCAGTGCCCTCCCTCGAGGCGTGGGGTCCTGGCACACTGGTCCCGGCCCCTCAAAGCACTTTCCTGGTGTTAACACCTGCCTCTCAGTCCCTTTTGGTGGCGGAGAGTGTCAGAGCCCAGACAGGTGACAGCTCCCCTCAGGCCCCGTGGCCGGCCTCGTGGTGGGGCCCCCGGCACCTCTGCCCGGAGCCTCGGGGCGCCTGCTGGCTGCTCCGGGCCTGGCGCTGCCCTTTCCTGCCCTTGGCTGCCTGCCAGCCCTCCCAGGGGCCTCGGGAGAACCACTCAGTCCTGGGTCTGCCTCCCGGGCGCCGCGCGTCCCCTCAGGCTCTGCCCGTAAAGTGCTTTGAAGGTCAGGAGTGCAGGGGGCACCGGCAGGCACCCGTGTCCAGCGGCGCACACACTGCCCCTGCCCGGGCCTGCGGACAGCCGTCTAGATAAGCACTTCCGGCCCCTCTGACCGTTTGACTTGGGTTTAAAGAAATGCCACCCCTACCGTTGCCAAAGCAAGAGTTGATCGCCCTTTTTTTTTTCTTTTTTAAAATGCCCTGTAACTCGAAAAGGCTGAACGTTAACATTTCCAACATGGCAGGTGAGTGGCTCTGAGCGTCAGACGTGCTGGGGCTGAGCAGGCCGGTGGCAGGCCGTGCCTCCGTGAGCCCACCCAGAGGCCAAGGCCGCTGCCTGGGGGCCAGCAGGCCCACTCTCTGCCCCGGGGAGCACAGACCCCAGCCCGACGGCCTCCTCACAGCGCGCCTCCAGACGGCGCCCATGGGTGTGTGTGTCTCTCCCCTCTCCCACCCCCGCCCCCCAGCCGGGAAGGGCTCTTGTCTCCGTTCTTTCATCACCGAAGAATGACTTCTTGGTCCCCCTGGGCCGAGGCTTTCTGCCCTGCTCCCTAGAGGCGTCGGGGCCTCGCCCTAGAAGGAAGGGGGGGCAGGAGCGGCCTCTGCTCAGACAGCAGAGCCGCGCTCCAGAGTCGTGGCCACTGGATAGGTCCCATGCCCGTCGAGTCAGGTTTGGAATTGAAAACTATCACCTTCTCCCCAGCCCGCCTCTGATAGGTCCCGGTGGCCGCGTCCAATTAAAGGGGGATAAATACACTCACCTTGAGCCTCCCCTGCCACCTCCCCCCACTCGTCCCAGACGCAGGCCTAGAAGGCGGCGTGGGCTGGTCCTGGCAGGGGCCTGGGCCACAGGACTGGTCTCCCGCCGTCTCAGACGCGTCCTCTCGCCGTGTGCCTGACACCTGTGAGTGGGAAAGCCATGAGGACGGGTGGGTGTCAGGTGGCCGCCCCGCCCTGCAGGTCCCCTCACCTTTCTTGTTGCCAACCACTTGAGCATAAGGATGAGCTCTGGTGGAGTCGGCGTAGACGGTGGCCGAGGCCGTGTCCTCAGGTGTTGGCCTCTCACTTCCCTCCGGAAGCCCTGGGTCTGGACTGTCCTGAGCTTCCCGCTGGGCCTCCGGCGTGCAGGGCCCCAAGAACCCTCCTGTGCGCTCAGCAGACCCTTCTCCCGGGTTCCGCTGCGGCTCAGTCCGTCCCAGGCCGTGGGCCTGATCCAGAGCGAGCGGAGGGCCCGCGTCTCGGCCTTCGGCTGAGATCCGCGCAGCGGGGGTTTCTTCCCTCAGGACCCCCTTCTCTTTCACGGGCAGAGGGGTCCACACTCTCTCCCCAGAGTGGAGCGTGGGGAAGGGTGATGCTGCTGAGGGACGGGGCCTGCTACAGCCTCTTTCTTTATGGCCCCAGAGAGGAGCGGCCACATTCCTGTGAGGTCAGAGTCCACGTGCCGGGCCTTGTGGCCGCCTGGTTTCTCCGCAGCTACTTCACTGCCTTTACAGCTTGAGAGCGCCGTAGACACACGTAAAGAAAGAGCGGGCGGTGCCCGGTGAAGCTTGCCTGGCAGCAGGCGGTGGGGGGTGGGCCTGCAGGCGCCCTTAGCCCTGCTCCAGGCCCAGGCAGGGCACAGGCCGGGGGCTGCCCTCCTGCACCGGAGGCAGGGTTTGCAGGGGAGGCGTTTGCCGGGTGCCGTGCGGTGACGGGAGAGGAGGGGCAGGCAGCTCCCAGACCAGCCGTGTGCTGGCGCCGGGTGCGTCTTCTTTTGGGCTGAGGTTTCACACATCTGCCTGGACACGGGGTCTGAAATAGAGGAGCCGGTGTCCGGACCCCAATAGAGGAGCCGGTGTCCGGACCCCAATAGAGGAGCCGGTGTCCGGACCCCAATAGAGGAGCCGGTGTCAGGACACCGGGGCATAGCTGTCCGCGAGCGGGGCTGCCAGGCCGGCCTGTGCTCCAGACGCGGCTTCGTCCCGGCCGTGTCTCCTTCAGCTTTCAGACGCCACGGTTTTCAAAACGTGGCCTCAGCCCCTGCCCACGCGGGTCTGGGAGGCTCACAGCCTCCGCTCGGGGCAAAGCGAGTGCCACTGGCCGAACGCAAAGCCGGCGGCGAATCTGTGCCCCAAGGGCCTAGCCCCCCAACCGGGAGGCCTTGGGGTGCAGATGGTGGTGGCCCCTCGGAGCCAGGTCGGTGCTGAAGGCCGCCTGTCCTTTTGCCCGGACCCGGGAGGCCCTGGGGGAGGGGCTCAGCGCCCCGACATCCCGGTTTCCCTGGGCAGTGCCCTGCCCTGCGGTCGGGTTTGTGCAGAGGCAGGTCCCGGCCGCTCCAGACCCCACGGGTGAGACGGGCTCCACCGCTGCTCCCGCCGCCTCTGGGCCACCGGCGTCTGGGCCTGAACAGGAGACAACGCCCCCCCCCGCCCTCGGGGCCCCGCCCGCCGGCCCCAGCCCCGGCCCCTCTCGGACCCAGCGCCCCGCTTCCCGCCCGGAGGGGGCCACTCGCTGCGCTGACTCGCCCGGTTCCGGCGCCGAGTTCCCGGGCTCGCTGCCCGGCCCGAGAGCCGCGGGGGAGCAGGGCTTCCCAGAGCCTCCTCCCTCCGCCTCGGACCCGGGCGGGCCCTCCCCGGGCGCCCTCGGGCGGGAGCTCGCTGGGGGGTCTCGGCCCGCCCGGTCCGCCCGCCCGGCAGGGGGCGCCGTCCGCTCCGCCTCGGGGTCCGCCCGGCCGGCAGGGGGCGCCGCCGCTGCTCTGGGCCTCCCGGCCCCGCTCGGCGCGGGCGCGGGGGCCGGCGGGAGCGCGATGGCGGCCGCCGGGAGGCTCATGGCCCTGGCCGCCCGCGTCTCTCCGCGCCTGCGGCCGGCAGGTCCCCGAGCCGCCGGGCGACAGACACGCTCGCGCGGCTTCTCGTCGGGCTCCGCCCGCCCCGACCCCACGCAGGAGGCGGCCGAGGCCGAGGCGGGGGCGGCGCCCGGCGGGCCCGGCGAGGGCAGCATGGTGAACGGTGAGGCGGCGGGCGCGGCGCCCTTGACGCGGGGCGGGGGCGGGGGCGGCCGCGGCTCCAACCGGCCCGGCCCGGGCCCAGCGCGGAGGGCGGGCGGGAGGGCGGCCCGCGGGGCACAGACCGGGAAACGCCCGGTCCTGCCGGCGAGGCCAGGGCCGAGCGCGCGGGGAAGAGCCCCAAACCCACGCGGGACCCGGGGTCTCCCCCGGAGACCGATCGCCCCGTGGGCCCAGCCTGCGGCCTGGGGGGCGGGGAGGGAGGGGGAGCGCGCCCTGCCTTCGGGACGGACGGACGGACGGACGGACGGAGAGCGGGGCTGCCCCCGCCCCCGCCCGTGTTTACCGCGGGGCCGCCCTGGACGCCGTGGGTCCGGCGCTGCGGGCCCCGCGCTTGGAGCAGAGCGGGTCGTGGTTGCGATGAGTGAGGCCCTCGGTGACAGGAGCGTCCGGGCGCCCTGGCCTGGAGGAGCCGGGCCGCGGTTCCCTCCGGCCCCAGCGTGCCTCCCTCCTCGGGCCGGACCGGGCAGTTCCCTTCGGGGCTGGTTCGAGTCCATGCAAGGCCGCACTGGGCTGCAAGGCTTCCCTCTCCCGGGACCAGGGGCTCTGGGCCCCGCCGCCTGTTTCCGCTCTTTCACCTCTGCCCTCGGGACCCAGTGAGAAAGGGAGGTTTCTGATCCTGGGCCATCGCTGCCTCCAGGGAAGGGGGGGGCACGGGACTCGCTCACGCCTGTGTCTCTGGTCAGGGTCCCCACATAACCTGACTCGGGAGCCCAGTGGCGAGCTGGGGCCTGGTATTCAGCCCCTGGGGCCGACCCCTTGGATTTCGGGGGCCTGGCATCCCCGATCTCCAGTGTGTGTGGTGGGTTTTGTTTGGTGCCTCCTTCCAGGCCTCAGAGGAGGGCTCTGAGGCTGACCTATCAGGTCAGGAACACGGGAGGGAAGGGGATGCCGGCTGGCTCCCCTCGGGTGTCAGTCACTGGCCCTTCTCCTTCAGGACAGGGCCCTGCACGTGGTCTCGCCCCACCTGCCCTTGTAAGCCCCCAGCCACCCCCTCCTTCCTGAGGAGCTCCTGGGTCTTTGGGGTCCTGAGCCCTCCTCCTCAGCATCCAGCCCAGGGTCGCCCTCAGCCACACCCCATGGCGTCTTCCAAAGAACGAGAACAGCTGTAATGCTCTGTCCTTGTTCCCTCAGCTTCCAGGGACCTATTAAAAGAGTTCCCACAGCCCAAAAACCTCCTCAACAGCGTGATTGGAAGAGCCCTTGGCATCTCACACGCAAAAGACAAACTCGTCTACGTGCACACGAATGGACCGAAGAAAAAGGTAACTCGCGTGCCTCAGGACGGACGTGGTGCCCTGTCCTCCCTCCGACTTCTTGGTCAAGGAGGCCGTTTCTGAATTGAAAACGGTCTCTGAGCAGAGGAGGTCTGAGGAGGGGCCCGGTTAGGAGCAGGGCAGGTGAGCGGGGAGGCTCATCTCGGGTGACACAGCCCTGCCCCGAGCCGGGCTCTGGTCCCCCATCAGCTAACTGGACTGTTGGTGTGAATTCCTGCTCCTAGCGTCCTGCAGGCCCTGGGCCCCGGAGCGGGCAGGCAGACCCTGCTGAAGGTCTTAACGATGAGATGGTCCCACCTTGCCCTCTGCCGAGAACACGGCCCTTTGAAGAAACAAAGCACCGGAGGCCCATGCTGGGCTCGTGATCCCCCCGGGACTTGCCGCCCGAGAGGCACGGGCCCTGACCCTCTCTTCTCTCCCCAGAAAGTCACCCTCCACATCAAGTGGCCCAAGAGCGTGGAGGTGGAAGGCTATGGCAGCAAGAAGATCGACGCCGAGCGGCAGGCCGCCGCCGCCGCCTGCCAGCTGTTCAAGGTGACCTCCCTGGAGAGCGCCTCGCCCGCTCTGATGGCCTTTCAGGGAGAGGCGGACGGTGCCCCCCGCCCCCCTGTCCTGCGCCCTTCCCGCCGCCTGGCTCCCCCCTGGCGCTCTAGCCCCGTGGGGAATGGATTTCCCGCTGATGACCGACTCCGGGGCTCAGACCACAGAGAGGAGCCCGCGGGCAGCACCGGGACGGCGTCCCCGGTTCTGCCGTTCTTCCCACGATTCCACTGGCTCCCTGTCGCCAGAGGGCCCTCCTCCTCAGGGAGGCGTGGCCGCTTCTCGCGCCGGGGCTGCTCCTGGCCCTGCGTGGGGCTGAGCTGAGGACGTGATTCTTGCTTCTGGGAGTTGGAAGGCACTTCGAACCCCACCTGTGCCCTGCCAGTCACGCTCACACTCCTGCCAGCATTCTGTTCCCTACCTGTGCTCTCAGCCTCTTTTTGGTTTGTGTGTTTAATTCTGGTAAAAGGCACATTTAAAATGTGCCCTCGGAACCGTTTTTAAGTGTACAGGTTGGTAATACGAAGCACAGCCACCGTGTTTTACCCACCTCCAGGGCTTCATCTCTGCACCCCCTGCGAACAGCAGCCCGTCCCCCGGTCCCCGCACCCGGCCTCGGGGGCCACCACTCTGCTTTCTGTGGGGAATTCCACTGCGTAACACACGAGTGGAATCGTCCAGTGTTTATCTTTCTGTGACTGGCCTCTCCCTGACGTGACGTCCTCGAGGTTCATCGGTGCCTTCCTCGTGCCGTCGTGTGGTTCGGCCACATCTGCTTACCAGCCCCGTCAGCGGCCGTAGGGTGCTTCTGCCTTTCGGGTTCTGCTTGAACGCGTGTACACGTGTCTCTCGGAGACTTGGCTTCCATTCCCAGAAGGGGATCTGGATCGTGTGGCGATTCTGCTCTTCATTTTTTGAGAAACCACCGTGGTGTGTCCACAGTGGCTGCGCCCTTCTCCCTGCTCACCAGCAGTGTTCACGGATCCTGGGGGTGCGGTGTGTCTCGCTGTGGCTCTGATTTGCATTTCCCTTACGAGCAATGATCCTGAGCTTCGTGGCCTTTTGTTATCTTCTTTGGAGAAATGTCTGGTCTTTTGCCCATTGTTTACTTGGGCTGTTTGGAGTTTTCTGCTGTTGTTGTAGGAGTTCCTTATATATTCTGGACTTCGTGGCCCTTTTATTCCCTAACATCTGTACCCCAGTTCCTCAGGTCCCTCCCACCCACACTCACCCACAAGCAGATGTGTAAGCGTTGCCCTCAGGAGGGGGCTGTTTTTGCTTTCTGCGGAACCCCACGCTCCCTGGACGCCTGTGGGTGCCCTGGGGCCCTGCTGTTGGCATCCGTTTGTCGGCGAACTTTAGAAACGATTCGTCAAGCCCAGAAGCTACCGGACTCTGATCGGAATTACTTCCATGGGTTTAGGTTTTCGTGTTCTTGTATGTAAGAGCGGACCATCCGGGAACACGGTCTCCCTGCATCTAGGTCCATTTGCCAAGTCTTGTGCTTAAAGGATCCTGTACCTTTCCGAGTTCCCCTTTGGTGGGTTGTGGTCCCTCCGCTTGTCCTGAGCCCGTGGCGCTGGGTCTCCCTGTGGCCGCCAGGCCCTGGCAGCAGAGCTGCTGGTACCTTGACCGCTCCCGACCTGATTTCCCCTGTCAGCTTTAGTCACGCCTGCTCCTGTCCTGGCTTCTCGCTTACACGTCGTTCCTTACACCTGGTCGCCTGCGTTTCGGTTCTCGCTCTTGGATGCTGAGCTTCTTGGGCAGAGACCAGGGCTCCCTCCTGCCGATGCCCGGCCGGCAGCAGGCTGTGTCGTGTGAGAGGCTCGGCAGGTGCTGTGTGGTGTTTTCTCGAGAAGGCAGCGACGCGAATGCGTTTGCAGATGCATTTGGAGTCAGTGCCTTTGGAGTGCGCGCCCAGCACAAGGCCCGTCTGCCTTCCCGAGGCCCGGAAGCCGTGTCGACCTGTCAGTGACGCCGGCCCCTCTGTCCGTTCTTCCGGGGCCTCTGCGCTTTCGGGACTCGGGCTCCTTGTCGCAAGGCGTGTGACGGGGGGGTGGGGGGGGGCTCCCAGAGTCCTAGTTGCCATGCCCCCCGAGGCTCCTCAGATCACGAGTGAACGTGTCTGTTCCCTGTGGGTCTGTTTTTGTCTTTGTCCACCGGCGCGGGAATCCCTGGTCATGCCATCTGTCGGAGCCAGACGTTTCCGCGGCTCCGTGCCTCGGACCTGAGGCGGGCACGTGGAAAGGCGCGGCTCCCCCACGGGGACGTGGTGTGACTGGGCAGGTTCCAGGCGGGCCGAGCAGTGCAGGTGCCATGGACCCTCACGATGCCCCTCTCCCCCCAGGGCTGGGGCCTGCTGGGCCCCCGGAATGAGCTGTTTGATGCAGCCAAGTACCGTGTGCTCGCCGACCGCTTTGGCTCTCCAGCGGATAGCTGGTGGCGCCCGGAGCCCGCCATGCCACCCACTTCCTGGCGGCAGCTGAATCCCGAGAGCATCCGGCCAGGGGGACCTGGGGGCCTGTCCCGCTCCTTGGGCCGAGAGGAAGAGGAGGAGGAGGAGGAGGAACTTGAAGAGGGGACCATCGATGTCACTGACTTTCTGTCCCTGACCCAGCAGGACACCCCACTCAGGTGCAGCTGGAGGTGGGGTGCAGGGGAGGCTGGGACCTTGGCGTGGGGATGGGGAGGCTCCCGGGAGCCTTTGTGAGAAGGCAGCCCCACGCCTCGCCTGGCCGGCACTCACTGGTAGGCCTGCCCGGTCTTGGGGCCACTGGGGCTTGTGCTTGTGCTGGGCTTTGGCGCCCGGCAGCACGGCCCGTCCCTGAGGCCCAGCAGCCACCCTGCCTGCCCCCTGCCCTCTGACGTCGGGGGACTGAGGGAGCATCAGCCACGCCGAGCCGTGGGGCGGGAGGCGGGGGGACCGGCCCTGGGAAGAGAGAGCTTATTCGCCTAAACTTCTGGTCCTCTCAGGGGGGGTTCCCTTGAAATGACAGACGATGACAGTGCGATTAGGGCTCTGACCCAGTTTCCGCTTCCCAAGAACCTTCTGGCCAAGGTGATCCAGATAGCGACCTCGTCCTCCACGGCTAAGGTGAGCTGGGTCTCCTAGGAGGGCCGAGGGGAGATGTGGGAGGGGGAGCAGCAGGTGCGGAGTGGGAGTCGGGCTTGGAGTGGGCTGGGGACTGGGAGTGGGAGACCCATATCTGCTAGAGCGGGGGAAGGGCGGGGCGATGGGGGCGGGGGGCGGGGCGGGCGGCTGACGTGCCCAGGTGGGAATCTGCTGCGGCCGAGGCTCTGGTTAAGCAGAGCTGCTCCAGGGCCAGGGCCTTCTTGCTCCCGGGATGCGCCTGGTTTAGCCGACAGCTTCAGCCCACGGCGCCGGCACGCTGTTGCCTGGAAGGTGCTGAGCGGGCTGGGGGCAGCTACGGCCTTGCCCGGACACCGTCCTCCGCTGCGAGCGCCCAGCCGGAGGGCAGCGGTGGTCGGTCTGCAGTGGCACTTGGCGCGTCCGGGACTTGGCCTGCTGAGCGGGGGCCACCTCCACGTCCGGGTCTCTGAGACGCGGACGCGCTCACGCTGCCTGTCATCGCTGTCTCCTTCCCCAGAACCTCATGCAGTTCCACACCGTGGGCACCAAGACCAAGCTGGCCACCCTCACCCTGCTCTGGCCCTGCCCCATGACCTTCGTGGCCAAAGGGCGGCGCAAAGCGGAGGCTGAGAACAAGGCGGCGGCCTTGGCCTGCAGGAAGCTGAAGGTGAGCCGGGGCCTGGGCGGACGGTCCCCCTTTCCAGGAAGTGAGTCCGGCCCAGCAGCCTCCGGCCCAGCCCTGCTTGTCAGGCTCAGGCTCCTGCACTGGGGCCAGAGGCTGGGGACGCCGGCCGGCGACAGCCCCTCGTTCTGAAGAGCACGAAACGAGAAAAGGTGCCTGTTGCTTGGCAGACGTGGTGTCGAGAGAGATCTCGGAACCTGGGCTCGAGGCCACAGGGTGATAAGACGTTTATCTGGGGTGAGGACGAGCGCAGGGCGCGGCGGCGTGGCCCCCGGCGGGCAGTTCCTGACCAGGCTGGGTCGGCAGGTCCGGCAGGGGGTTAGGCCGTGGCTGCCTGGGGAGTTAGTGCTCTGAGCCCAGGGTCAGTGTGCAGAGCAAGACAGGAGGCGGCCCGGCTTCACTCGAGGGTCTGCCACCCTCGGAACTGCATCCGGGACGGCCGACGGGACGGAGCGTGGAGGTGGGAAGGGCACAGGGTGGTACGGGGAACACGAGGCGATGGACGGGCTCAGAGGGAACGTGCCGGAAGTCTGAGCTCGGGCTCGATGGGCACCCCTGGTGACCAGAGGCCTCGGCTGGTGGCGTCCTGTCTCGAGAAGAGCCGCTCCAGGGGCCACTGTGTCTGGAGCTGAGGGCTGGCCCTGGGCAGGGGCTGGGCATGAGGTGCAGCCCCGAGAGGGTGGAGCCTCTTCCCGAGACTCTGTGGGGGCACCTCCCGTGGTCCAGGGACCAGATGGCTGCCCGTGAGGCCTGCCAGGAGCCAGAGGGGTTGGCCCCGAGGGATGAGCCTGGAGGGACTGTGGCCTGGGCTTTGGAGGGAGCGCAGTCTAGACGTCTCAGGAGGCGGGAACACGACTTGCCCAGGGAGTGGGGTGCCGGGTTGTATCTGTCTGGTCAGCTGGCGGGCGGCGTGTAGGGAGGACCCGGTGTTTCCCTGCAGTGGCTGCGTTTGTCAAGCTGCATAAATAGAAATCCCCGTGGAACTGCCGTGCAGGCACGAGGTGGGTGGGCTCTGGTGAGGCCGCAGAGGCGGAGGGAGGCTGGGCGGGGAGTTGGGGTGGGTAGGGGCCGGTGCATCTGTGTTCTGGGTCGAAGTTGGGTATTCGTGGAGGGGAGACTGGGCTCCAGCTGCTCGGGGTTCTCAGAGTCTTAACTATTTTGGGGTAATTTACTTTCCCTGGTTCACGTCAGCCGCAAACCCAGCTCTCTCAGGAAAGGGGTTGCTCGGCACAGCTCTCCGGAGCTCCTGAGCCCGCCGGGGCCAGCTCCAGGCGGGTGGGGCCTGGACGAGGTGTACGTGTCCCCTCTGCAGAGCCTGGGCCTGGTGGACCGGAACAACGAGCCCCTCACCCACGCCATGTACAACCTGGCCTCCCTGCGCGAGCTGGGCGAGACCCAGCGCCGGCCGTGCGCCATCCAGGTGCCGGAGCCCATTCTCCGCAAGATCGAGGCCTTTCTGAACCAGGTGAGTCCTCGCACCCGTCTCCCACGGGGCGGGGCCCGGGCACTGTGCCCCGAGAGCTCAGCCTGGCCACGAGGGTCCTAGGGGCTGGGCCTGAGCAGGTGGCCGAGGGGCAGGTGGAGGGCTGGGTGCGGGCGAGGAGGAAGGCGTCTCACCCTTTTGCCCGCCTCCCGTCCCCAGTGCCCTGTGGACAACGCGTGGGTCTCCCCGGAGCTCCGGCCGCAGAGCGATGACATCCTGCCCTTGGGCAAGGACGCGGGGCCCCTGAGTGACCCCATCACCGGCAAGCCCTACCTGCCCCTGTCCGAAGCAGAGGAGGTGCGGCTGAGCCAGAGCCTGCTGGAGCTGTGGCGGCGGCGAGGGCCCGTCTGGCAGGAGGCCCCGCAGCTGCCCGTGGACCCGCATCGGGACACCATCCTCGGCGCCATCGAGCAGCACCCGGTGGTGGTCATCTCGGGGGACACGGGCTGCGGGAAGACCACGCGCATCCCCCAGCTGCTGCTGGAGCGCTACGTGACGGAGGGGCGCGGCGCCCGCTGCAACGTGATCATCACCCAGCCGCGCCGCATCTCGGCCGTGTCGGTGGCGCAGCGCGTCAGCCACGAACTGGGCCCTTCCCTGCGCCGCAACGTGGGCTTCCAGGTGCGGCTGGAGAGCAAGCCGCCGGCGCGGGGCGGCGCCCTGCTCTTCTGCACCGTGGGCATCCTGCTGCGGAAGCTGCAGAGCAACCCCAGCCTGGAGGGCGTGAGCCACGTCATCGTGGACGAGGTGCACGAGCGGGACGTGAACACGGACTTCCTGCTGATCCTGCTCAAGGGCCTGCAGCGCCTGAACCCGGGCCTGCGGCTGGTGCTCATGAGCGCCACTGGCGACAACGAGCGCTTCTCCCGCTACTTCGGGGGCTGCCCTGTCATCAAGGTGCCCGGCTTCATGTACCCCGTCAAGGAGCACTACCTGGAGGACATCCTGGCAAGGCTGGGCAAGCACCCGCACCCGCACCGGCGGCACCACGAGGTGAGGGCGCCGCTCCTCCTGGGGCGCGGGCTTCCCGGGCCTGGTCTCCTCTGGGGGGGCGGGGAGGGGGCAGGTGCAGTGTCAGCTGCCTCACCCCACTGACCCCTGGCCCCGGGCTGACGGCGGCCTCTCCTCCCCTCAGTCTGAGGATGAGTGTGCACTCGATCTGGACCTCGTGACCGATCTGGTTCTGCACATCGATGCCCGAGGGGAGCCAGGTGGGTGCTCCCCCCTCGGCCCTGTGCCCCCTCGGCCCTGTGCCCCCTCGGCCCTGTGCCCCCCCTCGGCCCTGTGCCCCCCCTCGGCCCTGTGCCCCCCCTCGGCCCTGTGCCCCCCCTCGGCCCTGCGCCCCCCCTCGGCCCTGCGCCCCCTCGGCCCTGTGCCCCGTGTGCACGGAGCAGTGGCTCACGCCTGCAGGCCCTTTACAGGTGGGATCCTCTGCTTCCTGCCTGGCTGGCAGGAGATCAAAGGGGTGCAGCAGCGCCTGCAGGAGGCCCTGGGCCTGCACGAGAGCAAGTACCTCATCCTGCCAGGTGAGCGCCACGCTTGCCCAGCCGTGGGGACTGCCTGACCCATTGGGACTCGAGGGGCCAGGGTTTCTGACCGGCCTGCCTCCTGCTGGCTTTGCAACCTTCCCTGAGCACAGTCAGGAAAACGGGTGGAAGTCCTTGCCCTGCCCTCACCAGGGGTTCTGCGGAGCGTGCCCATAACCACGTGCTTGCTGCCCCCCAGTGCACTCCAACATCCCCATGATGGACCAGAAGGCCATCTTCCAGCAGCCGCCCGCAGGGGTGCGCAAGATCGTCTTGGCCACCAACATCGCCGAGACCTCCATCACCATCAACGACATCGTGCACGTGGTGGACAGCGGTCTGCACAAGGAGGAGCGCTACGACCTCAAGACCAAGGTGCGCCCACCTCCGGCCGCCAGCCCCGGGGCTCCCGGGGTCCGTGGTGGTCCTGCCCCCTCACCTCGGACCTGCTGTGTGTGGAGGCCACACTTCTGGGGTCTGTGTTCTGTTGGGGGAGGGGGGCTGTTGAGGGTTAGTGAGGTGACGGCCAGCACGGGGGACCCTGAGGCAGGCCTGTGGCATCGGCGTTGCTGCTCACCTGCCCCCTCTCCCAGGTGTCCTGCCTGGAGACGGTGTGGGTGTCACGCGCCAATGTGATCCAGCGCCGGGGCCGGGCCGGCCGCTGCCAGTCCGGCTTTGCTTACCACCTGTTCCCGCGGAGCCGGCTGGAGAAGATGGTTCCGTTCCAAGTGCCGGAGATCCTGCGCACGCCCCTCGAGAACCTGGTGCTGCAGGCCAAGATCCACATGCCCGAGAAGACGGTGAGCTGGGCGGGCGGGCGGGCGGGGCCCGGCGCTGGGCGGGCAGGAGGGCCTTCAGGGCGCCGGCTGGTGCAGGCTCACGGCTCTGCCGCGCTCCTGCCACAGGCGGTGGAGTTCCTCTCCAAGGCCGTGGACAGTCCCAACATCAAGGCGGTGGACGAGGCGGTGATCCTGCTGCAGGAGATCGGTGAGTGGGCGGGGCCAGCTGGGCTGCGGAGCGGCGGCCGAGGGCGGGCCTGACCGCGGGGCTCTCGCAGGGGTGCTGGACCAGCGGGAGTACCTGACCACTCTGGGGCAGCGCCTGGCCCACATCTCCACGGACCCCCGGCTGGCCAAGGCCATCGTGCTGGCCGCCATCTTCCGGTGCCTGCACCCGCTGCTCGTGGTCGTCTCCTGCCTCACCCGGGACCCCTTCAGCAGCAGCCTGCAGAACCGAGCGGAGGTGGACAAGGTCAGGCAGCCCTCCCCCGGCCTGCGGCTCTCCCTCGAGGCCCTCCCCTGCCCCTGTCCGAGGGTGGCCTCCTGCAGCCCCTCCCCGTGCCCTGCCCTCCCAGGTGAAGGCGCTGCTGAGCCACGACAGCGGCAGCGACCACCTGGCCTTCGTGCGGGCGGTGGCGGGCTGGGAGGAGGTGCTGCGCTGGCAGGACCGCGGCTCCCGCGAGAACTACCTGGAGGAGAACCTGCTCTACGCGCCCAGCCTGCGCTTCATCCACGGTCAGCGCCGCCCCGGCCCCGCCCCCGCCCCGCCCGCCCCACCCCGGGCTTCTGTCCGGCCCCTGTGGCTCAGGGCCCCCTCACCCGACGTTGCCTCCCCAGGACTCATCAAGCAGTTCTCGGAGAACATTTACGAGGCTTTCCTGGTGGGGAAGCCCTCGGACTGCACCCTGGCCTCCGCCCAGTGCAACGAGTTCAGCGAGGAGGAGGAGCTGGTGAAGGGCGTGCTGATGGCGGGCCTCTACCCCAACCTCATCCAGGTGCTGCCCTGGGAGGGGCGGCCCGGCCCCCGCCTCCTTCCCGCCTCGCTCCTGGCTGAGCCGCCCTTTTCTGTCACCTGCAGGTGCGGCAGGGCAAGGTGACCCGGCAGGGCAAGTTCAAGCCCAACAGCGTCACGTACAGGACCAAATCCGGCAACATCTTGCTGCACAAGTCGACCATTAACAGGTGGCGGGCGGGGCAGGGAAGGCTGGGGGGCCGCCCGGGGGCCGGGGGCGGCGACTCACAGCCCTTCCCTCCTCAGGGAGGCCACGCGGCTGCGGAGCCGATGGCTGACGTACTTCATGGCCGTCAAGTCCAACGGCAGCGTCTTTGTCCGGGACTCCTCCCAGGTGCACCCCCTCGCTGTGCTGCTCCTGACCGACGGGGACGTCCACATCCGTGGTGGGTGCCCGCGGGCCTCGGCCCCTCTCGCCGCCCTCGGGCCGGGCTGCCCTGGGCCCGGCCTCACGCGGCTCCTGGTCCCTTCCTCCCCAGATGATGGGCGCCGGGCCACCATCTCGCTCAGCGACAGCGACCTGCTGAGGCTGGAGGGCGACTCGCGCACGGTGCGGCTGCTGCGGGACCTGCGCCGGGCCCTGGGCCGCATGGTGGAGCGGAGCCTGCGCAGCGAGCTGGCCGCGCTGCCCCCCGAGGTGCAGCAGGAGCACGGGCAGCTGCTGGCCCTGCTGGTGGAGCTGCTGCGGGGGCCCTGCGGCAGCTTCGACGTGCGCAAGGCGGCCGACGACTGAGCCCCGCGCCGCGGGCTGTGTACAGAGCGCAAATGTTTATTTAAAATAAAGTTCTATTTATCCCTTGTGAGCATCGCTGTCCGCGGGGGCCCTCGGCCCCTGGGCGTGGGCACAGGCTGTGGCCCAGGGCTGAGGAGGAAGGGGCTGGAATCCAGCTCCGAGCGTGGCTGCCCACGTGAACCAGCCGGGCCGCGGGGCCAGCTCAGCCTCGGTCACAGCTGCTCCCTAGTCCCCACGCGGGTGGCCCGTCGCAGCTGTCCCTGTCCTTGCAGGTGGGGCCAGCAAGTCCTTCCTGTCTCCCTCCCCGAGGCAGTGGTCAGCCTGGCTGCCACCTCGGGGCCCAGGCAGACGGGAAGCTCCGCGGGCAGCCGTGGCTCTGGGACCTGCACCCTCGGGGCCCCCGCTTGCGCGGCAGCCTTGCCACAGCTGGGCCTGCCCTGGGTCGTGGCCACAGCTCAGAGGAGGAGCTCAGCCGTGAGACCACACTGCACGCCACCCTCGATGCAAGAGGACAAGCGGGCGTCGTGATGCTGGAGGGCAGACACCAGGACACAGGAGACAGGGCTCAGGTGGGACATCACGAGCTTTATTTGCTCTTGAAATGGTTACAACAGTCACGACACGTCACGGCCGGGCCACAGCCATCGGCAGCACAGGAACGTCCCGCCCCCGCCCCGCGGCTGCAGAGCAGTGCCCAGCGCAGGCCTCTGGTCCTTGCCCGTCTGACCTCCGCCCCTGGCTCCTGGGACCGGCGGGCTCTCCACCAGCGGGCTCACCTCCCCGACCCACAACTAACGGAGCGGGAGGAGCCAGTCTTGTCAACCTGGGCATCGATCGTCCTGGCGGATCGACACACGGACCCTCAGGCCCCATCACCCCTCCTGTGTCTCCTCCTGTCCCCCCCCCCCCCCCGCCTTCTCCCCAGCTTCTCGTGCCCCTTCCTCTTGCTGACAACACGTGCCCTGACCGCCCTGCACAGTCGAGCATCCTGGAGACAGTCTGGCTCTTGCATTTTCTCCCCAAGACCTGCGGCTTCTTGGTGTGCGCGTGGAAGTTGGGGACGTGGGGACAAAACCCCCCACGGAAGATGCTGCTGCAGAAGTGGGGAGACACCCCGCCCCCCCCCCTTTACATCAGAGCCCCCACCGTCCCAGCTCTGGGACGGCCAAGGGCAGGAGGCCGAGGCGCCAAGTCCGGAGAAGCCCCGAGACCCCAGGCCATGTCACTACAAACAGGCAGGTTTAATCCTTTATTAGAAACCATGCAAACTTTAATACAAAAAATACAAGTGCAGCCAGAGTCTTCGCGTCAGTGATTCCTGGGCTCTGCAGCCTCCCACGCAGCCCGCTGGGACCCCTGCAGGCTGGCCGCGCCTCGCCGCGCCTCTCGCTCCCTCGTCAGGCTCCAGGGACGTGGGGTGGCCTCGGTCTCATGCCTTTATTTTTCAATCTCTGGACCTGATTCCCCAAATACCCGCCCACGTCCGGACGCCTCGGCTCCCTGGGGGCTGAGGGTCGAGTGTCCCAGGCCTGCAGGGCCCCTCCCAGCACTGACCTACCTCCCACCAGATCCCAGGAATGAGACCGACATGCCAACCCCAGCCTCTTGGTTAGAGAAGCAAAGCAGCATCCATGCCAAACGCCAGAGCCACCCGTCCACACTCACCAGCCCCTCGCGGCTCCCTGCGCACCCCACACCCGCCACCTGCCCTGCCCACACCGCCTCGGGGCCCCGAGCTGCCAGGCCCCAGCCTGACCTGCTGGGGGTCTGAGATCTCCCCTCCCGGTTTCCTTTAAAAACACCTGCTGAGGACTTTCCTTTAGACATGACTTCAACCTGCACAACTACTCCACCAGTTCTTAAGTTATTTTAAAAAAGGGGTAAAACAAGGAAAAGAAGTATGGCAGCAGCTAGAGGCGGGGAGGCAGCGGGGACAGGCAGCCTGGCCCTCACTGGGGGGGGGGGGGGGGGCAGCACGAGGGGTCTGGCACCCGCTGCGGTGGCATCAGTGTGGGCAAAAGGAGAGGCAGTGGCTTAGCGAGCTCCAGGGGACACTCGGGGCTGGGTGTCCATCATGTGGACACCCCCTCTTCCCTCCAGGTGGACCCAGAAGGAGGGAGGGTATGTCCGTTTTTCTTGGGTTTGGTCCAAAAAACCCAAAGAGGAGGTTGGAATCTGGTTCCTTCCTCCGAGACCCCCCAAGATCCCATTTGAGCCTCCCCTACCCCCTTCTTCCCAGCTTCCCCCTGGAGCAGTGATACAAGGATGGCCAGGAGCTGGGCCTGGGGCAGGGGCTGGAGGAGGTGGGCACTGCTGCTGCCCTAGGCAAGCGGGGGGCGGGGGAGGGGGGAGGGCCCAAGAGGGCTGCCCTGCACCCAAGTAGTCAGGTCTAGTGGGCAGCCCGGGGGAGGGAGCCAAAGGCCCGGGTGCCCGAGTTGGGGCCACCAAGGAAGTGGGGGGGGCGAGAGACAATGTCGGCCCCGTGGTCGGTGCGGGCCTTGGCGTTTGCCCGGAACGTCAGCCTGTAGGTCTCAATCTGCAGGGACACGGGAGGCGGGACGGGAGAGGGAACGAGGGAGACAAGAGGGCAACAGGGGACGGAGACGAGACCAGAATGTCAGCGTTAGATGCCTGGAAAATAAAAGGTCGCTGCGTTAAGATCGAGGCCACACTCCGGCAGCACAGAGGCGTGTCCACTCAGCCGGTGGCAGGGCCCCCGGCTGCCCACAGGCCAAGCCCAGCCACTTACTTGTCTCCTGGATCTGGCAGTCCAAGGCCTGGGCCTCCCTTTGGTCACCACCCCCTGCCAGGGCGGTGTGGCCACTGAGGCCACTGGCTGAAGTGGGGGCGCCAGCTTCGGGCGCAGCCTCAGGGACAGCCAGCTGCTCCCCAGCGGGGGGGCCCGGGCTCGGAGGGGCCTCACTGCCGCCGCCCTCAGTCTACAATGAAACAGTGGACAGTGCAGGGTCAGTCCGAGAGGAGTGGGATGGAGTGACGGCGGGTTCACACACAGCCCCCCTCCGCTGGCCCTGACCCCTCTGACTAAGGAGACGCCAGGCCAGGTGCCCCCACCCCTCCACACCCCTGAGGGGCTCCTGGCGGGCGGCCAGCACAGGGGAGCTTGCTCCAAGCCTGCGCCCCGACAACGGCAGCCGTGACAGCAGGTCGGCAGCCGGGCCCGGCCGGTCAGTGTCAGGAACTGATCTCAACAGCAACAGAGAAAGGGACGTAATGTGACTGACGACCAGACCACAGGACGTGGGGTCAGAAAGGCCAGTGCGAACCGCGAGGCCTCGGGCAAGTGACTACGACCAGCTAGCGCCCCCGCTGGTGGGTCTAGATGCCGAGGAGGGCGGGACACAGGGTGGGCGGGGCCCAGCGCAGGCCTGTGTGTGTGTGTGTGTGTGTGTGTGTGTGTGTGTGTGTATGTGCGGGGAGGGGGTTGGTGAGCAGGTCACAGCAGCTGCTGGGTCCCTCTCCTCCACTCCTTTCCAGCGCAGAAGCTGGAGGCGACGCCCTCTACCCGCCGATGACATGGAGGGAAGGACAGACAACCTCTTGGCACAGGAGGGTCTTACAGGACAGTGGAGGGGGGGAGGGAGGGAGGGAGAAAGGGAGGACAGAGGAGGGGCAGGGAGGAGAGGCCCAGCCAGTCCAACAGGGACGCTCTACAGGGAGCGAGTGCTCACCACCCGTCCCTCCAGAGGCCGGGCCACCAGGCCTGCTGAGGGGCGGGAGCTGTGCGCTCCTGCTCCCGGCTGAGAGCAGCCTGGCGTGGACCCGTCTCCACAGCCCTCAGGCGGCGGGGACTGTGTGTGGCCTGTGCCCAGCCCACGTCCCTCTGCATGTGGCTGAAAAGAGCCCAAGGCAGGCCGGCCATGGCCTAGGACAAGGTCTGTCCCCGCTGGGGTCTCACTCCCTGCCTCGCCCAGGACTGATGGTGGACGATGGGAACAGCACTGTGTGGGGAAACATGACTCCTGAAGAGACTGAGGGGCGGCGACAGGCCCACCTGCTGGGACCCAGACTCCCCTGCACCCCCACTCCTCCCGCTTCGTCCCCCAAGGACCCACTCACTACCTTCACGGCCCCACCCGCAGGCAGGTGGCCCACGTTATCCAGGGACCCCACCTTGGCCTGGGCCTTCTCCTTGAAGTTCAACTTCTGACTCTCAATCTTGACATCTCCTCCACCTGGAACCAAGAGGGCACCGGTTACCAAGGTGGCGGAGAGATGCCCGCGGGCAGGGACGGGAGCCGGGCACGGAATCCCCGCGTGGCCAGGGCCTGCTCCCAGGGGCTGAGGGAGACAAGGAGGCTCTGTGAACGTGCTGTCAGGACAGGGCTGCTGGTCTGTCAGGGGGAACCGCTCCACAGAGCAGTCCGTCCCCCGCAGGATCGCAGCCACAGCTGCACAGCTGCCGGCCGGGCGGAGCGCAGGCGCAGCCCGAGGCGCCGCTAAGGGCCAGGTGGCACCTCCGACAGTGCAGGGTGCGCCGGCCCCAGGGACAGGCCCTGGCCCCACAGCTGCTGGCACTGAGCTGGGAAGCCACTTGTCCAAAGTCACCGCCAACCAGTGACTGACAGCCAGATGGGAAGGTGGGCGGCCCAGCGTCTCACCAGTCGCACTGTAGTGACAAGAGGGAGGCACAGGCCTGGGGCCTGGGAGCGGGGGGAGGGCCCCAGGGGGGGCGCAGGGTCAAGGGCCAGCCCCCCTCACGGCCTGGAAGCCTAGAAAGGTGGCTTTCCTTCGAGCCGCCTCCTCTCAGCTCACGTCACACACTGACCCCTGGTGCTCGACACGTGGCCGGGGCCTCCACACGGAGCCCGCCTCCCGCAGAGCTGACCTCCAGCCACAGTGGCCCTGGGAGGAGGTCACCAGAGGGGGTTCCAGAGGGAAGAGGGGAGGAGTTGGCTGGGGCTGAACCATCTCCATCGCTGTGAAGGGAAGCATTCTACCAGGGACGAGGGCACGGAGCTCCTGGCCTGAGGCTCGCCCCCGCCAGCCGGTGTGCCCGCCGCTGCAGCGGACCTCAGAGCCGGGGCTGGCGCTGCACCGCTGGGACAATTTCCTCCTGAACGGACCGTGTCCGGGCCCCACCCCGGAGCCCGGGAACGCCCTCCCCAGGTCCTGGTCGGCAGCACCGGCACACAGCGCGCCAAGATGAGGCCCCTGCAGACGCGGCCTCGACTCCTGCTCCTCCCGCTCCCTGAGGGACAGGACTGCACTGTCCTCCGCTGAGTCCCGGGGCAGGCGGGCCAGGACCACTGTGCAATGGCAGACAGAGGGTGAGAGCCCGCTGGCCGGGCACCAGGGAAGGGAGGGACGCTCACCGGGCTTGTGCTTGATGTTGGCCTTGGACCCACACTTGGAGGAGACCTTGGAGATGTCCACCTTCTTGCTCTGAATCTGAACCTGAGAAGAAAATGACAAAAACCAACACTGCCTCAGAGGGAGAACGTGCTGGCAAGGCCAAGGCCACACTCCCTTTACAGCCCTGGCATCCAAGTTCAATGTTTTCTCCCCTCTGTGAGCTCCTATCTGTCTGTTCAAGGTCAGGGTCACCTCCCAATAGTGCTTGAAAGAGCCCTGATCCACCCTGGCCCGGCGTGTAGCCAGACCAAACCCGTTTCCACGGCATCCCCTCCAGGCAACCCGACAGCCTTCCTCCCTTTTCTGATCCAACTCTCCCGACACCCCTCCTGCTCCACCTCCAACCCGCCCGCCCACTCCTCGCCCAGAGGTCAACGACAGCAACGTTCCGGCCTGTTTCCTGCCAGTTTTTTCCAGTGCATCTCCCCTATGTATCAATCCTCTATCTATCTATCATCTATCTATCTATCTATCAATCATCTACCATCGATACACGCATCAGGTAAGACGGCCAACAGGCTCTCGTCGAACCCGCCCTGCAGGAGCCGTGCAGAAACACCGTGGCTCCGGGCTGCAGGCAGGTCTAATCAGGAGAGAGCCTCTGTGGACAGAGCCCCACACGGGACCCAGGGGCCTGCGAGTGGCAGCTGCTCCGAGCTTCTGCCACGGGAAGAGCCTGGCTCTCCACACCGCCCCCTCCGCTCAGGGGCCCTCAGAGCTGCCAGCCTCTGCCTCCGCCTCCTGGTGGCTGTCACCGCAGTGCCAGTACCGGCTGCCCAGGCCTTGTCCTCCTTGTCAGAAACCGGGTCTCCACCGTGTGCCCAGGGGACAGAGTTCCCGCCCACAGCCCCGGGCCTGGCATGGAGTAACTCCCCACCATCAGCAGCCTGTCTGAGCCCCTCAGGCTTGCATTTTGTAAACCCTTTCACGTGCTTTCCTTTCAGCGGAGGAGAAGGCCTTCTGAAGCTTCGAGACACCTCGAGCAACTGTCTGTCCGTCCAGCCTGCCCAGTGCCGCATGCGCACAGACACGAACTTGGAAGCATCGAAGAATCCTCGCCGTGGCCACCTGACATTGCTGGGAGGCCGCCTGCCGAGCCACCGTCCCTCTCCCTAATGGAGCCCTCTCTGCTGTCCCCGGCCCAGCAGGCCCCGCACGCGCTCAGAGGCCACCTTCTCCCACCCTTCCGGGCTCGAGCTCAACTCCGCCTCTTCTTCACATCGCCTCCCCGGGCATCAGCAACCACTGGACAGCGACTGCTTCAGGAATTCAGCAACTGTTCCCAGAGCACCTCCCACCGTCAGAACCACAGCCACTTGGTCTCATCCTCGCAACAAGGCTGCCCTGCTCCCTGGGCAGGACCCACGGGAAGTGGCGGCTGGAAAGGAGCTGATCGCGCACGTCCCTGCGCCACCTGCGAGGCAGGCGTTCCCCGAAGTGTGGAGCCCACACGTTCCGTGACGGGGTCTGCCCTCGAACCCTCCACTCCCTGACCTCGTGCCTCGTTCTCAGAGGGCAGTGGGTGAGGGGTCTCACGTGAAGATACACCCCAGCCGGCAGCTACAGGAGCCGTGCACCGGTGCGCTCAGGGCCGTGTGGGCATCGATAGCTGACAACATCCCGAGAAAGGACCAGAAAAACGACGCAACCTGCTTCCTGAACCCACACGACCGGGGAGAGAGAGGGTCACAGCAGGCAGCAGAGAGCCCTGGCTGGTGGCTCAGTGGTTGTGGGTTTGACTCCCGGTCAAGGGCACAGACCTGGGTTGCAGGTTCAATCCCCAGCCCCAGTCAGGGCATGTGTGGGAGGCCACCAATCAATGTATCTCTCTCTCTCTTCCCTCTCTCCCTCCTTCCCACCTACTCTCTCTAAAGCTCAATGAAATATCCTCGGATGAGGATCAACAACAACAGAGCGGTAAGAAAAGGTAAGCCTGAATCAATCTAAAGACAAGGAAGGAGAAAGGAACGTGTTAAATGAGGCGACAGTCAGCAGAATCCAGATTCCAGGACCACCCCGCGCTGGCCGCCGAGCGGCAGGGCCACGGGAAACAAGGCCGGAGTGCTGCACAGCAGGAGGCCTCAGAGCGAGAGGGCACATCCAGCATCATCACAGCTCAGGACCTGACTGCATCCCGATTCAACATGCAAACCCGTCACGGGCTGTACACACGTGCGCACTGCAGACCGCTCACCGTTTAGACTGCGACCGGACTGTCTGCACAGGACGGTTACCTAGGACTGGCTCCAGAACAAGTGGGGCGGGCACGTGCAGACTGGCCACAAACAAAGGAGCTGGCCAAGGCACAGCCCGCCACGTCACTGTCTGTCACTTGTGTGCGTTTGGAAACCCCTAAACGAGGCGGTTTGAGGCTTCACTGCCTCCGAGACGTGGCCCCGCCTCGCGGAGTGGAGGACCCGAAACCCCTTTCCTCCCGGCTCCTCCCCTCCCCGCACGCGCAGCTTCAGGCGCCAGGTGCTGCTTCCACGGCCCAGGCCCAAGGCTGGCCCCAGTGGAGCCCCACAGCCGTGCCCTCACTCGGCCAAGCCCCAGCCACGGACCTGGGGGACGCCCGGGGCCGTGCGGTGTCAGTGCTGCTGCTAAAGTGACCCTGCAGCAGGTCTGGGCAGACACCGTCCTCGGGAGGGTGGGGGTTAAAGCTGCTGCCAAGTTGGAAGGTGGGATCACCCACAAAAGTAGCTGCTAAGTTCCCTCCCCGTCCCCCTGACTCTGCCCCTGGGGGGTGTCTGTGGGGGAGGTGGGGGAGTGTGACCCTGCTCCCAGCCCCGCCCCAGGGGGAACTCCGGCACCTCCACGGGGAGGGGCACACGGGCCGGCCCTTCCTGAGCGGCAAGCTGCTCTGCTGGCTTCACCGAGGGGCTGAGGGAGGGGCTCATGGCTTCCCTGGAAACAGCTCTCGGGCAGAATCCGAATGCCCTGCTGTTCACAGGAGTCTCCCCAAATGGAGGTGCTTTAAACAAGGACACCCCCCAAGGAAGGCCTGCTGATGCCGTGTCGGAGCGTGAAGACCACAGCAGGCGACAGATGACGGTTATGTTCAGAGCTCTCACATACACCGCACAACACACAGTGCATGTGTCACACACACACAGGCACCCCAGTTCCCTCTGAGACCCTGCTCGCCCTGTTTCCATCAGGCCCAAGGCTGAGAGGAAAAGGGAGGGCCAGGCCTTTGAGTGTCGCCCACAGCCCTGGCTGGTGTGGCTCAGTGGATAGAGCATTGGCCTGCGGACTGAAGGGTCCCAGGTTCGATTCCGTCAAGGGCACATGCCCGGGTTGCAGGTTCGAGCCCCAGTGGGGGGGCGTGCAGGAGGCAGCTGATCGATGATTCTCTCTCATCACTGATGTTTCTACCTTTCCCTTCCTCTCGGAGATCAGTAACATATACTAGTATTTAAAAAGGAAAAAAAAAGCAAGTGTCGCCCACCTCAGCCGACCCCACACCAGGCTGGCTAAGGTCTGGCAACTGCCCCACCTGAAGGCAGAGCCACAGCTCCTGCCCACACGGGAAGGACACGGGGGAGGCTACGTGGAAGGAGGCGAACAAGGGGGGCTGTGGGGCAGGAAGGGGCGCAGCCCGGCTGCATTCCTCCCGCCAGACCTGCCGTGAGGGCGCCTGCAGGTCACGGGCAGGATGGCAGGACCACAGGGCAGGGGCACGGAGCCTGGACAGCACAGGGTGAGCAGGCAGGGCGGCTCTCTCCGGGGCGGGACAGAAGCTGGTGGAGGAGCAGGAAGGACGGGCTGCCCAGGAAGTCTCCAGCCCGCCCGGCCCCGCGCAGAGTCCCGCTGCCTGCGCTGCCACGGGGACACGTGGCAAACGCGCAGGGTGCTCCTCCCACACGGACCACGGACACTTCTCCCGCCTCCCGCCTCCCAGCACAGGTCTCGGCGGCACGGAGGAGCAGCGTGACAGAAAGGATGTCTGATGGGACAGGGAAAGGGACAGAAAGAGGAGGAAAAGGGACTAAAAGAGGAAAGAACTAGGAAAGGAATGAATGGGGGAAGGAGCAGGAATGAGAGGCGGTCAGGAGAGGCGAGGAGAAGAGCAGGAGGGCCAGCGCCGGAGAGGGCAGAGGGGAGGCCGGAGGGGGCAGAGGGGAGGCCGGAGAGGGCAGAGGGGAGGCCAGAGGGGCAGAGGGGAGGCCAGAGGGGCAGAGGGGAGGCTGGAGAGGGCAGAGGGGAGGCCGGAGGGGGCAGAGGGGAGGCCGGAGAGGGCAGAGGGGAGGCCGGAGGGGGCAGAGGGGAGGCCGGAGAGGGCAGAGGGGAGGCCGGAGGGGGCAGAGGGGAGGCCGGAGGGGGCAGAGGGGAGGCTGAAGGGGGCAGAGGGGAGCCCGGAGGGGGCAGAGGGGCGGAGGGGGCAGAGGGGAGGCCGGAGGGGGCAGAGGGGAGGCTGAAGGGGGCAGAGGGGAGCCCGGAGGGGGCAGAGGGGCGGAGGGGGCAGAGGGGAGGCTGGAGAGGGCAGAGGGGAGGCCGGAGAGGGCAGAGGGGAGCCCGGAGGGGGCAGAGGGGCGGAGGGGGCAGAGGGGAGGCCGGAGAGGGCAGAGGGGAGGCTGGAGGGGGCAGAGGGGAGGCCGGAGGAGCCGTGCACGGACTCCCTGCCCTACAAGGACCAGGATGGCCCGGGAGGACCTGCATCGCCCCAGGCTCCCGGCAGGGCAGGCCCCCAGGAGCGGCCCCTGCCTGGCCAGGCCTCTGACGCAGCTGCAGAGCAGCCAGGCGCCCACCCAGGGCTGACGAGATGCTGAGGGAGGGGCGCCCCGTGGCACAGGCTGGTACTTACGTTGCCGCCTCCAGGGACATGTTTAATATTGTCCTTGGAGCCGCACTTGGACTGAACATGGCTGTAGCTCAGTTTTTTGGAGACTATCTGGACCTGGAGTGTCAGAGAACAGAGAAAACAACACAGAGGGGAGGGCTGGTTACTGACACGGGGCGGCAGGGAGGCCACACGGATCACATGACCAACAGAGAGTGGGGTTAGAACTCCGCCCCCACCTCCAGCAGAACAGCTGTGGGAAGCAGAGGAAGGACCTGAAGGAGAGGAAAGGGTGAGAAGGACAGTCCGCGCGAGGACAGAGCAGGTGTTTGCGGAATGCTACCTGGCGCTACCACTGCTCGGCGGGCTGGGCGGCGGTTCCCTCCCCGAGATCTGGGCCGGCCCCTCCCCAGGGAGGTGCTTGCCTTCAGCCTGGGGCTGGGGCTGCAGCGGAGCCTATGGGAGGCCCGGCCGCTGGGAGCAGCACTGGGCAGTGGGCTCCCTGGCACAGTCCTGGACACCAGGGGGCACGGCTCGCAGCCCAGCAGCTTCCCACGAAAGCCCGGGACATGGAGGGTGAGGTGGGGACCAGGGGCAAGGCCTCCAGGCGCCCAGCCCTGTGGCCACACTCGGCCCCTGGAAGGCAGCACACCAAGGCCCGGCTTCCCCCCGGCCTCCTCAAGGAGCAGCAGCTGCCAGCTTCCTAGCTTCCTGGCTTCCTTCCTCCCTCCTTCCCTTCCCTTCCGAGCCCTTTGCAAGTGACACAGCTCCCCACAGAACAGAGAGATCCATGCTGACAGACTCCACCCCACACACCTCGCCATTTCTGGCTTCTTTGCAAACACTTCCCAATAAAAACTCTGGTCTGCACCAGGGCCCCCAGGATCACCCAGGAGCCACGGTGCACCTTCCTCTCCGCCCGACGTACGGAGTCCTCGGGCTGAGACCCTCCTGGCTCTCAGAGGCTGACCTTTGGCCTGGGGCCCGGCGGGGCGAAGGCCAAGAACCCGCAGGGCCAGCCGGCCTCTGCCCTCCAGCTGGTGCACGACCTGCTGGGTGGGCTTCCCCTGCACTGAGCACCCTAACTTTCTGCTAAGACATGACTTGGGGGGTCAGGACAAACCAAGCCACCCCATCCCCAGCAGTGTTGTGAGAGGGGCCTTCTAGTTCAGCTTAAGCACAGGGTCTCCGGGATTCCAGGTGCCAGAAGACAGCAGTGCCATGCCCTCCTGAGGAAGAACGGGTGCTCTGACTGTGAGTGTGAGTGTGAGTGTGAGTGTGAGTGTGAGTGCGCGGGTAACAGCTGATGTCAGATCAAGGTCAGTGTGAAGGAAGTGATTGAAAGCTGTAGATCCAACTGAACATTTAGTCCCCAAAGCACTAATGAGTCCGGACGGTTAACTCTCAGGGGTGGTAAGGAATGTTTCTGATGGGAAACACGGAGGCGGCACAGGGAGAGCACGGAGCTGGGAGGACAGGAGAGCGCAGGAGGGCGGCTGTGCGTTGACCTGCAAGAGGCAGGTCCCGGACACTCACTTTCCCCGCAGGTGCCCTCTGTGCGCTCACGCCTGGGCCAGCGGGCTTAGTGGCCGCGTGAGGGTCAGGTTTTCGAGCTGCCGCTGCTGCCTCTGTTCTTTCCTCTACTCTGGCCTAGACGGAGATGAAGGAAGGGCACATGTCAAAACAAGGACAAGAGCCAGATGCCAAGAAAGGAAGAAGGCTGGGGACTCGAATCCGGGCCAGGCAGAAGCAGGTCACCCTCGCTCCTGGGAAAAAACACCCATTTCCCAGGTGAGACCTTCCAGAGGGAGGAGCTGCAGACCAAAGCGGGAGCCGCGAGGAGAGCAGCCGGCATCACGGAGACCCGGCAGGCGGGGGCTCGATGAGCCGCTCTGCTCTGAGCGTGGCCGTGGCTACCGTTTTCCAACCACAATGTCCTCCCACCCCAACTTCCATCTGTCCCAAGCGTCCGTGGTCACAGCGAGCCACTCCTGGAGACGTGAGTGTCACGCCCTGCAGGTGTGTGGGACAGAAAAACGGAACCGCCAGAGCGAGCCCCTCAGCGCCCCCCACGGCAGCGCAGAAGAGCCTAAGGCGCGTGCAGGACGGGGGCTGGCCAGGCAGCTCAGCCTGAGGCCCGGTGGGGCCGCCGGAGCCGGCCCCGGAGGCCCTCACCCAGGGCCAATCCTCTTTGCGGGAGGGTCTTCCCACTGCAGCAGGATCCTGCCTCATCTTGGACCTCTTCCCTTTTTTAACAGCGCGGACTGAAGCCAGGCAAGTGTCCTGCCCGGGTGGGTGGTGGCGGAGAGGGGCTGGGGTGACGCAGATGACAAGGCTGCACTCAGGGACTGGGTAGTGGACTCCTGCCACCACCTCCTTCACACACCAAGCCGCCCTGGTTGCTAACAGTAACAAGTAACTCCAGGACGGACGCAGACAGAAAGGCCCGCGGGCCTTCTCCATCACGACACCCCTCGGCACTTCCTTCGTGTGGGGCGGCCACGGCCACCAGGACACCCTCATCCTCCACAGACGCTCCTGCCGCTCCCCGCGCAGTGAGACCCGGACCGACCCGCCGCGTCCCCGCCTGTCCCTGCAGTCCCAGCGTCTCCTCTGTCCATGTTGTAAAGGACCTTTGGTCTCCAAGCGAACTGTGAGCCTGAACCCACACACAGAGCAGGAGCCCGAAGCCAATGGGAAGCGAAGGCGCAGCCCTCAGCCCCCCCCTCCCCGCTCCGCGCCTGCCTCCCCTCCCCGGTCCCGGGGCTGCGGTGAGGACGTGGCGGGGAAGCAGCCAGGCCCGCGTGTGGGGGCCCCACGGTCCCCGGACCCACCCGGCCTCCTCCGGGCTGGTGCTTGATGTTTTCCGTGGAGCCGACCTTGGCGCGGACGTTCTTCAGATCAGGGATGGACGTGCTGGTCGCCGGGCGGCTCAGCCTGGGGGCCGAGGAGCTGGGCCTGGCTGACGTGGGCTTCTTGTCCACGGCAAGAGTCCCAGAGGGCCGGGGAGACACGGGGGTGGGCTTGACACGACCGGGAGCTGCGCCTGCTGGGGAGGCCGCCCCCGGGCCAGTGGCCGTCCTCCTCGCGGCACTGGTGGAGCTGCTCTTTGCGCGGCTCAGGTCAGCTGGGAGGTAGGAGTGAGAGACAGGGGTTCAGGGGAGAGAGCCTGCGGGAGCCGGGAAGCCACGGCAGACGTGGGGGTTGAAGTTGGGGGGCGTTACCTGGCGCGGACTTCGTAACCGTCTTCTTGAAGTCCGCGGGCTTCCCCTCAGTCTTGGTGCCTGCACAGACATGCACTGCTCAGTACAGCCTTTAACGAACGGACCTGAATGGCACGTCCGGGACTGGGATTCACTCATTCATCCACTCAACAGTCGCTGAATGTCCGCCGGGCCAGGGGCTCAGTGGCCTCTGGGACAGCCGAGTGTTAGGACCACGTGAAGCCACGCCCGCTGCAGGGCACAAGGGCGGCATCGTGCCTCCTCTTTCCCGGTCTTGACACCGCCTTCCCCACGCCTTAGACACAGGCGACCAGCATGCGCCTGTGGAGCTGAAGGGCCTAATTCTTGTCAGGTAGCCGGGGACCACCCTGTGCTGGTGCCATGGAGACGCTGGGAAAGGAATCAGAGTCTCCCTACAACTCAGGACAGTCCTCTTCACTCACGGCTTTCCTGAACACACGTGCCTGCCACCCTCCCAGGGAGACCGAGGCTGCCACCTGCCCACACACCGTCGAGGACCGACACAGACCTGCACAGCCCCGTGGCGCGGCCGCGGCAAGTCCCCACTCTCCTCCCCACCGTCCCACAGGGAAGGGGTGACCATACTCACCAGCAGGCCTCCTGGGCAGGGGCATGGGGGCGCTCCTGCTGCTCGGCCCAGCTGAGGCCACAGAGGCGGCTGTGGGGGCCTTTGGAGCGGCCTGGGTGCTCCTGGAGCCGGGCCTGGAGGCCGAGGCCGAGGCGGGCTTGGACGGCGTGGCCTTCTTCTCGGGAGCCTTTGCCTCTGCAGCAGGCTGAGAGCAGGAAAGTGGGAGTAAGAGCTGTACGGCAGCAGCAGCCCAGCAAGTCCTGGCGAAGGGCCCTCCCCAGACGCACAGCCAGAGCGCGGGGCCCGGGGCCTGGAGCTACTGACAGGCAGCACACGCGGGGCAGGGTCCGTGCTCCAGGGGGCGGAGACACTGGCCCGTAGGGTGCTGTGGGACGGGGTCAGGAACAGTGAGCGCACGACCTCAAGCCAACCTGCCTGCTGAGAATGAAGGGCCCTGAAAAGTACCCCTCCCCACACCTGTGTCTCAGGCTCTACTGCGTGAAGCACTGATGTATTTAGTGGATTAAATACTTGGCCAACAATGAACAGATACATAAACAACAAAAATTTTACACGCTGTCTAGTCAAAAAGGAGGACCCGTGTAACACTTCCCACAGTGAAGGTAAGAAAGACGTCCAGTCCAATCCGCCTTCTTCTGGCTCAGCTGTACCTGGTGGTGCTGGGCAGGCCAGGGCTGCAGCGGGGAGAACACGGGCCCAGCCTGCCCCCAGCTCAGTGTTCCTGGGCAATCACCGAGCCGCTCTGGGCTCAGCTCCTGTCTGCACACAGGTTGGGACAGGGGGTCCCAGGGCAGCTCAGAGAACAGGTGACGGCGGGACAGAGGGTGGGGGTCGGGGCCCGAGGTGACCACGGGGGAGTGAGCAGCACAGGGGCACAGCCCGACGGAGCAGAGCGGGTCTCAGGCACACAGGCACCTGTCACTGTTCCGTGGAGCCTGGGCCGCTGTCACTAGCCAGGAGGCGAAGGAGCCAGCGCAGCCTGGTTTCCACAGGAACAGGGCGCGCGCCCCATGCACCCTGCTCCTCAGGAGAGGAAGCCCAGCCCAGACCCCGTGGGCCCGGGCCTTGAGCTCCCAGAGAAACTCCCGCTCCCCTCTCGTTCTCAGACGCTGTTTTCCAAAAGTCAAGAACGGCAGGCAGCTGGGTAAGTGCGGACCAGAAAGCGTCCCTGCTGACACCTGACCCTTCCCCGTCTGAGAGAGGACGGCTGGTTTCCCGGCCAGGATTTCAACCTGGGCTCCACTTCTTCGGCTCCTCCCGTTTTCTTTACACAGTGAGTCAGACACGCAGACACTGTGCCCCGGAGCCTGTTTCCATGGGACTTTAAAGACATCAAGCTCATGTCCAGGCCCTTCCCACACGAACTGAGCTGTGAGGCGGACAGACCCGCCCTCTCCTCCCGGAGGGACTGCTCCAAACGGACCATTCCGGGCAATAATGTGAGGTGGTCGGGGAACCGGGAAAGCCGCAGACGCAGCCCCGCGAGAGGGGCCTAGTGCCCAAAGCAACCGAGCACAAAGGGAGGCGTCAGTTCCCTTCCACAGGATGATGGGAGGGAAGGACAAAGAAGGGGACCGGGTGGGGATATGATGCGGGAATTACAGCAAAAATGAGAACCTGACAGTTTGTGGAGAGGAGAGGGAACCTGTGACAAGGGTGTGAGCAGTAAGAGGAAGGGGAGCGGGGCGCGAGGAGGAGAACCAGGCACGGGCAGAACTGCCTCAGCCAGGGCAGGGAAGGTATGAAGCACAGAGGCCTGGGGGGGGGGCTGCCTCGGGGCCCCCAGGCCGACTGCCCAGCCCCTTTCCTGGCCCTCCCCAGCCCCACCAGCTGACTGCACGTGGGCAGCGCGGGAGCCTGTCTCCAGGCCTGGCTCGCCGAGGGGAAGCCTGCCCTGCGCAGAGCTTAGGCGACACTTACCTTGGGCCTGGCGTCCTTGGCAGGTGAGGCGGAAAGCCTGGCGGTGGTGGCCGCGGGGCGTTTGGGCGGGGCAGCGGGCCCCGAGCCCGAGGCGGGGCTCATGGGCTTTTTAGTCGGCCCCCCCAAGGAGGTGGGCGCTGGTTGCTTAGGGAGAGGAGTGGGCTGTGTTTTGGCTTTCGGTGTTGAAGTCTTTGCAGGATGAGTTGTGGCCAAAGGCTTTAAGTTGATTTGTTGGTGTTGGTTGTTTTTTTAAATAGGCCAACATCAGACACACAGACAAGAACAAAAACAAAATGTAAAAAAAGTATAAATTGCACAATTCAAAGCAAAATTATAAGCAAGGAGGAGAGATGCAACTGAAAACGAGCATTCCTTTTTCCTGAGTTCAGTACCCAGCAGAGGCACCAGGACAGAGGAGAAACGGGACTGTTTCTCAATGACCTGCCACCAACTCCAGCAGCTTGCCACCGAAGATTTAAGTTCCGTGGCAGCTTTAACACTAACTTTTGGTGGCTGTGACAACTCTATGAAAAAGTGACCAGCAGGCGACTAGGTCACCGTTACCTGCACCCCGATGAGGCAATCTGCTTCCCGTTTAAGACCACACGAAAGTGTGCATTTTGAACTTAGTACCAATAAGTAAGCTGTGCCTCACCTTAAAAATTTGTGTTCCCTTTCATGAATGCAGATTTTAGAATCTATTTCTTTTCTTTTCTTTTTTTTGGTTAAGCCTCACCTGAGGATATTTTTCCATTGATTTTTAGAGAGAGTGAAAGGGAAGTGAGAGACACAGAGAGAAGTATCGATGTGAGAGAGACACATTAATTGGCTGCCTCCTGCATGCACCCTGACCAAGGCCGGGGTCAAGCCTGCAACCAAGGTATGTGCCTTTGATCGGAATCAAACCTGGGACCCCACAGTCTGTGGGCCGACTCTCTATCCACTGAGGCAAACCGGCTGGGGCTAGACTACTGAAAGAGAGTTCTGTGAGTCCTTTTGCTGCAGAACATTTCTACAGATACTCAGGTAATAGGGTCAAAGGCAGCGATATGAAGGTCTGAGTTAGGCCATATGGTAAAATGGGAATATTACCATAATATGAAGCACATCCAAATTTGAGAAAAGACTAGTAACAACTCAGAAAAAAGAAACCTCACTCACGACTCAAGCAAGACTAGCTGAAGGCCCATCACAAGAGCGACAGCAGTAAGAGGTGACCCACCATTCTGGCAACTACCTTGGCTTTCTTCTCGGGGCTTGGCGGGAGCTCCTTGTTTGGAGGGGCAGTGATGTCATTTCCGGTCACGCTCGCAGCAGCTTGTCCTTCTTCTGGCCTGGGTACTCCTAAGGGGAGGAAGCTACGCTAAGCAAATGGCTTTCACACCCATTTCAAAAATGCGAGTCTCAGCAGAGACACAACTAACTAGCACTTCGCTCTGAAGAGCGTCCACAGGGCTGTGCCGCTGAAATGGGGACAAGACTCCCACGCTCCCTCACTGCGCCCGAGGGGTTCAGATTCCAGAGATCCGGCCGGCCTGTCCCTGGGGGAGGCAACCTAAGTGGGATTTGCACAAGTGATCAAGGGAAGGGAACGGCCCTTCCCTCCTGGCTTCCCTCCCCTGGAGACAGACAGGCAAAGGGTTCTGTCGCCCAACCAGCTCCCAGAGCACACAGGAGCCTCCTCTCCGTGTATCTCCGGAACAAAGGCGCACCGATGGGCTCCGTGCCAGGAGATCACGCGTGTCCTCCTCTTCCTTCCTCTCCCTGTGAAGCGCACTGCGAGGACGTGAGCTCAGCGCGATCAATTCCGGCAGTGACCCCGATTCCCAGCACGGCAGGAGACCCAGGAAACCAGACCCGCCAGAAACAAAGCCTCCTGCCCAGGGCTCTGCCCGGCAGCACCGCAGCAGGGCCACTCCAGACTCCAACAGGCCCTCCCACCCCCTCCGCCCCCAGAGCACTAAATGCCACTGCACTCGGCCTGGCCTAGGGACTCCTTTCTAACTGCCACAGCATTCAGAAGCCACAAAAGTACCTTTGACTACAGAAAAATAAAAAACCCTCAGAGGCCAAAGTAACAAAGAGTCAAAAGACAAGTGATAAACAGGGAAAAAACACCATGTGAACTTCACATCAAAGACAAATAAATTATTATGTAAATTACTCATATAAATCAGCACCTCCTATAAAGACCCAGTAGAAAAATGGCCAAAGAGTATGAACAGTTTATAGAAATACAAATCACGTTTGAAAGAAAATATGTCCAGTCTTTAAGAAAAATGAAAATTAAAACTACCCAGATATGCTACTTTTAACCTAACATATTGCCAAAAGTTCTAAAATTGGAAAGTAACTGCTGGGGACAATGTGAGGACATACACTGCTGGCACGTGTGTGAGACGGAACACCTCACACGCAGGGCATTCTCGCAGTGTCTCTGAAATGACAAGTGCAGATGGACGCTAATCCAGAACCGAACTTCCAAAAGCGTGCGCCTCAGAGATGCAGCCATACACCTGCACCACAGCCAACGTCCCGGTCTCCTGCTTGACCATCCTCACCCAAGGATGTTTCCCCATTGGTTTTTATTTTTATTATTATTTTTTAAATATATTTTATTGATTTTTTACAGAGAGGAGGGGAGAGGGATAGAGAGCTAGAAACATCGATGAGAGAGAAACATCGACCAGCTGCCTCCTGCACACCCCCTACCAGGGATGTGCCCGCAGCCAATGTACATGCCCTTGACCGGAATCGAACCTGGGACCTTTCAGTCCGCAGGCCGACGCTCTATCCATTGAGCCAAACCCCTTTCGGCTCCCCATTGGTTTTTAGAGAAAAAGGAAGGGAGGAGAGACAGAGGGAGAGAGACACATCGATTGGTTACCTCTGACCAGGGCCAGGGGTTGAGCCAGCAACCGAGGTACATGCCCTAGATCAGAACTGAACCCGAGACCCTTCAGTCCACAGGCCAACGCCCCACCCACTGAGCCAAACTGGCCAGGGCCAACATCGTGGTCTTTTATCAGAGCACTGTTATTAAAAGCAAAGGCCTGAAATAATCCAGACACACATTAATAAGAAACTGATTATATCAATGTAAACTCAGAATCTGAAAAAGCACCAAAAATTCTTTTGTGATTGATAGAGAACAATCTCTAAGTGAAAAAAAGGAAAGGAAGAAAAAAGCCAGGCACAGAACAGTATGCATAACATAAAACCATTTGTCTAGAAAAGAATGGGAGAAAATACATTTCCATTACAAATACACCTGTATGTGATTTTTAAAATCTTTGGGCCCGGCCAGTGTCGACCTATGAACCAGGAGGTCATGGTTCGATTCCCAGTCAGGGCACACGCCTGGGTTGTGGGCTCCATCCCCAGTGTGGGGCCTGCAGGGAAGAGCGATCAATGATTCTCTCTCACTGATGTTTCTCTCCCTCTCCCTTCCGCTCTGAAATCGAGAAACATCGAAGAAAGGAAAACAACAGCGTCATGCCAGGTGGGCAGCAACGCCTTCGCGCAGCAGAGCTGATGCCTGACCCAGTGCGTCCCTTCTGCCCGCAGCCCTGACCGCCGAGCGCTCCGGGGCCGGATCTTCAGGCACCAACACGACCTCCTGCAAGCCTCACTGCCCGTGACATCACCGTGCAGCCCCTCAACCCGCACAGCGAACGCCCAGCGAAGAGCACATGAGCGACGCACAGCACGAGTGTGTCCCTCTCAGACGGTGCTTCTTGCCACGACCCGCAGCCTCTGCCAACTGTTAGCAACCACCACCTCCACGTCCCCCCAGAACTCAACTGCTCCACAGACCTGCTCCCTTCTGTTGGATCTTCCCATTACTACCTGCTGGGAAACCCAGGGTTCAAAACACCTCTCTCTCTCTCTCACTCACACACACACACACACACACACACACACACACGCACGCGCGCAAACGCGCACACACGCACACACACACACACACACACACACGCGCACGCACGCCTTACACATCACCCAGTGTTCCAGTCCAGCTGACCCCACCTCTGCTGCATTTCCCGTCACGACGCTGGTATTTCACCTGCTACTACTGAATTTAATGGTCGTAACAGGACTTTTTGCCTCCAATCCATCTTCTCTCTTCCAGCATCGTGTCTACTGAGAACAGGTGAGTCTTTATTTCTGTCACAGGCAATCCCAGTGTTCTGAACACTAGGTGACCCTGAAACAGCATGAGGGCATTTGACACTTGGGCTCCAAACCACTTCCCAGACTTCCTCCCCTCATTGGTTCTGCCACAATGCGGGTGGCTCTGGCCTCGTGCCCAGCCCGCACCTTTCTCCAGGAGCCTCCAGGTGAAGTGACAGGTCTGAATGGGAAGACTGGGCATCAGCCTGTGGTATCTGGCAAACAGCTATCGGGACCAAGCTGAGCCAATAAGATACATTTACTCGCTCTTTCTCTAAAAGAAAGAAAACTTCAATTAAGTAACCTTGAGTCCCTGAGATTTAAGGTAACGCAGAGCGGGACACGAGCCTCAACTAGGTCAACCAATGTCCTGTGCAGACCAGAGTCACAAAGAAAGCAGACAGGAAGAGACGGCGGAGAAAACACAGCTTCTGGGAGGGAGGAGTGGAGCTCTGAGGGAGAAGCACAGGTCCCGGGAGACACACGGCTGCAGGCTGGCTCCTCTTCCCATCGGGCTCTCTACACCTGCCGTGAGCGTTTTGTACACGGGAGTTCCTGAGTGTGTAGCCGTCCTCTGCGGTCCAATGGTTCCCAGGAGACCGCCCCCCAGACACTCGCCCTGGCTCTGCTGCCTGGGCCCTCTGCCTGGAGGCTCCTCAGCATCGCCAGCACCCTCGGGGTCCAAGGCCACCTTTTCCAAAAAGTGCCCACCATTTACCACCCTCTCACTAACACTCCCATGGAAACGGGGTCCGTAACCTAGACAGTGCGGGGTGCTGGCACGTGGCAGGCGTGCTGACTGCATTCGTCTGCACACAGCACCTGGCAGAATCAGCAAACATTTATCAGGTGAGTGGATCAGCGGAGTTTGCCAGTCATTTAAAATTTTTCCATCGGTATGAACTTCAGTTAGCGTGAACTCGGAGGAACTTGGTCTGAAATAAACAAAAATCTTCACGCATCACCACCGCGAAGGCCTCGGGCACTTGGGGATCAGCACAGAGACAGACCCAGGCCACGAGCGACGGCGTTTCAGCCACAAGCAGGACACCTGCGCTCCTCCGGCGTGGAGTCACAGAAACCACTGGGGACACAGGGCGCTCCTTTGTCCGTCTCCATTAAAAAGAAACCACCTGTCAGTCTTAAAGGTCCCCTCCAAGTACCCCTTCTCTAGAAAATAACACATCTACTTTTAAGAGAAAAAGAGTAAAATATTTCATTAAAAATGTCCTGAGATAAATATTAGAGAAAACGGTTCCTAGGAAAAGAGGCCATTTTTACAAACAAAACCCATTAAATCCCCGTCAGCCAACACGCTTACGAAGGATGCCCTTTGTGCGCAAGCTGGACTCAAGGGAAACGGCGTTCTTAGACCGCCAATGAGATGGGGGGGGGGGCAGGAAGACAGACACAGGGCAGCCATCAGGACCGCAGCACTCAGCGCTGATTAAGTGAAGTCTCCTCTCTCCTGTCCTTTTGTCCCCACAAACCCTCCCAACCCGCACACCGAAAGAGAAAACCAGAAGCACGGCAGGTCACCCGTGAGGAAGAGGAGAGGCGTACCGAGCAGCCAGCTCCAGCAGGCTCTTCCTCGGCTGGAAGCTCAGTGAGACGGGAGGCCGCTCACACCCAGACTGCGCTCCCCAGGAGGAGGCCAGCGCGGACAACCCGCGGCACAGGCAGGTTTCAGCAAGGAAGTCACGTCAGCTGTGACTGCCTGGCATGGACAGGGGGCTGAGGGGATGGGGGACGAGGTGGCGGGAGGCCCAGGAAGGGCTCATTTCTTATGTCCACCACCCTCTGACCCCACCCACCCTCCACCGAGCCCACCTCCTCAGCCCACACTCTCTGTGCTGCCACTGTGCACTCCTCGGACCTTCCCCCGGCAGGGAATTCGCTTCCCAGGCCTCAGACAGGCTGCCTGCCGCTCCTGCCGCCATCTGTCACTCGGCCTCCTTCCTCGCCGCCTGCTTGTTCCCATGGAGGCAAAATTTAGGAACATACCATCACCTGGGGTCTCCTCGCACAGGAACGATGGGGTGCTCTGGGCAGCGGGGACCTCGACTTCCTTCTCCCCTGCCAGAGCCCCCTGTCCTGGCCGCTGCTCACCTGCCTGGCAGACGTGGGGGCATGAATCGGTGCTGGCTCCACTAACATCTTCCCGCCCCTTGTCCTGGCTGCTCACTTCAGGAATCCGCTCCAGCTCACCCTGGAGACGCAGCCCCGCAGCGCCCAGCTCCTTCCTCCCCGCGCTGCTGCCGCAGCTGCTGTCCAAGGGGGTCGATGCTTCCCTCTTCTTGGCCGCTGCTTCCTCGCAGATGGAAGGAGGGGGCTCTTCGGTGGACAGGATGGGCAGCTCCCCGGGGTTCAATCTGCAGCCAGCTGTCTGCTCCTCGGCCACGGTCATGGAGCGCCTGACGGCAGGAGCCCCCCGTGTGCTGGGCATAGGAATGGGCTCTGGGCTGCTGGGGAGAGGCTGCAGGCCAGCAGGGAGCTCTTCTCGGGCGGGGAGCTCAGGGTATTTGTCTGCGAGGTGGACAGCGGGGGGCACTGCGAGGTGGGAGCACTCAGACAGGGCCCGGCGCACGGCCTTCTTCTGCTGGGCTCCGGCGAACAAAGCCCCCTCCTCGGGAGGACTCCGCCTCTCCAGCTCCTGGTCCTGGCCTCGGGCCTGAGCGCGGGCACTCGAGCATTCCTGGGGGACCTCCACCAGAGTGACGGGTGGCGTGGCAGTGGGGGGGTGCTCGGCAGTGGGGGCTGGGTGGGCCACGGCCATAGGTAATGCGGACCCACGTTCCCGCTGACCCGAGGTCTCACTCCCCCCCTCCCCCCCCTGGCAGCCAGGAGCGGTGCCATGCTCCTGTCCTGGAGCTGCTGCCCTGGAGCCCGGCCAGCCTGAAGCCACTGGGTGAGCGCTGGGGTTCCCAACACTGGTTTCCGGCTCCCTCCCAGGGAGGTGAGCAGCCCCGGGGAGATCCAGGTCTGGCTGGCGCTTGGTCTCCGGCCCGTCCTTCCCTGCCACCAGCTCCTGCACTGAGGAGGCTTTGTTTCTGTCCGGCCCCTCCCTGGGCTCCAGCTGGACGCGGGCTGCCTTCTGGTGACCCGAGCTCCCCTCCGAGGCACGGCAGGAGCCTGACACGACATACCTGCGGCCACGGGGGCCCGAGCTCGCTGGATGCTCCCTGCTCTGCACGCCGGTGCCCAGCTCTTTGTCTAGCTTCCCCTCAAAGAAGCAGAGCGGCGTCGGCTCCAGGAAGCTGGCGTTTTTCACAAGCCCGTCTTGCAGCTGCCCATCCATGCTGACGTGGAGCCCGATTTCATTCAGTTTGCCCTCTGTCCTCTGCCACTCAAACCCAGCGGGGCCCATTTCTTTGGGGGCGTCCATCGGCCCCCTGCAGGCTTGTCCCAACAGAGCTGCTGTCCCAGGCCCAGTGCAACGCGGCCTCTCCCGCAGCCTCCCGCTCCTGGAGCTCCGACACCGCCTGCGAGCAGGAGCGCACGGAGCTGGCAGTGACATCACAGCCAGTCCCAGCATTCACGACAAACCCATCGTCCCCCCCCCCCCGCTCCTCACGACGCACGTGGTGGGCGCTAAACCAGTTACGAGCTTTACAGAGAGGAGGAAAGAGGGAGTGGAAGGGAGAGAGCAAGGACGAACTGTGCCACTTCTGCATGTTCACATGCCCCGGTGAGACGAACACGTGATTTCTGCAGACAGCACTCGGTCAGCGCTGCACTCTAACGCCCGGGGCCATGGGTGCTGAGGGCAGGTCACTCCGCTCTCACTGCTATGGATCCGCGTGACCACACACTCCCTTAGCTGACCCGGCACCCACTCAGAAAACTGTTTTAAAAATAAGCCAGACTCAGCTGCCAACCCCAGCCATAACCCTTAAAGAACACTGATTCCACAAAATCGCTCAAAATTTCACTTAATCCCCCGAATGTCATATGAAAATTGGAGGCATTTCTTTCTCAGAGGAAGCGTGGGTTTGCTGTCATAGCAACCTACCAACCTCACTTGAACACAGATGGGAACGGAGTCCCCAGGCCCAGGGAGAGCGTCCACGGGGTCCGCGGGAAGGCGCCGCCATCTCAGGGCTTCGGGGACGGATCCAGTTACAAGACGCTCATGTGACAACAGACCCCTCACTTTTCACCCCGGCCCCTGCTCCCCTGGGTTCCTTGGACAAGCTGGTCTCCACCCTCAGCACCGCCTGCTCCTTCCAGCCCACGAGCATTCCGCTGCGAGGTGAACTCGGTGGGCAGTTCAGCCTCCTCCGACCTCCGAAAGGTAGGAGCCCTGGCCGTCGGTGGCTGGGGTTTGCCCGCCCCTCAGAGCCAGTGCCCTCTTGAACGCAGCGTGGTGCTTTGCTGCCCTGGCCTTTGAGCTTATAAATGGTACATGCAGGACGGAGGGATCCACAAAAGACAATTCTCAGTGGGCAGGGGTTCCACTAAAGGACAGAGCATCATCCACCTTGAACAAAGTGGTCTTGCCTTCGAGTCTCCATCTTGTACTGGAATAGGAGCTGCGAAAGATTCATCAAGAATACATTCGAGCTGAAACCGGTGTGGCTCAGTGGATAGAGCGTCGGCCTGCGGACTGAAGGGTCCCAGGTTCGATTCCGGTCAAGGGCATGTGCCTTGGTTGCGGGCACATCCCCAGTAGGGGGTGTGCAGGAGGCAGCTGATCGATGTTTCTCTCTCATCGATGTTTCTAACTCTCTATCCCTCTCTCTTCCTCTCTGTAAAAAATCAATAAAATAAAATAAAATTAAAATAAAATAAAAGAATACATTCGATGTCTTTTCCCAAGAAGAGGAAAAGTTGGCTTGGTTTTTTAAAAGCCATCTGAAATGAGCTGCAATGATTTCACTGAGTTTTTAATAGCGCTTCCAGAAAACAAGGCCAGGTTAAATCACTCCTCCCAGGTCTTCAGAGATCACCAAGGCCACTCAGAACGATTTCCCTCCCTGGAGCCTCTGTTCCGAGCACCTACCTTCTCTGCGGCTCAGGCCACTCGCCACTTTACCCAAGTCCCCGCAGTGCAGGGCCAACCCTGCAGGCCCTCACGGCGCCGGCACCCACACAGGGCAGTGCTGCGACGCGAGGAGAACACGAAACTCCATTGAACCTGAGCTCCTCCATGCCCTCCTGCCTCTTGACCTCAGCAGTTTAGTAGCGAGACCTGTCGGAGAACCCAGGTCCGTCACCTCGCTCTCCACAGCACCTTGGCTCAGGCACAGGAAGCGCGGTGCACCAGGAGGCGAAGGCGGGGCCAGCAGCTCGGATGCTCATTGGTGATGGGGGCGAGAGGAGCCCTGGGTACAGACAGCATCCGGGACAGAGGCGGTCAGAGTCCACTTGGGCCCTCTCCTCTTTGTAAACACCTACTTTAGCTGGATAACAGGATTATGTACAATGTGCGAGGAAAGGGACGCAGTCTGGTGAGGAGGGTGTCGCTGCAATGCAGTCCAGACATGCCAGAGGCAAAGCTTGGGAAAATCCCTTAGAGAAAGCAGGCGTGCGTCCACAAACTCACCGTCTCCACGGTCACTCCCCCAACACACACGCACACGCACTCTCTCTCTCACTCACTCAATTTACTGACACTTTCCATCTTTGGTTTGTGGGGGAAATAATTTGGCTTGGAGTCAGAAGACCACGTTTTAAGATCTCTGTGCCACGTAACAGTTCTGACTCAGAGCAGGTCATACAACGGCTCCTCGTCTCAGTCTCTTCCTCCATGAAGTGAGGGCACCTTTAAGGTGCCTTCCGGTCTCACATTGCTCACTGCCCCATCTCCGTCAAAGGCCCACATCCCAGGGACCACAGTGTGGTTTTCACTCGGGCTCCAGCGCCCAGCTCCCTGCCCTCCCCTGCGAGGTGCCACCTGCTGGCAGAGGCTGGCCCGGGGTGGAGCAGCCGGTCTGAAGAAAATGGTGATCCGAGTTGGCTGCCATATTCCGAGGGGGCGGGGAGGAGCGCAGGCGAAGAAAAAGCCTGACGGCCTACCCAAACCCTCCCACCGGGACCCAAAAGAGAATGCCGGCGCTGCGGGACTGCAATCCTGCCCCTGCAAACCTCCCCAGCCTGCGGTGCCCTCTCCACTGAGCCAATCCGCCTCGGGCTGGTTTTGTGTTAATTATGCAGAGAATGAGGAAGGCGGGGGGAGTGACTTACTCCTTAGCAATTTTCGGCCACTCTTCCATTCTCAAAAGAAGTCACGTGTGTGCTAAGTCACGTCTTTGCACCCCTGCCTGTGGGCTCCTGCAGGCTGCTTCCGAGTAAGCAGGTCCCCCTGCTTCCCTTAGCAAACGTCAAATCCCGGGGTGTGAACACAATGCAGCACACGGAGGATGCCGTACAGAACGGCACCCCGAAGCCTGTGGGATTTTATTCACCAATGTCACCCCAATAATCCAATCCAATTCGAAAAGAAAACGTGGACCCAGAGGCTGGTGCAGAGGGGAGGCCGAGGGACCGACGGTCTGACGCGGCTGCTCCTTCTGCCACACACCGAGGAGGCGGCCGCCCGGAGCGAGAGTGAGGGTCGGGCCGGGCTGCTTCTGGCCGCTCTCCTGCTCCTGCACCCAAGGCCTGTGTTTCACCTGCGCCCGCCTCTCCTCGCTCACCCTTCCACCTCGACCTCGATGACTTTCTAATGAACTTGGTCTTAAAAAGAAAAAGGACCAAGGGGTCTGTTCCTCTCCAAATGCGGCGAAAGCGACCTGGATGGCCAACACCGGGGCCCAGCACAGACGAACTGGCACCTGCTGGCTCTCCGGTGCTCCAGTCCAGCGCAGAGCTGCGGACGTCATCGCAGCCAGGGAGGCACGGGCACGCAGGGCACGCTGCCGCCAAACGCTCACGTCCCAGCCACCGCCATGCGTCAGGCTGTGGGTGAGGACTTCCGTCCGTCTAGCAAGGCTGAGCGTGCCCGGGTGAAGAGGAAGGTGCTTATGACCCAGAAGACTTGGATTCTAGACTCGCTGCCACTAGCACCCGCGCCCTGTGCTTCACTCCTCCTCACTCACAACTCACTTCAACGTCATCTCCTGGTGAAGCCTCCTAGACTCTGACAGAGAAACATTCTGAGATGTTCTGAATTAAATCACAGACGGAGCACTGAGCCAGTGAATGGCTGGGGACAACTAACACGACTGCCTGCCATCCTGACGCACGTTGGAGGTTAGAGGCCGCCTCCAGGCATTCAGGAGCCTTGCGCACTGCACACCGCACACGCGTGACTGTCAGGACTACGACCTGCACCCAATCAGAGCCAGTGCAGACGGAGCGCTCTCCAAGAACTGGGCCCGCTCCGCCTTTGCCACCCTTCATCTATGGCCCATGGACGTTCTTTCAGAGCACCCCCCCCCCCCCAACACAATGCATGGAAGGGCCTGTCAGCCCCAGGCCTGCGGGCACGCTGCCCGCCCTGCCCCTGCTCCACCCTGCCCCACCCGCTTCTGGTCCACCTCGACGGCTGCTGCTGGCTTAGGCTCGTGCCCCAGGGCCCGGTCCTCTCTGGCTAGCTTTTGGCTCAATAAATCCTTTCTTTCAGAAGAGCTTTCTGCCCTGGAAGTTCTGTTCGTTTAACAACCCCACCCCCAAAATGGCTCCTTCCTGCTTTGGCAACACTTCCCTTGCCCTGCCCTTCCTCGGGATTCTATGTGCCTTTCCTGGGAGCGCCTAAGGGCGGGAGTCACCTGTCCACGCTGCCATTCGCGGTCCAGCCCAGCGCTTGGCACACACTGCGCAGGCTCCCGTGGCCGACGGGTGAATTCCTTCTGCACTGATGCCGAACCACGTGACCTCATCTTCCCACCACTCCACTCGCCTAGGCAGGTGCTGATCTGAAATGTCCCTTGGGCTAAAGATGAGGAAAGTGCAGGAATTCCCTCCCAGGCATCTGGTCAAGGTGGTCTCCGGCTCTTTGTCAGACCCCAGAGGACAGACATGCCAAGCTCGTGGGAGCTGGCTCCGCCCCAGGGCCGACCTCGGCGGAGGCTCTGGCAGATGGGTCCAGGCTTTGGGTTTGCTGTGCTCCACAACTGGCTGCCCTGCATTCCTTATCCGTTACTAAGGCAACAAAGCTCCTTTCCAGATGGACCCTGTTCCCTGGTACTGTCTCAGGAGACAAGTTCTATAAATCATCATGACAATACAAGTCAGTAATTCTACTGGTCACAATGATCGTGACACTCGTAAAAGCTGAAGGCTGTAAAACTGCTATCTCTTTACTTACCCGCAAAAACACTTTAAAACCACATTCAACTAAATTTTAGAAACATTTCTTAGTACATGAGAATCATGATTCTCCCTGATTCACTTTCCAAAGTTGGAATGCAAACAGACAAGTGAAAAAAACTGGAGCAATTCACATCGGGACCCACAAAAACGGAGGCCACACCAGTGGCCCAGCCCACATCACCCATCTAAAGTAAGCGATTTGTGGAAACACCCTGTCACCCATCACAGTCCTCCGGTCGGCGTTAGCTCGGCTCACCGGGCCCAGAAAGCAGGCCTCTGGCCTCCTGAGGAAGGCAGTGTCTCGGCAGCAGCCCAGACCAGATGCTCAGGTGTTTGTCACTGGTTTTCCGAATCCTCCAAGGCCTTTCAGCCAGAGGGCGAAAGGGTAAAAGTGTGTGTGTGGGGGGGGTGCAAGGGAAGAATCTCCTTTAAAGCGGAACAGCTGTCATGCGCTGCTCTCCTTTCAAAGACTATCAGATGCTCTCGTTGCAGTAAGGTGAAGAGAAGTGTTGAAGGGCGAGAACAATGTGAGACAGTGCTGAGCATATAGTAAGTTTCTCTTTAGTTGTGTATACATAGAATTCTCAGGAAATCTCAGTACTATTCAGCCGGGAAGATGAGAAAAGCCACAGAGTGAGAGTAAGTGGGAAGGAAGCAATAAGGCACAGGAACTTCACAAACGGCACTTCTCCAGCTGTAAGTGCAGCAAGCCCTAAACAACCCATGGTTTTTCATATGCTGCACAGCTTGTTTGTGTCCAAGGCCCTGAAACTGTCAGGATTTGGGATTTATGAAGTTTCACACCAAGACATTTCCCACCAGAAACTGACATTCCCCGCTGACGGAGACCGCTGATGGCTCCAGCAAAGGAAGAAAAAGGAGGAAGCGAGAGAAGAACGGAGACGGCGCCGCTCCCAGCACAACGTGCACGGGCCCCAGCTCTCAGCTCTCCTGGGCCCAGGGCGGCTTCTGGGGAGCAGCAGCACGCACGGGGTCCATCACCGTCACCACACAGCCCACAGGGAGCCTTCTCACGGCTGTGCTCCGATGGGATCGGGCCCCTGGGGAGGGAGACTTCCATCTTACTGTGTCCCCCCCTTGGTATCATGTGACTGTCTGCCTGTTCCAAACGAGTACAGAGTGTTCAACTATTAAAGTGCATAGATGACGTCCACATTAGGGAACAGGTATTCTAGAATTCAGAGAAGAAACAACACATTTTGTCCAAAACCCATCACCCTCTCTGCAGCCCCTCGGCGAGGCCAGTCCTCACACAGTCTCGGAGCCTGGCCTGGCCGAGGCAGGCCCACAGCTCTACAGCATCTGCTTCCTTCCAAACCAGACAAACCCTCTTTCTACATTTCTTAGAAGATACTGAACAAAAAGAGATGGCCAGGCTTCAGAAAATTTCCGTACCCTCTGCATCCTGCCGAAAAAGCCGCAATCTATAAACTAAATGGAAGCCCTGGACAGAGCCCTGGGAACCTTAACCAGCGCTGGAAAGCTCCCTGCATTCGACTTCATTTCCTGCATTGGCAACAAGAGAGCGAACAGAAGATAAACAGAGAAGATGAGATCTTATGCAAAGAACCACCTCCAGCATCCTGCACTTGCACAGCAGCGCCCCCTGCGGGGAACAACTGCATGCACAGCACACAGCACACGCTTCCCCCGAACAAGCCCACAGCATGCCCCCCACCCCCCGCGCGCTGAACTGGCTGAGAAGGCCAATGCGCCCTCTCCATCTCTGGAGTCAGCAGCTGCATCGTGCGCGCTGGGGACAGCGGCTGAGAAACAGCATCATCTGGGGCTGTGAAACCTCCAAGGCCAGGAACCATTCTTTGGAGGTTAGGCTCGGGGAAGTCAGGGTTAGATGGATACTTTTCCAGGGTGTGTGTGTTGGCGGGGGGGGGGGGGGGGGGATAACATCTTTCTTAATCTCATGTGAATTACTTGATTGATTAGAGCCCAAAGTGACAAAATTATGAGGAATCCCACATGGCCAGGTTTCACAGACTTGCCCGTGGATGTCGACTGTTTGATGGACACGGTCTATGCCCAAAGCTCTACCCCACAGGCAGCTGGGGGCCAACGGCTGGCAGCAGCGAACTGTGAGTGATGGCCCCGCCCCGACCTCTCCCGGAGCTGGCAGCCGTTCCACTCCATCCGAAAGCAGCCTGGACGGTCCGTCCGACCAGCGCAGGGACACTCCGGGGTGGGCACGAGTCGGCGTAGAGTTAATACCATGCAATAATCATGCAGTAACAATAATTAACAAGTAAAATTATAAGAATAAACTGTTTTACATACGCACAACTGCAAATCTACTTTTGCCCACTCCTGTACATACTAACAAATAAGACCCCATGCACGCAGTAGATGTACCTGCTTTCTCCTCCTCACACCAAATGACGATTAACTGTGGCTGGAGCCTTCACACACAAGGCACACTTCAAACAAAACATGAAGGACAGTGGATAGTGACAGCCTCTGCTAAGCAATTCACTGTTTGAAATTCAGCTCCACCTAACCCTCAGGGTTCCTTGCTGGGTAGAAAGGCATGCAACGAAGTCACCAGCCTCCTTAAGCTGGACACAAGACATGCCTTAGCTGCGGGAAACACAGAGTTAGAAGTTATACGTTTTTCATGCCAACAAGTCAATGATGAACAAGGAGAATTAAAGTCTGGATGGAACCAAAGCACAAGCTCTTTGCCTCTCGGATGCGGACTCAAAAGCCACAGCACACACAGCCCGGCAGGTTCCTACCGCGGGACGTGGCCGGCTTGGGTCTCCCTCGCTCCTGGACCGGAGCCTTTGGCGAAAGTGGAGGAAGTCCTCGGGACTTGGTGGGTCTCATGTAGCCTTTCAGCGGCTCTGCCACTCTCTCTTCTTCCTTCTTCCCGTCACCCAGAGCCTCCGGTTCGGCCTGTGCTGCCATGTCCTCAGGTGCCTCCGAGGCCTTCTCTTTGGGTTCTGGGAGCTGGAGGCCCCGGCAAGCAGTCACTTCGGCCTGACCCACCGCACTCGCGGGGGCGGCTCCCGCCTGGCCGTCTACGCACCGTGACTGGCGTTCTGGTGCCGGCAAGGAAGCATCTGCTGATGCTGTGACCTCCGAAGCCAGGCTAATTCCTTCCGACGTACCCTTTCCACTTGTTGGAGTCACAAGAGTCACATCCATCTCCTCATTCAATCCAGTAGGGCCCCTGGGCCCTCTGCCTTCAGCACTTTGGCCCTCGCAGAAGAGGGGCTTTTGTGCTTTGTCTCCCGGGAAGTCGGGAGTATGACCGGAAGCAGAACCCTCCTCAGCCTCTCTCTCTGTGTTCACTGGAGACGCTGGAACGGGACTCCCACCGGCACGCACCCCGAGGCCTCCGAGCTCGCGCGGCGGGCCCTGGGCTCCTGTGGGCACCGCAGGACGGTGGCCCTTGGCTGGTTCTGTGATTTTCTCTCCTGGATGCTTAGCTGCCCCCCTGGGCACTGACTCGGATTCTCCCCCCACATGCCCTCCGTCTCTCCCTGCTCCGTTTTCCACGGGATCAGCAAGCTCACCTCTATTCTCAAGACAGCTGTCCCCAGGGCGCGTCCCTGCTTCTGCGGCTGCTGCGCTTGTGAAGGGCAGGGCAGCGGAGGAGGCCGCGGCTCTTGCCTGCTCTGGGACCCCATCTTTGCTGCAATGACCCACCACTAATTCGGAGGCCGGGGCCAGAGCTGTCCCTTGCCTACTTTCTGCCAAGGTGCCTGTAGAGGACTCACCTGCCTTTCCTAATGGAGGACTAGGGGTGGGCAGTTCCTCACAGGCTGCTGAATCCAGAGCCTTGGGAGGGGCTGACCTGCTCATGCCCTCTGATGGCGTTCGGGGGCAGGTAAATGTAATATTTCTGTTTTCATCCACGTGGCCCATTCCTTCCATTCTGTGGTTTCCTATGGCTTCCCTGGGAACATGTCTTTTTGTTGCATCTGTCTTATTCTCTTTGCTTTTCCCATTGTCACTCCTTTTATCTGGGCTGTCCCTCCCTGCAGGGTGCCCCTGGGCGGCCTCTGCCTTCTGCTCCGCAGGCAGGACTGAAGGAACGAGCCCTGCCCCCTGGCTTTGGTCTTGGCAGCTCCCAGCTGTCACCTTGGTAGCTGCTTCAGTGACAGCAGAATCCTTGACTGTGTTTGTTTTGTTCCCACCAAGAGCCCCGAGCTCAAGAGAATTAACCTCGGTATTTCCACCCTTTCGGTCAACTCCCTCCACGGTGGGTGCCTTCGCTGTCTGTGAGCACAGAGGCTCGTGACTCATGGGGAGAGCGAGTCCTGAATCCTGGTGCTGATGGGCAGTGCCGCCAGCACCTCCATCCCTCCCTGGGAGAGGTGGGCTGAGGGCTTCCTCCTTGCTCTCCCCACTAGCAAGCTGTGCAGAATAATTACTTTTAAACTTTTTGTTTTTGCCTTCACTGCTTCTTTTTTTAGGCCTTTCAGAAACCCTGGGAGCTGCCTCGCGACCCATCCACGGACACTTTCCTTCTCTGCTCTGGTTACTGACACCCAGATCGATGGCCACAGCTCCTCTGTCTGCTGCAGCGCCGGAAGGCGGAGTCGTGCCTGACCTAGTTTCCAAAGGAATCGACATCTGCAAGGTGCTTGCCTCACGGTCCGTCTCCTTAGGAGCCCCCTTGACCACCGCCTCACGGTCCGTCTCCTTAGGAGCCCCCGTGACCACTGCCTCACGGTCCGTCTCCTTAGGAGCCCCCTTGACCACCGCCTCACGGTCCGTCTCCTTAGGAGCCCCCGTGACCACGGCCTCACGGTCCGTCTCCTTAGGCCCCCCCTTGACCACTGCCTTAGGGTCCGTCTCCTTAGGCCCCCCCTTGACCACCGCCTCACGGTCCGTCTCCTTAGGCCCCCCCTTGACCACGGCCTCACGGTCCGTCTCCTTAGGAGCCCCCTTGACCACTGCCTTAGGGTCCGTCTCCTTAGGAGCCCCCTTGACCACTGCCTCACGGTCCGTCTCCTTAGGAGCCCCCTTGACCACGGCCTCACGGTCCGTCTCCTTAGGAGCCCCCTTGACCACGGCCTCACGGTCCGTCTCCTTAGGAGCCCCCTTGACCACGGCCTCACGGTCCGTCTCCTTAGGCCCCCCCTTGACCACTGGGTCCGTCTCCTTAGGAGCCCCCTTGACCACTGCCTCAGGGTCCGTCTCCTTAGGAGCCCCCTTGACCACCGCCTCAGGGAGAGCAGCCGTGGTCCCCGGCTGCCTGGAAGAATGCAGCCTCAGCTCCTCCCTCGAGCCCCCAGCAATCGTCCCTTCCGTCTTCGGGGCTGGATCACTTGGCCCAAGGGCAGATCTGCCGTCCTCCTGGCTGTCTGGAAGGACCGGCAGCTCAGCCCTTGCTTTTGCCTTCCCAGAACTCGCTCTCACTTTCCCAGAACTCCCCCTTCCCTTCCTGCTTTTGCCATCACCTGCTGTTCTCTTAAGGGGTTCACTCCCGGGCCCAGGAACCTGACTCCTGCCCTGTGGCAGCTGCTCAGAAGCTAAGATGCTCATCTCTGGTCCTTGCGTGGGAAAAGCTTCCTTGTTAAGTTCTTTCACACCCTCAGCTGCTTCAGAGAACTCTTTCCGTTTGTCCGTCTGCAGCGTGGCCATTGTCCTTTCATCATTCCCTTCTTTCAGGCTGCTTTCTAACGGGTTACTGGCTGTCAAAGTGCATGTCGGATTAGGCAATTCTTTGGCTGCTGGGGGTTTTAAAACTCGCCCCATAGCCTCTTGGTCCTCCTGGGCTCTGACCTCCAAAGGAACTTCTGTTTTGCGGGCAGAAACTTCCGTCAGGGGCCCTTTTAGTCTGAGAGGGCCTACCGCCTGGCCTTCACCCCCAGGGCTCGCCAGGGGGGGAGCAGTCTGTGGTCTGCACTCACCTTGCTGCAGAGAGTCCCTGTCTTGGCTCTGTGGTTCTGACTTGTTACCTTTGACCTCTGCCTCTGTGCTCAGCTTGAGCTGAGAACTCACTGCGGCTTTAGGGGGTTCTTCTGAAGGACACGAAGGAACACGGGGGCATTCCGAGACAACGCTCTCCGCGGCCAGTGTGGCTGTCCTGGAGTCGATCCCACAATCCTTTCTCGGGCTTTCTCTGGATGCCAGGCCGTATTTCACGCCCACAGTGGCAGACTGGCTGGGGAGAACACCCGGTTTCTGTGGGTCAGCTGCAGAGGGATGACCGTGAGCCTCTTTTGCACTGTCATCATCCCAAGGCCCCCCAACCCGGGGTTGAGAATATCTCTTTTGCTTTGGTTTCTTCTTTTTCTTCTTCGCCATCATTGCTGTGCTGTCTACATCCCAGGCCTCCCTGCCAAGATCCCTCTGTGTTTCAAGGAGGTCATCATGAATGGTTTTCCTCTGGTTCCCAGGCTCAGCGCAGGAAAATGAACCAGAGACCCAGCCCGCCTCAGGCAGAGAGCAGGGGCCCAGCCCGGGATCGAGAGTCTTCCGTGAAGAGCCTCCCAGCAGCTCGGGAGGAGCCCGGGCAGGCCTGGGCCGGGCGACCCTGCGGTCCCTGGGTCTGCACACTTGTTTGGCTTGTGTGGGAAGGGTACCTGCAATACACGAAGATGGCCAAGATTCCAAACAGAAAACTCCTTGTTATTGTTTCTTTTAAAAAGTCCACTTATTGGCTCATTTAAGTAGTCTATTTTCACCAACCCACATAATAATTCATTTAGGAAAAGTTTTTTTCTGAAACATTTCTCACCCTTAACTGGGATTAGCAAATATTTAACAAAGATCATCATCTTAAATATTTTTTCAAACATATTTACAAAGTATTTAAAACTGGAGAAAAGAAATTCAGAGATTTCTTAACCCCTATAATAAGCATTTACTGCCTATGACTCTCATCTGATACTTGTTTATATTTGTCATTATTTTTATTAGGCACATAATTCCCAATTCTGCAATAAAATGGTAAGCTCCTATTTATTTTTGGTGACATTTATTTATTAATTGAATAAAATACATATGATCTTGGACAGAATTTGTAATTCTAAGAGTCTGTCACCAATATTATACTAATCAGTTATCAAACTAACCAGATAAATTCTGGGAAACAGACCAGACTTATACTACTAAAGGAGAAAAAGAGGAAGAAAAGGAAAAGAAAAAGATGCTGAATTCATATCTGGGCCAGAGAAATAATCTCATCGTTCCAGAACCAGAACCTCCTACTTCAAAAGACAAATGTGTCAGATTTCAATTTCTGTCCCCAAATGTACTTCCTCCAAAGTCAGAGAACTACACATAATGCCAGCAGGACAATGAAGGAACACAATGGGAGAAACACCTCGGAAGTGTTTCAGGAAGTCACGGCTACGGCCGCCTGCCTCCACGACAGGCTGCGAGGATCTGAGTCCTAGAAAGGGCCGTTAGAGCAGGTCTAGGACCGTTCCTGTCAGGTCCGACCCAGGAAGTGACCAGAGCATAGTAAACACTCACACAGCATCTCTTGTTTTTCCTCACCCACCCGATCCCTCCAAATCTTACGCTTTTTTTAATACCTCAGATCAATAACTGCTTCTCTTAAAAAAACTGCTAGGCTTGCGTACCCTACAGCATTTATAACATTTAATTTGGCAATTAACCAGTAGCTACTAGTATTTGTTGCCATCTCTTAAACTAATTCAATTACATAAATCTTTGGTTTCAGTGTTCATGCCTGGGAACTTCTCTTTCCATCCAGGCTGTAATACAGTAACAGCAGGGCAAGGGCCCAGACTTAGCTATCTCTATGCTTTAGCATGGTGTGTTTTGTACATATTAAGAACTTGATAAATCTTTATTGATATGCTGAGTCACTAAAACAACATTTTTTAAAAAACCTAAACTTAATTTTGCTCCTTGTTGGTGCTAGCTCCTTCAGTGTGCAAAGCTCTAGGACTGTAAGTGAAATAAATCACAGTCCCTGCCCTCCAGTTCACATGCTCATCGGTCACGGAAAAGCACGCAGAGACTCAAGATGATAATCGCATGCACATGTTTCTGGCTCACAATAAAGAACATGTACCTTGAAGTTCACTAAGTGGTCGGACTTGAAGGGAGGAAGCCTCTGGGAGCGGTGCCCCTCACAGGGTAAGACATGAGAATTATCTGGAAAACTTGTGAGGCTGAGGTGGAGCCTGAGATCGTGTGTTTCTGACGCGCTCCCGGGCGATGCCGACGCGGCCGGGCTGTGACACTGTAACTAGGGCGTTTACGGAACACGGACCAACATACTCCTCTCACAGCGGGGCAAACTAGGGCCGTTCGGGAACCTGCCTGAGACCACCGGACAGAATGGGGAACAGCTGACCTGCACTGGGTGTCCTGGGTTGGCGTGGTGATCACTGAAAAGTAGGTCACAAGCTGACTTTCTGCCCAAACAAGACAAAATCTAGAGAACTGACCTCATCACCGGTGCCGCTGCCCACCGCCTGCCACCAGCACCCACCACTCCCAGTGGCAGCGGTTCCAGAGTCCACTGCACTTCCTGACCCACCTGCGGGCTCCGCGGGCTCCGAAGGCCCCGAAGGCTGGCCGCGGACAGGCTGCCTCTGCTCTGGTTTCTCCAGCACCGGGGCCTCGTCGGTTGGCACGCTGAACGTCTGGCCGCCGGCTGTGACTGGTTCTGAAGGTACAGTAAGAACCACACAGGTTTCAGAGAAGCACGACTCCAGCTGGTTCTCCGCCCTCCAGAGTGAGGTGCCGCAGCTGGGGCAGCGGACAGGGGAGCGGTGTGGAAGGTGGAACTGGAGGGGCGTCTGTCTGTTTGTTGTTAAAATGAGGAAAGTAGCAATGTTGGCATGCTGGCGGGAAGGGTCCACGGGACAGGAAAGCACTGCTGAGAGCAGGAAAGGAGAGGCCTGGCTGAGTGCTATTTGGCCGGAGCCTTGTCCTGTGCCCACAAAGGCTGTGGGCTGATCGCTGGCTGCAGATTCAATCCCCAGTCGGGGCACATGGGGGAGGCAAGCAACCAACTGATGTTTCTCTCACATCAATGTTTCTCTCATCTTTCTCTCCCCCTCCTTCCTCTCTCACTAAAAACATCAACAGAAGCAGAGAGAGAGAAAGAGAGAGAGAGAGAGAGAGAGAGAGAGAGAGAGAGAGAGAGAGAATGAGCAGAGCGATATACAAGAAGAGCAAGAAGAGATGGGATCTAGTACAAAATAGAGAGGTGGCCTTAATCAGAAGCAGGGATGTTGACTCCCAGTAGCAGGAGGGGCAGAGTCTCTGGGCACAGACACAAGCAGTTAGGTAGATGAGGAGCGAGGTTGTAAATGTCCCCTCTTACTGCTTCCTGATCTATAAGAAAAACAAGATGAGCAGAGAGCAAGGATGAAGAGGTGTTGGAGGAGGGTGAAGGTGAGAAGCGATGTCTGGGAGAGGAGGAATGTGTGCAGATGTGCGAAGTACTGTGTTTCTTTTATCTGGCATGTGCGTGTCCCGTGCCCTGCCGGAGACTGCGCCCTGGTAGACAGAAATGCTGAGAAAATGTGAGCCATACCTGGTGAGATCATGGAAGCAGGTACAGCTGAAGGCCCCTCGCTCTGGAGAGACGCTAACTGGAAAGCCTCACTCAGTTTTCCTGGTGTCCGTACAATTCCCATGTCCTTCACTGGAACTGGGGCCCCCTCTGCTTCTGAAGGCGGTGCAACATCCTTAGCCAGGGGTGTCTCTGTTTCTGGAGGCAGAGGCCCAGCCTTGCCCGGGGCCACCTCTGTTTCTGGGGGCAGAGCCACGTCCTTGCCCAGGGCCACCTGTGTTTCTGGGGGCGGAGCCACGTCCTTGCCCAGGGCCACCTCTGTTTCTGGGGGCGGAGCCACGTCCTTGCCCAGGGCCACCTCTGTTTCTGGGGGCGGAGCCACGTCCTTGCCCGGGGCCACCTCTGTTTCTGGGGGCGGAGCCACGTCCTTGCCCGGGGCCACCTCTGTTTCTGGGGGCGGAGCCACGTCCTTGCCCAGGGCCACCTCTGTTTCTGGGGGTGGAGCCACATCCTTGCCCGGGGCCACCTCTGTTTCTGGGGGTGGAGCCACGTCCTTGCCCAGGGCCACCTCTGTTTCTGGGGGCGGAGCCACGTCCTTGCCCGGGGCCACCTGTGTTTCTGAGGACAAGGCCAACTCCTTGGCTGTGGGTGATACAATGTCCTTGGCCAACGCCATCTCCATTTCTGTGAGTGAGATCACGCCTTCAGCTGGAGCCATGTCCACGTTGATGGGAGGTGCCCTCTCTGTCTCTCTGAATAGTATGCTGTCCCTGGCTGGGGTTTCCTTTGGTTCTACAGGGAGTACCACGTCCGTGTCTACAGCCATGTCTGACTCAGTGGATGATTCCGTGTTCTTGGCAAATGACACATCTTCTTTGGTTGGCGATGCCACGTCTCTGGCCAACGCCACCTCTGTTCCTGGGACTGGTGCCAGGTCCTGAGCCAGGGCCACCTCTGTTTCTCCAGACGGTGCCATGCCAGCAGCCTGCAGGCCCATCATCATCTCCAGGGCTCTGGTTGATGCCCTCTCTCCTTCTGATGCCATGTCTCCCTCCCTGGCTGGCTCTAAGGGAAACACGTTGGAAATTTAGGAGCCATCAGAGTCTGCTCAGAGCTCTGCACTCAAAACTCACTTTCTTAGAGCACAGGAATAGCTGGCTTTTGTGACCCCAACACCCCAAACATGACTAAGAAGCTGGCAGGTTAATGCATTTGCGCCCACTCTGACAGTCCCAATACTTAAAAGACTAGGCTATAAAAAAAATAGAAAAAAAGACTAGGCTATTGGGAGAACAGACAATGGAGGAGAAAAGGCAAAGAAGAAAGAAAACACCCAATGTTTAAAAAAACAATACAGGTATATAATTACTGTCAGAAAGGGAATACGGGACCCTAGAATTTGAAATCTGCACCAAATTAAAAAGGGATTTTCTTTGCCCATTAATCCCAAGTCTTATATCTCAACTACACCTGCTTTCCTCTAGCTGTGAAATCAGCAATACAAGTTTAAAAATATTTGTGACAATTCTGACATTTTTGTCTATACTGTTGTATGCTGCTAAAAAATACGTCTGATGCTTTATATTGATTATTGATACTGCAACCACACACCGATAAAGAGGGGCTCTAATACTTACCTGCTGTGGGCTGCAGAGGTGGTGTGGCCCCTGGGGAAATGAAGACCCCCACATGGGGTGAGTTCGGGGCTTCCACAGGCCAGCCCTGAGGTACAACTGCTTCAGGAGTAAATGTGTCGCAGGGAAGATGACCTAATAGTGGAACACAAACACACATGTCAGCACTGGGGAGGAGGTATCTGACGTTGGAGCGAGCTTTATATGCTGCCATAGCATGCGACCTCGGGCCATGGAGACAAAGCAGAGTCCTGAGGCCAACACTGCTGACGGTCTCCAGCTTTCTGGCTAATCAGCAGGCTGTGCATGTCGCCATACCCCTGGAGTGCTATGAGGCAACCTCCCAGAGTGCATTTCAAAGATTCAGCATCACCGCTGACACAACATAATGTTTAGTAAGGAACTGTGGGTCTTAATTTTCTCACCCATAAAAAGAGATTAACACCTCCTTTCCCAATGTTAGAAACAATTTTGTGGAAATGCTTTGTAAATTATTAAGAACTAGATAATGTCAAAATATTATTATTGTGCTGTCCACGGCCAGACTTAATAGTGTATTTAATAACCCCTTGCCATCAAGATTATTACAATTTAGCTAGAGAGGCAAGATCTTGGACATAGATCAAATAATACAGAAGATATAGTATGAACGAGATGCTATAAGAGTTTAAAATCAACATGAGGAGCAGAATAGTCACAGAAAGCTTCAGAGGAGAAGCAAGAGCAAGACGAGAGGAGAGAGGAGTCAATTTCAAGGATGGAGAACACTGAGCACAAAAACAGAGTGGAGAGGCCGACAGGACAGGACGTTTCTGGGACTATGAGATTCGTCTGACGCAGGTGCTGCACATCCTGCGTGTCGGCAACGGGAAGACGGTCAGAGCGAACAGAGGGGATCGGGAAAGCCAGAGAGAGCGAGGCCTGAGTAGGGAAAACAAATAGGGCGCCTTGAGTCTTACTCATGAAAATGAGACGACAAACAGAACAGGACGCAGAGGGGCCAATATTTCAGGTCTATTCAGGATGGATTTTAAAATTCAGTCAGGAGCTGAAACCGGTTTGGCTCAGTGGATAGAGCGTGGGCCTGCGGACTGAAAGGTCCCAGGTTCGATTCCGGTCAAAGGCATGTACATTGGTTGCGGGCACATCCCCGGTAGGGGGTGTGCAGGAGGCAGCTGGTTGATGTTTCTAGCTCTCTATCCCTCTCCCTTCCTCTCTGTAAGAAAATAAATAAATAAAATATATTTAAAATTCAGCCAGGAGATTACGGAGGTGCCTGGGTGTGGAGTACAGGGTGTGCACTGGGAAAGAGTGAGGGAGCATAAAAGGAGCAGAAAGATGCTGTAAAGAAAGAAGTCAATGCATCTAAATGACTCACTAACTAGGGAACTATAAAACACAGGAGTCAAAGGCAAAATCTAAGTCTCAGGAGACTAGATGGATAACATCAAAGTCAACTCATTTGACATCCTTCTCCCAAGAGTCCAAAGAAAAATCTAATGAAACATATTATTAGCCAGGATCTTACAAATACAGAATTATAAGCATTGTTTGAAGTGGGACTTACTGATGCTGGGCAGTGAAGGGAACCAGAATATGTCATCCCAAAATATGCCTTTTTGACTGAAAAATTATTTTGAGTTGAAGGCAATTAAGAAACAGCACACCTAGCCAAAACCGGTTTGGCTCAGTGGATAGAGCGTGGGCCTGCGGACTGAAAGGTCCCAGGTTCGATTCCGGTCAAGGGCATGTACCTTGGTTGCGGGCACATCCCCAGTAGGGGGTGTGCAGGAGGCAGCTGATCGATGTTTCTAGCTCTCTATCCCTCTCCCTTCCTCTCTGTAAAAAATCAATAAAATATATTAAAAAAAGAAAAGAAAAAAGAAACAGCACACCTAGAAAAGGCTCCCCCATTTCTGCCTCAGGGCAGGGTATACATCCTCCTTCTCCTGAGATTAAACTACCAGCCCAGAGAGGGCACCAGAGCAATGGGCAAACAACCCCGAGTCCCTCCCACACATTTCCCCTCAGGTTGCCACTCTTCAGTCTGAAACTGTTTTCCTTGTCCTGTCATTTCTCTACAAATTTAATGTTCTTATTGAAGATGCTCCAGAAAGAGAAACTCTAAGAAACCACCTTGAGTTACTTTCTCCTGCATGATGAATGCTACATGCATTAATAAACTATTCTTCTCTCTTCATCTGTCTTTTTGTTAACTAGTCCAGCTGAAAACCCAGGATGAGTAAAGTTTTGTTTAAAAGTTATACAGCACCATAAATGAGGATACTCCCAATTAATAACTGATCTGTTTACTGTTTACTATGTAATGAACAATATGCAAAATACTTTTACATAATTTTATTGGATCTTAGCTCATCTTTAATGTAGGAACTACTGTTGGTCCCATTACTGGATGAAAGAAACTAACGTTATAGATAAACAAAACTTGCCAAGGCCACTGAATGAGGCAGTAAAATGTGGACACAGAATCTGGCCGTAGGATATAGAATTCAAGATCCCATCACAGGAGGTGAGCAGCCCAGAAAGCCCAACTGCATTCCCTCCTGTGATGGGTCTGAAGTGCCCTGTCCCAGCCAGAGCCCCAAGCATGCTTTGCCTAGTTAACTTCACGTGATGATAAGACCACAGTGACCGTCTGAAGTGAGAAACAAGTCGAGCTGGAGAAGCCGTACCGTCGCTGTCTGCCAGAGGGTCGCTCTGCCCTGTCAGCGCGGGGGCACGGCTGGTTTCCCTGGGGAAGAAGAGCAGGTCCTCCAGGCCATCACCACAGGGCACCCTGCAGGGATCTGGAGTAACAAGGGGTTTAAGACTCAGCCCCAGTGAACACGGCTACAAAGACAGCATGCCTTACACCCCCCAGTGAGTGCTGACTAGTTATACGTGTGTTGTCACAGTAAGTTAAGTAAATTGAGATAACGTCACTGCACATGGTAAGAAATCAATAAATATTCACTAATTTGAAACCAGCTGTGTGTCCCCCTTATAAGACCAATGGCAAATAAATAAATAAATAAATAAATAAGCCACATCTCAGTGGAAACACCGTGAGCTCTCAGCTGGGTAACTCGGACCCGGAGGCCCTGAGGCTGCCACGTGGAGGCCCTTCTGCAATCTGTTCCTCCCCCGCTTCCCACTCAGACACGCCTTCTGACTCCATCGGTTATTTTGAATTTTATAGGAAGTGGGTATGAGTCTTGGTTTTCCTCTTCTGTCAAACGAATATAATATATATTTGGCAGAGTTACATAAGAAACGCATATAATCTATATGTAAAGGCTGTAGCACTATGCCTGGCGCAAAATAGGCATTCAACAAACGGTGCTGTTAAATGGTGACTGATGGCCCTAACCGGTGTGGCTCAGTGGATAGAGCGACAACCTGCGGACTGAAGGGTCCCAGGTTCGATTCCGGTCGGGGGCATGTACCTTGGTTGCGGGCACATCCCCAGTAGGGGGTGTGCAAGAGGCAGCTGATTGATGTTTCTCTCTCATCAATGTTTCTAACTCTCTATCCCTCTCCCTTCCTCTCTGTAAAAAATAAATAAAAACGGTATTTTTTTTAAAAAATGGTGACTGATGGACGGAGACCTGCCTTGGGTGGTGAACACACAGTACAGTGTACAGATGTGTTGTGGAACTGCGTACTTGAGACCTGTATAATTTTGTTATCCAGAGTCACCCCAATAAATTCAATGAAAAGAAAAAACTGTGCTATTACTGTAATACTTCCTTTGAGAAGAATTAAACTTCAATGAATGTGAATTTCAGTTCCTTTATTCAAAACAGATTTTGCAGGGGAGAGAGCCAGAGGGCATGTGCCTGAGACGGAGAGAGGCACAGAGGGGAGGGTCACCTCCATGCCCAGGGCTCGCGTTACGCTTGGCTTGCACTTCACGAGCTGTAGTTAGGCTAAAATGCTGGATCTGAGTGGTGGGTGTGGCTTTTCCATGCTGATGTCAGCTCACACTCAGCAGTCACAGGCAAGCTGCACTTACCAGTCTGGATAGGATGCACCACTTGCTCGGGTTCAAAGTAAAAGTTTGTGTTTTCTGGCCAGTTCTGGTTGTTCTGATATCCCTGGAAGGCCATTTTCTCTTCAAGAAATGCAGTTGGAGACCCTGCAAATAGAAACATGGAACAAATGTTACAACGTGCCAGTGTTCTGTATTAAAGCCAGTGCACTATAAGACAGTGATGGGCAACCTTCTGAGCTTGGTGTGTCAAACTTCGCCAAAAAACTGAGCATAACTCGGGTAGTGTGTCACTTTGAAGAAAAAAACATTATTTCGCAAATGTTTCATCCTCGGCATGTGGCCGCCTCTGTGGCCGCGTGTCATCAGAAATGGCTACGTGTGTCAGTGCTGACACGCGTGTCATAGGTTCGCCATCACTGCTATAAGACAATCAGACCTGCTAGTGCCTTTGACAAAAACTTTTTAAAAAGTGTATAAACCATAGCTGGTTTGGCTCAGTATCATGTCTAAAATAAACTTTAAAAGACTAGTGATTCTGCTTATATGTATTTTTTTTCTGCTTATATTTCTTACCCTTTGGTAAAAACCCACGATTTTACATTTTTCTCTCCCATCCTTGAGAAGGGTGTTTTAAGATGTGGATGGCACTGGTCGCCCAGCCCAGAGCAGCTCTCAGGAACTGCGCTGAGGACAGCCGCCTCCACCAACAGCATCATTAATGAGCCTGTCTGACGGAGGCTACCCCGCATCTTCATTCACGGCTACTGACCTAGATTTCCTTCTCAAAACGCCTCAGCAAAAGCAGGCAAACTCCCTTGCAGGAGCAACAGCCTTCAGAATAAATGTGGGTTTGTTTTTGTTTTTTATCATTAACTGCAGTCTACTCAGAGAGTCTATTTCAGTAAAAGAGTGAAAAATGAAATTCAAAACAAAAAGCAATATACACAGTGCAAATGGAAACAAGTCTAGATACCTTGGTTCTCCTATAAAAGTAAAATGGGAAAACACAGGGGCTGGTTTCTATTTTTTTAAAATATATTTTTATTGATTTCAGAGAGGAAGTGGGGGGAGGGAGAGAGAGAGAAAGAGGGAGAGAAACACCAATGATGAGAGAGAATCATTGATCAGTTGCCTCCTGCAAGTCCCACACTGGGGGATTGAGCCCACAACCTGGGCATGTGCCCTGACCAGGAATTGAACCGTGACTTCCTGGTTCATAGGTGAATGCTCAACCACTGAGCAACGCCGGCTGGGCCCAGTTTCTACTTTTGAGAAATTGGGGCATTTGACAGAAAAGGCAAGTGACTAAATATTAAAAGTACCAATTAAGTAGTAATATCCTATATAATAAAAGGCTAATATGCAAATCGACTGAACAGCGGAACAACCGGTTGCTATGGGGCAGCTGAACAACCAGGGGGCAGGCGCTCAACACAGGAGCTTCCCCCTGGTGGTCAATGCACTCCCACGTGGGGGCACCGCTCAGCCAGAAGCCAGGCTCATGGCTGGCAAGTGCAGCGGCGGTGGCAGGAGCCCCTCCGGCCTTCACGGCAGTAGGACATCCCCTGAGGGCTCCTGGACTGCGAGAGGGTGCAAGCCGGGCTGAGGGACACCCCCGAGTGCACAAATTTCATGCACCGGGCCTCTAGTCTATATATAAAAGCCAGGCTAATTCTATCAGGTAAGATCCATTCCAAGTGCAAATAAACCAATGGCTTTTAACATAACAGAAAACAAAAAGTTCATTGTTGCCCTAACCGGTTTGGCTCAGTGGATAAAGTGTCGGCCTGCGGACTCAAGGGTCAAGGACATGTACCTTGGTTGTGGGCACATGCCCAGTAGGGAGTGTGCAGGAGGCAGCTGATCGGTGTTTCTCTCTCATCAATGTTTCTAGCTCTCTCTCGCTCTCCCTTCCTCTCTGTAAAAATCAATAAAATATATATTAACCCTTTGCACTCGCTTGCTTTTTTCTCGAGCTGCTACCGATGCTGTGTCGAGTCACACTCGACATCTGAGTGCAAAAGGTTAAGAAAAAAAGTTAATTGTTTCGGATTATACACGGCAAGAACCTTTAAGAAACAACCACTTGTCAAGATTTGGTATCAAATCCAAGATGAATACCCATTACCTGAAAAACACTAAAAGGTTCCTCCTCTTAAGGGCATATATATGTGAAGTGAAGTTTCTTCATATGCTTCAAACTCAAACAACATATTGTGACAGACCAAACACACAAAGCAGATGTTAAAGAGGCTTAGAGAAATGAAAACACAAGCCTTACTACGAAACTCCTTTTTTTGTAACTATACCTATGAAAACCATTAATGTTAACATTAAGTTTAGTATTGTTATTTTGAAACTAGAGGCCCAGTCCATGAATTCGTGCACGGGTGGGGCCCCTCGATTGGGCTGGCCGGCTGGGGGAGGGACCCGAGAGGTCGGCCAGCCGTGGGAGGTTGGCTGTGGGAGCGCACTGACCACCTCCTGGGTAATAGCTACCAGCAGTCGTCCGACCATAACAGCCGCTTAGGCTTTTATATATAGAGATAATAGTTTAAAAGCCCCTCCATTTTAACATCTAGTTTGATAAATACTGATAGATATAACCCATATAAACAAAAAAGCTCTTTGGGGTCCTTAATTTTATAAAGTTTTATTGAGGTACAATTGGCATACAAAAAGCTGCACATAAAGTGTACAACTGGATAAATTTCAACATATGTATGCCATCACCACAAAAAGAGAACGAACATACTCATCATCCTCAACAGTTTTAAGCATGAAAACTGTCTTGGTACTAAAATGTTTGGGAACTGATGACTTAAAGCGTATCTGCACACATTCTCTCTGTAGAGAATACCCCTTTATCTGGGGAGTCAGTGAAAAGACAGCAAAGCAGGAAAGGAACGTAGACTGGGATGGAGGACTCAGGTACTGGAGTCCCAGTTCTCGGCAGGACCTTCGTTAGCTCCTTTAATTCCTCTGAACTTCGGTATTCTCATCTGTATCATGAAAGGACTATTCTAGATTGTGATTACAAAGATAAAACTGACCAGGGAAATAGTATGTGTACATCCCTACATATATTATAGAATGATAAAGCAGGTGTGGCAAAATATTATCAATTGGTAAATACTTAAAAAACATACAAAAGTTCTTTGTTTAAGTCTATTTTTTCAACTTTTTTGTACACTTGAAATTATTTTGAAATAAACATTTAAGTGACAGAAGCTAACTCCTCAGATTTTCAGTCAACTCCACTTTTTACAATAAAATGTTCATGTACAACTATGTTAGGGTGTCTTTTTTTTTTTTCCTAAATAGGCAAAAACAGGCTACCAACCTTCCTGATTGAAATCAATGGTATCTGACACCCCTAAAATGGTGGGGCGACTTTTTTTTTAAGAGTGCAGAGTTCTAACAATATCTGAAAACACTGAGCATTCACTGAAGGTCTCAAACAGGACAGAGATGATGACGTTGGGTCGGCAGTTTCTCTTTGGTTCACTATCAGATAAACAAGCATCCTAACGGACTACGCAGCACCCGTCAGAAATCCCGCAGGCTGCGCCCCAGCATGCGCACAGGCTCAGCTGGACCGTGAGGCCAGAATGCAGCCTGAGCTGCCGCAGGTGAGCTGTAACACTGCGGTTTTCAGAGGTTCCTTCCGCCTCCCAGACACTCGATTTACTGTCATACTGAATGCACATTACAACACTTCCTTCTCATTCTCCAAAGAGGGTTTTACATATACTCTCAGAATCCTCTATTCTGACATACATAAGCTCTTACTTTATAGAAAATAAAATTCTGCGACTGCCCCTTTCTTCTACTGCAAACTTAACTATGTGAGTTCATCATTACTTCTTTTTTTTAATCCTCACCCAAGGATATTCTTTCCATTGATTTTTTTTTTTCAAGGCCGCCAAAAATTTTGGTTGCCTCCAAAAAAAAAAAAATTGGGAGAGAGAGAAACATTTCCATTGATTTTTTAACAGAGAGTAGAAGGGAGGGAGGGAGGGAAGGAGGGAGGGAGAGGGAAACATTGATGTGAGAGAGACACACTGATTGGTTGCCTCCCGCATGAGCCCTGCGGGGGATCAAACCTGTAGCCCAGGTACTTGCCCTTGGCCAGGAATCAAACCCACGACCTGTGGGTGCACAGCCCAGCGCTCCAACCACTGAGCACACCAACCAAGGGCCATCTTCCTTACCTCCTAGACTTGCTTCTTTTTGTGGGGAATGGGGAGGCTAAGTCAGATTGATCGGTTTTATTTATTTTTAAATAATCTTTATTGTTGAAAGTATTACATATGCCCCCTTTCCCCCATTGACCCCCTCCAGCCCGCCCCCTCCCCCGCCCAGGCCTTAAGCTCCCTATGGTCCCATGGGTGACGCGTGTGTGCACACAGGTCTTTGGTTGATCACCTCCCCGGCCTTCCCTCTGAGGGTCCGCACTCTGTTCCATGCGTCCATGTCTCTGGACCCACTCCGTTCATCAGTTTATTTTGTTACTTAGATTCCACATCGGAGTGCGATCATTAGACCTGCTTTTTCATCCCCTCTTTCCTCACGTCTCCTCCTCTGGTTATAAGCATAGCTAAATCTTTAGCATCTTTAAATACAAACAAAATCCAAATGGTATTAAAGAAAAAAATTTCCCCATAAAGGAATTTATGAATTAAAAGAAATTTAGATTCCAATTTTAACAAACCAGTTATTTAAAAAAACAAATGCAGTAACTGGGAGAAGTACTGATCCTTCACAGACGCACGTTTGCCAGCCCAGGGGTCGGGAGCCAGTACATACGACAAAGGAGAAGGGCCACGGAGCGCTCCCGGGGCGCACACCCCCCACTGGGGTGCTGCTCAGGTGAAGGGGTGTCTTCTGTGCCTCCTTGTGCTCAGGTCTCCCTAAGCCTCGGAGTCCCCCGCTTTGTATCTTGCCAGGGAAGCTTTGGCCTCTCTACCTCATTAAATGCAGGTCACTGTTGAGTCCAAATTTCCATAAACTGAGTGAGCTGTTAGAGACACTTGCAGCTGTGTGAGCCAATCCATTAAATGTGGACTCTAGTAACTGAGCTCGTATTAATAAGTAGGCCCAACACAGAATTATATTCTACCCTCCTTGGTCAAAGATCCTTAGAATATACTTCTGCACATGTTCCTCAGTTTTTGCCAACATATTATTATTAGAATATAGCAAATACTGTAAATATTTTAGGATTTGCAGGCCATATAGTCTCTGTCACCATACCCTTGAGCAATACAGATTTGAATTACTCGGTTCCACTTAGATGCAGGTTTTTTTCAATAAATACTGTAAAGTATTTTCTCTTCCTCGAGATTTTCTTAGTAATGTTTTCTCTTTTCTAGCTTCCTTTATTGTAAGAATACAGTATATAATACCTACAACATAGAAAATACGTGTTCATAGACTATTTATGTTATCAGTAAGGCTTCCAGCCAACAGTAGGCTATTAGTAGGGAAGTTTTGGGGGAGCCAGAAGTTATAGACAGATTTTCGCCCAGCTGGGTGTCCTTACTCACCAAGACAAGATGGGTGTATCTTCCATTAATAGCAGCAGGGTTGTGTCAGTAATTTCATGGTAGTTAATTGATCAGTGTTCCATAGGCAGCCTACTAAAACCTGGATTGACCTATGTAATAGGGGGAAACTCTACCTCTGATAGTCATAATCGTTCTTGAAAAGCCATAACCTACCAATCAGTTTCCTGACCCAATTCTAGAAACTGAGCAAAGGCAGAACCTGCTCCGGAAGGGCCCTGCATGGCTTCCATGGTACAGACTGCGCCTCCTCCCCGCACCCCCCACGGCCACTTACTAGAGTGACTGTTGAAGAGAGAAAAGGAAGCACCAGACCCTTTGGGTGACTCACAATGCCCCTGTGGCTCACAGTCAAAGTGAGGGCTAATGGCAGTCGGGCGACAGGTGGAGTGCTGCGCTCCAGTCCGACTCACAGCGGGCCCAGCTGGTCCACGCACTGATTTTGTGGTTATTTCCTCAACTCCTGGACGAACTGGGAACAGACATACTTGACAACTGGCTGACGCCCACACTGGCTCTCCACTACCACCTAGTTGGCCCACTGACAAGGTCATTACAGAAGAGACTAGGTGGGAATCCACAGAACTTCCCCTCTCCTCCAAGATCTTTATTTAACCAGCCCGGCTGATGTGGCTCAGTTGGTTGAGCATCATCCCATGCACCAAGAGGTCACTGATTGGACTCCAGGTCAGGGCACATGCCCAAGTTTCAGGCTCGGTCCCCAGTAGGGTGCATGCAGGAGGCAGCCGATCTCATCGATGTTTCTCTCTCTCTCTCTCCTTCTGCCTTCCTCTCTCTAAAAAATTAATAGGAACCTATTTTTAAAAAAGATATTTAACAGAAGCAATACCGTACCCAGGATAATTAAAGCGTTTAATGCCACTTCGGACTTGAGAGAAACAAAGGTGGTGACATCTGTCACATCCCCATGTAAGTAGCCTGGCCTGGGCAGAAGTCAGCTGGGTGCTGGCGAAGGGCTGTGACCTCTCTAACTGAACAGATTACCCCCTGGCAGCCTGGCACCACTTGGTCCCGCCCTGCCAATGACCTGGCTAATGACCTTGAACATTATGACATTCCAGTCAGTATCACAAGAGCCCACTAAGCTGCCGTACGCTCACTGGATCTGAAGAGTAGGAGGCAGCAAACCACTTCTCCCTTTTGAGGAGCAGCGCCCGTCGGACGTGCTGTTGGCGTTAGCAGAGACTAAATGCCTAACCAGGGGCTGAGGGCAGGGGCTCCGATGGGCAGCAGAAGAAAGAAGGCCTAGGTGTCAACCATGGTCTCACGACTAGTTACAGAAATGAGAACTGTGACGGCTTTATTTTCTCTGTTATGTTTATGTTTACTAGTATATTCTAACCATTTCTTCTCTTCCTTCTTCCCGTTGACTGTACGCTGTTGAAAATTGACTTCACTATCAGTCTCTTGGTGACAGTAGCCAAAGGGTTCCTGCCTCTCAGCTGCACACTCCCCTTCCCTGCCCTGCGTGCGATAGGGGAGCCGGACCCTACACGTGTGTCTCCTTTGTCAGCGGGCCTGACAGTCAGCTTAGGGAGGGCTCCCGTGGTGCTGTGCTGGGGTGCAGAGCTCACAGTGGCACTCACCCCAACGTGCTCAGTGGGCACTCCCGCGAGCATCCTCCCAGGCAAGGTCCCCCAGAGCCCGCTGGCTTCGGTGACTGCGCAGCACAGCCCTGTACAGATTCCTGCCTGCCAACCTCAGCCACAGCAGCACCGACAAAAACCACCACCACCCAATGAGGAAATCCAAGATAAGAAACTGGATTTGGGGAAGTGCACTCTCCCACATTTTTCTTCTCGGTGTGCTCTGCCTGAGTACTAGAGGTAGAACTGCTCCCATGTCTTCCATTCCTGTGGACTTGAGAGTTCTCTGACCCCTCCCCTCGGTAGTTAATTCTCTGTTCAAATCACTGTGTGGTTTATGTCTCCTGGCCAGACTGACTGATACATATACTGAGAATTAAAACTGCAATGGCTTAAATTCACATGATAAAAAAAAGCGGGGGGGGGGGGGGTGAATGAGAGGTTTAAACCAAAGAAATAAACCGGAAGGCATGTGTTACCCCCTAGTTAAAAGGCTGTAAGCGAAGAGAAAACACGCAGCAGCAGTAACAGCAGCAGCGAAATCCCTCGTTCCCGGAGAAACTGGAGACCGGACAGACCCGCTTTAGGACCAACGGGCAGCCCTTCAGCGAGGCCGCCAAGGAGTTTGTCGACACGCAGACTTGCGTGAGGCTTTGGCCCTTCCTGCCTCATTCTCAGCTGCTGAAAGCCTGCTGGAGGAGCAGCTAGCCAGGTCTTTGCAGCGACAAAGTCCTAAATTGATTTCCTCACAATTAACAAAGAAAAGCTCTTCCTTCAGGGTGCCTGGAGTTCTTTTAAAGTCCCCCTTCAACTCTGTCCTCTAGAAATAGAGCATCTCCAGACGTGCTCTAGTTACAGCCAATTAGAACTCTGTTACACAATCATTTAAACAGGAAAAGGGGCTGATGGCCCAGCAGAATGACTGACTGGCAAAAGCACTTACTGGGCTGAACCTGTAAGATCTCCTATGTGAACACTCTTCTCCTAGGATCATCCCACACTCGTTAACCCCTTCAACCAGTTACAAAGCATTGGCTGTGTTTTCTGCCCTTTAACCCCAACAATCACCTTACTACTAATCACCTTTTACAGAAGAGGAACCTTCGGCTAAAGAGGGCAAAACGCTTGCCTAAGAGGCCAAAGCCAGTAGGTGTTAGATCTAGGCCTGCTCTCTGGGCAGCTTTCTCGAATGTAAACAAATCACTAAGGGGAACTTATTTCTGAAAAGACATGTGCCAGCACCTGGCAAAAATAACTGCAATTCCATCTAATTAAATCTGGCCTCGCTCTTAACTTCCTGTCCCCGCGTGAGGCCTGAAACAGAGTCACCCACTTAGAAAGAAATGCTGCTGAGGAGAAGGGAGAGAGCAGCCAGCCACGTGGGCAGCTTCCCAACGTACGGAAGCTGAAGTCAGACCACCTTGCTGTCTACACACAAACAGCAAGTGGCCCCTTGCTCTACCTTCAACCCAACAGCCACATGGTCGAGGTAACGTTTGTCATTGTTTCAACGGCACAGAAAGATCACAGCACAAGGCTTGATTATTTAAAACAATGTTTTCAAATTCAGCAACAACGCTGTAGCCACGAAAATGGGTTAGGTAAACAGAAGACGGAAACCACTGTAACGCTAAGCTGTCGGGGGATGGGAAGGAGCTACCGGGCACATCTCAGCTGGTACGCGTGCCCGCGGAGATGTTTCCCACCGGGGGCCCCACTTACAATGTCCTACCAACAGCGCCAAAGGGTTCCAAGTGCCCACATTACGGCGTACCGGTTAATAATGCGGATTAACTATTTACCGGTTAATAATGCGGATTAACTATTTACCAGTTAATAATGCGGATTAACTATTTACCGGTTAATAATGCGGATTTTGTAATCATAGAAAACACGGTAATTTCGAGAGAAACATCAAAAGGGCTTTATTCAAAGTAATGCCCATCGCTAGCTGCACATTTCCCCATCTTTCAGGTCATCTGTGGATACCGTCCCAATAGAACTTTTCTTGTTTTGAGGCAGACCATTCAGAGACCCAATTTTCCACTTCTTTGTACGTTTTGAAGTGCTGCTCAGAAAGTGCGTGTGCCATCGATGGGAACAAGTGGTCATCTGAAGGAGCAAGGTCTGGTGAACACGGCGGGTGGGTTAATACTTCCCAGGCAAGACCTTTTAACGTGTCTTTAACTGGTTTAGAAGTGTGTGCTGGTGCGTCATCATGAAGCAAAATTACTTTGCCGTGTCTTATGGCCCACTGTGGTCGTTTTATCATCAAAGCGTGGTTCAAATTGATTATTTGTTGTCGGTAGTTATCAGTATTAACGGTTTCACCTGGTTTTAGAAGCTCATAATACACCACACCTTCCTGATCCCACCAAACACAGAGCAGTGTCTTCCTTCCAAAGTGATCTGGTCTTGCAGTCGATGTTGATGGTTGACCTGGATCAACCCATGATTTTGTGCATTTGGGATTCTCAAAATAAATCCACTTTTCATCGCCAGTCACAATTCAATGCAAAAAAGACTTTCTTTCATGCCGTTGAAGCATTTTACTAATGACTTCGATTTTCCATTTGTCTTTTCGTTCAGTTGATGTGGCACCCATTTTCCTTCCTTTAAAATCTTTCCCATTGCTTGTAAACGACCAGAAATTGTTTGCTGAGCAACGTTTAATCTTCCTGCAAGTTGTTTTTGAGTTTGACATGCATCTTCATCCAATAATGCTTGTAACTGTTGGTCTTCAAACTTTTTCAGTTGACCTGGACGTTCTTTGTCTTTCACATTGAAATCATCACTTTTAAAGCGTTTAAACCAGCGTTCACAAGTATCTTGAGATGGAGCATGTTCACCATAACCTTCCCGAAGTATACAATAACGTTCAGCAGCACTTTTCTTCAAAATAATGAATTAAAACTTCCTGCAAATGCTTTTTTTGGCACGAAATTTTACATTTTTAAGCATAAAAATATCTATGCTGTTAACACCTTCAGAAAATTTGACATATGAAGTTTTGAAGCTTGCTGTCAATACAACAAAATAGCATACATATCAAATCGCATATACATATCAACATATGTGTAACTCCACCTATTGAAAACAATCTGCATTATTAACTGGTACACTGGTATTTTTTTAGTAACAGCCACCCTAATGGGTGTAAAGTGGTATCTCGTTGGATTTTTATTTGTATTTTCCTGATGATTAGTGATGGTAAGCTTCTTTTCATGTGCTTCTTGGCTGTTTGTGTGTCTTCTTTGGAGAAATGTGTGTTCAAGTCCCCCGCTCATCTTTAATCAAGTTGTTTGTTTTGATGTTGTTGAGTTATAGAAGTGCTTCATATATTCTGGATATTAATCCCTTTTCAGATATATGTTTGTAAACATTTTTCCCCACTCCGTGAATTGCTCTATTGATAGTGTCCTTGATGCACAAAAGTTTTTAGTTTTCATGTAGTACAGTTTATCTTATTTTTATTGCCTGTGCTTTGGTGTCATATCCAAGAAATCATAGCCAGATTCAATGTCATCAAGTTTATGCTCTGTTTTCTTCTAAGAGTTTTATAGTTTTTGCTCTGATTTTTAGGTCTTTGATCCATTTTAAGTCAATACTTGTATAAGGTGTAAAGGAAGGGTCCGATTGGATATCCAGTTTTCCTGACACCATTTGTTGGGAAGACTATCCTTTCCCCATTAAATGGTCTTGGTGCCCTGTCCTAATATCACTTGAACATACATGCAAGGGTTTATTTCTGGGCTCTATTCTATTCCTGGGTCTATCTGTCTTCATGCCAGGCTCACACTGATTACTGCAGCGATATGGTAAGTGTCGAAGTCGGGAAGTGTGAAACCTCTAACTTTATTCGTTTTCAAGATTGTTTTGAAATTCCCTATGAATTTTAGGGTAGATTTTCCTATTTCTACAAAAATGGTGGTTGGGATTTTGAGGAAAAGAAAATCATCTTTTGAAAAATCACTTTAAATCTTCCTCCCCATCACGGACATTGCACTCTATTTTGAAAGCTACTGGAAGCTCACAGTTGTAGTCATCGTTTGTAAACACCCTCTAATCCACACCCCAGAACTTTTCACAAGGAATTAATCCTTGAATATAAAAAGCACATAAAAGTCAATTATTCAAATTTCTCCTTTAAAACATTAGAATGAAAGACCTAAAATATATGAAGCACTAATTAACTAAGCTGATGCCCCTGGTGGGGTGGCTCCATTGGTTGGAGTGTCATCCGTACACCAAAAGGTTGTGGGTTCGATTCCCGATCAGGGCACATTACCTAGGTTCCCGGTTCAGTCCTCCATCGGGGCATGTACGGGAGGCAAAAGATCGATGTTTCTCTCTCACATCAATGTCTCTCTCTATATATATTGTATTTATATGTTACCTATGGAATTACAAATAGATTAAAAAACAAACAAACATATCCTCTGGTGAGGATTATATAAAGAAAAAACTTAACTGAGAAACAGTTAATTCAACAATGATTGTTGGAGGCTTCAATACCCCATTTTCAATAATAAACAGAACAACTAGACAGAGTACCAACAAGGAAAAGAAGACGTGAATAACACTATAAAAGACATTTTAAAGAAAACACCATGCAACAACAGCAGAATATACATTTTTCTCAAGTATACATGGAACATTCTCCAGGACAGACCATATGTTAGGCCCTAAAACAATCCTTTAAAAGGATTTAAATCATACAAAATTTGTTCTGCAACCATAATGAAATAACATTAGAAAATGACAACAGAAAGTAGTTTGGAAAATTCACAAATATGTAGAAATTGACTGCAGACTCTTAAACTACCAATAGGCAAAGAAGTCACAAAGAAAATTAGAAAATATTTTGAGATGAATGAAAATGAAAACATAACACACCAGAACGTACAAGATGCAGCTCACGTAGTGCTTAGGGGAAATTTACAGCTGTAAACACCTACATCAGAAGTGGGGGAAACACAAATCAGTAACATAACCTTCTACCTTAAGGAACCAGGACAGGAAGAGCAAACGTAAGCCTAAAGCAAGCAGAGGGAAGGAAGTAACGCAGATTCGAGTGAAACAGAGAAAACACAACAAAACTGTAAGTTGGTTCTTGGAAAAGATCAACAAAATGGACAAAGTGTATCTAGGCTGATTAAGAAAAAGAAATGACTTAAATTACTATGTTCAGAAATAGAAGAGGAGGCATCAACACCAACCTCACAGAAATAAAATGGCCTATAAGGGGACAGATAGTAAGAAGATCCTCCGTGACATGACACCATGTGGTAGAAAAGGCATAAAGGCTTATCAGACTAGGTCCAACTTTGAGCTTCATTATTAACCTAACTTTGATATACTGAAAATTCATGCACTCGTGGGGGGCAGGGGGCGGGGGGCAGTCTTCAGGCCGGCCTGTGCCCTCTCGCAGTCCGGGAACCCTCAGGGGATGTCCACCTGCCAGCTTAGGCCCGCTCCCTGGGGGATTGGGCCTAAGCTGGCAGTCAGACATCCCTCTGGCAGCCCGGGAGCCCTTGGGGGATGTCCGACTAACAGCTTAGGCCCACTCCTTGTGAGGAGCGGGCTTAAGCCATCAGTCGGACATCCTTAGCGCTGCCACAGAGGCAGGAGAGGCTCCCGCCACCGCCGCTGTGCTGGCCAGCCATGAGCTGGCTTCTGACTGAGCAGCGCTCCCCCTGTGAGAGTGCACTGACCACCAGGGAAGCTCCTGCATTGAGCAACATCCCCCTGGTGGTAGTGCATGTCATAGGGACCGGTTGTTCCGCCATTAGGGTCAATTTGCATATTACCCTTTTATTATATAGGAGGAGGATGCCAACCTATGGGTTAGTTGTACATGCTGCTCAGACATTCTAACATTACAGATTTATTTTCTGTTAATATGTCACTTTTTGGTGCCTTACATTTATTCTAATGCTAAATTGAATGCATTGTATCTTATGATGAGAGTCTGAAACACCTAGAACATCTTCTGTTTCAGGACATTCTAACAAAGCAGTTTTAGTTTTGTTGCTGGTCTGACCTGAGGGGTTGATATCCCATCATACCCAGAACAGTTATCATAACAAGCACCTGCTCTGATCACAATGGAAACCAACAGTAACCCTTTGCAGAGCACTGTGTACTGCACAGCTAGCCCCAAACAGTGTAAAGCACAGTAATTTGCCTCCAGGGTAGCACAGAAGTTTATTCCACAAGTAACTTGTGATTGTTGGTAAGCCTTCATTGTAATGGAAACAGCACCAATATACAATTGAGATTAATCCAGATTTATACATGCCTCAGAAATTAAAATAATGCTGTGTCCCACCAGCCCAGCCCAAAATAGGATTCTCACCTCCCAGCTCCCCATATTAATCAACTGTAGCCAGATTTCATCTCACTTTCAGCAAAATAAATGTACTAATAAGATCCAATAATTGTCTCCATCTTTTAAGAAAATTGTGAATAATTGTACTTTAAACATAAGAATAGATTATTAAGCTCTTAATAAAAGGAAACAGAATATTAAATTGAGCTGTCTTAATAAAAAGAAATGTCTAGCAACTAAAAAACTTCTATCATCCAAATTACCTCAGGCATAGAATCTTTTCTATGTTTTAATTCAGTCAACAGATTGCACTTGCAAATCTATCTACTGCTATAAAGAAACACTAACGCAGAATGACTAGGGAATTGGGCATTCCACAGAATTCTTCCCAGATCCAGTATACTATATTATCAAATAACTAGAGGCCCAGTGCACGAAATTCATGCACTTGCATGGGGGGGGGGGGCGGTTCCCTTAGCCTGGATTGCGAGAGGGTGCAGGCCAGGCTGTGGGACCCCACCGATGCATGATTGGGGCCGGAGAGGGACGCTGGAGGTTGGCCAGCTGGGGAGGGACTGTGGGAGGGCTCCAGGGCGTGTCCGGCCTGTCTCACTCAGTCCTGATCAGCCGGACCCCAGCAGCAAGCTAACCTACCAGTTGGAGCGTCTGCCCTCTGGTGGTCAGTGCACGTCATAGTGAGCAGTTGAGCGGCATAGGCATATCATTAACATATTACGCTTTGATTGGTTGAACAGACGACTGGACACTTAGCATATTAGGCTTTTATTATGTAGGATTAGTGGCTTGGTGCACAAATCTGTGCACATGTAAAGGAAACTAATTAGAAGAAATATTTTAATATCGCTATTCGCCTTTTCTCTATAGTAGAAGTGTCAACCAAATTCACGATCGACAATGACGGATGGAAACACACACATGCAACTGGCACCAGCGAGAGCTTTATAGACACAGATAAACTTACTTATTTACTAGTAGACCTGCTTTCCGATGTAGCTAAATGTTTCCCAGCCCAGTGAAGCACCCCAACTTCTCTTTCAGGTAATTGTCAGCAACACAGCAGTAAATATCAACACGAAGCACATTATTATTGTAGATCACGCAGGGAGAACAGAGGGTAACATATTTAACTGCAGCAGTGTTTGACTCTATTCTGTGCAGTGAGAAAGCCTGAAGTCACTTTCAGGGTCCACCATTTCTTCTTTTCAGTCAGGTCAAGTTTCTAAGCTTTCTAAATCTCCGTTTTCCGGCTAACGAAAAGAAAATAGGATTCTACTGAGTCTCCTATCTACCTTCTCCAGGACTTCTGTGAGGATCAAATGAGATGAGGCATGGGAAAACGCTTCACAGATATTTGGTGAAAGTGTAAAATGTTTCCACCTGGCTATAAAGCAAGTCATGTTCCTGGGCTGAAGAAACTCCAAGAAGGCTAGTTGCTAGGGAGAGGAAGCTGTGCGTTGCTCTGTGACGTCATTAACCTGGCACCCACAGTGATGTTTCCAGGCTGGTCTGGGCTGGGCTGTGGGCCGCATTTTGCACCATGTGGTCTCAGCAGCATCGGCTGCGATTTGGTGGGCTGTCGCTCTGGGGTGGTGGTGGGGCCTGTGCCCCACTTGGGGGAAGCTGAGTATTACTTTGTGGGCTCCAGATCCGTGGTGCTGTTTCTCTGCAAATGGCCAGTGCGCATCACGGCAGCTCCTGCACTGAGCGTCTGCCCCCTGGTGGTCAGTGTGTGTCATAGCGACTGGTCGGACGGTCAGACACTTAGCATATTAGCCTTTTATATCCTATATAATAAAGAGGTAATATGCAAATTGACCCTCTCGCCCTCTCAAGATGGCCACCCACCACGTTATCACAAGATGGCTGCCACAAGATGGCCGTCCCCATGTCATCACAAGATGGACACCCCCACATTGTCATAAGATGGCCTGCAGGGGAGGGCAGTTGGGGGCAACCAGGCCTGCAGGGGAGGGCAGTTGGGGGGGACCAGGCCTGTAGGGGAGGGTAGTTGAGGGCGATCAGGCTGGTAGGGGAGGGCAGTTGGGGGCGATCAGGCTGGCAGGGGGGAGCAGTTAGGTGTCAATCAGGCTGGCAGGGGAGCGGTTAGGGGGCGATCAGGCTGGTAGGCAGAAGCAGGTTAGGGGCAAATCAGGCAGGCAGGCAAGCAGGCAGGCAGGCAAGTGGTTAGGAGCCATCAGTCCCGAATTGTGAGAGGGCTGTCGGACATCCCCCAAGGGGTCCCAGATTGGAGAGGGTGCAGGCTGGGCTGAGGGACACCCCCACCACCCCAGTGTACGAATTTCGTGCACCGGGTCTCTAGTATATAAATATTATTTATATAATGTTATAAAATTAAAATGATATTGAATGTAAACGTTTATTTAATAATTCAGGAAGACTGTGAACATGAATTTTAATTGGACTACACCAAAGATAGATGTAGTATTAGAAAGTATCTAACGATAGCCTGGCAAGTATAGCTCAGTGGTTGAGTGTGTCATGGTTCGATGCCCAGGTTGCAGGCCTGATCCCCAGTGGGGTCGTGCTGGAGGCAGCCAATCAATGATTCCCTCTCCTCATTGATGCTTCTATCTCTCCCTCTCCCTTCCTCTCCGAAATCAATAAAAATCTATTTTTAAAAAAAGAAAATATCTAACCATAATGGATAAGCCATGAAACTGTCTTTTTGAATAACTGCACATTGCTATTCTGCCAACTGTCTTTCTCACCAGATGCTATAAAATATCAAGCAGTCATTTGGACTTAACTCGTACAGATTTTGGAAAGAAGAGTTACTCTGAGAATCAAAAACGGCAATGTAAGTGACAGTAGAAAGCCCGTGCAATGTGGGATGGTTAGGAGTGGGATTAGTAGCTTTGTTAGACTGAGAACTCATGCCTCAAGCATCTTTATTTGCCAAACTCATATCTTACGTCACATTACACTTCAATATTTAGACCCCAACCAAATTCCAGTCTGTAAGATGTTAATGTAAGATGTTTATTAGTGTAATTTAATTAGCACAATGATTACATTAAAATGTTCCAATGTACAAACTGCTGAAGTCTAAAATCACAAAAAATATAAACTTAGATGCATAAACAAAGGTATAAAAATCTTTAAAAAAAAGTCTACATCTTCAACATTAGGCAAGAGAAGAGAAGAGAAGAGAAGAGAAGAGAAGAGAAGAGAAGAGAAGAGAAGAGAAGAGCGGGGAAGAGCAGGGAAGAGAGAGGTTGATCTGATTACATATAAGAAACAACACATTTCAACAGAGCAATCCTAACCAGCCTGGTCATCTCAGCAGGGCAATATTGGGCCACTCAGGTATAACCATCATGGCAACACAGCATTTCATTACAGGACTGGCTACTTCATATAAAGCTGTATGGAAAACATAAAATGCATTTCTTTCAAAATGAAACATCCAAGTGCAACAGAGTGAGCTAATAATATATCAATTTTAGCAGGCTGTTAGTAGAAATTTTCAATTTCATAAATTAAAAGAACATTCTTAGAGAAAAATAAATTTCAAACAAAACAAACACATAACAAGATGGAAATAAATAAATAAATAAATAAATAAATAAAAAATAAATAAATAAAAATCAACATCAACAATGGCGTGGGTGTGCCTCTGACCACGGCCACAGCAGGGTTCACCCAGGCTTCCCCACCCCCGTCATTCACATGAACTGCAGAGGCTGGTTAGAAGCGAGAGAAAGATGCCACGCTTTTAAAAAGTTAGCACTCCCAGTTGTAAAAGGTCCCTAACCAAAAAACCCCACCAGGAAACGAATGGCCACACATAAAGGGAAGAGCTGTGTTAGTTCATGGCGTGGCTCCCACAGTAACAGTTTCCATATGCGATCAACCGCTTGGAAGTCAGCATAAAACACTTCCCTTGTGTCTTCTCACCAGAACCCAGGAAGTAACTCCGGGCAGAGCAGCCACCCACGTGACCAGACCCTGCGCCCAGAAGAGGGAACGCTTCCTAAGTTCCAGGAGTCAGTGCAGGGACTCAGTGTAAACTTTCGTAATATTCTGATTTTACCATCCCACAGGCAGCTCTGTATAAGATCTAAACTCCGTACATCTCAAACTCTTCCTCAGAACACAGTAACAATTATTTATTTTAACTGAAATAATCAGTAGCTTAGTGATTATAAAAACATGCGCAGTCTGTAAGAGGATAAAAAAATTTAAAAAGTGCCCTAGCCGGGCTTCTCAGTGGTTAGAGCATCCACCTACAGACCAAAGGGTCACGGGTTCGATTCCTGGTCAAGGGCACATACTTCGCCAGCCCCAGTTAAGGGTACCGCACGGGAGGCAACCAATAGAAGTATCTATCTCACATCAACGTTTCTCTCCATCTCTCTCTCCCTCCTCCCTCCCTCCCACTCTCTCTAGAAAACAATGGAAAAAATATCATCGGGTAAGAATTGACAAAAAAATAATTTTAAAAGTATTTTGCATTTCAGATCTTAAACCAGAATTCCTCTAAGATTTCAAAACATGGCCCATGCTTTATATTCTATTTCTAAAGATCCAATCACAGCTTATCATTTGAAAGGTTCCACAGTACTACTCCCAAATGCTTCCAGAATTTTTAGCTATTCGTCTGGAAAAATGAGAAACGGAAATAGAAAGTCCCGTTAGACAATCCTCAGAATGTGTGAAAATAGATGCTAACGTTGGTGGGGAAGGACCTGACATACAGGCTTCACCTGACCCCAAGCCCTGGAACCCGGCAGTAAGGCTCCTTCCGAGGGCAAAGGATACTCTTCCTGAACCGAGTCCCATCAGACAACCACTTCCTGAGAAACCGCTTCCTTCAATGTGCTCCCGGTTAGTTCCATCTTGTGTTGTTACAGGGAAAGTTATTTTCTATCTGTATCAACAGCCCAGTATTCTAACAATGCTGGATTCCATTTCTTTAACTTCTCTAGTTCATGATCATGTGAAGAAAGTAATTTTGCTTATAAAATTCCACACACAATAATAAGGTTGTTAAATTTTCAGGAGAATCTGAACCTAGACAAATAGATAATTTCATAATAGAAACAATTTTGGCCCAACCTGCAACTAACAAAGGCCGATTTAATTTGAGGAAATACTTTTCAGGGTTTCGTCAGAGCTGCTCTGTTAGAAAACTTTAGATTAAATAGAAGTCATCACTCAGCGCTTAGTGAGGGAGAGCGGCACGGGGCCTAAGAGAATGCCCTTCCTAGAAGCCAGGCACGGAGGGAGGGAGCGAGGGGAGGAGCGGGGTCCCTGCCGCCCGGTGGACTCAGGCCCTTTGGAAAGCTCGCCTTCTCCTCTGTGCTGCCATTTCCTGGTTCGGGGGGGGGGGCGGGGGGGAGACCTGAAAACCCAATGGAAAACGCCAACTAAAAATGTTTAAGGAAAAGAAAAATGTGAGAGCGAATTAAAAGATAAAATGAATTTAAAAAGAGAACAAGAAATGAGAAACATTAGGTGCCCCTTATAAAAAGACTACAGTTAAAGACTCCATCTTGTACGTGGTGCTCACAGGGGGAGGCTGCAGCGAGCCCTCAGAGGACAAGAGGAAGCAGGTGGCTGCTCAGCATCAGCAGAAAGAGGCCCCGAAGAACCACCCTCGCTTCTTCGCTACGTGTCCAGGGAGGGGAAGCAAAGCTCTGCAATGCTGCAGGTTGGGAGTGACGGTGCTTAGGAAAGGCCACTGGTCTGGAGGTGCTGCAGCCCCAGTGCGGAGAGAACTAGGCTTCTAGGAGGAGAACAGAAAGGGGGAGGGGGGAGGGCAGAAAAGCACACGTCATTAGTCAACAGCAAGTTCAACACAGCAAGAGGCTCATAACCCATCCTACGCTACCAGTGGGCTGAGCTGCTCGCAGGACTGGAGATAACATTCTGAAGGAAGCAGAGATGGGAGTTTTCCAAATGGCACCCGTTAGTGACGGCCAAATTAGAATGAAGTCACACATGCTCCAAAAACATGCATCTTCGTTCCCTCCCTACTCATTCCCACCCCCAAGAAAACCGTATTTTCAGTAAAGCATCTGCTCTAATACAGTCAAGTGTCCAGTTCAGAAGGCAAACCCCTTCCAGTGAGCGAGCCGAACTCCCCGAGGGAAGGAGGAGGACCTGCTCTCCTCATCTCGCTGGCGAGGGCTCAGCCAGCAGCTTCTGTTCTGCAAGCAGGACTAAAAGTCTTGGGACAGGAAGGCCTAGACGGTACGTGTCCCCGTTCCTGTTTGCTGCCCGATTAAGACTTGGCGGTGGGAAGCAACTGCTCCATAAAGTGCGATCACACTGACATCCCGCTGGAGAAGAAACCTCTCTCGCTCTGACAGCCGTTCCCTTCCTGGATGCAATGGCATCCACTCTCTCACAAGCCAAGCCAGTCAATCCCCTCACACTATCTCTGGTTAAGGAAAGTGACATTTACTCATGTTTAAAGTTCATGTTCAAGCTTCTTCTTTAATCACAAATGTTTTCTGAAACCCAAATTATACAGATGGCTTTGTTTTCAAAGCCGGCACAGAAACTGTCAGAACCACATATCACGACGATTATCAAAGAAACACAAAAATTTCATTTCACAAAACTACGGTGGCCCTTCGGGTTGCTTCTTGCTTTTAACGTGAAGAGTTCCTAATTCATGAGTTGCTAATAAGGATGCCAATGTCACTGAGAAAACTAACAGTCACAACAAGCAGAACCTCGTCTTCAATGAATCTGAGGAACCAAGACAGATGCCACGTCTCTAAGGGCCACAGACACGGCGCCGCCCTGGAGTAGTGCGACTGCGGCACGGCTTCCTGGGAGCGTTAGCACCGAGAGCCCTGCAGGCCCGGAGGGAAGGCTCGAGGCTGAGGTCTGCGTCCAAGAGGAGAGCCACGGCCAGGCCCCGCTCGTGTTTGCCCACACGGACATGGGAACCCAACGTCCGCCCCGTCGCGGAGGGCACACACGGGGACAGAGAAGACGTCTGTTGGGGCCAACATGCCAGCCGGACCACGCTGCAAGCGCAGTGCCGTCGGTCACCACCACCCAGCGGCCTCCCCACAGCTCCCCAAGGAGCACGCACAGGGCACATCCCCCGGCGCGGGCTCTGCTGTGAGAACTCCGCTTCCTGCGGGGGCTCGGGTGACGGCACGGGGGTGCTGTTCTGAGTGCAGCCACAGGCACTCAGTGCGAGCTGACAGAAGAGCCAAGCCTAGTCACAGGCTCCGAGTTCAAGTCAGAGACAGATTTCACAATGAACAGTTAAGGGGAAAATAAATAAAAAAACAGACTGAGGGCAAAGAGAGAAGAAAAGAACTTTAATCTGCAGCTCACAGGTCCCCTCCCGGAGCCATGGCAGACTGAGTGCAGTGTGCTCAGGGGAGAGCCCTGCCTGCAGAGCGGGCGGGACCGGAGGCCTCATCTCGATGACGACTATCCTGCCTCCATCAGCATATTTTTAAGGCCGATCAGCCCTTGTTTGGTACAACGACAACCAGTGTTCACAGGACAGCAAAGGACAGCCACTCTCCTCCGCCCACTGCTGGAGCTGTTACGTGGAGGCTGCCCTGGTTTAAACACATCCAACGAGAACCACCACCCCCTAACACAACGATCCCTGCTTCCTGTCGCCTCCTCAAGCCGCTGACCCAGGGTGCACTGTGCCTGGGGGCCCCGGAACCACTCACCTGCAGTGCCCTCCCCTTCTGTGCCATGGTCACCGTTGGCCAGCACCGCTGCTTTAGGAGACGGAGTGCCTGCAACCAGCACAAAGAAGAGAACCATGTGATGAATGAAGCACGGAAAACAATCGAACTGCTACCTAACTAGGAGCGTTTGTGTCACAGCATTAGCTTAAAGCAGATAAAAACCAGTCCAACATTTAAAGATCCCATGAAAGGAAACCGAGCACCGAACAGACTGTCATTCATTCCTACACCCCAAACTCTTCTAAGCACCCCAGTGGGGGAGGCGCTTCCTAACAGCAAGCCGCAGTCTCTTCTGGTCTGTAAACTGTCAGAAGAGACTTCCTTCCTCCCTTCCGGCTCCCACACCCAGACCTAAAGCATCTGCCTGAGGCTGTGTCTTACCCTGTGCGTGGGCCCTCTCCTGTCCTGCCTTCCAAAGACAGGATTCTGTTCTCTCCCGAGTGCTACAGTCAGATCTCATCTCACGCCTCTCACATCCCACAATTCCTTGTTTGCCCCTTGCTTTTGGCACTTGATTATCTTCCCTAATGAACTGTAAACTCCTGAAGGTCTCTAATTTTGGGTTCCTTTTTTTCCTCTGTAGTGATATAGTGTTCTCAATAAGCATTTGCTTAAAGAATGAATGAGCCCTAGTGGTTTGGATAGAGCATTGGGCTGTGGACTGAACGGTCCCAGGTTGGAGTCTGGTCAAGGGCACATGCCTGGTTGTGGGCTTGATCCCCAGTAGGGGGCGTGCTGGAGGCAGCCGATCAATGATTCTCTCATCATTGATGTTTCTCTCTCTTCCTCTCCCTTCCTCTCTGAAATCAATTTTAAAAAAAAAGTAAAAAAAAGAATGAATGAATTGGAGAAAGTCTGATTGCCAGTGGTATATGGGTGGCAGAATAGGAGATAAGAGGGAGAGTTCAAGTCAAGAAACACCTAAGTTAATCTAAAATTTCTAAAAATGAAACAAAGTATTAGAAATTATACTTTTAAAATACTTTCAATTTTCGATTTTCTTCACAAACAGTTAAATTTGTTTTTATAATCAGGGGAACAAAGCTATTAACAAGATTTCAAACAAGATCAACACCAAGAGACCAGAGTCATATGCTATTTCTTTGTTTTCAGAACCAGAGACTGGACCTACATGGGGGAGGAGGAAGCCTGCTGTGCTTCCCGAGCCAGGCCAGCGTGAAGTCCGCACCATTTCCAGTCAGAAAGGTGCTTGTCAGAAACACGTCCTCCGGCCCGGGGAGTCTGTGCCTACGGAGAATAGGAGCTGTCAGGTGGAGGGAAGGTGGGGGCACAGAAGACAGCGGTTAGGATGGCGGTTCACAGGTAGGTCGTTTATATCTTTGATGTCTTTACCTGTGCAGCTCAGGATTTCTAAGCTGCAGAGAGAACCTGACCAATTAACCGCTTTTTAAGAAGGATCTGCTTTTCTTTTATTTTTAATTGATTTTTAGAGAAAGACAAAGAGACAGAGAAAGATGGAGGGACAGAAAAACATCGCCGTCAGTGAGAAACACTGATTGGTTGCCTCCTGCACGCGCCCAGGGATTGAACCCAAAACCTGGGTATGTGTCCTGACTGGGAATTGAACCCGCCACCTTTTGGAGTATGAGATGACACTCCAACCAACTGAGCCACACTGGCCAGGGCTCTGCTTTTCTTTTAGACTAGAGTACTATAATTATGAACTATAACTCTTGGTACTACTATTTCTTTTTCTTTTCCCAAAAGAAATTAGTTAAGAGATATATTTTCAAATAAAAATTTTAAAGACATTATTTTTACAAAAATATCACGCTGCCCAGCTGGTGTGGCTCAACAGTTGAGCGTCGACCCAGGAACCAAGAGGTCATGGGTTCGATTTCCCGGTCAGGGCACATGCCAGGGAGGCACTCTATCCCCAGTAGGGGGCAAGCAGGAGGCAGCTGAACGATGATGATTCTCTCTCATCTCGTTGATGTTTCTCTCTCAATCCCTCTCTCTTCCTTTCTCTCTAAAAATCAACAAAAGCATAATTTTTTTAAAAAATCATGCTGATTTCTTTATGAAATTCCTTCCTTTCAGTTTCTCAGGCTCCACCCCTTGGAGTCATCCTGGAGTCATCGTGGACAATAAACAGGTCCTGTGCCCTCAAAGGAAAGTGCTGGTGGCATGGCATCAGTGCAAGTCAAACGGGAGTGGGTTCAAAAGAGGATGAGGAAAGGGATTTCGAGGTAGCTTTTTCAGAGATCAGTGAGTTGATGAGATGAACACGGGTTGAGACAGCATTTTTTCAATGAGGGAAAAGATTATGTATGTTTAATGCTGGTGAACGAGCCAGTTAAAAGAGAGGCGCTGATGATGCAGAAGACAGAGAGATCATTGCTGTAAGCAGTGCTCTGGAGTTAGAGTATGAGCAGTTCACCCATAACAATAAGAGCCCGCAGAGTACAAGGCAGAGATGAAGGTAGGCTAGGAGAGGATCGGGGAGCGGTATGGACGTTCTCTGATGGCTGAGACTACTGATTCTCTTTTCTCAAGGTCAACCAAAACTATCAACGGGGAGCAAGTACTGGAGGTCTGAACAGAGAGGAGATGTGGAGTAGTTGTCTAGAAAAGTGGAAGACTGAAAATGCTATGAAGTCATAGCAGAGTCCTCAAGTTCATGCTCTTTATGTAAATAAAATAAGATTCTTATATTTCCTGAACATAATATTTGTATGTCTAATAATAAGTGAATCTTTAGTTTTGAAAAACAGTATCTATGAGACATTAAACCAAGCAGAAAATATGCATGAAGCTAGTATGGTTTCACAGAAAGAATATAAGTTTAAAGTCAGAAAATCTGGGCACAGGTTATGATTCTGTCACTATTAACTAAATGATCAATTACAAATCCTTTGTGCTGCCGAAACCGGTTTGGCTCAGTGGATAGAGTGTCGGCCTTCGGACTCAAGGGTCCCAGGTTCGATTCCGGTCAAGGGCATGTACCTTGGTTGCGGGCACATCCCCAGTAGGGGGTGTGCAAGAGGCAGCTGATGGATGTTTCTCTCTCATCAATGTTTCTAACTCTCTATCCCTCTCTCTTCCCCTCTGTAAAAAATCAATAAAATATATTTAAAAAAAAAAAAAAATCCTTTGTGCTTTCTAAGCCTTAACAGCCTCAACTGGAAAATGGGACAATATCTACCTCCCATGGTTATCATAGGACTAAGTGCAATGATATTGGAGGCATACTGTGTCAATTGTTAAGTAAATGTAATCAGCTATTATTATTCTCACTAGAGGCCCGGTGCACAAAATCCGTGCCGGGGGGGGGGGGGGGCGGAGAGGGGAGTCCCTCAGCCTGGCCTGCACCCTCTCCAATCTGGGACTCCTCGGGGGATGTCTAACTGCCTCTCGCAATCCAGGACCGCTGGCTCCTAACCGCTCGCCTGCCTGCCTGATCGCCCCTAATCCCTCTACCTGCCTGCCTGATCACCCCTAACCAACTCTGCCTGCCTGCATGATCACCCCTAACTGCTCCCCTACTGGCCTGATCGCCCCTAACTGCTTCCCTGCTGGCCTGATCACCCCTAACTGCCTCTGCCTCGCCCCGTACCTGGGACCCAGGATTCCCTCCTCCGGCCGGTTGCAGGCATCCGGGACCCAGGCTTCCCTCCCTCTGGCCGGTCGCAGGCACCCAGGACCCCGGCCAGCTTCGCCCGGGCCAGCCACAGCCGCAAGGGACCGTGGGGCGGGCGGCTTGTCCCTCTCCCAGGCCGCAGCCTGGCTGGTCCCCATTCCTCTCTCCCCAGTGTTCAGTGTCTGAGCCTTTATGGCGTGATGGCGTAATGACCATTTGCATATTAGCTCTTTATTATATAGAATTGTTAATAACTGCAGATTGATTGACTATAGATTGGTTAAACTATAGCCCAACTATAGATAACTACAGATTCGATCACTAAATTATAAAGTAACCTTGTGAAAACCCTGAAATTTACTTTTGCCTTATATAAAAATCTAACTTAAATGACATTACTAGACTAGGCCATAATTGTGAGACTAATATACAAGCAACTTATCAGAATAAAATGAAATAGCAGCAAAACAGAGGTTACAAGAAAATAGAAAATAAAAAAAGAGACTGAGATTCTACCATACACACATCTGATGCTCTAAAACTCTAAGCTCAGGAGAGAAGAGTAAAAACAACCTGCCACATAAAAGCATGAGGTTTCAGGGGAGAAAAAGGCTGCACGCTTCCCTGCAGACGAGACTTGCTGGACTCATTCACTGGGATGCTGTGCGTGGCTGGCAAGTCCTAATTCCAAAGATGCTATGCTGCCTTTTTTCACGGATTTCCCCAGGGGACTCCCATTTCATGAAATGAAAACTCTCTCAGCGAAACACATACAGCGCTGACAACACAAGTTGTTGTTTTTCACTTATCGCATGCTGAGATAGAAGAATATTCTCATTTACTTGGTGTTTTAAATCTCTTCTTCCACGAGAGATTTCAGAGTGCCACAGCTGGCAGACCAGTTTGGCAGAGAAGAGAAGCAGCACGTGCTGGGCGGGCATGTGTGCTGTGAGGAAGAGAGGCCTGTGGCTCGGGCAGAGGGAAAGGTTCAGCACGGTCCCAATGCAAGGGCACCTTCCTGTGCAAGTGAGGCCTGTGCCAATCTCGCCCTCTGGTGGCCAACCACAGTGGGCTGGGATGCTCTGCAATAGAAGGCTGAACAAGAAGACTCCGCAGCACCCAGCTGTCATCCTTTCTACGACTGACGCGAACCATTCTCCTGGGTCAGGTTTCTCCATCTTGGACGTGCATCAAAGTCACCGGCAATAGTTTGTTAAAATACAGATTGCTGAGCCCCATCCCCAGAGCTTCTCATTCCCCGTGGACCTAAGAATTGCAACTTGAACAAGCTCCCAAGTAATACTGATCCTGCTGGTCCAAGGATCATACTTTGAGAACCACTACCTTAGATTAAAACATTCTATAGAGCCCTAGCTGGTTTGGCTCAGTGAATAGAGCGTCGGCCTGCGGACTGAAGGGTCCCGGGTTTGATTCTGTTCAAGGGCACGTGCCTGGGTTGCAGGCTCAATTCCCAGTAGGGGGCGTGCAGGAGGCAGCCAATCCATGATTCTCTTTCATCATTGATGTTTCTATCTCTCTCTCTCTCTCTCCCTTCCTCTCTGAAATCAATAAAGAATCCTATCTAATAAAATGGTAATATGTAAATTACCATCACTCCGCTACGCCCACGACTGGGCCAGCAGGAGGTACAGGGGGTGGGACTCGGGGTGGCCAGGGTAGCCGATTGGGCCAGCAGGACGCTGAGCTCGCGTCCCCAGCGGCCGCGCGAGCTCAGTGTCTGCGCCATGGCTGTGCTGCAGAACAGAAGGGGCCTCTGGGGCAGCGAGCTCACGTCCCAAAAGCGGGGGAGCTGGGTACCTGTCTGCTCCAGCACCAGGCCTTTCAGAAGCCTCCGGCTCGGCGCACCAGCAGACAGGCACCCAGCTCCCCCGCGATTGAAAGCGAAAGCATGTAGGGGACCCTACACATGCATGATTCAATCATGCACGAGGCCTTAGTATATATATAAAATAATAATACTAAATATTCTATAGAAATAATTTCTTAACCTCAAAAACTTCCTGGAATGTCGGGGAGAAAGCATTCTCTCAATGTCACAAGTAGAATTATCTAAGCACCCATAGCATACAAAAATTAAGTGACTTGCCCACAAACTTTCCAACTATTTGTGTCTAAGGGTCAACAATGTGTTAGATGTTCATTCAAACATGTATGATGATGTTTTGAATGAACAATAGTCACCGAAGTGTTATTGCTTTGTTATTCACATCTAAGACAAAGCTTATGTCTTTTGTCTCCCTAGCCTAGAAAACAGAGGCATATAGAGTTGATTAGAGCTGATAATGAACACTTATTAGGAAGACAACGTTTGTGAAGAAAAAAATCAAGCACTAGTACATATGTTCCAAAAAAGTATTTTGAGAATTGTTTCCCAAGGTGATAGGAAATTTTAGAAGCCGTTTGACAGGAGTTTTATTTCCATGTATTTAACTATTTAGATGTTTTACGGTGGCAATGCTCAGATAACGCACTTGTAGAAGCAAAACTAAATGGGGGAGCATAAAATGGGAAGGAGTGTACCGGCAGTACAGCCTTCAGTTAATCCAAAAGCGACAAAAAATAGGTGAATTAAAAACAGATGAAAGAACTAGAAAGCAACTAGTAAAATGACAGATTTAAATACAATAACCATATTAAATATAAATAGTCTGAACACATCACTTAGAAGACAGGGCTCTTTAGACCAAAAAGCAAGACTTGTCTATAAGAAACCCACTTTTACTAAATATTAAAAAGGAAATATGTTGAAAGTAAAAAGATGAAGACAGCTATATCCTGCAAATACTAATCAAAAGGAAGCTATGGTGGCTATATTAATATAAGACAAAAATTAGACTTCAGAACAATAAGATCATAAGAGGGTCAATCCATCCAGAAGACATATTCTACGTGTATATGCGTATGACAGCAGATCTTCAAATACATCAAACAAAACTGACAGGACTAAAAGGAGAAAGAAACAAATCCACAAAATTACAGGGAGGAAGTCTAGCCAACATTAAAGAAAAAACATCAATTCTAAACAAACTATTCCAGAAAATTTTCCAAATCATTTTATGATGCCAGCATGACTTCAATTCTAAAACTGGACAAAAGCCTCACCAGAAAACAACAAACTCTTATCCTACATGAACATACTAGATGCAAAAAATCCTCAAATATTAGCAAATCTGATCCAATACTATATAAAAGCAGCAAATCTCTTTTAAAGGCTTTAATCATGTTTTAATCCAGATCTGGTATTACTCCCAGAGTCAAGTGGCATCTGATTCCATTCTAAATTAAGTCCTCATGCAAACACAAAATTTTATGTCTATAACTTTTCAAAGAAAAAGCACAGCAGCCAGTTTAACGTAGGAAATTAAGAGGAAGATTATACAGAAGTTGACACGCTACAGAAGAAACCTAGGGTTAAAAGTAATCTATAGGCCCAGCCGGCGTGGCTCAGTGGTTGAGCGTCGACCTACAAACCACAAGGTCACAGTTCGATTCCCCATCAGGGCACATGCCCGGGTTGCGGGCTCGATCCCCAGTGTGGGGCCTGCAAAAAGCAGTCGATCAATGATTCTCTCTCATCATTGATGTTTCTATTTCTCTTTCCCTCTCCCTTCCTCTATGAAATCAATAAAAACATATATATATTTAAAAAGTAATCTACAGTATAATGAACACACAGTCGATTAAAGTGTATGAACCTAGCTCCTTGGTTTCAAATCAAGAAGTTTAGGTTCAGGGCAAGTTACTGGCCTATACTTAACAACTCGGTTCAGTGTCCTCAAGGTTTCCAAGATTGTAACCCAGAGCATAATCCCTCATCTCCTTTCTGCACCTTATATCCAGCGTGGCTTAATTCCTTACCTTCAGCCTGGCCAGGATCTGGGCATGGTTTCTTCTTTGACTCTGAATTCCCCGTTTTCTCATCAACATCCAGGAGAGGAATGTAGTCTGTTTTTCCAACAGTTTCTCCCACAACATCATCATAGGCCTCTGCCTCGAGGGTGGCGATGAAGTCCCGTTTAATCTCTCCCTCAATTTCTGGAGGTGGTTCTGTTAATGCATCTGCAAGACTGAGGTCAGCCATTCTGCACCACTGCAACTGCCTGGTGAAGAGGGAAAATGTTCATATGATGAGTTCTGCAAAGGGGAAAACATTCCTAGAAACTCTGGTCGGTTTTTTAAACAACAAGCAATAACATCCAAACCTCTAGATCTGAAAGGGTCGCCGCGTTTACAAATTAGGAAATTAAAGCTCAGGAAGAGGCCCAGCCAAGGCAAACACTTCCTTCTCACATCTCTGGGAAACAAGCAGAGCAGGTGCCGTCCTGACCTCTTCATTAGTAAGAAGCATGAAGTATATTTAAAAATCCGTGTATCCTAGGTTACAGCCATTGAGGATCAAATCAGGTCTTTTGATTTCCAGTCTTATAATCCTTTCAAATATTCCATATATCTTAATTTCCAAGTCATATCCCAGAATAATTCTTTAAAAAGAATAAACAGAGGTCAGGTGAGATTAGATTCCCATTTTAAGAAGGTTTACTGCCCTAGCCAGTTTGGCTCAGTGGATAGAGCATCAGCAGCCTGTGGCCTGAAGGGTCCCAGGTTCGATTCCAATCAAGGGCACATGCCTGGGCTGTGAGCTCGATCCCCAGTAGGGGGCATGCAAAAGGCAGCCGATCGAAGACTCTCTCTCATCATGGATGTTTCTGTGTCTCTCTCCCTTTCCCTTCCTCTCTGAAATCAATTATATATGTATTTTAAAGGTTACATTACTATCAGGCAAATGAAGTCACCTTTCTTGACCAAATACTGTGAGTATGGGCCTCATCCTGAGATAAGTCCTGCTTCTTCATGAATCACTTGTGGAGAGCTATGTCCACACCAAGCTACACTTGGGCCGGGCTGGCATGAAAAATATAGATGTGTCCCCTGAATTATCTAAGAGAAGTAGTTCTCTGTGGTCATGTACATTACCATCTTTACAGAATATCAGGTTCTTAATTTTCAAACATAACCTCAAATTAAAAAGTGTAATCTATTATAGGTAAAACTGTGAGTGAATAGTCAAGGAAATACAGAAATAATGTGGTCAAAAGAGCCAACGGGCCTATAATAAATTAAACTCCCAGTACATAAGGATAAAGAGACATATGAGCTTGACCAGGTAAATGTACGTCAAACAGCAATCTTTCGTTGTCTGCCCAGAAATGTGTTTTCTCATGTCCCCTCATTCACACCAATGTCCCAGAGGCACATGACTGAAGTTTGGCCAATCAGAAGACAATGGTTAGAAAGGGTCCTTTTATGACTACATCCTAGAAGGCACACGAGAGAGTCTTCTTTCTCAAGTCTAAGTGAGCAGCCTTCCAATCTTCCTTTTGCCTCACGTAGTCAATCTATTTCTGCTGACTAAACAATCTCAACTAATAAACATAGTCTTCCTCCAACCTCAATTTTTAAAAAAGACAAAATTTACTATGATTCAAGACACTTAATGGTCAGGGTCTCCTTTCAAACTGTCCTCCACTGTCAATCTCCCTCCAACAAGTTCACTATGGAAAAAGAAGTACACACAGCCAGAAATGCAGTCACTCTACCTGCATCTTTGTCCCCAAACACTCTCCTCCCACTTTTTCTATCCTGTGATACAAGTATGAAAGTCATACTTTTTCAATCATTATTTCTTCTTAGTTCTCCATAAGAGAAGCTGTAGGACGACCACCATAATAAAATATGAATAAAGCAAATACATTCGGAACATTCTAACGGCAGGAGCCCGCCCATCTCCAGTTCCCAAATCCAACACCTCCAAGGCTTTGTGTGTGTCTCGATGTGTAGAGAGTGGAAGAGTGGAAGCAGAGATTGTAAGCTCAGTTCTAGACACGAAACAGCGCACAGAGGGGATAAGCCCAAAAGCAAGATTGACTTCTAGGCAAGTGTCCAGAAAACACACACAAACATATCTCTATGTAAGGCCTCATCCTGGTGAGAATATTCACTACATATTATTTATATTACATAACGAAATTCGTGCACGGGTAGGATCCCTAGGCCCAGCCGGCGACCAGGGCCAATCTGTGGGGCGACCGACGGGGCAATGGGGGAGGGGGAGCCCCCCCGCCGCTGGTGGTCAGTGTACATCATAGCGACCGGTCATTCCACCGATCATTCCACCACTCAGTCGATTTGCATATTAGGCTTTTATTATATTGGAAAAGGATTACAAGTTAAAATAAAGTTCCAAGATTTGGGAATATTGAATTTGCATAGGCTTCTAAATAAAATCTTTTCAAAAACTGTAATGATAGCCCTGCTGGAATGGTTTTGTGGTTGAGTGTCAAACCATGAACTAGGAGGTCACTGTTTGATTCCTGGTCAGGACACATGCCCAGGTTATGGGCTCAGTCCCTGGTGGGAGGCATGCAGGAGGCAGCCAATCGATGATTCTCTCTCATCATTGATGTTTCTTTAAATATATTTTTTATTTATTTCAGAGAGGAAGGGAGAGGGAGAGAGAGGCAGGGCAGTTTTATCTGACTTTAAAACAGTATTTCCCATCACAAAAGAGCTTGAGCAGGTTCTATGTAAAGCTTACAATGCTTTTAATAAATAGATTAAATTACGTTGTGGTGGGGTTTTTTTAGAAACATATATATATATATACATATTTATATTTATATATATTTTTTTTTTAATTGTTGACACTATTACAGATGTCCCCCATCTTCTAATCCTTTACCCACTTTCACCCAGCCACAACCTCCGCCCTCTGGCCATCACCGCACTGCTGTGTCCAGGGGCTGTGCGTATATGTATGTTCTTTGGCTCATCTCTTCTCCTTCTTTTAAGAATACACTTTTTAAATATCCTATAACAAATCTTATAAAAAAGCATAGTTTGGTCCTGGCCAGATGGCTCAGTTGGTTGGAGCATCGTCCCATACACCAAAAGGTTGCGGGTTCATTCCCAGTCATGGTACATACCTAGATTGCAGGTTCAATCCCATCAGCACCCATATAGGAGGCCACCAATTAATGTTTATCTCTCACATCAATGTTTCTCTCTCTCTCTCTCCCTGTCTCTCTCTAAAAATCAATAAATATATTAATATATGTGTACATTTAGGGGGATACCATATATATATAGATACAGATCTCCTCAGGTGAGGATAAAAAAAAATCACACTGGCCAACTGTTAACTAAAGCCAAAAAATAAATATATAAATAAATCAAAAGTAATGATGGAAAAAATTAACAAAAATAATTTTATTTAGCAATATTAGGTATTATTGTCACTCCAGATCTTGACAGGTAATATGCTAAAAAATGACTCATTGAAGACCTTTTTAAAAGCCTGACAAACTCTAATGCTAAAGGTTCCCATAGAAAGTAACTGCTTTTTTGCCCTGGCCAGTGTTGCTCAGTGTTAGAGCGTCACCCCACACACAAAAGGGTCCCGGGTTTGATTCCCGGTCAAGGGCATGTACCTGGGTTGCAGGTTCATCCCCGGCCTGGTTGGGGCACAAGCGGGAGGCAACCAATCGATGTGTCTCTCTCAACATCAATGTTTCTCTCTCTCCCCTCCCCATACCTCCCACTTTCTTTAAAAATCAATGGATAAAATATCCTCGGGTAAGGATTAAGAACAACAGAAGTAATTGCTTTTTTCCTTCCTACCTATGATAACCATTATTCCCAGTTAGGCTATGAAAACTGCTATGAACCAAAAACAATAAAGAATGTCTATAATTAGTTTCATAATCAAAAGAGAATTTGAAAGGACACCTATACTACCTTTAACAACATACAATAAGAGCCAACTAGATTTATCTGTGCCAGAAATATATAATTATGATACTTATTCACACAATCCACTCAACCTTTTTCTAATTTAGGACATGGGGAAGTACAGAAAACCCAGCGGTGCACTGTAAACCTCGTGTATGAGTGCCGACTCTCACAGAGCAGCTTTTACCCACTGTAGCCTGTCCCCTCACCACGCCCACCACCAGCACTTCCCAAACCTCTTCCTGAGCTGGCACGCGGGTCCAGGATATGAACAACAGGTTAGGTTCAACCTAACAAGGTAAACTTGATAGAAAATTAGTCGGAAAATGGGAAGGTCACTTGGCTCTGTGTGCATTTAGCCAACAAATCAGCATCTACAACTCAACAGGGTAGCCATTCTTTTCCTGTCACCAAATATAAAGAGAAGTATGACTTGGACACACACACAAATGTCTCCGTATGGAAACGGACCCTGTCAAAGCAATGCTCGGGTTGTGTTGGAAGTGAAAGGCCTGGTTCTTTAAAGCCCCGTTTTTCAATGCTTTAGAGATCACCCAATGGTGTAGTTCTTCTTTCTAAAACACGTACAAAAATTCCTTTAAGTGCCATACAGATTTGTTAAACTGGTTCTGCAAGTGTTCCAGAATTGATTTTAATAAATTCATGAACAAATTTATTCTCATACAGACTCATTTGAGATCACTTAATATTCATTTATGCATTAAAATGTTTAGTCATGTAGTTTATGGACAAAAAGATGACATAACACAGTGTTAGTCTCAAATCTGGATAGTCAGATCCAAAAATGAACCCTTGTGAATGAATAATGATCTACTTTTCAAAGATATCTCTCGCTATTTATACTGTTTGTCTTTTATTTTATAGCTAATAAGTTAACTGTAAATGGATGTGATCATCGGAGGCAAGAAAAGAAAGCTGGGTACAGAAGTCTCTCTGCTTCGCTGAAGCGCTAGTTTACTCTGACTCTCACTGTGGCTTTGAGTGAGTCACCTTCCGGGGCTGAGTTCCCTAATCTGTAAAATGAGAAAGGTTTGTCACACGATTCCTGAGCTAGATTAGCCTAAATAAGCTACTTATAATTCCATTTCATCACTTACGTTAGAAATAAATAAACGAACTTCATATGGATCCTCAATGTAAATTCGCATTATTAAATCAGTATTTCCTATATCAGGTACTCTCAATTATAACTGGGTTTAGGTTTACTAAAAAGCTTTTTAGCAAAAGGAAGACTAAAACTCATCCGTGCACAGGGAGGGCCCTGTTTGAGCAAATCTCACCAGAGGTAAGAAACTCCGCCCAGTGCGAGCTAGCATCCAAGGAGACCGGACACCACTCTGCCAGAGAAGCAGCCGTCTACTTAACCGGCACCGGCACCGAGAGAGCCGCTTTCAACACAGCACCTCACACATGCTCTTCATCTGACTACATGTCTGAAGTGAGACTCTCTGGTATTCTAGAGGGTTCTGGAAACAGGTAAAGCAAGGCAATAGAAAAGGACAGGACATGATGCAGCACAGGAGAGAATTTTGGTCTCTTGACTACCCTGTTACTATTAATAGCTCTGGACTCATACGGAGCACATAAGAATATATGATGAGGTCACAAGCACCGTCTGTGGTATGGTTTACTTTAGATCACAAACACTCAGAAATCATTACTGAACTGGAAACATGGTCTAGGTCTACAGAGATTAACCAGTGTTCCCATCGGACTTAAACACATGGCTCACTCTTCCTGGTGAAAAGGAGCCATCAAGTTTGCACATGGCCCGTTGTTGCCTCTGTCCTCCCTACCTACCACCCCCAGATGCTGCCTAGGAGTTAATGTGGAAGAAGAAAACTCATGAAAAGGAAGAGCAGAAGCCTTATTTCCATCAACATAAGCAGTCATTGTTCATAACACTATAATATTTTTATTTTACTGTTACATTAGCCAAACTTCTACCAAGATTCGTTTGGTAGCCAGCATTCTCTTTTAAAAAGTATAGAATCCTACTTCATAATTCAAAAAGGAGGAAGGACAGCCTGGCAGGTGTGGCTCAGTGGTTGAGCATCAACCTATGAACCAGGAGGTCAGGGTTCAATTCCTGGTCAGGGCACATGCCCTGGTGGCGGGCTTGATTCCCAGTGGGGGGATTCAGGAGACAGCCGGTCAAAGATTCTCTCATCATTGATGTTTCTCTCCCTCCCTATTTGAAATCAATAAAAACATATTTTTAAAAATTAAATAAAAGTGAGAAAGGGTTAAATAGAAAGACAACATTTCTTATCTAGTAGCTTTCCTCCTAATTCCGGAGATAAATTCCACAGAAAGTGTCTGAGTTTCTCGGTTAGTATGAAAAGGGAGAAAACTAATTTAGCAACATGGAATATTTCAGGGAACAAAGCTGATCTGGAAAAGGTATCAAAGTTGGAGGAGAGGTCAGGTGGGCCCTAGGAGGGAGGGAAAGGGAGGTAATGCCACGGCCAAGGGCAAATGTGACATCTTTCAAAAACCGCCTCCTGACAATTTCAGAAAGGAGAAAGAAATGTTCTTCTCAATAACCTGGACTAGTTTAGAAATACAATTTTCATTTATAGCATTATTATCTAAGGGAATTTTATATTCTGAGTTTCAAATAACCAATCCTATATAATAAAAGGCTAATATGCAAATTGACCAAACAATGGAATGACTGGTCGCTATGATGCACACTGAACACCAGGGGGCAGACGCTCAATGCAGGCGCTGCCCCCTGGTGATCAGTGCGCTCCCACAGGGGGAGCACCTCTTAGCCAGAAGCCAGGCTCATGGTTGGCAAGTGCGGACAGTCGGACATCCGCCAAGGGCCCCAGGACTGTGAGAGGGCGCAGGCCAGGCTGAGCCCCCCACCCCAGGGCATGAATTTCATACACCAGGCCTCTAGTTTAATAAATAAATGTTTAATAATAAATCTTAAAAGTAGGAGACTGCTCATAATGCTCACTTCAATTTTCTGTGATTATCTGTCCTGGTGGGGTTTTTTTCTTTTTTTGGGGGGGAGGTTGAGTTATGGACGAGGCACAGAACTGGAAAGATATGTGGGCTAATATTTTCTTCTGTGCTTTTGTTTTGCATGAAGCCACCAACCAAGCTGCTCCCCAGGACATGCGTGCGAGTGCTGCAGCCGAAGGGCAGTGCTGCCTCTCCCCTGGAAAACCACCCGACCCAGTGTGCTGCTCAGACCATCTCTGCCCTGGCATGGGAGGGACAGCCTGCCGCGCGAGGACTTCCCATTCCCCCGAGGCTTTCTCAGTTGGCCCAGCAAGCTTTCAGGTACTAAGTGGGGACTGCACTCCTCAGCTCTGTCGTAATTAATTCCTTCAGACATCTAGGGCATATCAAGCTGACCCTTGTTTGCTGGCAGCTGTGTTCTGTTTTTAATTTAATTAACTGGAAAACCTTGATTTATACTTTCAATAAAAACTATATATATATATTTTTTTAATATATTTTATTGATTTTTACAGAGAGGTAGGGAGAGGGATAGAGAGTTAGAAACATCGATGAGAGAGAAACATCAATCAGCTGCCTCCTGCACACCCCCCACTGGGGATGTGCCCGCAACCAAGGTACATGCCCTTGACCGGAATCGAACCTGGGATTCCGCAGGCCACAGGCCAACGCTCTATCCACTGAGCCAAACTGGCCAGGGCCAAAACTATATTTTATTCTAAGTAAAGCCACATCTTCATGAAAGACCTCTAGGAGACTCAGCTACCATCTCCTGCAGCTCAGAGGCACATATCCCTCAAGCCCGTGGTCGGCAAACTGCGGCTCGCGAGCCACGTGTGGCTCTTCCACAAAATACCACAGCTGGGCGAGTCTATTTTGAAGAAGTGGCATTAGAAGAAGTTTAAGTTTAAAAAATTTGGCTCTCAAAAGAAATTCCAATCGTTGCACTGTTGATATCTGGCTCTGTGGACTAATGAGTTTGCTGACCACTGCCACAGGCTAATCTGAATTTCTCCTGCTCATCCCCAGAACCAGGCTGGCAAATGGCAACAGACAAACAGTTCAGCAACATCTTGACTGTCCTGAGCAATTAACTCCAAACTCCAGGAGGACATGCTAACGGTCTACCCCCAGGTGCCTCCCTCTACACGACAAGGACAACAGCTGTATTATTACCAACGACTGGGATTTCCAGGCTCGGCAGGGTTCCCGCTTGTCCTGTCCTCTTCAGCAGCAGGAGAGCCCTCATTACTCCAATAGCGGAGGCCATCGCCCAGCTGATACATTCTTTCCAGGTAGTCCCCCAAACGAAGAGCTCCTCTTCCAGCTGCTATTTTAGGGAGCCCTGTCCTCTAGACATGAACACTGCATGCACAGGCACACGCGTCCTGACGTACATACCACCTGCAGCGCGAGACAGAAAGCCTCGCTCACCTCCTTCGGGACTACGCCGGCAGCTGGCATTCAGTCCCTCCGGAATGCACTGCAGATCTCTAAAGAGCACCTGCCTGTTACATTTCTGAGTGAATTTAAATCTATTTCTCCCAGAATAATCATCTGCACCAGATACCTCCCACTGCCAGCCATGTGACCCAGTCTGCTGAACGGGCTATGTGGGCCAACACAGGAGACCATGACACAGCACTTCCATTTCTGCTGTAGCCATCTGAAGAGTGAGTCTTCAATCCTATCTCAGTTAAAACAAGAGAGAGGGGCAAATTTTAAGAGGAGTCTCAATACCTAATGCCCCCAATCTGGAAAAAGAGAAGTGTTGTTTTTTAACTTTACTATTCACCCCATGTATTCTTCCTCAGTCCAAGACAACAACAACAACAACAAAAAATCAGCTTGCTTACACCTATCCAAGACTTATTTCTACCCACTTCAACTCCCTACAGGCTTGCTTAAAACCACCAGCTCCCTGCCTGCAGAGGGCAGGAAGGAGAGCCAGGGCAACATGGCACGTAGGCCGGGGCTGGGCCTGCGAGCACCAGCCGAGAGGGGACGAGGGCAGCAGAGACAGTGGGTGCGGCACAACGGGCCAAGTCTTCCAATTGTGTGGATCCCGCCTCCACCTGACACATTTGCCCCATCTTCTCAAAGGGATTAAGGCAGTTGGAAGAGTCCTAACACCAAGAAAACATCCCAGTTGATTTAAAAGAACCCTAATGCCTATTAAAAATGAAAGAAATCCAAACTCTTTAGTAGGTTATCAAAGCCACAACCCTAGAAGACCCAGTCCTGTCACCGGCCACAGCCACCAGTGCAGGGCTCCCTGGAGGGTCACCCCACACCTTAGTGACAGCAGACAATGGCCACTTTACCAGCAGGCACAGGCATTGCCACTCGGTAGAGGTCAGAACGAGCCACCCTAATGTGCGCTCTGTGGTATATGGACTGCTTTGAACCCTGAGGACTCAAAAGAAACGTCTGCTGCCTCCTTGTCTAGAAGCTAAATTAGGAACCTGGCCCTGGGTAAGAGTTAAATCAGACATGGCCTTCTACCTATCTATACGGCAGGAAAACGAAGAATTCCTGAACATGTGCTCTGCACAGTGACCTGGGCCATCAGGACCTCATCCCGCTCAGGAGGTCCTGTGCACCCACCTTCCGTGCATGTGGGGGCTCTGACGCTCATGCATGCAGGGCTCCCGTACAAAGGTCTGTACTAAATGTGCTTATCTCCCTCGTTCACGGTCCCATGTCTCCTTGCTGTCAGACCGGCCCCCCTGAGGGTGAGGAAGGCTGCCTCCGCCCTCCCCGTGCTGGCGGTGCTCGCCACGGTGCACTCTCCACTCCCTCCCTGTCTGTCACCTCGAAGCCCAGGCCACACCCTATCGCCTCCCTGTGATTATGTTTTAGAATCAGTTCTCCCGGTGCCATTCAAAACCCACACACACCATCTGTACTTCTAACAGGGCAGTCTGGCTGCGCTGTAGGTTGTTTTGGCCTGCCCTCTATACTAGCTAAATGGTTCTAAAATGGTGCAACAGAAGTTAAATGTTTTTAAAGGTCTACTTTGAAATGAATCAGAGGTGTCAAAATGACAAAAACTCTTCTGAACTGGAAAAAGAATAAATCGAGTCAAGACTGAAGGATCTTCACTAATTAAGAATATTTATCTCATTTCTTCTACTTTCCAAACAGATGCCAGAGCCATCATGGAGAGAAAGCCAACAGGCAGTCACCACACCAGCCAGCTCTCCATGCGGCTCATCTGATCACTATGAGGCCGGGCCGTAAAAATAGCTCTGCTGTAGAGAAGCACAACAACATGATGCAACGTGGCAGCAACAAACAGGCTTTCATACGAGAGATTGCTGCCACCATCGATGTGAGTTAGCATCACTGTGTCAATATTAGAACTTGTACATCATTAAGATGTTAAGTCTCTATAGTACCAGCTCACATCTCGGTCCAAGGATAATCAATTATGTAATGTTAGGATGACTCAGTGCTGGAGAAGTTGATAAAGGGAAGAGCCTTCACACCTCACTAGCTGTTAGCTTTTAAAAACGGTTTCATTTAAGAAAGCCTCTCCATCGAGCAAAGTGAGTTCCCTCTGAAGAGCAGAGCCGCAGTACGCCATGTTTCAGGGGCCCTTCGTCAGGCAGTCTGGCTGAGGGGAGGGACAGAGCTTCCCAGGCTTTTCTGGGGAGGGAGCGTCTCCCTGCTGGGCCGCAGGCAGCTAACCCTCTAGCAGGACGGGGTGGGAATGACGGGGAGTGGGCACTCCCTGGTGAAGGGAGTCTAGGCAGGGCACCAGCACCATCTTCTGCAAAAGGACCACCTGTGTCACAAGAAGCACAGCAGGTTGGAGCAGCATAGAAATCCCAAGCAAAACAGACTCTAAGCAAAAGGAAATAAAGTCACAAAAAGCTTAATTCACTAAGAAGCGTTCTCAACATTAAATATTAAGCTTGTACAGCCCAACACCAGAGCTATTTTAAAATGCATAAAACTGACAGTGCGGAGGAGGAACGGATGAGTCCTCCTTCAGAGGGGGTACTGTAGTACACCTCTCCCCGCACTGACACATCACGCAGGCAGAGCTCGGTAAGGACGTGCCGCTTCGACAGCTCAGCACACACGCTGCAGCTAACAACTCTGTACACGGGCGCGACCATCAGGAAGGAGGCCTCCACAAGAGAACAGGCTCAGAGCAGAGCCACCACACACGCAACTTCACTAGGACAAGCGCGGCCCTGTGAGCAAAGGAAAGGCTCTCCTTTAATACACGGTGCTGTGCCAACTGGAGAGCCGATTATTGGGGGATGTCTTTTGGGTTCTACCTCACACTGTATACAAAAATCAAAGCAGTCCTAAACATATGTGTGTGTGTGTATGTATGTGTGTGTGTGTGTGTGTGTGTGTGTATATATATATAAAGGCTAATATGCTAAGTGTCCCTCCAACCGGTCACTATGACACACACTGACCACCAGGGGGCAGACGCTCAACGCAGGAGCTGCCGTGATGCGCACTGGCCATTTACAGAGAAACAGCACCACAGACCTGGTGCTGACAAAGCAATACTCGGCTTCCCCCAAGTGGGACACAGGCCCCACCACCACCCCTGAGCGACAGCCCACCAAATCGCAGCCAACGCTGCCGAGACCCCATGGTGCAAAATGCGGCCCACAGCCCAGTCCAGCCTGCAAACAGTCACTGTGGACACCAGGTAATGATGTCACGTAGCAACGCCCGGCTTCCTCTCCCTAGCGACTAGCCTCGTTGGAGTTTCTTCAGCCCAGGAACACGACTTGCTTTATAGCCAGGTGGAAACATTTTACACTTTAACCAAATGTCTGTGAAGCGTTTTCCGTGCCCCATCTCATTTGATCCTCACAGAAGTCCTGGAGTGGGTACATAGGAGATTTGGTGAAATCCTATTTTCTTTTCATTAGCCAGAAAACGGAGATTTAGAAAGCTTAGAAACTTGACCCGACTGAAAGGAAGTAAGAAATGGTGGAACTTGAAAGTGACTTCAGGTTTTCTCACTGCACAGAATATAGTCAGACACTGCTGCAGTTAAATATTTTACCCTTTGTTCTCCCTGCGTGATCTACAATAATAATCTGCTTCGTGTTGATATTTACTGCTGTGTTGCTGACAATTACCTGAAAGAGAAGTTGGGGTGCTTCACCGGGCTGGGAAACGTTTAGCTACATCAGAAAGCAGGTCTAATTAAGCAAGTTTATTCTATATCTATAAAAGGCTAAGCTGACTCACGCATGCACGATACATATAAAGCTCTCGCTGGCACCAATCGCACCCGTGTGTTTCGGGCTGTCATTGTCAATCTTAAATTTGGTTGACACTTCTATTATAGAGAAAGGGCAAACAGCGATATTAAAATATTTCTTCTAATTAATTTCCTTTCAATGTGCATGAATCCATGCACCAGGCCACTAGTAAAAGATAAAACAATAAAGCTTTTAGAAGGTAATCTGCAGAATATCTTTAAGATCATGGGGTAAGCAAGGATTTCTTAAATAGGTCACACAAATCACTAACCATAAAAAGCTAAAAATGATAAATTGGACTACATTAAAGGTAGAATTTAAGTCCATTCAAATATACCATTAAGAGAATGAAAAGCAAGCCAAAGGTGTTAGAAAGGATGACCAGCAATGGTACTTCTCATGCACTGCTATAAACTGATTATAATTTTAGACAACAGTATGTCATTATTTATAAGGCAGAATTTCTACATTTCCTTCCCAGGCTTTCTATTTCTAGATATGTATCTTAGATAAACTCATGCATCCATGTACAAAAATGTCAGAGCAGCATTATTCATAACAAGAATCTAAAAACAACCCAAATGTATATCAATAGAGAATAGATTAAAATTCATATTAATGTAATAAAATCAATACAGCCTTGAAAATGAATTAACTACAGATATACCCCTCAACATGGTGTTACACGGTGTTAAAGGAGTTATGTATTTATATTCAAACTATTAAACATAAGGAAGGGCACAAAATTCAGGACAGTGATACACTCTGGGGGGAAATTTCAATAGGAAAAGGATAAACAAGGAGCTTAGGAAAGCCAATTTTGTAAACTGGGTTGTAAATTCATGAAAATTTTGTCTTTTTATTACTCTTTAAGTTTTGCATATATATTTTACATAAAAAAAGGTATATATGATGCCAGGCCAGCATGGCTCAGTGGTTGAATGTTGACCCATGAACCAAAAGATCACGGTTTGACTCCCAATCAAGGCACATGCCAAGTTGCAAGCTAGATCCCCGGTAGGAGGCATGCAGGAGGCAGCTGATCAGTGATTCTCTCTCATCATTCATGTTTCTGTCTCTCTCTCTCTCCCTCTTTCTTCCTCTCTGAAATCAATAAAAACATTTTTTTAAAAGGTACATATGACATCACAGCAAAAAGGAGAGGTTGTGTGCACAAGGACAGTGGAGGGAGCAAAGAGACAAGGACAGGAAGTGGAAAAAGGAAAAACAAAAAGAAAATTCCCCAAGTGGTACCAAGTTATGAAAAACAGATTGTCTTCTGATTTTTAATAGCAACACTAAATGCTAGAAAGCAATGGAGTGATGCCTTTTAAAACTGAAATTTTAGCCCAGCCCACGTGGCTCAGTGGTTGAGCATTGACCTATGAACTAGGAGGTCATGGTTCCATTCCCAGTCAGGCTATATGCCCAGGGTGTGGGCTCAATCCCCAGTGGGGGGCATGCAGGAGGCAGACGATCAATGATACTCATCATCAATATTTCCATCGCTCCCTCTCCCTTCCTCTCTGAAATCACTAAAAATATATTTTTAAAAAAATAAAAATAAAACAAAGTTTAAACTAGAGTTTTATCTCAGCCCATTTATCAAGTGAAGTCCAAGTTGCAAATTCAAACATGCAACAAATCCAAAACGTTTATTTTCCAGAAACCCTTTCTGAAAATGAACTTTCAGCACAAATTCCAGTAAAACAACAAATGAATACAGCATCATAGGAAAGCCACAGTATTCAAGTAATGGCACCATCTATATATATAAAAGGCTAAGCGACCGACCAACTGGCTGACTAGCCGGTAGGTATGACGTGCACTGACCACCAGGGGGCAGACCTCAACACAGGAGCTGCCAAGCTGCCGTGATTTGGCAGCGGCAGTTCTCAGGTGACGCACCCCGGAACCAGAGAGGAGGGAGCTCGCACTCCAGGACCCCTTGGGGGATGTCGGAGAGCCGGTGTCGGCCCCCTGCCGGAAGGACCCCACTCACTCCACAGATGCCCTTCAAGCCACGGCGCCACCCCAGGTGTGGCTGGCCAGGAAGGGGCCACGGGAGGTTGGCTCCAAGGCGTGTCCGGCCCATTTCGCCCAGTCCTCCCCACCGGCCACCTTTTAATTAATTTCCTTTCAATGTGCACGAATCTGTGCACCGGGTCACTGGTTAGGATGATGGCAATGCACTGGGTCTAGAAACAACTATCTAAATTTTGTTGTTGTTGTTCCTCACCTAGAATATGTTTTTCCATTGACTTTTTAAAAAAAATTTTATTGATTTCAGAGAAAAAGAAAGAGGGAGAGAGAGAAAAACAATGATGAGAGAGAATCATTGATTGCCTGCCTCCTGCACACCCCCTACTTGGAATCAAGCTCACAACCCAGGCATATGCCATGACCAGGAATTGAACTGTGACCTCCTGGTTCATAGGTTGATGCTCAACCCCTAATCTACAACCAGCCGGGCTCCATTAACTTTTAGAGAGAATGGGATGGAGAGGGAGAGACAGAGAGAAACATCCATATGAGAGAAAGACATAACCACTGAGAAACTGGCTGAGGATCAACTGTCCAAAATTAACCTTTCCACAAACAGTATAATTTTCAAAAGCTGGAAGACCTTACCTATGTGTACAGATGCCATACATTTTTCTAGCAACAAGGAAAAAAAGACAAGTAAAAATTGGGGAGAGGGAGGTTACTGGAGGGGAACTCACCAAGAACTTTTGACTCAAATACAATGCAACCTGTACCGTGGCATTATTTTGAGCTCATTATATCTTTTAAGAAAAGAATGCATTTAATACTTAGAACATTCTCATCAGATTTACTAACACAAGATAGATTCATGAAGAATTAAGGTGTAAAGGGGTGTATATGTACTCTATCACAGAAAAAAAGGGAGGTGGGTGCTAATTCTAAAACAGTAGCTTTTGAAATCAAAGCTAAAAGGCTTTTGCTGACTCTTCAAGTTTAATCTTCAGTGGGCAGAAAGCAGAGAGAATGTTGCCTCCTCACTGGAATGTGCCTCTCTATCGGCTGCAAGTCTGCATGTGCTGACCTTTAAGAGAGTGTGAGTTTGTCTGTTCTGCCTTCTGCTAGTGGGCTGACAGACTTAACATGGGTAGACAACGACTTGGTGGCTCTGATACCGGCTTTGTCCAATATTCTACGGTATTTCCTGTACAAGCCCTGGAAGATTTTTGGCATAAATGTATTTTTAATCCTTCAAAAATAAGCAAGGCATAATAAAATAGTTTAATCCACAAATGAAATTACAAAAAAAAAAAAAAATACTGATATAACCATTGGGGGAGAGGGGGGAGGAAACTCCTAAGTATAGCAAGCACCAAAGAGTTTACAAACTAAGATTACAAAGACTTCTAAACTAAATTTCTTCTAAGAAATTCTGGAGTAAATTCTAACGGAAGCTACAACCACATCACGCAGCAGGAGGAAGATTTTGGTGGTGAATCTAGAATCGAGGAACGTGCAGACGGCACGGGAGTGAGGCAGGCCGCGCTCAGTGCCAGTCCTGTGCCTTCTCTCCGAGCGCAGCAAGCCCTCTGCCCTGCCCCCCCCACCCCCACCCCAGTGACCAGCTGAGCCGTCTGTGAGCCGTCTGACTGGCTTTGTCGGTGGAATGCAAGATGCAGGCGCGTGCTTCACCACCACATGGAAGAAGCTCGTCCCGGCTGGTGCTCTTTGCTCTCCACCAAGTAAACAGAAAGGGTCCAGTGGAAGCTCCAAGACACCGGATGGAAGGAACCGGAATTCTTCAATCATCACAGGAAGCAAGACATAAACCTTTGCAACCAAGGCTGTGGGTTCAATGCCCCATCAGGGCGAATACAAGAATCAACAATGAACTCATAAATAAGTGAAACAACAAACTGATTTCTCTCTCTCTCTCTCCTTTCCTCTACCTGTAAAATCAAAAATTTTAAAAAGAAATAAGCCCTAATTGTGTGAAGCCATTAAAATGTTAGATAAGTTACAGCAGATAGCATTAATTACCCAATTAATACGAGGATCTTACATATCTAATATCCTCATTTTACAAATAAAAAAAAATTATTGATAAAGAGACTTTCCAAAAATTACACTAATAGAAGAACCAGGTTCGTCTTTTGTTCTAAGACCACAAAAAAGGCAGTAAAATAGACAGTTCCCCATTAACATGAGAGACCTTAAATTTCTACAGAAATGCTTGTGGAAGTCTTACAAGACATCCATCCCAATTACTATGACAGACACTGGCTCTCTCATTTGGACATGTATTCGTAAAATGTGGCTGAAATTATTAGAGATTTCATATATCACAACAGACTATGTGATGTGGCGTCAGATATGTGATGCAGAAGGAGACAACTCTGGTGATTACACATGCAATATTCGTGGAATTGTACACTTAAAACTCACATCATCTTACTGACCAAATCACCCAGTAAACTTATTAAAATGAAAAAGTACGTGCATAAAAATTAAAATAATACAGAGTAGTTTCCTCTCATATTTTAGAACTAGTAAAGTAAGATCCAAAGAGTTTTCCCCTTGCCCAAAGGCATCCAGCTCATTAGGGGCAAAGCTAAAATCAGAACCAAGATCTTCCAACTGCCAGCCACCCACAGCTCCCTCGCCGGGGGGAGTACGGCCCAACCTGCCAGAGAAGCACCTGTCCAGGTACAGGTGGAAAGCCAACATCAAACGGCCCGCCGGGCAGCGGTCCGGAGTGTTTTGGAAAAACTGTGCCACCATCTCAAAAATCGGGTATTTTTGCATGAAAATAGATTGACAGCTTCTTTCAAAAAAAGATCAGACAACTAGCATGCATTCCCACTCAGCAAGAATAAACTGGAGCTGAGAAGTAACTGCCTTGTGTGCACACCCACTCAGGGTACGTAGCACAATCTTATTCCAAGCCTGCTTCTCTCATTCACTTTAGCTGTAAGGATACTGTAGGAGTTTAATAAGAGATTCCTGCACTAGAGATATTTAATCATAAACTCTAAACAGTTCTTATGGTAGTAGATTTTGGCCAGGGTTTAGTGGCTGGGTTTAAGCACAAAGTGGATATACAGGAAAGATGGGAGAAAGAAACAAATTTAAAAAGCCACCTACACCCTAGATGATTTGGCTCAGTGGATAGAGCGTCGGCCTACGGACTCAAGGGTCCCAGGTTCGATTCTGGTCAAGGACACGTGTGAGGTTGTGGGCTCAATCCCCAGTGGGGGGCATGCAGGAGGCAGCTGATCAATTAATCTCTCTCATCATTGATGTTTCTATCTCTCTCTCCCTCTCCCTTCTTTTCTGAAACCAATAAAAATAAAAAAAATAAGCCCTAACCGGTGTGGCTCAGTGAATAGAGTGTCGGCCTGCGGACTGAAAGGTCCCAGGTTTGATTTCAGTCAAGAGCATGTGCCTTGGTTGCAGGCACATCCCCAGTAGGAGGTATGCAGCAGGCAGCTGATCAATGTGTCTCTCTCATCTATGTTTCTATTATCCCTCTCCCATACTCTCTGTAAAAAAATCAATAAAATATATATTTTTAAATAAAATAAAAAATGAAATTTTAAATAAAAAATAAAATAAAAAGCCACCTACTATTCAGTGGTAATTCCTTTAGAGCATAATCAGAACTTGGCTCATACATCCAAAAGGTCTTACTTTCCTAGGAAGCAACAGCCACTGTCCTTTTTCAAGAGCTTTAGTCAAGGACATGAAGAACTGTCCCGACCCCTCCACTTCAAGGAAAAGGCAAGAACGCATGCTCATACTTCCTAAGTTAGGAATCTCAATGGTTTAAAGTCCTTGTGTTATAGCTACAGACCACTAGTGTGATGCCATTTTTAAAGTATTTTTAAGACTTAGTACTACTATATTGCAATGGAACCACAGTAAAAGTAGGCACAAAAGAGAAAAGACTGGGAGAATAACGTCTGAATTAGGAACAAACCTAATTTTCCCATAAATACGGCATTCCCATTCCTTGCAAACAGAGCGTTTAACTGAAATCGTTGGGGGACACTCCAGGAAGCAATGCGCTCCCAGTGCTCAGGTCTTGGTTCCAGTACCTTCTCTGGTAAAGGAGCCAGGACTCCTTGGAGAAGGAGCTAAATCTAGGACTGGGGCAGCAAATGTACAAGCAGAGCTGAAGCATCTCGTAATGTGAGAAAGCTCGGAAATTACTTTAAAAAATTAATAGGGGCATGCGCAAAGAACACAGGAGTCAACTGAAAGAGCTTCCAATGACCAAAGGTGGAACATAAGCAACAAACTCTGGCATTGGAGTGCAACCAAAAATATGCAATTAGCCGGCCGGCATGGCTCCATGGTTGAGCGTCAACCTATGAACCAGGAGATCACAGTCGATTCCCAGTCAGGGCACATGCCTGGGTTGCGGGCTCGATCCCCAGTGTGGGGCATGCAGGAGGCAGCCAATCGATGATTCTCTCTCATCATGGATGTTTCTATCCCTCTCCCTTCCTCTCTCTCTAAAAGTCAATAAAAACATAATCTATATATACAATTAACACTGATGAATCCATACTGATATAATTAAATAAATATATCTTCGATGAAGAAAAACTCCAGAGCAACATGGATTCCACCCTCCAGGGCGGGAACATCCATCAACCCTGATTCCTTAAGTGTGCGCAGCACACAGTGACCTCCTTCCGAAGAGGACAATAAGGGGAGGAAGGAAGAGGAGAAACCTGACAAGCACTACCTAAGCCAGGTGATCAAGATTGGCATGTAATTGAGGTCATGTTGACAGTATGTACCCTTGACATGATATGATGAAATGGCATTTTACCTCTGTAATCTTCCTCTCAAAAACCAGAACCACAGCCCTGGCTGGTGTGGCTCAGTTGGTTGGGCTGTGTGTGTGTGTGTGTGTGTGTGTGTGTGTGTGTGTGTGTGTCTCCAGTCTAAACATAAGAAAAAGATCAGCTAAATCCCACTTGAAGGATAGTCTACAAAAATGTCAGAGCAGTACTCCTCAAAACTGCCAAAGTCATCAAAAAAAAGTCATCAAAAATCAATTGGGCCTGGCCAGTGTGGCTCAGTTGGTTGGAGTACCGTCCAGTAAACCAGAAGACGGCGGGTTCCATTCCTGGTCAGGGCACATACCTGGGTTTCGAGTTCGATCCCTGGTCTGGATGCGTGCAGAAGGCAGCGGATCAATGTCTCTCTCTCTCTCTCTCTCTCTCTCTCTCTCTCTCTGTCTCTCTCTCTGTGTGTGTGTGTGTCTCTCTCTCTCACTCCTTTCTTCCTTCCTTCCCTCTCTCCCTTAAAAGAAACCCTAAGAATAAGAATAATAAGAATAATAATAAATCAAATCTGACGCTTACTGGGTAGCTCAGTTGGTTAGAGCGTCATCCCAATAAGCCAAGGTTGTGGGTTTGATCCCCAGTCAGGGGACATAGAAGAATCAGCCAATGAATGAATCAACCAATGAATGCATAAATAAGTGGAACAATAAATTGATGTTATCTCTCTCTTTCTCCCGCCCTTCCACTCTTGCCAAAAAAAAATCAATGAAAAAAAAAAATCTGGTGAGGATTAAAAAAAAAAAAAGTGTCTTCTAAGTCTCTAATCACTGAAAACTAACTAAAGCTTCAAATCTGAGGTCCTATCACTGGTACTCTGGAAAACCAACTTAACTTTGTTGATTCACAGACCAACTCTAACAAGGACTTATTCATTTTCAGAGAAACGAAACAACTTAGCAATGTGTATCTAATATTTCCAACTGAATCACAAGACTTTAAAAAGGGCATCTGAATCCAACCTCCTTACTTTGTAAGTGAAAGAAGGGCCAAGGGCATTAACAAAGATACTTGTTCAAGGTCATCCTTGAGTCTCATCTGGAACCAGGATTTCCTCTCAGTCCTACATTCCACAGAGGAAGCAAGTGGGAGATAAGGGTATTATCGTCCTGACCATTTTCTACTCTAGGTCAGAATGCTTTCCTTTTCTCCGGGCCGACAGGTAAGTCCATGTCCGCCTAGCAGAACGAGCACCAAATAGCTGCCCTTTTCTAACTGGCATGCCTACGTGATACGGACTTTTGTCTCCTATTTACCTCTCAATTCTTGCATTGTGCCACTAGTCAATATCCCTGATGGGAAGGTGAAGCCTTGGTTAAAGTTCCTAAGTGTACAATTTAATTTGGTACTGAAAAGTGAGTATATCCTTTTTTCTCCCAGTTGGACTTAATACTTTTTTTAATTGAAGTAAAATGTACAGAACAAACAACCATTTTAAAGTGTACAATTCCATGGCATCCACCTCTCTAGTTCCAAAATGTCTTTTTCACTTTTAATTAGAGGTGCACTAATCCCAACGTAGAAGAGTTACTCCGTTTTCAATTAATTCATCGCCTCTCAACGAAGGCCTAAGCCCGGTTCCAGCCCTAAGTGTATCCTGAACCCCTTTATCATCCTAATCTCTTTCTACACGTGGCAGCAGAGTGCACAGGGATGGTGCCAAGCACCTCTCACCTTCCCTATCAGTGGTATTCTATCACACAGAAAACCACACTCCGGCCCTGCACAACCAAAGTCAGGGTATTGTGTGGTGAGCCTACCCAGCAGGCTTAGTTTCAACAAATACTTTGACATTACAAACTACTTAGGAAGGAATGACCTCATCCTACTGATCCAACAGCAAACTTTATCAAAAAGCTTTTTGTTACAAGCTGTGATAACCTAGGAAACAAGATCTATTTTTACTATCTGGGCAACAAAAAGAAAAAAAGAAATCATAGGGGGAAAAACAGCTCATATATTGACCATTTCTAAAAATCACTTATTCTACAGAATTTTCCCCTTTCTTTGGTATTTCACTACAAGTGAACAAAAAAACCTTTCAGAATTACTTAATGCCAGTAAAAAAATAACTGTAACAATTGTTTTATTGTAAAACTTTAAGGTCCTATTCTAGTCCCAATATTGAACCTACATTGGGTATGACTTGTAGGAAAAAACAAGGATTCCTCTCCAGCATCACTTCAACACTGACTGAGTGCTTATATTTTAGATACTCGTCACTTTACACATATTAATTCGATTAATATGTTGAATAATTCTAGTATGTAGGTGTACTATTTCCGTTTAAAATGAGGACACTAAGGCCCTTAGTGGTTAAATAACTTGCAATTATTTTTACAGCAATAATTGCTGTATTGAAGCAGAGCTAAAATATCATTAAATACATTGAAAAGTCAGAAGCAATATAAACATTCTCTCCCGCCACCTCCACCTACAATCCGATAGCCCCACTCCCAGCCCCAAACAGATAAGAAGACATCCACAACTGAGAGGTCAAGGGTAGTGGGGAGAGGAAAATGAGCAGCCAGTACACTGACAAATATGAGGCCTTATCTCCCTCTATGACATTTGTGGACAAAGGGGCCACACGCTGACCTGACAGCTCAGGGGAGGCCTGCATGGCCGTCTTGCAAACTCAGAGACCTAAAGTCACCACAAAGGATGGTCTGAAATTAAACTTGAACTAAACGCAGTGATGGTGGGCAGTTACGTCCTAGGCCGGTATCTTCACTGACAAGGTCAACCTTTACCTTAACTGAGCCTGTCTTTTTGCATCTGTGATAACAGACCCTTGAAATGTCTGGGTGACTGGTAACCTCCCTTTTTCCGGAGCCCCTGGGGCACAACCAAATGTGGTGGGCACCAGGACAGATACCACCAATTCCTTCATTATCATGTTAACTGTTCCTGCACCCACCTAAGTGTGTGTCCATCATTTCACTCTTTATCCAATCCCAGGGGTTTCCCACCGCTTTGCTTTATTCCCCCTCCCTAATCTATCACCAATGGATTTCATGGAACCCACCTACGTCCCTCCAGTGATTACAATGTACAAATACAAATGTAACCCGCCATTCTCCGGAGCATTATCTCAATTTGTTGAGGTTCTGCTTCCCGGCATATGTCGACAGTTTGGCTCAAATAAACTCACAAAAATTCTTTACAGGTTTCAATGGTTTTTTTTTACATTAACACATTAGATGTTCCAGATGGGGAAGGGTTAGCACACAAAAAGATGTAGGGAAAAGCGGGTTTTTAGAAAAGCAAAATCTCAGTATTATTTCACCATTGTCCGAGCATCTGGGAAGCATAAGCAATCTAGTCACTGGCCCAGCTGGTGTGGCTCAGTGGTTGAGTGTCGACCATGAACCAAGGGGTCACTGGTTCGATTCCCAGTCAGGGCTCATGCCTGGGGTTATGGGCACGATCTGCAGGTGGCAGCCGATTGATGATGTTTCTCTCTCATCGATGTTTCTCTCTCTATACCTCTCTCTTCCTCTCTCTCTAAAAATCAATTTAAAAAACATTTTTTAAAAAAGTGTTCTCTGCTGGGGGAAGAGATGTTTTGTCTGGCTCTCCTAGAGTTTAGATGAAATAGCCCCAAACCCTATTCCTTTGTCCTAAATCCATTCTCACCCATCATCCTTCCCGTTTAGAATAAGCCCACGTGGGTTGGGGTGGGAGGAAGGAATCCAACAGGAAAAGGTGGCACTCTAATCACTCAAGTCGGTCTCATTTGAAAAGTCCGCCTCTAAAGTTGAAGATTATAACCTAGACCTTACGGCAGGTAACCAGTTAGCTCCCCTTACCAAACCACTAGCGACCTCACCCCCAAGAGTAATCTCTTTCAGCGTCTAGTGAAGAAATAAAGCTGCCGCCCACGAGCACTCATCACCTGTTAACTTCACCACTCCTATCGTTTTCATTCTTAAAAAAGACGTGACTCATCATATATAGCTGGGTACTCCAAGCCCATGGATGCGCCTTCTCTCTGCTTGTCTCCAGCAGGCACACTGCCAGGCAGGGAGCCAGGCCATCCGCTCTGCAGAGGGCGTGCACCCCCACACCTGGCCGAGCAGCTGCTCCTGCTCAGGAGGTGGTCAGCGGTCCAGCTCTGCTCTAAACACTCGGGGAAACGCACAGCAGATCGGGAGCAATGTTTAGAGTGAATCACCCTAGATTTGCATGTGTCAGAATGCATGTCAGAATCAACTGGCTGAGGTGCTGATGTCAACTTTACAGAGAATCCACAGCAAAGGTAAGGAACAAAGCGAACAATCTCTTCTGGTTTATGGACCAGCTCTGACATTCCAAAGGTGATTGTTGTCTTCAAGTCAGAGAAAAGGAGAAGATGGCTACAAAGACCACTGGAGATAAAGACTCGAGTTTGGGTGCTGAAGACGAAGTGGAGTGTGGCTCTCTGAAATGCATCAAGCTTTCCCCGATCTCAGCTGACCTCCCCACCCTGTGCCCGCATTCAGTGAGGACAGGAACACAGTCACAAAACATAATCCGAAAAGGAAACAAGTGAACTCCAGCACACAAAGCTCTGAGGACAGTAAGGAGTGTCCCAGGAAGAGGAGAGCTGTTACAAAGCCCTAGCACCTCCCTTCATCTCCTGACCACTGCCGAGACCCCGTGCCCTCAGGACTAATCAGACAGAGTGTAACATGAATGGGGGGGGGGGGGGGGGGATTGAGAAAAAAAGAAAAAAACTCAAACAAGTGAATGAGTGGATGAGTACATCCATACCCTGAATCAGAAATAATTTATGTCAAGTCTTCCTCTTCAATCCAAAAATAATTTTTCTCGCTTAATAACTAAAGTGCCATTTTTCTATTCCACCTTTTCAAGACCCCCCTCCATGATCTCATCTCTATGAAAGCCTCATGACTTGCAGAGCTTCTAGTACACGACTGACAAACCACTATTACGTGCCTATTCCCCTTCATAAACTGCGAGCTCAAGAACAAGGGTTTTCCGTGCTCTGTGGGTGTTCACCAGCACCGAGCCCAGTTCCAGGGACATGGTAGATACAAATAATGTAAAGTAAAATGTGCTGCACATTTTTCTACTTGAGGTCTTCAATTTTTCTCTTGTGATCACAACCCATGGGGGAAATATTCATTTTATTCACACAAATTTACTTACACACACATTCACATATAAGTGAAATAGAAGTCTGTATGTAAAAATGTATTGATATCTTCTGTTCCTGCTTTTTTTTTTTTTAAGGATTGCCTGTGACCTACAATTTGAAATTTTCAATTCTAGTAAAAACCATCTCCTAAGAGAAGGAAGTACAAAAGTAAAAGCTGTTTTCAAACTTCAGTGTGCAAGTTCCCTGGGAAGATGGTTTAAAATACATTACAGCCCTGGCAAGTGGTTCAGTTGGTTGGAGTCGACCCATACACCAAAAAGGTTGTGGGTTCTATTACTAGTCAGGGAAGCAACGATCCATGTTTTTCTCTCACATTGATATTTCTCTCTCTCTCTCTCTCTCTCTCTCTCTCTCTCTCTTTATCCCTCCTTCTCTTTCTCTCTCTCTCAAATCAATAAAAATATATCCTTGGGTGAGGAATGAAATACATTACAAAGTTCTTTTCCCAGAATTTGGTTTGATAAATCTGGGTATAGGCCCAGGAATCTGCATTTCAAAGTAGCCCAACTGGTTCTGATATAGATGCTAAAACTATCTACACAAATAAAAGAGTGAGATTCAAATTGACCGTACCTCATGATGCCCACCAGCCAATCAGGAGTGACTATGCAAATTAACCCAAACAAAGATGGTGGGTTAATTTGCATATGCAGGCGCTGAGCGGCTAGGAGTGGGGCGGGACGCTTGCGTCGTCGCCATGGCAACGATGCAGGCGTCCCACACGGCCCCAGCTGCTCCAGGCCTCTGTGGGAAGGTGGAAAGGTGGCTCCGGGCCAGAGCGAAGGCGGTGTCGGCAGCCAGGGGAAGGAAGGCCCATTCTTGCACGAACCTTTGTGCATCGGGCCTCTAGTACTTGGCATAAAGATACCTACAGTCGATGACTTAAGATTTAGTCTCAACAGTCAGGGTTTCAACTCTTCTCCTAGGAAACTACAGGTTAACCAAGTATCTGCAGAGGTTCCTGCCTTGCTAATAGGTTGGTTTTTCATCTGAAAGCCGGCTCAACAATCCTTTTATAGACTTCCTCTAATGCAATTTGGTAAACCTTGAAAATGTAACTGTTCCTCTTAACTGTGGCTCTTCTGGCTCTTCCCACCAAGAAAAAAAAAAGAATGATATGAATGAAAGGCATTTTTGTTGCAAGTCCTTTGCTTTAAAACTGAAAGGGCTTTTGAAAACCAGTCACACTGACCATACAAGTGGCATATGCAGTCACCAGTTTGGAACTCCTAAGCACAAGTGGCCTAAAAAGTGATCGCTAATAGCGCAAAGTCTGACCACAAACTGCTTGAAAGCCAATGCTGAAATCAAGTTTCTGTCAGAGCACCCTACGATACAAGCCTCCATTTCTTGTAATTACAAGCCAGTAAGAAGATCCTGAATTCTTGAAAGTTTTCAATTCAACAAAGTCAATATTAAAAGAGCACAAAACACTTGCAAATTAACAATCTAAAAATGAAATTAAGGCCCAGTCCCCGGTTTGATTCCTCCGTTTACATGCCACGGTTGCGGGCTCGATCCCCAGTGGGAGCTGTGCAAGAGGCAGCCTATCGATGATGTTCCTCTCTCGTCGATGTTCCTATCTCTCTATCCTTCTCCCTTCCTCTCTCTCTAAAAATCAATTAAATCTTCTTTTTAAAAAATAAAAAATGAAATTAAGAATGCTATTTCACTTACAAAAGAATACTTAGAAATAAATTTAACAAAAGAAGTGCAAAATTTATACCCTGAAAAAAATTTGATTCAGGATAAAGCACAGTGGGTAAGAAAAACACAAATTTAAAAGCAATGTGATATAATATACACCCATATAGGAAAAAGCCTTAGTGTACACACATTCAATAAAATATTGAAATTTAAATGCAAGTACAGAAAGTACAAAACTGAAAGTACAAAATTATAAATTTAAGGTATGTGAAGTGTTGTTTTTTTAAATATATACATATATATATATATTTATATATATTTTTATATTTTATTGATTTTTCACAGAAAGGGAGAGGAACAGAGAGCCAGAAACATCGATGAGAGAGATACATCGACCAGCTGCCTCCTGCACACGCCCCACCGGGTATGTGCCCGCAACCAATGTACATGGCCCTTGACCGGAATCGAACCTGGGACCTTTCAGTCCGCAGACCGACGCTCTATCCACTGAGCCAAACCGGTTTCGGCTTAAATATATTTTATTGATTTTTTACAGAGAGGAAGGGACAGGGATAAAGAGCTAGAAACATCGATGAGAGAAAACATCGATCAGCTGCCTCCTGCACACTCCCCACTGGGGATGTGCCCGCAACCAAGGTACATGCCCTTGACCGGAATCGAACCTGGGACCTTTCAGTCCACAGGCCGACGTTCTATCCACTGAGCCAAACCAGTTAGGGCAAGGTATGTGAAGTTTTTATTTAATGAGCTGTCTGCTCTTTTTATTTTAGGAACTATAAAAAAAAAGGGGCACAACTATTAGAATACCTAAAATAAAAAACAGTGACAGTATCAAATGCCAGTGAGGATGCAAAAAAACTGGATCTCTATTATACACTGGTGGGGCTGTAAATGGGCACAGCCAACTAGAAAAGAGTTTGACAGTTTCTTTAAAAAAATAAACATACATGCCCAGCCGATATGGCTCTGTGGTTGAGCATCAATCTCTGAACCAGGAAGTTGAGGTTCGATTCCGGGTAGGGACACATGCACGAGTGGGGATCCTTGAATGATTCTCTCTCATCGAGGTTTCTATCTCCCTCTCATTCTCCCTTCCTCTCTGAAATCAATAAAAATATATTTAAAAAATAAATATACACTTACCATACATCCCAGTATTCACTCTTAGGTATTTATCCAAAAGAAAATTCAAAAATCTATACACAAATGCTCATAGCACTTTATTCATAACAACAAAATATGAACCAACCCAAATGGCTTTCAACAATGTAAGACTACACACACAACATCCACACTTAGCTCTAAAAAGGAACAAACTATTGATATACAAAACAACTGGGATGAGCCACAAGGGCATTATCCTTAGGGAGGGGAAAAGCTAATCTCAAAAGGTCACATATTGTACGATTCCAATTTTATGGCTCTGTCAACATGACAAAACTCTGAAGATAAAGAACAAATTAGAGGCTGCCAGGACAAGGACAGTTGAGGGAAGGGGTTTGTAAGAACCAAACACAGAGATGAATGCAGGTTAAAAATATAGTGAAAACATGCCCTAGCCGGTTTGGCTCAGTGAGTAGAGGTCGGCCTGTGGACTGAAGGGTCCCAGGTTCGATTCTGGCCAAGGGCACATGCCTGGGTTGTGGGCTCGATCCCCAGTAGGGGCGTGCAGGAGGCAGCCAATCAATGATTCTCTCTCATCATTGATGTTCCTATTTCTCTCTCCCTCTCCCTCCTCTCTGAAATCAATAAAAATATATATTTTAAACATAATAGAAATATAGTGAAAACGGAATAAGGTCTGTCGTCCAGGTAACAGTAATGTACCAGTGTCCATTTCCTGGTTTTTATATACTACAGCAAGCATGTCAAACTCGTTTACGAGGCATGCGGCCCTCCGGCTGCGAGTTTGACATGCTTGTACCACAGTATGTCACTATTTGTTCATTTATGGAACGTCCGGCCCGCGGGCCATATACGCCTGTGAAATCATTTGGACTGGGCCTGCCGAGGCGTTGGGGTGAGTTCATTAAGTGTTTGACCAGACAGAGCGGGCTGATTTTTAAGTTGATAATTCTGTATGGCCCGTGAATGATGTTATAAATATCCACATGCCCCTGGGCAGGAGGAAGGTCCCACCCCTGCAATAGAACATGATGTGCCCATAAAAAGGAATGAAGTACTGACACATGCTATAACACGGATGAACCTTGAAAACATTATGCTAAGTGAAAGAAGTTAGTCCCAAAAGACCACTTATTGCATGTTTCCGGAATAGGCCAATCTACAGACAGAAAGTAGTTTAGTGCTTGCCTAGGGCTGGGAGGTAGGGGTGGGGGAATTGAGAGTGAGTGATAAGGGGATAAATAAGGGGGTGATGGTTGAGTGAGGGTTTTGGGGGGTCTAATAAAAATGTTCTAAAGTTGATTGTGGTGATGAATGTATGACTCTGAAAATACTAAAAACCATGGAAATATACACTTTAACTGTGTGAGCTGTACAGTATGTGAATTATATAATAAAGGGTAATATGCAAATAGACCGAATGGCGGAACAACCGGAACAACCAAACAACCGGTCCCTATGACGTGGGCTGACCATCAGGGGGCGTGCGCAAAACATGGCAGGCGTGGGCCACGGAGGGATGGTGGAGCAGGTGAGCGGGGGCATCAGACCAAGGCGGGGTGCCAGTCGCTGTCATCGGGGTGAGCCTCTGGTGGTTACTGAAAATTCCTTGCTCCCATGCGCCACAGTCCCACCCGGTGCTTGCACCTGCTGTCAGCGCCAGCCCCGCTCGCACCCGCTGCAGGCGCCCAGCACTGGCCCTGATCACTCTGCACTGTCAATGGGTGCAAGCTGCGGCTGCTGGCCCCAATCCCCCCTCAGGGCTTCTCCACATCCCCCTGCTCCTGAGGGGCGATCAGGGCCAGCAACTGCCTCTCGCACCCGCGGCCAGTGCACAGTGCTGACCCCGCTTGCACCTGCAGCTGGCACCGGAGCCACCACTCACACCCGCTGCTGGTGCCCGGCACCAGTCCTGATCACTTGGCACCATCAGTGGGTGGAGTGGTGGCTCCCGGCCCTGACCGCCCCTGAGGGCTTCTCCACCTCCCCATGCTCCTGAGGGGTGATTGAGGCAGCAGCTGCCGCTCACACCCGCTGATGGCACCAGCCCCGCTCGCACTCACTGCTGGTGCTGGCCCCAATTGCTCCTCGCCGTCAGCAGGTGCGAGCGGGGCTGACGCCATCAGCGTGTGGGAGAGGTGGTGGCAGGAGTGGGGTGCTGGCACACAGGGGACGGGGGGGGGGGGGGGGGGCAGTGGGAGGGGCCAGGCGGAGGCGCAGAGGATGGGCTGAGACCCGCCCCTGTGCCTACCGCAGCCTTGCAGCCCACAGTTCCTTTCAAAGTGCACAAATTTGTGCACTGGGCCCCTATTATCTCAATAAAGCTGATAAAAATTTCTGATTCTGGATTCCACTCCGATCTAACGAATTAGAAATCAAAGGCAGAAAGCCAACACTATTTCAAAAGGCCCTCAGGTAATCGAATGAGGCTGGTCTGGGACATCTGGGCTCCACTGCCCGACAGTGACAAACATCCCAAACCACAGGCTGCAGACTGTAAAGAGGAAAGCGAGCTTGTTGGGCACTTCTCAAGGGTCAGCTGCTGGTGAAAGTTGTGAAAACTGGTGAGCTGGTAAATTTTTCCCATTTTCCTAAACTTAATTTTTATAGCATTATCTATCACTTTTGCAAAAAAAAAAAAAAAAAAGTGAATAACTATAATTATTAAGTTTTTAAAATATGATCAGTAACAACCTTACTTTCATGTTTTAACCCTTTGCACTCACTTGCTTTTTTCTCAATTCCTTTATTCTAATGCTAACCGTGTCGAGTCACACTCAACATCCAAGTGCAAAAGGTTAATAATGTCTCCATGTTAAGGTGAAAGAATAGCTTCCTAAACAAATTAAGACATATGCATATTCACGTTTCACGAAACAGAAACTGCCCAGCAGGCGTGGCTCAGTGGTTGAGCGTCGACCTATGAACCAGGAGGACACAGTTCGATTCCAGTCAGGGCACATGCCCAGGTTTCGGGCGGTCCCCAGGCAGGGCGTGCAGGAGGCAGCCAATCAATTATTCTCTCTCATCACTGATGTTTCTATCTCTCTCTCCCTTTCCCTTCCTCTTTGAAATCAATAAAATTCTATTTTTTAAAAAAGCCTTAGCCGATTTGGCTCAGTGGATAAAGTGCCAGCCTAAGGACTGAAGAGTCCAGGGTTCAATTCCAGTTAAGGGCACATGCCTGGGTTGCAGGCTGGATCCCCAATCGGGGATGTGCAGAAGGCAGCCAATCAATGATTCTTTCTCATCATTGATGTTTCTAGCTCTCTCTTCCTCTCTAAAATCAATAAAAACATTTTAAAAAATAAATAATAAAAAAGAAACAGAAACTAAAACAACTCCAGATATTATATACTATGCTCATTTGCAAAGTGATTTTTATAATTACAGTAGTTCTCCTTATCCATGAGGGATAGTTCCAAGACCCCAGTGGATGCCTGAAACTGTGGATGACAGTGAATCCTATACGTATATACTGTTTTATCCAATACACACATGCAATAAAGTTTAATTCATAAATTAGGCACAGTAAGAAATTAACAACAATAACTAATAAAATGGAACAATTATAACAATATTCTGTAATAAGAGTCATATCTTGTACTGTATTCATCCTTCTTGTGATGATGTGAGATGATACATTGCGTACATGATGAGATAAAGAGGTGGAATTTTCCATTTAACATTTTCAAGCCACGGTGGACCTCAAGTGTCTGCAACCACGGAAAGCAAAACTGCAGGTGAGGGGGGACTACGGGACTGGTTTCGATGTGACTCACACTGCAGCTACTCACATCACACAAAGAGAAAGATTTCACAAAGTGGAGGGAAATCTGAGTATTAATTTTTAACTAGACCTGTTACATGAATCTGGATCACAAATACTAAAAATCCCAATCTATGAAATCTAAACTTCCCAATAAATCTGAACACCTGGAAGTATATTACATGGCAATCAGAAAAAGTTGTACTATGGAAAAAGATTTGCCCTGCCGAGGTGGCTCAGTGGTTGCGCGTGGATCTGTGGTTGAGCGTGGACCTCTGAACCAGGAGGTCATAGTTAATTCCCTGTCAGGGCACATACCCAGGTTGCGGGCTCCATCCCCAGTGGGGGGCATGCAGGAGGCAGCCAATCAATGATTCTCTCATCCCTGATGTTTCTCTCTCTCTCCCTCCCTCTCTGAAATCAATAAAAAAATATTTTTTTAAAAAAAAAGAAAAAGGTTTAAGTCATCTTAGCTTATGTTTCGCAAATTCCAGCAGAAAACTAATGCTAGGGTTCGCTGAAACACACACTGCTAGCATCTCCTGTTCCCTCCCAGGAAAAACAAGAAAGCCATCATTATCTCCGATTTTCTTCAGGCAAGCGTAATGACCTCCTCTGGTGGTATGACGATATGAACAGACATTTTAATCACACTAGCACTTGTAAAGACATGTAGATACTTTTATTTTTCAATTTCAAAATCTAAATACCTACCCAAACACCCAGAGTTTCTGAACTAATGGCTAAATCTGGATTACTTCAAACTCCCTTTAATGAAAAAGCAATCGCTAACCACTGAGATTCCTGTGAAACCGAATAGCCTTTATCTGCACGGGAAGTCTCCTTCAGGAACTTAAACTCGGGGAGGAACACACCCCAACGATCTCCTGGACGCACACAGCACCTCCTCACTGATACCACACAAACAATGGTATTACACGTATCGACAAGGAATCAAGCTTATACTACAGTGAAATGGAAAGTTCACAAATAGTATAAACGATCCGTAAACAGTAGAAAAATATATTAAAGTGTTATTCTCTTTTATACCTTTGGTATTTTCTAAATTTTCTACATTAAATCTATATTCTTATAAATTGAAAAATAAATGTCATTTAAAAAACAACTCTGTCAAAACTCTTCTGCTCCGGTCTTTGGTCGTTCCGGCGTTTGGGCCACAGGCCTTTTATAATATAGACAGCTAAAGAGTGGAAACAACCCACTGATGAAAGAACTTTTAAGAGGGGATGAACCCTACAACGGAGTATTATTCAACCATGAAAAGGAATGAAGTACTGATACATGCATGCTACACATGGATGAACCTTGAATATTTCTAAGTGAAAAAAGCCAGATACAAAAGGCTATATATTGTATGATTCCATTTAAAGATGAGTTCAGAACAGGCAAATCCATACACAAAAAGCAGACTGGTGGTTGTTGCCAGGAGCTGGGAGAGTCGGAAGGAATGAGAAGTGACTGCTAGTGGGTTTGGGATTTCTTTGGGGGATGATGACAATGTTCTGGAATTAGATAGTGGTGACGGTTGCAAAATACTGTAAATATACCAAAAACCACAATGACTTATTTGCTTTAAAATGGCGAATTCTAGCCTGGACAGCATGGCGTGGTTGAGCATCGACCTATGAACCATGAGGTCATGGTTCGATTCCAGGTCAGGGTACATGCCGGGGGTTTCGAGCTCGATCCCCAGTGAGGGGTGTGCAGGAAGCAGCCAATCAAATACTCTCTCTCAACATTGATGTTTCTCTCTCTCTCTCTCTTCCCCCCCCCCCTGAAATCAGTAAAAAATATATTTAAGATAATAATAATGAAATAAAATAACAAATTCTATTGTATGTGAATTATCTTCATTTTTTAAATATATGAAATGACATCTACTCAAAAGATACACACACACACACACACACACACACACACACACACACACACACACACATTGGTGAAAATACCAAAAAGTACGACGTCCCCCAGAGGAGGGGCACCTGAGCTGACCCTAAGGGAAGTATGTAAGCCGGCCTTGTCCCTTGCTCCCTCCCTTCCCTTCCCCAGTTCTCTCTAAACTCAGAATCATTTACCTGTCAAACAATTACTCCCCAATAAGAATTACTCCAATCAATTATACTCAATAAGCATGTTCTACCTGTAAGAAAATGACTGAGCTCTCCTGAATCCTCCCATGTCTTTCTGTGCCTAAAAGAGAAAAGGAATTAACGCAAATGACTATCTGAGGATTTCAGACAGCTTAACGAAAATAAAACTCAGAGAGGAGTCTCTGCAGGAAGCAACTTCTTTCTGAAGAGTCTCTATTCTCCACTCCCACTATCACCCATCCCCAATCTCCCCTAATTTTTTCCATTTTTCCTTCTTTAGAATGAAAAAGCTTTCCATTTTTTCCACAGCAGTCTCAACATGTGGGGGTGGGGAATAGTGAGACAAAAGCTATAGCTACTTTACATCTGAATAACTTATGTCAGAACCTATACGTGGTCATGATAAAGAATCCTATAACCTAACTTCAACCAATAATCAATGACTACCGTTAGAAAAAACTAGTTGTGCCTTCAGAGTAGTAAGATATAAAACATTTCACTAGTAATTACAATTTGGCACACAAACTATAGCAGAAAATCAGAACCAAGATCTCCTGGAACTACTAAAGTCATACAAGTCAGAAGTAAGAAGAAAATAAGGCATGAAGTTTTGTCTCATTGCATACTAAGATTTTATTTTGGCACTCTCTAGGTATTTCCTTAGCCTATTCAAGTAAAAAAAAGAAAGAACGTATCAAAAGTATAGACATGGGGAGGATAACAAAGGTACATGGGAATAGAATGAGGATTCCAAAAATATCCTTTGGAACAACAGAGAGCAAGAAAATAAGAATTTAAAAAAATCAACCACACAGGTTCTGAAAGCAAATTAAAAAATAAAAAAGAAGAAAAGCCAGCCAACTAAAAACAAAGACTTGGGTTAATATCAGTTCTAGAGAAAAGGACCTAGAGGTGAGCTTAGTCCTAGGACAAGATAAACTAACGTGGAAAAGTGGGTAGAGAAAGGAGAGACCCTAATTTCTTCTAAAGCAGCCCTGACAGAAAGCAAGTGGCAAACTCCCCAAGGGCAGGATCCTTTTTGATTCTTTACTCACTTCACTTCCAGGGCCTAATACGGTATCTGAATCAGAGCCCACCTGACAAACTGTAGCATGTCTACAGCGTGATGCCCAACACGGGAAGAGGTTTAGAGAGGCATTTCATAACAGGTGGCTGCAAGAAAAGAACTGTTTCGTCTGGAAAAGAAAACACGTAAGTGGGACAGAGTAGCTGTCACTGAATAGCTGTCAAGTGGAGATTGGAGCTACAGGGAAATATTGTCGACAGCAAATTAGAACCAGGAAGAAGAACGGAGGGAGGCCGCTGGAGAGCATCATCGGGGAAGTCTTTCTAAAACGACACTTGCGCCCTGGCCAGTGTGGCCCAGGTGGCCGGGCGCCGCCCAGTGCACGGAGAGTTTGCTGCTGGATTCCGGGTGCCAGCGGGACACATGCCAGGGTGCAGGCTCGATCCCGTTGGGGGCATGCAGGAGGAAGCAGATCAAGGTTTTGCTCTCACATCAATGTTTCTCTTTCTCTCCCTCTCCCTTCTTCTCTCTCTCTCTACAAGTCAATAAAAAATATTTTTTTAATAAATAAAATGACAAATTTGCAAACTTGGCATTGATAGCCACCAGCTGTGAAATCCCAGTCTTGGGGAATAGTTGGACAGAGGCTGGAGGAATCACGTACACTGTGATTGCACTAGATTATCTCTACTGTTCCTTCCAATTCCATGATTCTACAAGAAGGAAGAAGTCCAGAAAAGGAATTATTCTTGCACACAACACTGCCAAAATTTAAAAAAAAAAAACACACACTGAAAACTGAAAACCAGTAGCTTCTTTATTAAAAGGAGCAATCCCACCAAGAAGGGACAAAGGTTGACTTGTTAGTCAAGATATTTGATATCAAGAGACCGCTTTGCTGGGATCAAGCTTAGCACTGGGAATGAGAATAGGTCAATTCTAGCCAAGTCATTTCCTGCTTGGCCAAAAGCAAATGACTTCACCTCTCTACTTGAGCTGAAAAACAGTAATAAATACCTAATGCAGGAGTAAAATTTACATTAGTTAACAACTACAAAATACTCTGGAAATATATGTGACAATTAAACCTGCATTATCCTACTTTACTCACATACTAGGTAAATTCATTATAAATAATAAGAGCCACGTTTCTCACGATCAGAAAAAGAAGTTACAAATAAGCGAGGAGGGGAATGATAAATGAACTCTGTGGTGCTAGTTAGACAGAGACCAGTACGAACTTATGCTTATTTATAATAATAATCTATAATAATAAAAGCGTAACATGCTAATTAGACCAGACGTCCTTCCGGATGAAGCCGGGGCTGTGAGGGAAGCCTGGGGTTCGGGTGCCAGAGGGAAGCCGGTGGCAGCAGCCAGGGGAAGGCCTACTCTTGCACGAATTTTGCGCACCGGGCCTCTAGTATATATATATACTAGTACAGAAGCCCGGTGCACGAAATTCATGCACTCGGGGGGAGCGGGGAGTCCCTCAGCCGGGCCTGCACCCTCTCCCAGTCCGGGAGCCCTCAAGGGATGTCTGACTGACGGCTTACGCCTGCTGCCTGGGGGGAGCGGGCCTAAGCCAGCAGTCGGACATCCTTAGCGCTGCCGCAGAGGCAGCAGAGGCTCCTGCCACCACCACTGCACTCGCCAGCCGTCAGCCCAGCTTCTAGCTGAGTGGCACTCCCCCTGTGGGAGCGCACTGACCACCATGGGGCAGCTCCTGCGTTGAGGTCTGCCCCTGGTGATCAGTGCGCATCATAGCAACTGGTCGTTCTGCCATTCGGTCAGTTTGCATATTACCCTTTTATTATATAAGAATATACATAGAGAGAGAGAGAGAAGAAAGGAGGAGGAGGAAGAGGAGGAGGAAGAGAGGAGAGACAGGCAGAAATAAACAGATATATGTATGTATATCTGGGTAACTATACCAGTACTTGCACGTATGTCCTAGCTCTGCTCCCTAAGCGGGCCTAGGAGCAGTGATATCCCAGTTCATTTAGAAACCAGATCTTGGCATCTAAATATTTTTCTCCAATAAAATAAACCAGAGCTCCTGAGAAATGGCTGATTCTAGGGCTGGAGTAGGAAAAATACACGATGAGACTGGAGCATCTTGCAACACCAAAAAGTAAAAATGCTCCCCCCACCCTAGCCAGTTTGGCTCAGTGGGTAGAGCGTCAGCCTGTGGACCAGAGGGTCCTGGGTTCGATTCCGGTCAAGGGCATGTACCTTGGTTGCAGGCACAACCCCAGTAGGAGGTGTGCAGGAGGCAGCTGATGGATGTTTCTCTCTCATCGATGTTTCTAACTCTCTATCCCTCTCCCCTCCTCTCTGTAAAAAAATTAATTAAAAAAAATACATATATATATTTTTTTTTAAGTAAAAGTGCTCCCCCCACCACCCAAAAAAAGGGACATGTCAAGAGAACATAGATGCCAATGGCCAAAGCTGAAAGAATATCAGCAACAAATTATAGTACTGGATTACAAAAACCCCAAAAAAATTCAGGAATCCATACTGAATTTAATAAATGGTGAGTAAATAATGGGAGAAGGGTACAAATGCTCCTTACAGAAGAATTCCAAGTGATAAATGAAGAATGAGGGAACTAGAAAATCACAACTAGAATGGCGCAGTCATTGCTGCTGCAGACAAGTCAGTGAATGACACTTAAAGGAAAATCAGACCTTTGTATAGCCTCACAGAATCTCCTCCAAAATATTTACCAACTACCAGGGGTGTTCTAACATACGCTCACAAATTATCTGATACTCGTCCCTTCAGGAAGTGGAGCTTCATTCCCTTCCCGAGTGGGGGCCTGACTTGGCGACTCATTTCTAGCTTCTACCAAATAAATGAAGGAAACAAAACAATAGTCACTATAGTGAAACCAGGCAGACACTACCTTACGCTAACAAAGTTAACTTTAACGAAATAATAATAGTAAACTAATACTGATTTCTTTATTTTGATAACTGTATCATGGTTATATAAGATGTTCACATTAAGGAAAGCTAGATGAAGAGTATAGGGAAATTCTGTATTATCTTTATAACTCTTCTGCAAATCTAAAATTATTTCAAAATAAAATATTTTTAAAACTGCATTTTCCTGATAAAATCAGAAAGAACAAGGAAACTTTATAAATAAATTTTTTAAAATATTTAAATATATGCAAACTAATAAGATGTGTTTTAAGGTAAGATTAACTTTTTTTTTAATTTGTATTTTATTTTATTGATTTTTTACAGAGAGGAAGGGAGAGAGAGAGTTAGAAACATCCATGAGAGAGAAACACCAATCAGCTGCCTCCTGTATACCCCCACCGGGATGTGCCCGCAACCAAGGTACATGCCCTCGACCGGAATCGAAACCGGGACCCTTGAGTCCGAAGGCCGAAGCTCTATCCAATGAGCTAAACTGGTTTCGGCAAGATTAACTTTTTTAATCTATAAAGAATCACAGAAGTGGGTTGACTTTCAAGTTTAAAATTTTAATGACACACAAAATATTTCACCACAATGTCTGTAAAAGGTTAGCCTAGAAGAGCTGATTTCTGTGGGTACCTGCTGCTCCTCCACACTGCCAGAAATACTGAATAAACACTCACAATATGATTTTCAAAAAAGGGGGTAACCTAGAGAGCTCTAGGAAGGTATTGAGTATGATTCCTCATATATATACATCCGTTTGCTTTATCCCCCCCGCCCCCACTTTCTTTAAATATATTTCTATTGATTTCAGAGAGAGGGGAGAGGGAGAGAAAGAGAAACATCAAGGATGAGAGAGAATCACTGACCGGTTGCCTCCTGCACAGCCCCCACTGGGGATCAAGCCCACCACCCAGGCATGTGCCCTGACTAGGGATGGAACTGGGACCTCTTGGTCATCGGTTGACGCTCAACTGCTGAGCCACACCGGCCAGGCCCCTTTCTTAACCCTAATTGTTCTCAACACACTCACTCCCAGCAAGAAGTCCACAGTAACCTGCTTCTAAAGGTGTCATTTAGAAAGACAAAGTGAAATCATTGATATTTACTCCCTTTCGTTTTCAAATTGACAAAATCCAATGAAGCAACAAGATGACTTCCATTGGGTCAGAATACTCCTTTCATATTTTCTTGCTTCCTAAGGAAAAATAAAACCTACATATCAAATACCCATGCTTAATGTTAAGAAGGAAGGGTAGGAGACAGGGGAAAGCCATGAAAAAAATTTGAAGTATCACCCTGGCCAGTGTGGCTCACTGGATAGAGCATGGGCCTCTGGACCGAAGGGTCCCAGGTTCAATTCCAGTCAAGGGCATATGCCCAGGTTGCAGGCTCCATCCCAGTGGGAGGCATGTGGGAGGCAGCCCATCCATGATTCTCTCTCATCATTGATGTTTCTGTCTCTCTCTCCCTCGCCCTTCCTCTCTCCCTTCCTCTCTGAAACCAATCCTCTCTAATAAAGAGGAAATACGCTAATTGACCCTCATGCCATCACAAAGATGGCGGCACCACAGCCAATAAGGAGGGAATATGCTAATTGACTTCCATGCTCTCAAAGATGGCAGTGCCCACGGCCACAAGATGGCTGGCGGTGCCCAGTCCCCTCAGCCCCGCCGGGGCACCTGCCTCCAGAGTCCCCCACTCCCTCAGCCCCCAGCCGCCCAGGGCTGCCCGAGGCTCAGGTAACCAGGCCGGCCGAGGCTTGTGCTGCCGGCAGTGGCAGCAGCAGAGGTGTGATGGGGCGTGGTCTTCCCCTGATCGCTGGGTCTCCTCCCGCCCCTGAGGGCTCCGGGACTGTGAGGGGGGCAGGCCAGGCTGAGGGTCCCCCGCTCCAGTGCATGAATTTTCATGCATTGGGCCTCTAGTAAAAATTTTTTTTTTTTAATTTTTTGAAGTGTCAACAGCAAAAGTTTTCAGGGCCAAAGGATGGATCCCCAAATGCAGAAACAAGATCAGATAAAAGAACGAGATACTAAGATCAGGAAGAACCACCTCTCTGACTAAAACTAGTCCACCTATCTAAACATTGGTGGGAACTTTTAACACAAGTGAAGTATCTGGTGGGTGACAAATATATGAAGTGATGACTTAACACACAACTGAGACGGAGGGGAAAGCGTGTTAACAAGTCCCCCCCACCCAGGGGTGGGGTTGGTGGTTGAGTGCGACCAATGCACCAAGAGGTCATGGATTCAATGAGAGGTCGGGCACTTGCCAGGGTTTCGGGCTCCATCCCCAGTAGGGGGCGTGCAGGAGGCAGCCCATCAACGATTCTCTCTCATCCTTGATGTTTCTCTCTCTCTCCCCCTCCCTTCCTCTCTGACACCAATAAAAATAGATTTTTTAAAAAGCACGGAAGGAGTGTGGACTATCCAAGGACATCAATGTAAAAGACACCCCGCCCCCCCCCCCAAGGGAGACGCCCCGCTTCTCCGGAGCTGAGCGGAGCCCAGGTCCTGATGCACCGCAGGAGCCAGCCTCTCGCTTAGCAACTCCACTGTTGTCCACCAAACACCGGGCCCCGGACAACTGTTCGCCCTAAATCCCCGTGCGCGGCTCGGACTCGGGGCCGAGCTACAAAAATAGCTGCTGCGGCGGCTGCTCCCTCCATCCCGCTCAGCTGATGGCCGGGCCGGGTTACCCTCCAGGCCCGGAGCAGCTGGAGTCCCTCGCCACGCCCTTCCCCGGCCCCCGCAGCCCGGCAGCCGGCGCCCCCGCCCCCGGCAGCCAGGCTCGGCTCCCTCGGCCGGGCTGAGCGAGCACATTGCGAGCACAAATATCCCTGATGCAATGCCACAACCATCCCGGGAAGGAGCGGCGGCCGCTGCCAGCAGCGCGGCGGCGGGGGAGTGGGCGGGAGACCCGCGCGCTCGCAGCCAGCCGCCGGCACAGCTCCGCAGCCAGCAGGGCGAGCAGGAGGCCCCGGAGCGGCGCTGGAACCGGACCGCAGGGCGCGGGGCGGACGGGGGTTTCCAGGAGCAGCACGCTGCCCCCGGGGCTGGGCCCCACGCGCGAGCCGCGGTGCAGTCCTGCCCCTCCCACACGCACGTCGCGCGCGCGGCCCCCCGCGGGCTAATGTCACTGCAGGAGCGCCGGGCGGCAGACGGGGCTGAGCCGCAGCCTCGGGGCCCGGGAACGTGGCCGGCGGCCCCCGGGTCCCTATCCCCATCCTCGCGCCCCACCGTGACTGCCGGCGCCGCTCCGCACCCCGCGGCCAGACCCAGGCTCAGTCCCCCCCAGACGGTGTCGGGGCCGCCGCGCGGGGGGACGGCCCCGCCGGGCCTGCTTCCCGGCGCCCCCGCACCCGACACCCGCCCCAAGGTGCGGGGGGCCCCGCCGCAGCCGACCCCCCAAGTCCTCACAGGACGACCTTCCAGGGCATTCCCCGCCGTCCCCAGCCCCACCCAGGCCCCGACACCACCGACCCCGCTCCCGCGGCTCAGCCCCGTCCGAGCCCGAGGCGCCTCGCGGCCCCACCGCTCCAGCCCCCGCGAGCGGCCCTCTCCGCCCGCCCGCCCGCCCCGCGGGCCCCCACGTCCCGCCGGGAAGACTCGGAAGATCACGCCCGCGGGCCCCCCGCCGGCCGCCCCGCGTCCCCGCAGGCGGGTGGCCACCGCCCTGCCCCGCCTCAGGCGGACCCCGCGGGGTCCCGGCGACCGCGGGGCGCGGCTCGGGCAGCCCCCGGCCGGTGGGGAGCCCGCCCCTCCGACGGGCCGCGCCTGCCGCTGCACCTACCCGCCGCCGCCGCGCCGGAGCTGGAGCCGAGGAGCCTGGACAGGGCCGGGAGCAGCCGGGAGGCGCCGGGAGCCAGCGAGCGAGCCCGAGGGGCGGGGCGCGGGGAGGCGGCCGCTTCCTCGTCGCCCTCTTGAGGGCCAGCGCGTGGGCGGGGCGCCGCCGCCGCCTATCCCGCGGGCTCCGCGGATCCGGCCAATGAGCGCGGCGAGGGGGCGGGCGCACGGCCGGGCGGACCAATGGGCGCCGGCCCCGCCGCCTCGACCTTGCGGGAGTAGCGGCGCGAGCGCCGGGCGGTTGGGGGCGAGGTGCGCCGGGGGGCCTGCCTCCTTCCCCGGACCCGCCCGTTAGCGGGAGGCCCGCGGCAGGCCCGCCGCCGGCGCCCGTGCGATGTCGTCGCTTCTCTTCGAACTTGGGGGCCGGGAGCAGGGGGGACGCGAGCGGCCGGGAGCACGCGGCCGGGGCTGGGTCTCGCGGCCGCCCGGCCCGCGGGCTCTGTGACGTCACCGGGCGGGGCGGGGCGGGGCGGGCCAGCTGGTCGCCGGAGGGAACCGCGGGGGGCGGGGGGCGGGGGCCGAGGGCGTGGCTGGGGGGGCCTTTCCAGAGCCGCTTTGTCACCCGCCGCGAGTGACGTGGCTGGTCCGAGCCGATCTGTGCCGTCTGTGTAGAAAACCTACCAGATTTGCGACATTTAATACCAAAAACATGTAAAACGTCGCATTCACAATTTTTATATTGATGATTGTGAGTCGGGTAATTGATTACAAAGTTAATTACAATTTTGTACATATTTGGTTAAGTAAAATGTATTTAAAATAACCTCGTGTTTCCTTTTGCTTTTTGATATATACTAAGTTGATTGGGGTGACATAGGTCAGCATGAACATACAGGTTTCATGTGTGTCTTTGTGCTTTTTAAAATGTGCCCACTCGGGCCCTGGCCGGTGTGGCTCAGTGGATAGAGCGTCGGCCTGCGGACTGAAGGGTCCCAGGTTCGGTTCCGGTCAAGGGCATGTACCTCGGTTGTGGGCACCTCCCCAGTAGGAGGTGTGCAGGAGGCGGCTGATCGATGTTTCTAACTCTCTTCTCTCCCTCTCCCTTCCTCTCTGTAAAAAACCAATAAAATATATTTAAAAAAATAAAATGTGGCCACTCAGAAACTTAAAATTACTATTGGGTTATATTTCTGCCGGGTAGCACTGGTCCCGGCTGGAAAGTGACCGCAGACGCCTACTGAGTGCGCCCTGTGTCCCAGGCCCGTCTGTAAGCAGTGATACCTAACGTCTCATGGTCAAGCCCGCCGGTTGGCATCAGGGTGCTCATCCTCGCCTTAGGGATGGGGACACACACACAGAGGGTTAGGGCCTGCCCTAAGGTCAGCCCGCCAGGCCTGGAGGCGCCGACGCAGCAGCCAGGTGCCAGAGCAGGCTCTGAACTCAGAACTTGTGAACGCCCTGGTTTCAGGTCTGGCTCTGCCCTTTCTTTTTTTAATATATATTTTTTTATTGATTTCAGAGAGGAAGGGAGAGGAGAGAGAGAAACATCCATGATGAGAGGGAATCATGGATCAGCTGCCTCCCGTACACCCCACTCTGGGGATCGAGTCTGCAACCCGGGCCTGTGTCCCCGACCAGAATCAAACCCGCAGGCCTCCACTGAGCCAGACCAGCTGGGGCCGGCTCTGCGACTTTCTGACTGTGTAACCCAGCGGTCGGCAAACTCATTAGTCAACAGAGCCAAATATCAACAGTACAACGATTGAAATTTCTTTTGAGAGCCAAATTTTTTAAACTTAAACTATATAGGTAGGTACATTGTTATTAACTTAATTAGGGTACTCCTAAGCTGGCCTTTGCTAAAAACGTGGTATTTTGTGGGAGAGCCACACTCAAGGGGCCAAAGAGCTGCATGTGGCTCGAGAGCCGCAGTGGTGTAACCTTAGAGAAGTTAAGCTTCAGTTGCCTTATTTATAAAAGTGCGATAACGGTGGGGGGGGGGGGGGGCAATGGTAAGATATGTACACATATAATACCTTAATAAAAAACAATTGAAAAAAAAATGCGATAACATAGTTCCTAGCCTCTGTCATCGTCACTGTTGGGGGGACCTAGAGGTAGTGCCGAGGTCGTTAAACTTGGACTCTGGACCAGGCTCCCTGTGTGCGACCTGCGCACTGATACTTAAGAGTCAGGCGAGCGTGTAGAAGACAGTTTCTCTCTCAACCGTGAAACAGGTAATAATGGTCCAACCTCATTAGGGTTTTATGTGGATCAGATGTGTTAATCAGGTAGTAAAGTGCTTAGAAGGGTGCCGCGCGCTTCACAAACACAGAGTACCGTTAAACGATTACAATGACGTGTTAACAGCATGTACCAATATGAAGGGATGAAGAATAAAAAAAATAAATGGAAAAGGTCTAGAACTATGACCGCGGAGCCCTGGAAAGAACGTTAGGCCAATTACAGAGAACTGAAAAGACCGATGCAGGTCACACACCAACTGGGAAGCCAGGTGCCTGGCCTTAGCTGGTAGTGCTCAGTGGATAGAGCGTCAGCCTGCAGACTGAAGGGTCCTGGGTTTGATTCTGGTCAAGGGCACATGCCCGGGTTTCAGGCTTGATCCTTAGTAGGGGGTGGGCAGGAGGCAGATGATCCATGATTCATCATTGATGTTTCTATCTCTCCCTCTCCCTTCCTCTCTGAAATCAATAAACATATATATTTATTTATTTATTTATTTTTTTATTTTTTTTTTTTAAAGAAGAAGAAGAAGAAGCCAGGTGCCTTGGGCCCACAGTCACACTTACCCAGGCTCCAGCAGGGGGACTGCCCTTGCAAGCCTGAAGGCATTCATCCAACAGACTGAGCGCCTGCGTATCAGGAAGGCGTGTGGGGACAAAGATAATGAAATCGGCTCCTGTCCTGGTGAAATCAGCGTCACTCACACCGAAGCCCACAGATTTTGTCTGAGCACGAACTTAACTCCCGCAGGAAAACACATAGGTGGCAGCTAAACAAAGTTCCACCGACCCCTCCTGCTCCCCGGAGCAGCCAGCCCCAGGGGCTGTCCCTGGCTTCATGAACGGAGTCGGCTTTGAGCTCCTCACAAGCCGGAAGGCCAGGAAAACTCAAAAGCATAGGAACCTGCCGCTCCTTCTTTACCGTTGCATGTCACCATGCTTCATGGATCCCAAGCTCGACACCCAGGAGTCATTCCCAATGACCCCCTTCCCGCCCCCCGCTCAGGCCTACCTGGTGCTGCTGCTGCCTCAGCAATGTCTCCATCACCCGGACCGCTGCTCTGACCCCGTCCCTTCCCCCGGGGACGGTCACAGCGCCCTCCCCGCCCTGCCTCCACCTGCCTGGGTCCAAGTTTCACAACTTCTGCACCACCTCCTCCTGCCCCCTCTGTGGCAGCACCCACCCCGCACGTGGTGATTATTGATGTAAATGGGGATCTGCCCTGGTAGATTGCTTCTCGATATACAGGTTCCTTGCCTTCACCGCCCGTGGGGGAGGACATTCCTTCCAGTTCCGGGACACCCAGGAGGGAAGCACAGATCCCCAGCAGCTCCGAGCCGGACAGGGTCTTACCGACATCCAGTCCCAGGTTTCAGGACATGTTCTTGAGGCCCTCCAAGTTCACAAAACCACATTTTAGAGTTCTCCGATGTATGTATTATGCATGAAAAGCATGGTCTATATCAGTGGTCGGCACACTGCGGCTCTCGAGCCACACGCGGCTCTTTGGCCCCTTGAGTTTTTAGCAAAGGCCAGCTTAGGAGTGCCCTAATTAAGTTAATGACAATGTACCCACCTATATAGTTTAAGTTTAAAAAATTTGGCTCTCAAAAGAAATTTCAATCGTTGTACTGTTGATGTTTGGCTCTGTGGACTGAGTTTGCCGAACACTGGACTATATTTATTCATCCAGACTATGACGGCAGTGCTGGGCAGGACTCAGACATGAGCAAAGCCCAGTGGTTGAGCCTAGAGACGTCTCTCCTGTTTCAATGTAAACTTCTTCCGTGGCTTCCCATTGCACTGACGTCCTGGCAACGGCTCTTCAGACCCTGTGCTGTCTCTCTTCCATCTCACCTCCTCAGCTGCCTTATTTCTCACTGTGCCCACCACCATCTGCCTCCTCTGTTTCTTTTTCTTTTAATTTTTTTAATCCTCACCTGAGGATGGTTTTCCATTGATTTTTAGAGAGAGCGGGAGGGGGAGAGACAGAGAAAGAGAAACATCGATGTGAGAAAGACACATCACCTGGTTGGTTGCCTCTTGCACTCGCCCTGACCAGGGCCCAGGTCGGGGAGAGCCTGCAACCGAGGTCCGTGCCCGTGACCGGAATCAAACCGGGACCCTTTGGTCCGCAGGCCGACGCTCTATCCACTGAGCCACACCAGCTAGGGCTCTGTTTTCAGTTGAATTTATTGGGGTGACGTTGGTTAATAAAACCCCATGGGCGTCAGGGGTACATTTTACCAGACGCCGTCTGTATATTGCGTTGTGTGCTCGCCACCCCGGGACCTTCCCTCAGGACCTTCCTCACGCTGATTCCTCTGTCCATCCTAACCCGTAGGCAATAACATTTCTGCACAGAAAACTTGGGACGGTCTACAACCAGCATGTCAAAGTCGCGGCCGGTGGGCCGCATGCTCGGTAAACGCGAGTCTGACATGCTTGATCCACAAACTATTAGAATTAATAAGAATTCCACAAGGTTACCACATACAGTTAACACACATAAAGGAGTAGCATTTCTATATACCAATCATCAATTACAAAATGTGATATCAAAAAAAGCTCTCCTTCACTACCATGAAACAGTAAAATCAATATGGAACTTAGGAATAAACCTAACAATCCTATCCTATATAATAAAAGCCTAATATGCAAATTGTTCCATCGGGAGTTTGACCGCTCACTATGACATGCGCTGACCACCAGGGGACGGCACAGAACATGGCAGGCATCAGAGACGCGGTGCTGGCAGCGGGCCACAGTGGAGGCGCTGCCGGCCCCGATGGGCCCCAATGAGAGCAGGACCGTGGTGGGATGGTGGAGCAGGTGTGAGCGGGGCCTGATCACCCCATGGGTAGCCCTGCAGATGGCAACCAGCGGTGGCGGTGGCGGGGAATGGGGCTGCCACTCAGCTCCCAGGCACTGAGGGAGCAGGGTGGGGGGAGGAGGAGGATGGACACCCAGCCCCGATTGATCACCCCGCAGGTGGGCTGGTGGAGCAGGTGAGGGGCAGCGCCAGGCCATGGCGGGATGCCAGGCGGGGCTGCGGGGCTGTGAGGCTGGGGGCGTGAGCTGGGGCCCAATCCCCGCAGGCCACCCCGAGGGACCTCACCCGTGCACAGATTTGTGCACTGGGCCTCTAGTGGGGCTATAAGACTCCTATAGAAAAACATTATAAAACTACAATTTAGAGAGAAAGTATAGGGATTACCTTGATGCTTTCCAGGTAGGAATCTCTGGTTGAAATTTCTTAGTACCAATGCTTGTCAGATAAATTCGCAATTACCAATTTGTATCATAATTTATGATGTTTATGTTAGAATTCCATAGGGGGAGAGAAATGTAGTTACACTGGAGGCCCGGTGCATGAAAATCCGTGCACCGCCGCGGGGCGGGGGGGGGGGGGGGGGGGCGGTCCCTCAGCCCGGCCTGCGCCCTCTCACAGGCTGGGAGTCCTCAGGGGATGTCCTACCGATGGACACCCTAAGCTGCAGTCTGGCCTCCCTCTGCCCGCTGGCATTGCCTTGGCTGGCCTGATGCCATCTGCTTGCCGGCCTCCACCCCCCCCCCCCCCCCCCCGTCAACCGGTCGTTCCGCCGTTTGGTCGATTTGCATATTGCACTTTTATTATATAGGATGGGTTAGAATTTGAATAGGTGAGATCATTGAGTCACGTCAAGAACCCATAAAAAAATGGCAGAGCCCAGCCAGTGTGCTCAGTGGTTGAGCATTGACCCATCCGCCAAGAGGACGCCAGCTCTCTCTCATCGATGTTTCTCTCTCTCTCGCTCCCTCTCCCTTCCTCTCTCTCTCTAAAATAATAAATTTTTTTAAAGTGGCAGAATCCAGCCGAAACCGGTTTGGCTCAGTGGATAGAGCATCGGCCTGCGGACTGAAGGGTCCCGGGTTCGATTCCAGTCAGGGGCATGTGCCTTGGTTGCGGGCACATCCCCAGTGGGGGGTGTGCAGGAGGCAGCCGATCGATGTTTCTCTCTCATCGATGTTTCTGATTCTCTATCCCTCTCCCTTCCTCTCTGTGAAAAATCAATAAAATATATCTAAAGTGGCAGAATCCAGACTTGAACTCATATTCTGAGTCTTAGGTGGGTGCCTGTCGAGCCCACCCCATCTTTCACCTTTGAAATTGTGACGTGTAGAGACGTGGCAAATGGACCAACGACTCAAAGCCCCGAGCACGTCCACCCGCCTGCCCAGGCTCCTTTGCAGTCGGGACGCTACGTGCCTCCTGGATGGAGCTTTCAGGTAAGTCTTCCTTTTTCCGGTCTTTAATGTGTTTTTACTGATTTCAGAGAGAGGGAGGGAGAGAGAGAGGGAGAGAGGGAGAGGGAGAGAGGGAGAGAGAGGGAGAGGGAGAGAGAGAAAGAGAGGGAGGGAGAGGAAAAGGGGGAGAGGGAGAGGGAGGGAGGGAGATGGAGGGAGGGAGAGGAAGGGAGAGGGAGGGGAGGGAGAGGGAGAGAGAGGGAGAGGAGAGGAAGAGGGAGGGAGGGAGAGGGAGAAGCACCAATGATGAGAGAGAATCATCGATCGGCTGCCTCCTGCTCGCCTCCCACTGGGGATCGAGTCCACAACCCGGGCCTGTGCCCTGACCGGGAATTAAACCCTGACGTCCTGGTTCATAGGTTAATGCTCAACCCCTGAGCCACACCAGCAGGCTCAGGTAAGCCTTTAAAAAAGACAAACAGCTTCATTTCTTTCTCCCGCCTGGATAGGGCACAATGCCTACAGGTGTGCGAAGCATCCATCTTCAGACAATAAGGACAGGAGCCGGGAGCTGAGGGTGAGGAAGGGGGTGGAGGCGGGAAACAGGTCCCTAACACCGGTCAGCAGCTACCCTCATCTTCCGCTGTGCACCCCGACCCCTACCCCTACCCCTACCCCTACGCCATCCTTCGTCAGTAAATCTCCTTTGAAACTTGCAGTGAAACGCAGTCCCACGGGTTCCTGGGGTAGACGCCGCGGACTGCGGGCTGAGAACTGCCATCGCCGCCCCAGCGCTGCCAGGAACACGCCGCGGCCTTGCACTGGGCTCGCCATTCCCCATCCTGGGCCTCGGGTCCCTGGTCTCTGTCAGGGGGAGAACGAGGCGGCCCCTTCGCCCTGGCTTCCTGGGACCTCGCGGTGCAGCGTGGGGTGTGCAGGTGGGACTTCCTGCCCCTCGAGGCGACCACTGCGTCCACGTGCAGAGTGACTCCTCGCTCCTGCGGCCTCGGGGCTCAGGACAGGGCCTGGCCCTCCCGAGGGGATGAGACCCCGCACACCCGGGCGGCTTTCCCTGCACACAGTCCAGCGGGTCCTCCTACTCTCCTCCTTGGCTCGTTGCGTTTACATATCCCCAGGGGGAGGCCACGGGGTTCTGCTCCAAAACTAGGGGTCGCTGCGCCCCCTCTGCCCTCAGCCCGCTGTGCAGTGTCTCCTCTTGGGCCTCAGGTCCGTCCTTGTTGCAGACCCGCAAGGGCCGTCAAGCCCGGGCATCGGAGACTCAGTTCCGCCTGAGCCTCCTCTCCCTCCCGTGAGGGGGGCTCCCAGGCGCTGTCTCTGCTCCTGGAGCCGCAGCTGAGGCTCTGCACCCCGAGGGAGGCGGGCTCGGGGATCGGCCCTGTTCTGAAGACGGCGAAGCAGATTCGGGGACACGGAGAGACGTGCCCCAGGTCACGGGCAGGAAGTGGGCGCTCCGGAAGGAGAAACGGCACCCTTCGGTTCCTCGCCCAGGCTCTTCCCACGACATCCGATGACTCCCCCCTTCCCTTCTCTCCTGGGTCCCTTCCCAGCTACAAGTCACAGCTGCTCTCGGCCGGGATCTCAAGACGGCTCAGCGCCGCCCTCCGCTCCAGGCGCTTGGCAGGCTCGGCAGACACCTGGCTCCCCCCACTTCTCCTTCCATCCTCCATTCTGAACCCTCGGTCCCCGTCAGCCCCCCAGCTTCCTCCCCACTCTGACGCCAGCGCCCCGTCCCGTCTGGAGCTCCACGGGCCAGAACGTGGGCCTTCGTAGGCCAATGACTTGAGCCGGCCCTCGTCTCGGTTCTGTTCTCGCTTCTTCCAACCTCTCGTTCGGCACCGGAGGTCCCTGAAGAGATGGGACACGGTCGGGGACGTGGCCGGTGAACTGGCGGCCCGTCGAGAGCTCCCCGTCCAAAGGCCACGCGGGAACTGTACACGAGGGAGCTGATTGGTCAGAACACGAAAGGCGTGGGCCCGGGCCAGGGCGGCTCGGTTCATTGTGTGCCACTGTCCCAGGTACCAAAAGGTGGCCGGTTCACCTTGCCAGTGTGTCTCGGTGGTTGAGCGTCCACAGTTCTATTCCCGGTCAGGGCACATGCCCGGGTCGCGGGCTCCATCCCCAGCAGGGGGCGTGTGGGAGGCAGTCGAATCGATGTTTCTCCCTTCTCCCTCTCTCCCTAAAAATCAATAAACTATTCGTGCTCCGCTGGCCTGACTCAGTGGTTGAGCCTCAACCCACGGACCAGGAGGTCAGGGTTCGATTCCCGGTCAGGACACAGGCCCGGGTTGCGGGCTCCATCCCCAGCGTGGGGCGTGCAGGAAGCAGCTGATCCATGATTCTCTCTCACCATGGATGTTTCTATCTCTCTCTCCCTCTCCCTTCCTCTCTGAAATCAATAAAAATATATTTAAAAAAATAAAATAGCCGAAACCACGTCCCCGACCGTGTCCCATCTCTTCAGGGACCTCTGGTGCCGAACGAGAGGTTGGAAGAAGCGAGAACAGAACCGAGACGAGGGCCGGCTCAAGTCATTGGCCTACAAAGGCCCACGTTCTGGCCCGTGGAGCTCCAGACGGGACGGGGCTCAGTGGATAGAGCGTCGGCCTGTGGACTCAAGGGTCCCAGGTTCGGTTCCGGTCAAGGGCATGTACCGTGGTTGCGGGCACATCCCCAGTGGGGGGGTGTGCAAGAGGCAGCTGATCGATGGTCCTCTCTCATCGATGTTTCTAACTCTCTATCCCTCTCTCTTCCTCTCTGTAAAAAATCAATAAAATATATTTTTTAAAAAATAATAAAAAATAAAATAAAATAAATAAAATAAACTATTCTTAAAAAAAAAAAAAAAAGGAGGAGGGACTGTGAGGAGCAGGAGCAGGAGAGCGTACACCCAGCTCCAGCTGGAAACGTGGGCGCGGTGAGGTGGGCGAAGATGGGACGATGGGCCACATTTTCTGTGCAGTATCCTGGCTGCTGAGTGTTGGCAACGAATGAAACGTTTTAAAGATTACTGTGTAGGCCGAACACATCTGTGGGCTGGCGGTTCTCGGGGTGTTTTGTTCAAACCCTTCTTCCCACGGCGGAGGAGGCCCACGTCCGGAGCGGATTAGCAGGCGGGCGGGAGGCGAGGCCAAACCCCGGACCTCGGGGCGCTCAGAAGATGGACCTTTGGCCTCTTCAACGGCCTCTCGCCTCGTGAGAGCTGCTCTAGGAAAGACATCTGAGAAAAGACAAAAATGAAGGCATTGCCCTCGCCGCTTTGGCTCAGGGAATAGAGCGTTGGCCTGCGGACCGAAGGGTCCCGGGTTCGATTCCGGTCAAGGGCACGTATCTCGGCTGCAGGCTCCTCCCTGGCCAGGGCCCTGGTCAGGGCTCATGCAGGAGGCAATCCATCGATGCGTCTCTCTCACATCGCTATTTCTCTGTCTTTCCCTCTCTCTTCCACTCTCTCTAAAATCAATGGGAAAACATCCTCGGGTGAGGATTAAAAAGAAGGGAATCTTTTCAAAGATGCCCACCGTAGCTCCTGAGGCTCCTTCGCTTAGCTCTGTGGTCGGCAAACTGCGGCTCGCGAGCCACATGCGGCTCTTTGGCCCCTTCAGTGTGGCTCTTCCACAAAACACCACGGCCTGGGCGAGTCTATTTTGAAGACGTGGCGTTAGAAGAAGTTTAAGTTTAAAAAATTTGGCTCTCAAAAGAAATTTCAATCGTTGCACTGTTGATATTTGGCTCTGTGGACTAATGAGTTTGCCGACCACTGCTCTAACCAGCTGAGCCACTGGCAGGACTAAGATCCTCCTTTTTATTTATGTATTTATTTATTTTTAATATATTTTTTATTGATTTCAGAGACGAAGGGAAAGGGAGAGAGAGAAACATCAATGATGATGAGAGAGAATCACTGATTGGCTGCCTCCGGCATGCCCCACACTGGGGATGGAGCCTGCAACCCAGGCATGTGCCCTGACCGGGAATCGAACTGTGACTTCCTGGTTCATAGGTCGACACTCAAACCCTAAGCCACGCTGGCCGGGCCAAAGCTCCCCTTTTTCAATTACAACGTGTCCCATTTGGGTGTCTGATGGTTCTCACGGTCAGACTCAGGACGCGTCCCGGTCTGCAATAGCGCATACGCGATAGCGTGTCCTCAGTCCATCCTATCGGAGGCATGTGGCGTCCATCTGGCCCGCCCTGGCAATGTTCATTTTCATTCACATCTGATTTCTCTCGGGTGTTGTTACTGTTCTTTCCCTTTCAACTAACAGGCAAGCTGTGGAGAGAAACTTGACACATGCTTATATCCTGCTCCCATCAAATCATTCCCTAAATATAGCCTCCACGGACGACTCCCGCCTGAACCAGCCTTCACGGCGAAGGTTCTCCATCCCACCTCCCCCTCCCCATGTGCCTGTTGACAGGAAGCATTTTGACGTAAACCATACCTCACCCCCTTCTCGAGGGGTGCGGTTTTTAAAAAAATATGTGGTTATTGATTTCAGAGAGGACTGGAGAAGGGAGAGAGAGAGAGAAACATCGATGATGAGAGAGAACCACGGATCGGCTGCCTCCTGCACACCCCACATTGGGGATCAGGCCCACAACCCGGGCCTGTGCCCCTGACCGGGAATCAAACCGTGACCTCCCGGTTCCTAGGTCGAGCGATGCTGAACCCCTGAGCCAGGCCGGCCGGGCAAAGGGTGCGGTTTTGATGTCTATCCAGGTGCGGGAGGCCGGGTCCCGCCAGCAAACAGTCATCCCCACCTAATAGCAGCAGAGGGAGAGGAGGCAGCCACCCGGCGGGGCGCTGAGAGCGGCTCAGGGTAAACGCGACGGTCCCTGCGACGCCCGGCTCAGGAAGTGAGGCCTTCGGGGAGGCCGTGGCTGGAGGGATGTGCAGGGGCTCCTCACATGTCAGTGTCAAAGGTCAGGCCCAGCACCGACTCTTCCCCTCGCCTGCTTAGTGACCTCCCACAGCTCACCTAGCGTCTCATTGACCCGTTTCCTTACTTGGAATGGGGATAATTCTTCCTTTAAAGGCTCATTGGGACCCTGGCCAGCGTGGCTCAGTGGTTGAGCGTCGACCTATGAACCAGAAGGTCACGGTGCAATTCCTGGTCACGGGCACAGGCCCGGGTTGTGGGCGTGATTCCCAGTGGGGGGCGTGCAGGAGGCAGCCGATCCATGATTCTCTCCCATCATGGATGTTTCTCTCTCTCTCTCTCTCTCCTCTCTCCCTTCCTCTCTGAAATCAATAAAAAAATATATATTTAAGCCCTAGCTGGTTTGGCTCAGTGGATAGAGCAGACTGAAGGGTCCCAGGTTCGATTCCAGTCAAGGGCACATGTTCCGGTTTCAGACTTGATCCCCAGTGGGGGGCGTGCAGGAGGCAGCCGATCCATGATTCTCTCTCATCGTTGATGTTTCTATCTCTCTCTCCCTGTCTCTCCCTCTCTGAAATCAATACAAATATATTTTTTTAAAAATCAGGCCCTAGGGGGAGGGGGTTGATGACAAATATGGATACCTTAATCAATAAAGTAAGTTAAAAAAAAAATCAGGCCCTATATTTCGAGTTCTAACAACAATTTTAAAAATTTGAAAATAAATAAAGGGCCATTGGGAAGGTTGAAAGAAACAGTTCGCCTACCTTGCTGGGCCCACAGTGAGCCGAGAGGTACAGATCCTATAGAACACGGGGAAGTCACGTTGTGTTTGAATTGGCTCATTTCAATGAACATCTCCTAAACACCTACCGTGTGCCAGGGTACTGTGCTTGGAGCTAGAGATGAAATGGAGCCTTCACAGAACTCCCAGCCCAGGGGAAGAAAAAGACACTTAACTCCACTCCTAAGTATTTACCCAAGGAAATTAAAACATACAGCCACGCCCGGCTGGTGTGGCTCAGTGGTTGAGTGTTGGCCCATGCACCAAGAGGTCGCTGGTTCGATTCCTGGTCAGGGCACATGCCCGGGTTTTGGGCTGGATCCCCAGTAGGGGGTGCGCAGGAGGCAGCCGATGGATGTTTCTCTCTCATCCATGTTTCTATCTCCCTCTCCTTCCTCTCTAAAAATCATATTTTAAAAAAATTTTTTAAATACATCCACACGAAGATTTGTTCAAGAAGCTTCATGACAACTTTATTCTTAATGGCCCCAAACTGGAAATGGCTCAGGTTTCCATCCACAGATGGAGGAAGGGATAACAAATTGTAGTACACCCGACAGTAGAACACTACTCAGCAATAAAGAGGAACGACCTACTGATGGCGTGTAACATGCCTGAACCTCAAAAGCACGCTACGTGGGAGCAGCCGTCTGCTATGTGACTTCACTTACAGAGAGCTCAAAACCAGGCAGGACTGGGAACCATCCGACGAGGGGTGTCTGGGCTGGAGGCAGGGGAGGGTGCTGGGAAGGGCAGGAAGGAACTTTCTGAATGGCGAGGTAGTTCTGTACGGTGCTCGGGGTCAGAGGGCACGGGTCTATGTGCTTGTCCAGATTCAGCAAATGCACAGTTCAGATTTGTCTATGTCAGTGGTCAGCAAACTGAGGCTCGCGAGCCACGTGCGGCTCTTTGGCCCCTTGAGTGTGGCTCTTCCACAAAATACCACGTGCGGGCGCGCACGTACAGTGCGATTGAAACTTCGTGGCCCATGCGCAGAAGTCAGTTTTCGGCTCTCAAGAGAAATTTCAATCGTTGTACTGTTGATATTTGGCTCTGTTGACTAATGAGTTTGCCGACCACTGGTCTATGTCATTGTCCAAAATTGCACAGCAACATAAAGAGGCTGAACTCCAATGAATGGGGTACATCACTAAGTATTTAGAGAGACGTGTGCTGATTCCAGAATTAACCTTGAAATGTATCAGAAACAAGACGGATTAACAGATGGATGGGAGCATGGGAAGAGGGATAGGTTTGTGATAAAACAAGTATCTAAACGTGTGAATGGTAGAAGCAAGAGGCTGGAGAAGTAGGTGTTAACAAATTCTTCCATCTTCGCCGTACTTTTACTTTTTTATTTTTAAATATGTTTTATTGATGTCAGAGAGGAAGGGAGAGGGAGAGAGAAACATCAGTGACGAGAGAGAATCGTGGGTCAGCTGCCTCCTGCACGCCCCACACTTTGCTGTACTTTTAAAATGTTTCCTAATGACCCTTTGTGGGAGAGACAATGCTTCGTGGCTCACGCTGGACTTGGACAGCCGGCGTGGCAGAGGGCCAGCTTCCGTGGGAGCACAAAGGAGCAAGCGAGCATTTCTGCTGGGACGGAGGGAGGCAGGGTAAGGGGAGGCTGGGAGAGAGGCTGGGACGGAGGGAGGCAGGGTCAGGGGAGGCTGGGAGGGAGGCTGGGACGGAGGGAGGCAGGGTCAGGGGAGGCTGGGAGGGAGGCTGGGACGGAGGGAGGCAGGGTCAGGGGAGGCTGGGAGAGAGGCTGGGACGGAGGGAGGCAGGGTCAGGGGAGGCTGGGAGAGAGGCTGGGATGGAGGGAGGCAGGGTCAGGGGAGGCTGGGAGAGAGGCTGGGATGGAGGGAGGCAGGGTCAGGGGAGGCTGGGACGGAGGGAGGCAGGGTCAGGGGAGGCTGGGAGGGAGGCTGGGATGGAGGGAGGCAGGGTCAGGGGAGGCTGGGAGAGAGGCTGGGAAGGAGGGAGGCAGGGTCAGGGGAGGCTCGGAGAGGAGGCGACCTAGGAAATGGGCCTGGAAGAGAGGATTTTAAAGGCGGGGAGGATAGTGGATAGAGCGTCGGCCTGCGGACTGAAGGGTCCCGGGTTCGATTCTGGTCAAGGGCATGTACATTGGTTGCGGGCACATCCCCGGTGGGGGGTTTGCAGGAGGCAGCTGGTCGATGTTTCTCTCTCATTGATGTTTCTAGCTCTCTATCCCTCTCCCTTCCTCTCTGTAAAAAAAATCAATAAAATATATTTTAAAAAAAATAAAAATAAAAATAAAGGCGGGGGGGGGGGGGGAGGGGGCAGGGCATCCCAGAAGGAAAAACAGGGCCGAGGGAAAGCTCACAGCCCTTTTGGGAAGCTGCAGGTGAGCCGAGAATGGCGGGAGAGGGGGCTGATGAGCTGAACTGTGCCGAGGACGCGTTAGCCTGACAGACAGACAAGGGCATCTGGTGTGGACTCAGTCAGCAGCGGGAAGCCATGGAGCAGGATGCATGTGCAGAGCGGGTGTGCATGCATGTCTGCATGTGTGTGTGTGTGTGTGTGTGTGCCTGCGCGTGTGTGAGATCTGACAGCCCGGATAGAGGACAGTGGCGTGGGGGTGGGGCCCAGCCGTGGGAGAGCAGCCAGGCTGTGGTAGGGCTTTCTGTTACTTTCATTAGCAAGCTGGAAGCAAGGGCGATTTTTGTGACAGAATGTGGTCAATTCATGACCTTCCTGAAGGTTGTTAAATGTATTGATTTGAGAGAGAGATCAATGAGCTGATCCACTTACTTGTGCATTCATTGTTGCTTCTTTTATGTGTCCTGACCGGGGATCGAACCCGCAACCTTGGCGTGTCAGGACACCGCTCTAACCAGGAGCCCCCGGCCGGGGTGAGGGGCTTTAAAGAGCAGGAAGACGACTGGTTTGTCCTGGTTCCCAGCTCTGGGAGCTGCGATCCTTAAACACTTCCTGTCCCTTAGCAGCGGGGGCTGTCCACTGACCTCCCCTCGGGCCTTCAGCCACAGCCGGACCGTGGAGCCCGCCCGCCCGCAGGGCCCTGAGGAAGAACAGAGGCCGGGACCGGCTCGCAGCCCTGCGTTCCCCCCCCCCCCCCCCCCCGTCCCTCTCTGGCCCCAGACTCCTCCTCCACGAATGGGCTGTGCTGGGCGGCTTGTCCTCCCTGCCGCCTCCCAGTGTCCAGGCTGCTCCGCTCGGGCCCTGGCTGGTGTGGCTCAGCGGATAGAGCGTCGGCCTTCGGACTGAAGGGTCCCGGGTTCCATTCCGGCCAAGGGCACATGCCCAGGTTGCAGGCTCGATCCCCAGGAGGGGGCGTGCAGGAAGCAGCCGATCCATGACTCTCTCTCATCATGGATGTTTCTCTCTCCTTCTCTCTGAAATCAATAAAAATATATTTAAAAATAAATAACAAATCAATGGAAAGACACCCTTGGGTGAGGATCAACAGCAGCAGCAGGCCCGGTGGCCGGCCTGAGCGTCTGAGGATGTGACAGGACTAACCGCCCTCCCCGGGTCGTGGAGAAGAACACGGCCAAGAAGGCGTGTACCAGCCCAGGTGGGCCTTCCGCCTCCCGGGTCCTCGGCCTCCCTCCTCCACGCTGTGCCCCACCTCCCAAAGGTCACAGACGTGGCGTGACTTCCGGAGAAGGGCACCGGTCGGCACGGCCCTCCGCGGCCCAGCACCCTCAGCACCTGCTGCCAATCCGCACACGGGCCTCCCGGGAGAGCAGGACAGACCGCCCGCCCGCGTCCCAGCCCTCACGGAGTTTTCCCTCATCGTCTCCTGTCGTGCTCACAGGGAGGCTGGACTCCGTTCCCACGGGGAGGCCGAGCTCTGTTCCCGGGCTGACAGATAAGGCTCCGAGAGGCTGTGCAGGGAGCCCAAGGTCACACAGCCAGAGCCGAGGAATTCACAGCCGCCTATCAAAAGGGGAGGAGCCTGCCCAGGGTCCTGGCGGCCACGGGGGAAGAAGGGGCGAGTGGGGGGGGGGGGCAGTAGGAGTCCTCCAGGCGCAACCATTCATTGAGCTGGTCCTGACGTCACCCGAGGGCCAGCTGCGGGGGGCAGAGGAGACAGGCGCAGGGCCGGCTCTCAGAGGCCAGGGGAGAGGGAGAGGAGTGGGGGGGGTGAGACCCTCTGATGGGGAACGGGCCGCAGAAGCTTGGGCACACAATCTCCACGGCACGTGGACACCGCAGGAGCTCACGGTTTCGGAAGAGCCGTGTGCCTCCAGCGAGCAGCGGCCAAAGCTTTCAGCAGGCCCGGCCGGCAGGGTCTGTGGTTGAGCGTCGACCAATGGGCCTGGAGGTCACAGTTCAATTCCGGGTCAGGGCACAGGCCCCGATTGCAGACTCGATCCCCAGTGGGGGTGGGGGTGGGGAGGAGGGTGTGCAGGGGGCAGTCGATCAATGATCCTCTCTCATCTTTGATGTTTCTCTCTCTCTCTTCCTCTCTGAAATCAATAAAAATATTTTTTAAATAAATTTAAAAATAGATTTAAAAAATAATAGAGACACAGAATCATCGAACAGACCATCAAACCTCAGAGGGAAGGCAGGGGAGGGGGTTGGGGGGGTAAGAGATCAACCAAAGAAGATGTATGCATATAAGCATAACCAATGGACAGTCAATGGGGGGGGGGGGGTGTGGGCGGGGACTGGGGGGGGCAGGCTGGGAGACCACAATGCGGGGAAAGGAGTCAAACGTAATACTTTCAACAAGAATGAATGAATGAATGAATGAATGAATGGAAATAAGGGCTCCCAGGTGTGGGTGGAGACAGTGTAGCTGCTGTGGGGGAGGCGGTCCCTCCAGGCCTGGCTCTGGGCATGGCTCCCAGAGTCCCCGAGCCGGCAGCCCCTGTGGATAACCAGCTCCTCGCGTGTGGGCTCAATACGAGCTTCGGAAGAATGCGGCTCAGATGCCAAGCTCGCCAGGCCCTCCCGCCTCCTGGGGGCGGGGACCGTGTCCTCGGTAACGTGCTCGCAGACGGGAGAGCCTCCGGCCTTGGTCGGGCCACTGAGTCCTCTGCGGAGCGTGGCTGTCTTCGTCACGGGCTGTTCGACGTGCCGTGCCCACTGCCAGGGCTCAGGGCTCAGGGCTCAGTCCCGGAGAGACGGCATCCAGGCAGGACGGCTGGTCCCTGGGAGCCCCAGATTCTGAGCAGACAAACCTTCCCCCAGGATCTGTGGCGATTTAAAATATGCCTGAAGCCCGGCCGGCGGGGCTCCGTGGTTGCCTTGCCCGATGAACCAGGAGGTCACGGTTGGATTCCCGGTCAGGGCACGTGCCCGGGTTGCAGGCTCCATCCCCAGTGGGGGGCGTGCAGGAGGCAACTGATCACTGATTCTCTCTCTCCCTCTCCCTTCCTCTCTAAAATCAATAAAAATAGATTTAAAAAAAAAAAAGGCATACCCGGTTTGGCTCAGTGGAGAGAGCATCGGCTCAGACTGAAGGGTCCCGGGTTCGATTCTAGCCAAGGGCACGTACCGTGGTTGCGGGCTCCATCACCAGCCCTGGTCTGGGCACAGGGGGGAGGCAGCCAATCCATGTGTCTCTCTCACATCAGTGTTTCTGTCTCTCCCCCTCCTTCCACTCTCTCTGAAAATCAACGGAAAAATATCCTCGGGTGAGGATTAAAAAACAAACCAAAATAATAAATGAAACAGGTCTGAAAACCCCTGGACACTTTTCCCTTCAAGGACGGCGTCGGATCCCCTGCCCTTGGGTGTGGGCGGGCTCAGTGACTTGCTTTGAACCCGGACCGTGGGGCCCAGCAGCGATGCTAGGACTTCAGAGCCCCCCGCCTGACGCCTCTCCCCCACGGCTCCCTCCCAGGGAAGTCAGGCCCAGGCCGCCAGGATGGCCCGGTGAGGAGGCCCTCGGGGCAGGAAGCCGGCCCGCGTGCCAGGCCTGCGGGGGGCCGCGGGGAAGGGGTCCCCCAGCCAGAAGACTGCGGCCTCGACGCCACGCCGGTCCCTGCTCTGCTCTGTGGGTCGGGAGGGATGAAAAGGTTTCCTCTGAGCTGCGGGGGACTTGGCCGCACAGCAGAGGCTGAAGGAGGCCTCATCCCGCCCCCGGCCTCTCTAGGGCCCCTGCCCTCCAGCCACACTGACCCGCTCTCTGTTCAAAGCTGCACATCTTTACCGGAATCTTCTGTGCCCACCCAGGCCAGACACTGCGGTGCGCAGGGAGCCAGTCCGACCCGCCTGCCCCGTCGCCGGGGGCGTAGGGTCACGCACGCCGTCTCCCCGGGTAGGAGCCTGCGGACTGTCTTCCCTGGACAGAGGAGGGACGCAGCCCCTGGTCAGCACCCGTCCTGGCCGGGAAGGTCCATCCTCAGGGGCAGATGAGCCCCAGGAATAGGAACCATCCCGTGGTGCTATGATTCTGTGATGTGACAAATGTCATCCGTCAGCAATCACATAAAAGTACCAAATTATATAATGAAAGTACCAGAGTTACACACCGTACACCATGGTACACATCAAAGTTATTCTACTAAAGAAAAACGATTTTAAAAAAGTTTAAGCCCAACCGGGCGTGGCTCCGTGGTTGAGCATCGACCCAGGAGCCAGGTCACGGGGCTGGATTCCTAGTCAGGGCACAGGCCCGGCTGCCGGCTCGATCCCCATCAATGATTCTCTCTCATCGTTGCTGTTTCTCTCCCTCCCTCTCTCTCTTCCTCTCAGAAATCAATGAGAATATATTTTTTATTTTTTTAAAGTGGAGGGAGGGGGCAGGTGACTCAGAAGAGAGGACCTCGGGGAGACTGAGGCCCTCGCCAGGAACACACACCTGGAGACAGGCCCCGCCCCTCCCCGCGCCCGCCGGTGGGTCAGACCCCCCTCCGGGCATTCCTCCGGGCTCACGTCACCGGCACTGACGTCCATGGGGAATCCCAGGCAGCTGGCACTCACGCCCAGGCCCAGGCCCGGCCCACGAGGCCTGTGGCAGCCTGGCGTGGCTCTCCGCGGCGCCCAGGTGCGGGGGACTCTGCCCAGGGCCGCGGGGAGGATTTCCACAGGAGCGAAGCCCTGACCCACATACCGTGCCGAAACCCCACCAGGGACCACGCGCAGCCACGCCTGTCCCTGCCTGTCCCAGACCGGAGACGGGGCCTCAGCATCCTTCCCTAAAGCACGGGAACCCAGGCCATGGAGCCCGCCCGCAGGTCCCTCAGCAAGAACACGGAGAGGCCGGACCGGCTCGCAGCCCTGCGTCCCCCCGCCCCCCTGACCCCCCGCCCCCCGTCCCTCTCTGCGCCCAGACTCCTTCACGAATGGGCTGTGCTGGGCGGCTTGTCCTCCCTGCCGCCTCCCAGTGTCCAGGCTGCTCCGCTTGGGCCCTGGCTGGTGTGGCCCAGTGGATAGAGCGTGGGCCTGCGGACGGAACAGGAACAATGCTCTTACTGATTTCAGAGAGGAAGGAAGGGAGATTCTGGGCACATGCCTGGGCTGTAGGCTCGGTCCCCAGGGTGGGGCGTGCCCCTGACCAGGGATGGAACCGTGACCTCCTGGTTCCTAGGTCGGCGCTCAACCCCTGAGCCACGCCGGCCCGGCCCTCTTTGTCTGACGGTGGGCGGTGGGCGGTGGGAAACGCTGGGGATGCGAGCCCCACCTCGCGGGAGCGCCGTCACCAAAGGGACGCGGCGAGCAGCGCGGGATGACCGGGCAGTGCCCGCCGTGTGGCGAGGAGCCAAGCGCTGGTGGTGCGGGGTCGAGCGAGGCCCCGGCTGCTCGGCCCAGTTTCTTCCGCGGCTCCAGCCCAGAGCCCACCCGCCAGCAGCTCGGCCGGCACGGCCTCTGGCCCTGAGGCCTGGGAGGCCACTCCGGCAGGCGGTGTCCGTGGCCAGGCAGACATGATGTCATTCATGCATCTGGAAACCGCAGGCCCGCCCCCCGGTCCCCGGAGGCTCTCCCTCTCTGGCCAGGCTCCCCGAGTTCCGCTCTCCGTATCCCCAACCCTCCTGTTCCAGGCTCCCCAGGAACTGAGTCAGGACCTCCTGGGCAGCTGTCCAAGCAGCTCCTTCTGAATTCCCCCAGCCGCCCCCCTCCCCGGGGAGAGAACAATATGACCTCAAACAAAGGCCGCTCCTCGCTGCCCGGCCTGGAGGAGCCACTGGGCCCAGGGACTCACCACTGGTTTCTCACAGCCACAGGCTCCCGGGCAGAGCCTCCGGGCCCCCCCGCCCCCCCCGCCCCCCCCCCCGCCCCCCTCCGGGCCCCCAGGCACTAAGAGGGCTGCTCACTTTTACGAGGTTCGTGGGGGAGTGGAGCGGGCCTGTTTCAAATCAGAAACTTGGGTGTTTGATCCCAGTGCTGCCTCCTTATTAAATTATTTTTTTATTGATGTCAGAGAGGAAGGGAAAGGGAGAGAGAGGGAGAAACATCAATGATGAGAGAGAATCATGGATCAGTTGCCTCCTGCACACCCCCCACTGGGGATCGAGCCCGCAACCCGGGCATGATGGGGAATTGAACCCGGGACCCTTCAGTCCACAGGCCGAGGGCCCGAGGTTTGCTTTTTCTAGAAACTTCGAATGCGAGACTCACCCAGAACATGCTCTGTTGTGTCTGGCTCCCTGCTGTCAGCATGACATGTTTGCGGTCCATCCGTGTTGGGACACGTGTCAGGAGCTCATGCCCCTTCACGCCCGTCGACGGCGTGTCCCCGGGGTGGAGCCGCTCCCTGGGATGGACACTGGAGCCGCTTCCAGGCGGGGTTGTTATCGGTAACGCTGCTGGGGTCACTCACGTGCAAGCCCCGGCGTGGACTGCTGCTCTCACGTTCTGGTGTGAAAGGTCAACCGGAACTGACCGGGCCCCCAGCCCCGAGGCGTCGCGGCTGCTGCCAGAGGGTCAGGGACCCCGGTCCCAGCCCGGAGCCCAGGTTCAGACCTCCGCCCAGGCCCCCCCACCCGCAGCCTCGGCTGCCCCTGCCCTCCTCCCATCGCCCCGAACACCGCTCCGTGATGTCGCGTTGGTGGTGGAAGGATTTCGCCAGCAGGGAAGAGAACGAAAACAGGATTGACCCAGATTTCTCAGAGCCCTGGGCTCGCCCTGGCCGCTGTGACTCAGTTCCTGGGGCGTCGCCCGCACCAAAAGGTTGCGGGTTCGATTCCCGGTCAGGGCACCTGCAGGCTGCATCCCTGAAGGGGGCGTGCAGAGGCAGCTAATCAATGTCGCTCTCACCTCAATGTGCCTCTCTCTCCTTCTCCCTTCCTCTCTAAAAATCAATTTTTAAATATTTTTTTAGTCCGGGGTTCCTCATCCGTTCTGAGCATCACTAGGCCTGGGATGTCCCATGGAGGCACCATCTGGTCCAGAAGTAGCATCCTCTCTACTGCACGCCTTGCACCCCAAGGCCCCGATTCTTGGCTGCCCGTCCGCTCCCGCGTGGCCGCCGTTACGCCCACAACACCCGGGCTCTGCGCGTACCTCGGGGACGCCCGCGGCGTGGCGAGCATTGCTCCCTCCCTGAGCCTCCGCCGGCCACAGGAGGGACAGACAGACACCACACTGCGCGCACCGGCCCTGCACGGACCCCCGGCAGCGACAGCCAGGGCGGGTGGTCTGAGGCCCCTGGCCCTGAGCTAGGCCAGGGGAACCCCTCTGTGTTCAGGCAGGTTCTGTGCTCGAACCCTAGGCCAGGCCTCGGTGAGGAGACCTGGGGTACGTGTCCGTGCGAACCTGGGGCAGCCGTGACCTTGAACTCTACCTTCGACAGGGGCGATGCTTTCCGTCCACCTGCCTCGGGGACAGCGGAGGGGACAGGAAGAGATGGGGGGGGTACCTGCTTGGGGGCTACGTGGGCCCCGGCAGAGGGGTTCAGAGAGCCCGAAGGACTTCCTGGCCCAGGGAGGGTGGGAGCGAGGCTGCCACCCTGGACGTGCTCCCAAATTCACCAAGTCTGCGCCGGCGAGAGAGGTGCCTCCGAGTGGGGGTGACGCCTGCTTCATGGAAACGCCTGTGCGCACAGCACAGAAAGGGCCACAGGAAGAGGCGAGGACCGGGGCCTGGCGGAGCCTCCGCTGCTGCCGGCTGTGGCCTGGGCTCCCCCCCCCTGGGCTCCCCCCCACCCCAACCACCCCCGGGACGTGGCAGCGACCATCTCACAAGGTCGCCAAGCACTCGGTGAGGGGCTGGCGTCCAGTGGGGTGTCCTTGGGTGAGGATTAACGAAAAAACAAAGTGGATTTGATATAAGCGTCTAAAAAAACTACCACGCACCTCCTCTACCCACTCGGTTCTCCACGGTGAACTCCACCGAGGAGGAGGAGCGCCAGGGAAACGGGGCGGGGACATGGCGGCCAGGACAGCGCAGGACCCGCAGGAACAAGCCGGGGGCAGCGGGAGCGGGAGGCGCTGCGGGGGGCCGGCGCGGCCCGATGGCTGTGGGGAGGACGGAGCCCGCAGCACGGCGGGATGCGGGAGGAGCCGCGTTTCCCGGAGGAAGCAGTGGCCAGGGCCACCGAGCGGTCAGCAGGCAAGTGGCTGAGAAACGCCGAGAAGTTTGCTGGCCGAGGTCAGGACGCCGGGCAGGAAGCGGCTTGAACGTCCAGCTGGGACCCTCCCCAGAAGCCCGTCCACCGGGAGGCGCCGTTGGCATTGAAAGGACAATGAGCAGGAGGCAGCTGATCGATGTTTCTCTCTCATCGATGTTTCTAACTCTCTATTCTTCTCCCTTCCTCTCTGTAAAAAAAACCCAATAAAATATATTTTTTAAAAAAAAGAAAGAAAAGAAAGGACAATGAGAGCCTGGCCTGGTGGTTAGATCCTCGCCCCAAAACACCAAGGACGTGAGCGTGACCCCGGTCAGGGCACAGGCAAGCATCACCTCACCTGGCGGGTCTGGCGTCTCACCCGGGAGCCATTCCCGGTCGGGCACATGCCGGGCTGCGGGCTCGAGCCTCAGTGCGGGGCGTGCAGGAGGCAGCCGGCCCACGATTCTCCCTCCTTGATGTTCCTCTCCCTCCCTCTCCCTTCCTCTCTGAAATAAACATTAAAACACACATGTTCTTTAAACCCCCCTCTCCTCCCCCCCACCCATCCTCGTTCTCTAAAATCGATGTTCAAGCTTTTAGGAAGAACCCGCGGCGTTCTCTCCACATCACAGCACGCACACGCGTGGCCGGCAGGGCGGGGCCGCAGCCAGGTTCCCAGGGTCTGGGCCGTGTGAGCGGGGCCGGAGGGCGGGGCGCAGAGCCGCCAGCCTCTGGGCGGTGAGACCCCTCCCATGGAAGGAAACAAGATGGAGCTTCTTAGGGGTTCTTTCTTCTGATCCGAAGAGCTGAGCCCTGACCTCCCTGGGTCATCGTAGCACCAGGCATGACACCCAGCACCGACCGAGCCACCGACCGACCACACCGCTGACCGAGCCTGGGCCCTGGGCCTGGCCGGGGCTACGATGGCTGGCGGGGACATCCTGTACCTCCTTCATTCGGTGTCCCCTGGCTCGGCCAACACCTTCAGGCAGCCCCGGGACCCGGGCACCTGGGGAGGCCGCTCAGTGCTGTTCTCCGTCTGGGAAAGCAGGTCCGGCACCGGCCTCAGCAGGCTTCTCGGGGGAGGGCGGGTGTCGAGATGGTGGAGGGAGGAAAGGAACAGCTCAGCCTGAGCCGGGGTGGCCCGTCCTCGCTGGGCAGCTGTGGGGAGCCGGCACGGCCGTGGCATCCTCAGCCCGTTGGGCGCCGTCTGTGCCGCGCCAGCTCAGCCAGGTTCGGTGAGCCTGAGGGGGCGGTGAAGGATGGAGAAAAGACAGACGAGAGAAGAAAGCCGGGTCTGGGTGGGACGCTGCTCTCTGACGGAGAGACAGCGCCACGGCCTGCAGGCCGAGTCCTTATTCTCTAGCCGATCCCACGAGGCACAGGAAGGGCGGGTCAAGATGTTTACCACGTTCTCCGGGTTTGGAATCTGCTCCGTCACAGGCACCTGATCCAGCTTTGTTTCCTTGCTTCACCTCCCGCAGCCCACATCACTCAGCCACGTGGGGCCACAGGTTCGGACCATAAGGTCAAGCTCACAGCCACAGCCTTTGGCTGTAATTGTGCTGGGACGTGCCGTGGCTTTGCCACGAGAGGACCGTGCCCTCTCATTAGCCCAGGCTTGAACCTGTCCAACGCTGTAGCCGCTCCCCACAGGCAGCTGGCGCGTTGTTCCTGGTGAGCCAGCCCCTCAGTGCCCGTTCACCCTACCAGACGGCTCAACCAGGGCCCTTATGCTGCCGGGCTTGGAGGACTCGGTGGAGCGGATCTCTGTTGCTGTGGATTTTGCTGGTTTTGTGCTGACGTGGGAGACAGAGGGACCCGACATGGAACAGCTGTTCCCTGCGGGCTGGGCCCATGCGAGTCACACCTGGGGTTGCTGGGTTCTCACCGAACCGAGTCCCTCACCTGATGTCATCTCGTTCCCACACCACCTGCTGTTCCCCGCAGCGGGCAGGCGATGCCCGAGGGCCCCCACCCACCCCTCGCCCACTCCGCGTCTGCCAAGTCCTGTGGTCACCGGAGCTCGCCCCCGGGCCCGGGGTCAGCCCACAGCTGTCGGCACGCCCGCCCTCCTGAGGCAGCCGACGTCTGGGCGGGCGTGAAGCCTGCAGACCCGACAGGCCCCCTGCTTCAGCCCGGCCTGCCAGGCCGCCTTCCCGGTCCCGCTGGGGAGCTGGGCCGCGGCCAGGGCTTGTCATTCTCTCCCGTGCGCCCCCCCCCCCCCGCACGCCCAGGAGTCTGGGTGCTGGTGGGTGCCACCTCCACTGGCCCCACTGGCTGCACCCTCACGTGCAGGGTGGGCGTGGGGCAGGGGAGGGGAGAGGAAGGGGGCACCCGGCTCGGGGCTGGCCTGCAGCCGAATCTGAGCATCACTCGCCTGGAATGGGTTCCGGGAGCGGATGCCTGTGGAGCCAGGTGCCCAGGGAGAGACAGGGCATCCTTGGGACCTGAGTGGCCAGGGGCAGCTTATCTCCCGCTTCCAACTCAATCCGAGGTCCCAACCCCCACCCGGCCCATTCACTCCGCAGCCAGCAGGAGCCCAGGAGAGAGGGAACGGGGCTTCCGGCCTCACATCGGGCAGCAAGTCTCTGGGCGTCAGCCACGCTGCAGGCACCCAGGGGAGGCTGCGGGGCTCATGCACCTGACGTCCAGGTCCAGGACTGGAGGTCCAGAGGGGCGGCCTGTCCAGGTCCCCGAGGGGGTGGGAGGGGGGGTCAGCCCCGCCAGCCTCTGTCCTCCACCCCCACCCCTGCCTGGGCCTGCTTTTCCTCCGCTCGCCTGCGCCCGAGCCCCGGGCCTCCCGCGTTCTGTGCCGCCGAGGACCTCCTCTCTTTTACTTTGCTCAAGATTCAAGGGGTCTTTGCGGATTTTGTGAATTCAAACATTTCATTAGGCCTTTCCTTCCTTCTTTCCTTCCTTCCTTCCTTCCTTCCTTCCTTTCCTCCTTCCTTCCTTCCTTTCTTTCTTTCTTTCTTTTAGATTTTTAAATTGATTCTTAGAGAGAGGGGAAGGGAGAGGGAGAAGCACCAATCCTGCCTCCTGCATGCCCACCAGGGCCCCCTCGGGATGGAGCTGGAAACCCAGGCATGTGCCCGGACCAGGAGCCAATCGGCAACCTTTCGGTGCTCTCAGGAGGACACCCAACCAACCGAGTCACACTGGGGCCGTCAGGCATTCTTTTTCATATATAATATATTTTTAATATGTTCTTATTGATTTCAGAGAGGAAGGGAGAGAGAGAGAGAGAAACATCGATGATGAGAGAGAACCATTGATGGGCTGCCTCCTGCACACCCCCCACCGGGGATGGAGCCTGCAACCCGGGCATGTGCCCCTGACCTCCTGGTTCATAGGTTGACACTCAACCACGGAGCCGGGCCGGCTGGGCCACGCGTTTATTAAAAACATACACTGACACCCTAGTCGGTTTGCTCAGGGGCAGAGCGTCGGCCTGTGGACTGAAGGGTCCGGGTTCGATTCCAGTCAAGGTCCCTGAAGCACCTGCTGGCCGAGGCCCGAACAGGGGACTGCCCATCGGGGCAGCGGGTGCCCGGACCTGCAGCTGGGAGCCAGGGGCGTGGCTCCTGCAGCCCCAGCCCCAGCCCAGCCCAGCTCCTCCCGGTCCCGCTCCTCCCGGTCCCTGTTCCGGGGAAGAGACGCTGGAAGGGAATGCGGAGGAGCCGGACCCGGGACGCCATCGCCACCTGGCGGCGTGCCCCGGCGAAGGCAGCGGTCCCGCAGCGAGCCCCGCCCGCCCGCCCGCCCGGCGGAGCACAAAGGAGGCCTGTGGCCGGCCGGGCCGGCGTCGGGCTGTGTCCAGGAAGACTGACCGGCGCTGCCTCCCGGGGGGTGCGGGCAGGAGCCGGGGCTGGTTGGACACGGCTTCGGGCGCCATCACTTAGAAACCAGGATGCCCGGGTCCTCACATTTTAGAATCTTCACGGTAACCCCACGCCCCACCTGCGGCCGGTCAGCCACCGGGGCTGAGGACGGCTGGGTCACCGGCTCGCCCTGCGGCCCCGGCCGCCCTCCCGGTCCCTCCTCCGCCCGCCGGCTGGGGAAGCCTTTGTTCACGGTCGTCAGTGACCTCCGGCCTCAGGCAGCGGCCGTCACCTTCTCTCTCGCCTCCCCGCGCTCCGCTCCCTCCCGGCCCCGTCCGGCCTGCCCTGCCCGGCTGCTGGCCTCTGCCCTCGGCCTCCGCCCAGGCCCTCGCCTACAGCTGCCCCTCGAACTGCCGCGTGGAAGCTTGGAGCCAGTTGCTGCCGCCAGCCTGGCTGTTCCTCCGAGCACCCAGGCCCTCCGGACCCCAGGCACCCGCACAGTCGGCCGCCCCGCAGGAGCTCAGCACGCAGCAGCCTCCTCTCCAGCGGTTTTCTGTGGGAGCCGACCTTTGTCCCCACTCCCACTGGCAGAAAGTGATTCTGATCCTGGAGTTTCTCTCCCTCTCCCTGGGAGGGACCCGGAAGGCTGATCAACCTTGAAGCTCTGAAAGGTCAGAGCCAGTCACTCCCTATCTAATTGAGGCAATGATAGCTGAAGCAACTGCCACCTGTCAATCTTACGTAGATCCTTGCTGATTGGCTATTACTGGAATTGCCTGCCTGTATGGGTGGATCCCAAACCTTAATAAAAGGGGTAGCAAGGCCGGTGAGGGGTGCAGTCCTCCCACTAGAGTTGGGCTCCCTCCTGGCTCCCAATAGCGACAAATGAATATTTTTCTAGTCTCTCTCATTTGTGTGCGGCCTCCTCCAGAACCCGAATCCTGAACCCGAACCCTGAACCACGCGGGACGTGAAAGGGGTTCCCGACGTTTTCTTCTGAAATCATCTCATTTACAGAAAGTTGCAAGAATAGTACAAGGAACTCCCTTGTACCCTTGACCAAGAGTCATTAATTTTTTAAATGAATGAATGAGATTCAGCAGTTTGTGCACTAAGGACACTGCCCTTTTTTTTTTTTTTTTTCAGAGAGGAAGGGAGAGGGAGAGAAACACCAATGATCAGAATCACTGATTGGCTGCCTCCTGCACGCCCCCTACTGGGGATTGAGCCCAGAACCAGGGAATCAAACCCAGGACCCTTCATCAGGACACAGGCCGACGCTTAGTCCGTGGAGCCAAACCGGCTAGGGCAAGAGTCATTCATTCTTGAGCCTTCACTCTGTTTGCTTTCTCCTGTCTCTCTTACAGCCGCTCAGCGATCCTCTCATCATTAATGTGCAGGTGCACACACGTTACATACTAGTCCTCAACCTTAACTTCAGTGCCTCTCCTGAGAATAAGGGTATTTTTATTCGCTTTATATAATTATCAAATTCAGAAAAGTTAACATTGAGACAAAGTGTCTTCCACAGCGTTTTTGTTGTTGTTAATCTTGGTCTAGGATCCTTATTTCAGTTAGCTGCCATGTGTCTTTTTTTATCTTCATTGTTGAATGTATCACATCGCCCTTCCCCCACTCCCCGCTGGTTGTCACGTGCCTTCAGTCTCCTGTGCCCTGGACCAGTTTCCCAGCCGCTCTTTGTCGGGTATAATGTCGACATAAGGAAAGTCCAAGCCGCCCGACCCGTGTGGCTCCGTGATTGAGCGTTGACCTATGAACCAGGTCACGGTTGGATTCCCAGTCGGGGCCCAGGCCCAGGTTGTGGGCTCGATCCCCAGTGTGAGGTGTGCAGGTGGCAGCCGATCCATGAGTCTCTCTCATCGTTGATGTTCCTCTCTCTCTCCTTCTCCCTCTCTGAAAGTGAAAAAACAAAATAAGCCAGAAACGTGCAAACCTGTAGAGGTTTCCAAACCGATGACACGCGGAAGAGCAAGCACTCAGGAGGGAACTCAGGGAGGCTGCTGCGTGCAGTGGGAGGAAGCCAGGCGCGGACCGGATTGCGGCAGCGATTTCCAGCCGGTGTGCTGTGGCGGGGGCCTTGGCAACATGCAACACCTGACTACTTAGCCGGGGGCTCTGATCTCTTTTCCCTTAGACCCGTGGTCAGCAAACTGCGGCTCGCGAGCCACATGCGGCTCTTTGGCCCCTTGAGTGTGGCTCTTCTACAAAATACCACGGCCTGGGCGAGTCTATTTTGAAGAAGTGGCGTTAGAAGAAGTTTAAGAAATGTGGCTCTCAAAAGAAATTTCAATCATTGCACTGTTGATATTTGGCTCTGTTGACGAATGAGTTTGCCAACCACTGCCTTAGATTGTCAAATTTAAAAAATAACAGCCCTAACCAGTTTGGCTCAGTGGATAGAGCGTCAGCCTGCGGAATGAAGGGTCCCGGGTTCGATTCCGGTCATGGGCATGTACCTTGGTTGCGGGCATATCCCCAGTAGGGGTGTGCAGGAGGCAGCTGATCGATGTTTCTCTCTCATCGATGTTTCTGACTCTGTCCCTCTCCCTTCCTCTCTGTAAAAAATCAATAAAGTATATTTTTAAAAATAAGTAAAAAATAACAACAGCCACCCTGGCTGGTTTGGCTCAGTGGATAGAGCATCGGCCTGCAGACTAAAGGGTCCCGGGTTCGATTCCTGGTCAAGGGCACATGCCTGGGTTTCGGGCTCGATCCCCAGTAGGGGTGTGCAGGAGGCAGCCAATCCATGATCTTCTCATCATTGTTTCTCTCCCTCTCCCTTTCTCTCTGGAATCAGTAAAAAAAAAAAAGTTAAAAAATATAATTTTGGTGTGCCGAAGAATTTTAGTAATTAGTTTATGTGTGCCACGAGATGAGAAAGGTTGGAAATCACTGGGTTCAGGAATGTTAAGATTATGTGATCTGCCTGCCAGAGGTTTCACCTCCAGCATTTCCAAGGCGCGTTCACCTAGATGTGAGAACAATGGCGGGGCTTGCTTAGACCCTTCACGGAGGAAATGGCGGGCCGGGCGTGACTGTCCACGTGACCTGCCCACTTGGGAATGTGTGATCACACACCGCTTTCCCATCCACACGTCTGAAGTTCTCCGTGATTAAAAAAGGCAGCGATCTTGCAGAAATCAGACACTTACACGACAGATTTAAGCATGTTTAAATTAACATCTTATATGTGCTTTTAAGTATGTAGATATTAATCATAAGTAGATATTTGGCTATTTCCACCATAAGACGGAGTTTACGTGGTTATATTAATTAAAACTTTTTTGTTTTGTTAATCCTCACCCGAGGATATTTTTCCATTGGTTTTTAGAGAGAGTGGGAGGGAGAGGGAGAGACAAACATCCATGTGAGAGAAACACATCAAGTGGTTGCCTCCTGCATGCGCCCCAACCGGGGCTGGAGCCCACAACCAAGGTACATGCCCCTGACCGGAATCAAACCTGGGACCCTTCAGTCTGCAGGCCGACGCTCCATCCACGGAGCCAAACCGGTTTCGGCACATGTTATATGTTTTAAGGATGGAATAATGCTTCTATTATTCTATTATCCCTACAAATCAGAAGGGAGCACACTGTCTCGGTTAAGCTGAGTGAAATAGCTTAGATTTTAGCACTTGCTACATTTATGTAAGATTTAAAAATAGTTCTTTTCTATCCTGGGCAGGCGTCACTTATTTTGTAACTTTTGCTCCAGCGTTTCTCCATCTTGGCAATCACCCCCAGCATCACATGGGGGCCCATGACTTACTACCTCGCTGGTCCTTGCGGAAGTCAAAACTCCAGAGGGAAACGGGAGAGACCTATAACACTATCCTATCGAATAGAGGGAATATGCTAATTGACCCTCATGCTGTCATGTCCACAGCCAATAAGGAGGGAATATGCTAATTGACTGTCCCACCCTCAAAGCTGGCATTGCCCACAGCCACAAGATGGTGGCGCCCACTCCCCTCAGCCCCCAGCCGCCCAGGGCTGCCCGAGGCTCAGGTAACCAGGGCCGCCGAGGCTTGCGCTGCCAGCAGTGGCAGCAGCAGAGGTGTGATGGGTGTGGTCTTCCCCTGATCGCTGGGTCTCCTCCCACCAGTGATCTGGGAGCTCCCGGACTGTAAGAGGGGGCAGGCCAGGCTGAGGGACCCCCCCTCCAGTGCATGAATTCTCATGCATCAGGCCTCTAGTCAACCAAAAACGGTCCAAACCCCCTTCTTCAGGGCCCTTTGGCTGCTGCCTCCTCCACGGGAACTGGCTTCGTGGGGAGTGCCCACGGTCAGCTGCGGCTGTCCCTGTTCCTCAGGCCATGCAACCTCAACCCGTTTGTTTTGGACTCGGGGCCTAATGGAGCCCTGTGGCCTCGAGGAATGTGGCTGCCCAGCCACTGGTTTTCATCACGTGGAGTCCCCGAACCTTAAAGGCAAACAATCCCTTTGAATCAATTCGACAAAAAAACACGAAGCCAAGCGTGGTTCAAGACTGGTTTACTTCAGAGCCTGCGATGGCTGGTCAGCGGAGCTAGCCACGCCGTACAACCCGGAGGCCACCACCTCCTCCCAGGCATTCAACCAACAGAATCCCCACGAACAAGATCAGAGACCGAGTGGAGGTCCCCTCCTGCTCCCCACATACATACTTTTCTAACAAGATTGTTTTATAGTCAAATGCAACTCAAACCCATGAACACACCAGCCATCCCAGCATCACTGGTTCCCTCCCACCCCAACAGGCAGCCGAGGCAAGAGGGGGGCTGACTCGTGCAGAAGAAACTTGGCTGCACCCCAAGGGAGCAGAGGTGGTGAGGGGCTGGTGTCTGAGGGTGGGGACCAGAGGAGCCGAACGGGGCCTGTCCAGAATCGGTCTCGTCGGCCCAGCTCCCAGGACGGCATGTTCCTTGGAGACCCCCATTCCGTGGGGCTGGATGAGGAGGCAGCTGGCAACGTGGCCCATCACTCCCTGCCCCTCAGGGAAAACATGATAAACTCGGAGTTTTACCTTCCAACCCACCATACCGCCCGAGAAACATTCCAGTCATCGCACGCCAGCACCCACGCCCTCAATGCCAGGGCTCCCAGCCCGCTGCCACCCTCGGGGGCGCGCTAACACTGATTTGATACTCCTTGACTCATAAAATGACTCTTCTTAAAGTCCAAAGCTACCAGAGTGCCAGAAGGAAGACACTCAGTACACACTCCCCCGTCCCAGAGCCCCCCCACCCCTGCCCCCACTTTGGGGTACTCTCGCTACCATGTTCCCCACGAACCAGGGGTGCCAGCGGAGGCTGCCTGAAGTGCTTTCCCGATTGACTCCCAGACCAGGCACCGTCCCGGGAACGGGGGCAAGGGCAGGGCCACCCCAAGTGGATCTGTGCCCTCGAGGTAGGTCCGGCGGGTTAGCTTACGCCCCGTCGCCAAGGCCGAGTCCAGTGCCCGCTCCCACCGTGTCTGTCTTTGGCTTTCAATAGCAGCAGCCAGGACCGCAGTGCCTCCTGGGTGACAGAGCGAGTTCTGTCCGCACGCAGGCTGCCTCTTCTTCCCCCTCCTTTTCCTTCTTAATTAAAAGCAGAGGTAGTCTTGGGATGATAAAACGGCAGTATTGTGACTTGAAGCAGTTAAATAAGTCTCCAGAGTTAAAAGTAATAATAAAGTGATTGATGAGGTTGAATAAATTAAGACGTGGCCTATCCCTTCCCAGCTGTCTTGGGAGTTTGCCAGCAGCGCTTCCGTGGTCTTACTTCTCTCCACTCGCTCCTCCCCTCCCCTCACGCGGGGTCCAGTGCCCAGGAAGGCCCAGTGCTCCTCCAGCTGAGGGACCCAGAGGCAGAGCTGGGCTTGACGTGCTCGGCACTGGGACGGTGACGGCCTGGGAGACGGTGCTGAAGCAGGGACGGAGAAGGTGCAGCCAGCAGGGCGCTCTGGCTCCCTCCTCGGGGTGCGGAGGGAAGGCGTACAGGGAAGCCCCAGGCCTCTCTCCAAACCGCCCTCGCTGGTTTCTCTGCAGTGAAGAGGGGAGGGGATGGAGCAGGCGCCGGCCGCTGCTCTCCGCCGGCCGCCACTCAGAGCTTCTTGAGGCGGCTGTACATCTCCCTCTTGCTCTTCTCCCCGGCCCAGGTCCGGCTCTTGGTGCGGAACTTCTTCAAGTCTTCTTTAAAGTCCTCGTGGTGCATGGGCCGGTAGCTGGGGGGCTCGCAGTGAGACTAGGGGACAGGGGGGGCGAGGTCAGGGTACATCTGTCTCTCTCCTAACCCTGCTCCCTCCCCGGGGCTGGGAGACTGAGCAGCAATGCAGCCGCCAGTGGGTTCTAAGGCCCCTCCTGCGCCGGGCAAATCCCCAGACACCCGGCAAAACAGCCGTGACCACCAGGCAGATCCCACCGTCCCGCCTGGCAAGGGGCCGCCATGCTCCCAGAGGCCACCTCACCTGGCATTTCAGGAAGAACTCCTTGTACCCGCCCTTCAGGATGTACAGCTCAGGGTAGTGCAGTTTGGGGTACTCGTTGCTGAGCCGATCTCTCTCTCTCACGTAGCGGCACCTGCAAAGGAGAAGGCGCAGGTCAGCGCTTCCAGCAGAGAAACAGGAGCCCGCTCCTGGCAGAGCGGGCGGGGCCGCAGCACTCAGTGCCGAGCGGGACCCTGGCCGCCGCGTGGGAGCCGAGTGTCCCAGCCAGTGCCACGGCTCCGCACTGAAGGCAGACACGTCTTCCCCAACTCCCTGTCTCCGAGTGAACCAGCCCTAGCACGCCCAGCCTCTGCCTCGGCCACGGCCTCCACCTCCCCCCCCAGCCGGGAGCCCCGCCTCTGCTCGTTCCCAGAAGCACTTCCTACGGACGGCAGAGTCCACACGTTTATGATGCCGGCTGGTCCCGGACTATCCTGAAACGCAGGCTCCTCAAAGGCAGGGGCTGTCCTGTCCGCTGCCACCTCCCACCCCTGACAGCACCGGAGAGGGACAGCGAGGACCTGCAGTGCAGTCCCACTAGGAGGAGCGTCAGGTCTGCTCAGACGCCACCGCTGCGGGTGACCCTGGTTCTGTGTGCTGCACGGCAAAGTCCCGCCCCCGGGAGACAGCTGCCGACAGACTTAGGACGGTCACACCTGCCAGGTGCTTGTGGTTGTGTGTGGTTCTGTGTGTGCAAATGCATCGACATGCTAGCAGCTGATGAGATCAGGTGAAACTCGGCCAAGGCTTTGCAATGGTCCGAGATAAAAAGGTGGCGCTTTTTCCCGCCATCTTGGACCCTGTGGAGCAACACAGTGACTCCTGGTGGCAACCCAAACAGAACCAGAGTCATCTGGGGAGAGGTAACTCGTGCTCACGGAGAATTCCGAAGCAACCTTCCCGCTAAGGCTACTGGACACAGAATCCGTGTAATGCTGTACCCCTCAAGGATTTAAACTTACTGAAAATAAATAAAAAAGGTGGCCACGACCATGGCGTAGAAGTCTCTCCCGGAACCTCCTCACTGAGCTGCACCCCCCTGCCACCGCTCATCTGTCAGCACTTGGCATCCTGTCTCCCTACTGGGATGCCCTGCAGCGGGTCCCGTCAGACCTGCCCACGGCCACGCCCTCTGCCTCCGCGCACCTGGCCGGTCCCAGGCCTCTCGAAGGGACACGGACGATGGCTGGGCAGCTGTCTGCCCCTCCCCCAGCCTTTCAATAGCAGCACCTCGGGCCGTTCCAGCTCCAGCCCCGCTCCGTTAGCGAGTGCGGAGGATGCTGGTGAGCGGCCGATATTACTTCCAACCTCAAGTGAATGTTGCTCTACTGTAATCACTTTCACCTATTTTGGCATAAAAGATGCTTTGGTAACAACAGGGCCTTAGACACCAGAGCCCCAGCGGAAGTGTGTGCCAATGAGGGGGATGTATGGGGCATTTCGCCCCTCCCCCCAATGTGGCAATACCGTGCGAGCATACAACCCACTCCTGCGCAAGCACGGACTGGACGCGTTTCAAGCACCACATCCAGTTCCGAGTGAGGACGCCACACTTTGCTGGCGTGTGAACAAAGAGCCACCACACGGCACCTCAGGTGTCCCCGGGGGACAGTAGCCCCAGGTAGAGGGAAGGACAGCGGGGACACAGGAAGGCGGGGGCTGACCGCCATGTAAAGGAAGCTGAGCAGTGAGCCAGACCTCAAGCGGCGGGGGCTCACTCAGGAGGGGGTGCCGGCAGAGGCAGGGGCACGTCCAGCACCAGAGGCAGCGGGACCGGAGAAGCCCGCAAGCCCTGCACCGGGACGGCCAGGCCCCGCCCACTCGCTCCACGCCAGGAAGCTGCTTGCGGCATCAGGTGGCTGCTCAGTGGGGAAGCATTTCAGAGAACACCACCACACGGGCGGGGATCCGTGCTCTCACACCCCGAGCCCCGTGCCCGGTGCCCGCCCAGCCTGGGGATGGCCCGCGGCCGGCCATCGGGGCTGCGGGGAGCACGGCCACACTCACATGCGCGGGCCCCGCTCGGAGGAGAACTCGCAGTGGAACACCACGATGACGCGCTTGCCGTCGGCGGGGGAGATGGGCTTCTTGAGCAGGAAGTCCTCCACCTCGTCCTCCATGTGCAGGTTCACGGCGCCCTGCGGAGACACAGACTCAGCACCGCCTCCCGCGGTCCCACACGCAGCTCTTACACGGGCGCCTCAACACGCCACGACGCGCGCACTTCCCGAGTGCTACGTGTGAACTCGGGGACTTTCAAAAGCCACAGACAGTGACAAACAGGAGCAGCGTTTTTAAAGCTCCCTCACCACATGTCAACACTGTTTTACTGGTTAAAGGATTGAAATGCACAAGCAGCTACTTCCTTCCCAGGAAAGTGTGTCCCAACACCCCTTCCCACAGGTGGCCTAACTGAGCCCTGTGCCAGGCCCGGGGTCTGCAGGCCCGGCTCGGAGCAGTGGGCACCGCCCGGACATGCCGAGCGGGTGACGGAGCGTGGCAGCCGTGCAGACCAGGAACCATCCTGTGAGCACCCAGGAGGCAAGTGCCTTTTCCACAGCAGCCTCTCAATTCTACACCAGCCTGTGAGCTCACAAGCAGCCAGGGGTCCCAACCCCCGCGTCAGTCACAGACGCTGCCAAGGGCCCCTTTTATGCCTCCCACGACAGCAGGGCTCACCCCCGGCCTCAGGAACCCTTACCTTGATGTGGCCGCCCTCATATTCATATGGGTACCGGCAGTCAATGATCACAAACTCTTTAATGAGGTTGGCAAACTTGCCATTCAAAACAGATGCCATCTGTGGAGAAAGGCCAGGAGAATTAGCGTTGGCTGCAGGAAATAACGAGAATCAAACAGTTCACGCGAGGCAGGTTCCGAAAGCATGGCTTACAATTTCTGGAGAGATGTACTTGAGATCCTGATGCTTCCCGGCGACCGTGTGGAAGAGATAGCCCTGAGAGAGAGAGAGAGAGAGAGACTCAGCACATGTTTACGCTGCGCTCCTGCTGGAGAGGCAGCTTTAAAACACTACCGCGCCCGGCCAGTGTGGAGCAGTGGCTGAGCATCGACTTCGGAACCAAGGGGCCACCCTCGATTCCTGGTCAGGGCACATGTCCAGGTGAGAATTTCCGTTTTAATCCTGGACCTTCTGAAAAACCTTTTGACACAGATCTGTGGGGAGGCTATAGCTTTCTGCTTGCTTACGCTCTTCTGCATTTCTGTCTTTATAATAAGCAACACAGCTCCCTGAGAGCCTGCCTTGGGTTGGAGAATGGCTTCCTACTTAGACTCTGATCAGCACCGGTGAGGTCTACCATCCCACAGACCTTTAAAAATGTCAAGCTGTGTCCCGTGGGGACACCCAGGAGCCACCTCAGAGGGGAAGGCGGGGGCGGGGGGGTAGGTAGCCCCATCCACCCTGCATTATAGCCAGAGGCTCCCATTACCTTGGAGAAGTCTCCTATGAGGTCCCTTGGGTCGTTATCCAAAATAGTCTCAATGGTCCCTTTTGGGGGAGATGCCAAGGCGGGAGACAGATGTAGAACCTGTAACGAATCCAAGGTGGGAAGTGAGGCCAGGGTTGGAAACAGGGCTTCTGAGAACACTCCCCTGGACACGGCACAAGGAGACTAAAGTGTCCATGTTTACACTTAACAAAGGAAGACTTTTCCTATTTGACTGAATCTAGAGTGAAAAAAGAAGGCCCACTAACTAGGCCTATTTTTTTCAGCGAATTTCCCTGAAACCAAGTTTTCCTTGCCCCTCCCCCAAGCAGGAATAAAAGTGAGGTTGGGTCTAGATAAGAGGCCTCTCAACCAACTGCAACATACAGAACTTCTTTAGACCCAGATTTGAAAAACAAAGGCAATTTATTGACATGTACACAACACAGCTTCATAAACGTTCTTGCCCTTTAACCTAGAATTCTGCTTTTAATTAGAAAAACAAACTTTCGCTGACCGGTAGAGCGTCGGCCTGCGGACTCAAGGGTCCCAGGTTCGATTCCGGTCAAGGGCATGTACCTGGGTTGTGGGCACATCCCCAGTAGGGGGTGTGCAGGAGGCAGCTGATCGATGTTTCTCTCTCATCGATGTTTCTAACTCTCTATCCCTCTCTCTTCCTCTCTGTAAAAAAATCAATAAAATATATTTAAAAAAAAAAATAAAAGAAAAACAAACTTTCCTCAAGTATCAGGCACCTAGAGTAATTATAAAATACAAGGCATCAGGCCTGATGTTCCCATGCCTGTGATCAGCCTTTTAGACGATGGCTGTTTGTTCAAACCTTTTCATGCTACAGAAAATACGGCCCTTTCCCAGCTAATTGTCTAATGCTAATACCAAAACCGATGTAGGACAGTGCGATGCAAGGAAATTATATAAATAAAAGCAATTGGAAGTAAGCCAAACAGGGCATTTCAGGAAGAAAAATAGCTTTCAAACCAGGAAGTCTATGAAGCCAACATATATAAACAGCTGATGAAAATGGAGCCTCCCAGCGGGGACGCAATCCCGTCCCCAAGGCTTTAGCTCATGGAGGAAACAGGGAGGGAGGCAGAGGCGCAGGGGCCTCTGCCCGGAGACAGGGCTCTGAAGACGGGTCACTGGTCCAAAGGACGAGCCCTAGTCAGTTTGACTCAGGGGACAGACTGTCAGCCCGCAGACTGAAGGGTTTGATTCTGGTCAAGGGTACCTCAGTTGCAGGTTTGATCCCCAGCCCCGGTCAGGGCGCCTGCGGGAGCAACCAATCGATGTGTCTCTCCCTCTCCCTTCCACTCTCTTAAAAACCTTTGGAGGAGTATCCTCGGGTGAGGATTAACAGCAGCTTGGAGCTGTACCTCTGCCTAGCTGTAACAAAGTGGCCCAATCTCCACTCCACTGGGAGGATGTCAATGGAGGCCAGCAGGGAGCGGAAATCCCACTGCTGCCCAGCAAAATGAGGCTTCCTCCACCCCACACACATGCCCCGAGGCCGAGCTGGGGCAGTGACTTACACCTGAACTTCCATCCCACCTTCCCCACACTGTCAGAGGAGACCTGCGAAAACACCCAAAATGTACAGATGCAACTGAAAAACCACTTGTCAGAGCACGAGCCAGGAAAACCTCCACCGGAATGGAAAAGACAACCAGCAGAAGCCGACCCCATGGCAGATGCTGGAAGCCTGAGAAAGATTTGAAAGCAGCCGTCATCCAAACGCGTCAAGCGGCGATTACCAACACCCCTCAGCCAACGAGAGCAGAAGGCAGGCCTCAGCAGAGCCCGGCGTCGCTCTCCCTGAAGCACCCACCTCCCGGGGCTTCTCTGGACTGGCTGCCGGCCCGGGGCTGGCCCTGGGGACGCTCTTCCTCCGCTTCGTGTTTCCGGGCGGGGACAGCTCTCGGGACGGGTCTGGTCTTTTCAGCAAGGAGCGCAGGGCAGGGCTGCCCGTGGGAGGGGAGTCGAACAGCTTGCACCGGTTGCCCTTTGGGAAAACACATAAAACCCATTATCCACAAGCCATGCTCTCAGCACCTCCCGCTCCACAACTGTCCTAACGCAACTCCAGGTGGGGATACCTACAAGTAAAACAGAATCTTTGAGTACAAAGCCGAGATAAACCGTGTTCCAGATGCTGGGCAGATTTTTGTGTGCAAATGTTGAAAAGCCTGGACACGAAGTCCAGGAGCTCCGGCTGCAGCTCCGTGGTCAGAGCACCGGCCTACATACCAGAGTGTCTCAGGCTCCATCCCTGCCCCCGGCTGGGACGTGTGTGGGAGGCAACCAATCGCTGTGTCTCTCACAGCAATATTTCTCTCTTCCTCCCTCTCTCCTCCCTCCTTTCCACTCTCTAAGTCAATGGAAATGTCTCCTCCCTCCTTGGATGAGGATTTTAAAAAAAGGTCCAAGAGACCCCGGGACAGAAGACAGCAGCGGCCTGAGAGCCGAGTGCCAGAGGGGCCCGCTCCTCAGCGCTCCGGGGAAAGGCTGCTTTGAGGCTAACCAGGGCCACCGCCCGTGAACGCCGCTCCGCAGGGCCACACCGACGCCCACCTGCACCCACAGCCGGTGCTGAGGGCCATCAGTCACTGTCGCTGGGTCCCCCTCCAGCACTCCTTCCTGGGTGACCACCAGCCTCCCCTGCCCACCCGTGAGGCACCCTCTGACTGCCCATGCCTCCGCTCTTCCTGCTCCACACACAGCCCTGCCGGCTCCTGCAGGGCCGGCTCCTCGCTCGGCTCAGGCCGTGTGGTCCCGCACCAGCTGCTCTTTTTCCGCAGGAGGAACCAGGCCCATTCCTCTTCCCAGGAAGCCCTGTCCCAGCGCTCCACCCGTCAGCCCACCCCTCGCTCATGGCTGCGAGTCTCCGTGTTCTCCTGGCTGTGCTCCGCGTGTGCTGCCGTCTCTCCACGTTCCGTGGACAGGAAAGCACGTGGCAGTCCGGCAGGCCCTCTCTACCCTAAAGAAAACAGGGCAATCCAGCAGGCCCTCTCTACCCTAAAGAAAACAGGGCAATCCAGCAGGCGCTCTCTCCTGGTGAAACAGGGCAAGGCTGCATCCTCTCTGCTGGGCCAGGGCTCTCCGAGGAGGAGGAGCCGTGGCTGCGGCTCAGGCTGGGGGAGTGGGTGTGGATGGTGTCCGTATGTCGCTTAAGAACAACTGATTTCTTAAATGCGATTTAGCAGATACTGTCCAGATATCATCCAGTGATCTTAACCCAGAGTTCAGAGGCCAGGGTTGTACAGAAAGGGCATTAGCTGACCAAGAAGGTTGGGATGAACGAGAAATTATAAAACAAGAACTGCAAGCACACACATTACTGATACTTCCTCACACATTAACGAGGACAAAAAACTTGAAGGGAAATAAAAGGCAGAGCGCATTAACGAGAAAATACTAGTGACCAGTCAAGGCCCAGAGACCCCAAAACAGAACCTCAAATGAAGCCATTTTTGGTTCTTGTGGTGATGTGAGCAGCGGGTTAACTTCCTGTTTGCTCTAGTCCAGCCAGTCAGAGGCCCAATGACCCACCAGACCCACTCACCACGTTTGTGGTTCTTCTCATGACCAGGGGAGCTGTCCAGAGACTTGCCATGCAGGAGGAGGTCTCCTCATCATTCTAGAGAGAGAACGTGACAAAGGTCCGCAGAGATGAGCATTGGTTTAAACGCTGGTGTGACTTTGCCTAAATACCATCTAATGTTCTTTTCCCCACTCCCCGACATTGTACAGCGAGAAGAGGATCACATTTTAGAGTCCATCTGAACGCAGCACCCCCCTATGCATACAGGAGGAGGTACGGAATTTAATCCAGAAGGACATTTCAAATCCTCACCAAATAAACAAAAACATCAGCTAATTCAGGCCCTGGGGAATCGCTGGACCTTTCTTCCCCACCATACTTGTTCACACGGGTTCTCCCGGGGCAGTTAGTGGAACCGACAGGAAAACACCCCGTACCTTCAGATTCTCTCCATCAAGAAGGTCCATGAAGCCATCATCTTCATCAGACAGAGTGGCAGTCACGGGGGACTGGGGCATAAAGAGAGGAACGAAGGTCCCTGGCTCGCTGTTCTCTCTTTCGTTGGAGGAAAGCTACAAGACAGAAGTCATGCCTGTTAGTAAGCCATCAGCTCTGATCTCCTCGGATGGGTCATTAGTTATGAGAAAACACAGAATATTTAAGTAAAATTTTAGCACTACTCATCAAAGGAATATGAACCCCAGGTTATAAATCTGAGTCACCCTAGCTGGTTTGGCTCAGTGGATAGAGCATCGGCCTGTGGACTGAAGGGTCCCGGGTTCAATTCCTGTCAAGGCACATGCCTGGGTGGCGGGCTCAATCCCTAGCAGGGGGTGTGCAGGAGGCAGCTGGCCAATGATTCTCTCTCTCATGGATGTTTCTCTCTCCCTTCTTCTCTGAAATCAATAAAAATATATTTGAAAAAATAGTGATTCGCTGTCCACATACAGTACTAAGCCGTGTGAGGCCAAGTAGCCTTCACAAAGAACCCTTCCCCGAAGCAATTCCCTGCCAGCAGGACCCGGAGAGCCTTTTTGGAAAGACGGGCTTATCAGCAGCTGTAACCAGTGAACACAGCACGCCGAGGGCTGTGACAAGATGACCATCTGCCAGAATGAGGAGGGCGAGAAGGTGCCGTCCACGGAGACCACCACGTGGCCCAGCGAAAGCTCAGGTCAGGCCCGTTCCGACAGGCAATCTCATCTCCACTTGCATGTTCCCAGTTAAGTCGCCCAACGCTCTAAGGTGAGCCTCCCTTGTACTGAACAAACCAGGAGCAATGCTTATGCAGGTTAAAGGTCACAGGGCTCACTAGTTCCCCGCCACGCCCTCCCCAGGAAAGAGACCTCTTGGAGTGAACACAGGCAACCCATGTGTTCGACACAGGAAACTTAAGCCAGTCAGCGAGCATCGCGGACACTTTACTTCTTTTCCACGTGCTTTCCAAAGCCAGGGAGGGAGCTCAGACATATCTCCCTCCACAGGAACAGGTGGGCCCCACATCAGCCCTACAAGTATCGCTGAGACCCACATCCCTTTGGGGCATGAGTACGTGATCCTCCAGTGGCCCTGGGCAGACCACTCCCAGCATCCTCTGCAGCAGCCTGCTGTGCTGGCCCTCGCTTTGCTTCTCAACATAAACAAGTCCTGGCGCTCTCTGGTCGTCCACAGGCGCCTGAGCACCCCGGGCGCACTGCAGGGTCTCGGGTCTCACCCAGCGGAACGCAGGGTAGGCAGCGATCATGGACAACACCCTTTGATGCTCACACTGGGTACAACACCAGTTTGTGACCTCGGTTCTTGACCCCCCTAGATGCAGACGTGCTACAGAAAATGACACACAAATCTCTGAACAGATCACCTTCCTTCACGATTCCTCTACCATACGAGGAAAGAAAGCCGTGCTTGCAGACTAAAAGGATACAAAGCAAACACCCTCTGACACGAGCAAATCCACCCCATGAGGCTAGCACTGCCTGTCCTCGTGTTTACACCGCAGTGGCTGCAATTAGGGCAGCCAGGTGATCACAGGAAATGCTGGCTTCAAGCACGCATGCACACACACGCACATACACGAAGCATGTTCAGTTTGGGTACCCAGCTCTCAAAGGGTTACCGTGTCCCTTGGCACATCACCTAAAGCCGGACCACTCTCCCATGTGTAACAGGCAATTCAGCTCCTTCACAGGCCTGTGAGAGGAAAGGTGAGAAGACGGCCTTCTCCCTCCGCGGGCGCCATGCCTTTCCCTCCCCCCAGTGCCCGGCACTTCCCCTTTCTCTCGCCTAAGCTCCGGGGCCTTCTGCTCGGTAACTTGTCTCCTGAGCCTGGGCAGCCCACTGGCTCACTTCTACCACCTCCGTAACTTTCAAATAAACTCTCTTATCATTTGAAAAAACGAACAAACAAAACATGAAAGTGCTCTGTGCTGCCCTGGCCCGTGTGGCACAGTTGAGATCACCAGTTCGATTCCCAGTCAGGGCACATGTCCGCGTTGTGGGCTCGATCCCCAGTAAGGGGCGTGAAGAAGGCAGCCAATCAATGTTTCTCTCTCCCCGTCCCCTTCCTCTCTCTCAAATCAATAAAATCATTTTTAAAAATGCTCTGTGCTAATGTTAGAGCAATACTGGCTGACTCATTCCTTAGACCACAAGCCAGTCTGGGGAGTTGTATTTTCAGAAGCATGTTCCCAGCAAAACCTGGAAACAAATGTCATTCTGTCCACGTCGGGCAGATCGCCAGGAGAAAACCTCGGAAGGGATGACAGCTTCTGTCCGGCAAATGAGTGCCCTTGGGCCAGTGGCCCCTCACTACCCAGCAGCCCAGAGACAGTGGTTCCCTGAGACCCACAACTCGTACTCAGCGCCTCTGAGAGAAGCTCAGGTCTTCCCTGCAAACAGCAGTCAGTGCCTCAGCACCAGGATGCTCTGGGAAAGAGCAGGTTTCACGTGAGACATGGAGCCCACCACAGAATGACCCAGGAAGCCTGCACATTCCTTTCCCAGAATGACCAGGTCAAACAGCCTTTGCTCAAGTCCAGTATTTCAAACAGACCGTCTCTCACTCAGCTTCTGCCCGTCTCCTCTCCAGACACAGCAAAAACACCAAGAAATGTGACCAACTAGTTTCAAAAGACAAGATCCAAGGAAAGGCATCAAGAGCTGCTGCGGTGTCTTCCGTTCCGGGTTACGGTGCTTGGATTCTCTTCCCGTGAGAAGCGTCCCTACGAGCCAGAGCACGTACCATCCGGGCTGGGGCAGAACTCTGCCTCCGGGTGAAGAGATCGTTACCCTCCTCACGTCGCAGGCAGCCACGAGATGCGGGTCTGATTGGCTTCTTAAACTCAAAGGCTTCCTGCAAGACAGTACAGTCGAGACATCTTCCACGGTCTATGGCACCAGCCAGGGCCTTCGCGATACCTCAGGCAGACGGACAAGGGAGTGGGCCCTGGTCACTCTGTAAACGCCTCCAACTAAGGACTGTCTCGTTTCTGACCTAACTCCAACACTGGTCTGGGCAGCTAAGCACCTCAAAGGCTGTCGACAGCTGACTTCTAGCACAGCGTTGTTTTTCTCACCAGGCGGAATTTCCTAACAAGCACGTCACTGCCAAGTCCACAAAACACTGACTTATAAGCTCGTCAACCATTTTTAAAATCTAAAGCCAAGTCAACATGCCTGGGAGCCAAAGCTTTTCACTGCACATTTGTTTGAGAGCTTTCCACTCCCCCCTTCTTCCCCACAAGACAAATTTTTCCGAGCGTAAAACTACTGCATCCCGGCCCTGAGAGAGTGGCTCAGTTAGTTGAGCATCGAGTCCCAGTTGGGGCACATGCCCGGGTTGGGGGCTTGATCCCTAGATCCCCAGTAGGGGGCACGCAGAGGGCAGTTGAACCATGTTTCTCTCTCTAAAATCAATAAAAACGCATTTTAAAATAAAGTTACTGTGTTCCGTACTAAAAGCAATGGGGGAAAAACCAAACGACAAATCTCACAAAATGCGGAGGGAAAGAAGTCCGAAGTGGTAGAATACACGCTGTGGTTCCATTTCCTGCTCATCTAAAAGCACTTCCCTAAGGTGCCCACTTAACAACGCGTTCCCGTGCTCAGGGCAGTGACAGCTGACACCAGAGGCCTCGGGTGCCAGCACTGGGCCAAGTGCTGTCTGTGCATCAGCTCATCAACCCGATCGTCCCCCTTCGACTGGGCGAGACCTTACAGGCTGTGATGGCCTGAAATCTGGCTTCACAGCCAGCCAGGACAACTCTAACCTATGCCATTTCCCTTCTAGAACGAGGCTCCAAGCAGGCCACCCTGGGAGAAGCCAAGGCTGGGAGGGAGAGGGGACCCGGGACACCGGGCCTGGTCCAGGTCTGCACCTGGTCCAGGGAGAAGCCACTCCCCCGAGGCCGCAGCCTGGCAGGAGCTCATTCTCTTCCGGGTCTCTCACCAGCTGGCCTAGGCATCATGGGAGAGCCCGTGGAAGCAGGTCTCCCACTGAGTGTCAGGCTGTGAGGAGGATGAACTGGCAGTTTAGTGGGGAAAGGAGAGGGGAGAGGAGATGGGGAGATACAGCAAGAAGCCTGGACTTCCGGACGGCAAGCACAGCTCAGCCTCTCAGCGGCCGTTTCAGTGACTAAACTCCCAGGGACTTGCCCGCTCTCCTTTCAAACGCCATCAAGCCGCTCTTCCTAAGGCGACCGACAGCCCAGGCCGGGGTCAGCGCACACGGAGGAAAGGAAGTCCTGGGCAGACCTTTCCAGACAAGCTCTCCATGGATGTAAGGACTCCTAAGAGCTCCCGGCAGAGCAATGCCTGCTTTCCTGAACCATGTGAAAGGCCTGGGTCAGCTCACTGAGTTCCCACAACAGCCCTACAGGACGCGGCTGTTCCTGCTCAGAGACAAACCCTACAGGAAGAAACCACTCGCCAGGGCGCGCTCGCGGCAGGATGCACGCCCACGTTTCTGCCGCCCAGGCCCACGGTGCCTTCTCCCCGGAAGGAGCCCGGCCCCGGCCCCAAGCCACTGCCCTGTGGGCTCTGCTTCTGCTCCAAGTTCGGCCCCGGAGCAGCACTCACGTTTTCCTTATTCTCCTCCGGGTCCATCAGCTGAAAGGCCCCGCGGTCCAGAGAATCCGAATGGCTCCTCTTCAGAGCTGGACTACATCCCAAAAACTTCAGCTGCCAAAGTGGAAAAGGGAGGTCAGGAACACAAAAGAAAGGCAATGGCAACTGTTCTCGAAAGAAAAGACAAGCCATGCGTGGGGCACCCACCCTCTCTCCCTGCAGTCATGTGGCCAGAACGTGAGCTCCCACTACGTGGCTTCACATGGACTCCCCAAAGGTCTACAGCCCTCAGCAGGGACTTGGGATTGACAAGTCACCCCTTCCCAATAACATCGTCTGCACAAAAAGAACCCCTCCCGGTTCCATAAAGCTGGTAATTAGAGGTGCAGGCAAAAGAGGCAGATTTGAAGTAGCTTTTAGGAATGTTCGAATGCTTTTGAAACTAAGGAAAAGACTTCATTGTCTAAATTCATGTCTACGATTAAGAGCATACTGGCAGGGAGATCAACCAAAGGACTTGTGTGCTGGCATATGAGCCTAACCGGCGGTTAAGGACAACAGGGGGGTGGGGGCATGTGTGGGGAGGGGGGTGGGATGGGAATGGGGGGACGAGGACAAATATGTGATACCTTAATCAATAAAGAAATTTAAAAAAAAAAAAAAGAGCATACTGGCAGCTGTGGGGAGGAAACAGGTATTAGTTCAAAATATACTAGAGGACTAACTTACAGGCAGGGAATTTATTCTCCTCATGGAATTTTCAAGGCTGCAATGAAACCAGAAGGTAAATCATGAGAATAAAGCAAAGAGGCAGGCATGCCCTGGCCGGTTTGGCTCAGTGGATAGAGCATTGGCCTGTGGACTGAAAGGTCCCAGGTTCGATTCCTGTCAAGGGCATGTACCTTGGTTGCGGGCACATCCCCGGTAGGAGGTGTGCAGGAGGCAGCTGATTGATGTTTCTCTCTCATCGATGTTTCTAACTCTCTATCCCTCTCCCTTCCTCTCTAAAAAATCAATAAAATATATTTTTTTAAAAAAAGAGGCAGGCATATCAGGACTGTGGACCGAAGGGTCCTGGGTCTGATTCTGGTCAAAGGCACATGCCCAGGTTTTGGGCTTGATCCCCAATGTGGGGTATGCAGGAGGCAACTGGTCAATGGTTCTCTCTCATCACTGATGTTTTTCTCTCTCTCTCTGAAATCAATAAAAAATCAAACTGTTGCCCTGGCCGGGTGGCTCAGTTGGTTGGAGCGTTGTCCCATACACCAAAAAGGTCAAGGGTTGGATTCCCTGGATTGGGCACATACAGGAAGCAACTGACAGATGTTTCTCTTTCACATCCATGTTTCTTTCTCTTCCCCTCCTTTCCTCTCTATGGACATATCCTTGGGTGACGACTTATTATTTACTTATTTTAAAGAGAGAGATCGATTTGTTGTTCCACTTATTATACATTCATTAATTGCTTCACCATGACCCGGGATTGAACCCAGCAACCTTGGTGTATTGGGAAAATGCTCTAAAACCAACTAAGCTATCCCCCCACCAGGGCATTGGGTGAGGATTTAAAAAATAACAGTAGTGCCCTAACTAGTGTGGCTCAGTGGATAGAGCATCGGCCTGCGGACTGAAGGGTCCCAGGTTCGATTCCGGTCAAGGGCATGTACCTTGGTTGTGGGCACATCCCCAGTGGGGAGTGTGCAGGAGGCAGCTGATCGATGTTTCTCTCTCATCGATGTTTCTAACTCTCTATCCTTCTCCCTTCCTCTCTGTAAAAAAATCAATAAAATGTATTTTAAAAATAATAATAAAAATAAAAAATAATAGTAGTAATAATAATAATGGTAAGATACCAAACTGTTCATAGGATCCAGGAGTAGTCTTACTAGGGACAGCTAAATCCAGAGTATGACCAATTTCATAAAAAAATTAAGGGAAGTTTTTTCTAAGCACTAACATCTAAAAGCAGTGAATACATACTTTTCTTTACTGTCCAAGGGCCCAGGAGAATCCAGACAGAAGCCTGTGGGAAATAAAAAATGTATCTTTTAGGAACAAGTACACAAAACACCATTTTGTCATTAAAATAAGACTCCCTAAGCCAGTGATGGGCAACCTTTTGAGCTTGGTGTGTCAAATTTCGCCAAAAAACTGAGCATAACTCGGGTAGTGTGTCACTTTGAGGAAAAAACTAACTCCAAAATTCTAGTCGCAAATGTTTCATCCTCAGGAGCAGCAAATGTTTCATCCTCGGCATGCGGCTGGGTGTCATCAGAAATGGCTACGCGTGTCAGTGCTGACACGCATGTCATAGGTTCGCCATCACTGCCCTAAGCCCTAACTGGTTTGTCTCAGTGGATTGAGTGTCGGCCTGCAGACTGAAAGGTACCTTGGTTGCAGGCACATCCCCAGTAGGGGGTGTGCAGGAGGCAGCTGATCGATGCTTCTCTCTCATTGATGATTCTAACTCTCTCTCCCTCTCTGTAAAAAAAATCAATAAAATATATCTTAAAAAAAAAAATAAGACTCCCTAGTACTGTTTCTTTAGACCAGTCCACAAAGACAGCCTGGACGTTATGCCAAAAATAAAATCGAGTCTTTATACTAGTACGATTGTCAGAAACATCACATTTTCATGGTATATCTACTAATCTCCCTGGCCTATTTGCAAATACCATCAAGGAAAATGGGATTTGAGGGCGTGAACTAGCCCAAAACCCTCTCATCACTTTGGTTACTCAGAAAGTTACCCAGTAACTTTCTGTGAGTTCCAGCCCCTGGAGAGAACATTCCAACACCAATGTTCTGGCATAGTTTTGATTTCAAATACCTTATCTTGTCAGACCATCATGCCTCACTCGGAGGTTCGGGAAACTCGACCATGCCATAGGACAAAATCACCACCAAGGGAGGTGCCCATCTCCCCAGAGGCGGCGGTGGGACCACTGCCCGGCATGGCCCGGATCAGCGGCCGGCCCCTCCCCACATGTATCCTTGGGTGCGGATTTACTGATTATTTATTTACGTATCTATGTTAGAGCGCGAGAGATCGGTTTGTTGTTCCACTTCTCTAGGCATCCACTGGCTGCTGGGTCGGATCCCGGGGCAGGGGAAGCAACCACGGATCGCGTGGACAAGTGGACGGCACCCTGTAACCTTGGTGAACCCCAGTGACCTGGCCTGACTGGTGTTCTCTCTGCCACGTTCCCCGGTGAAAGTGCAGGTTTCAGCAAGACTGCTCCCCACACAACGGGCACAGGATGAGCGTCGAGGATGGAGTACCTGAATCTGTGGACTCGGAGGAGCCCATTCTCTGCAGACTGCCGTTCTTGGCCTCCGGCGGCTGCTCGCCAACACTGAAATCAAGAGAAAGAATCCATGTGTTTCTGGGCCACAGCTACGGGCTACTTCCAGCCTCCCAGGGCAGACCTCAGGGACCCAGCACCCCGGCAGAAAGGATGAGGAAGGGGCGGGTGCAGGCAGGGGGACTAGGATGAGTGCCAGAGTGTTTCCGGGGTGCGAGCCTGTGTTCTGTGGGCACTGAGCTAGGAGCAGCCACGAAACACACGGAAAACAAGCCTGCAGCCTAGGCCCGGGTGAGCCCAAGTGGCCCTGGGTCTGGGAGAGGCCAAGCGTCCCTCGGTCCGGGTGAGACCATGTGTCCCTGGATCCGGGTGAGGCCTCGTGCACCTAGGCCCGGGTGAGCCCAAGTGGCCCTGGGTCTGGGAGAGGCCAAGCGTCCCTGGGTCCGGGTGCGACCATGTGTCCCTGGATCCGTTGAGGCCTCGTGCACCTAGGCTCGGGTGAGGCCAAGTGGCCCTGGGTCCGGGTGAGGCCGTGCGCCCCTGGATCCATCCGGGTGAGGCTGGGTCCCAGGCCCGGGTGAGACCACGCGCCCCTTGGGTATGGGTGAGGCCACGTGCCCCTTAGTCCGGGTGACGCTGTGCCCCTGGGTTCGGCCGAGACCAAACCAGAGGGAGTCGGACCTCCATTACCACCATTTGTCCACCATCCAGAGCTGAGGGGTCAGTGCTGACATGTACACATAAGGAACTACTGGACATTGAAATTGGGTCTCAAAAGAACTGTTGGTCCAGGGGGAAGCTCGCTACAGATTGATTCATTTGCCTGTCAGCATAACTATTATTGTTCGTCTCACATTCAGTTCTTATTAGTATATATCTAGTGACATATGATCTCGCTCATCTAGGGGAAATGATGAACAACATAGACTGAGGAACAAGAACAGAACCAGAAGCAAGGAGGCATCGATCGGACTATCGGGCCTCAGAGGGAGGATAGGGGAGGGTAGGGGGAGGGTGGGGGGAGGGGGAGAGTTCAACCAAAGGACCTGTATGCATGCATATAAGACTATCCAATGGTTAAGTTCAACAGGGGATTGGGGCATGCGTGGGGAGAGGGGTGGGATGGGAATGGGGGGATGAGGACAAATATGTGACACCTTAATCAATAAAGAAATTAAAAAAAAAAAATTAAATTATATTAACTTACAATTAAATAAATTATATTAAAAACAAAAAAAAAAAAAAAACAAGCCTGCAGGACACGTGCTTCCTCAGGAAGCCCACGTCCAAGGTCGCAGGGAAAGCAGCTTCTCTTCCCGAAAACACGGTGGGATGCTCTTTTTAATTGTTTTTTCTCTCCGAGAAGCCCAGAGAATGGAGTACAGGAAGTTGAGTAAAAAGGCCCGGCTCTAGGCACGCATGCGGGTGGACATCGGGAATGTGCAGGGAGCGAGGGATCCCCAGGGTTTTGCACAAAACCCCGAGAGAGAAAATGCCACGTTCCTTTGTTGAGCAGGAACCAAGCTCACAGGAAACGAGGATCCTGCAAGATGGTGCGGCCAAGGGTGCGAGTGGGCCTCGGAGGGCCTGTCTTTGCCCAGAGGGGTCCCGGCATGGGGGGTGGGAGGGTCCAAACAGCCTCCTGGGACCAGGACAGAAGCGGGCAAGGCAGGGCAATCCGAAAGGCCAGGGCAGCGAAAGTCGGGGGGCCAGGCCGCCCCGACACCCCGCCGGGCCTGGCTCAGGGCTGACGGCGGCCCTGGAGGGTCCGAACGGCCTCCCCCACCCCGCATTCCGCCTGGGGGGAGGGTGCACATGGCGAGCCCCCGCCAGGCCGGGCCGCCCCCGGACGGCGACAGGTCTGGCCCTTCCTGCGGCCCGTTTCCCGGCCCGATCACCCCCCGAGGGCCCCCGCCCGCCCCTCCTCACCTGCCCAGGCCCTGCAGCTGGCCCATGGTGGTCGTCAGGTTGGTGACAGGCGACAGGCCCCCGGCGGCCGGCTCGCCGCTGAAAAGCGCCTTCACGACGGGCGGCGGCCCGGGAGGGGGGCTGCAGGCGAAGAGCAGGCGGCGGCGGTGCGGGGGCTCCGGGCCCAGTTCCATGGCCGCGCCCGGCCGCCCAGGGGGGGGACTCCGGCTCCCTCTGCCTCCGCGGCGCCCGTCCGCCCCGCCGGCACTGGCCTGGGCCGCGCGCCCCGCCGTCGGTGCCCTCGGCTCAAACACAAACACGACCCCGCGGTTCAGGGACGCGGCTGCCGCGGAAGAAGCGGCGCGGACGGGCGGGCGGGCGGGTGTCCGGCCCCAGCAGGCGCCACCCACACGCACGGGTGCTTCCCGCTCACCCCGCGAGGCCGGCGGGCGGGCGGGCGCCGGCAACCTGAAGGTTAAATCCAAACAAACGCGGCGGGCCGGGGAGGGAGAGCGGCCGGAGCGGAGAGGCCGCAGCCCGGGCCCACCCTGCCTTCGCTTCGTCCTCGGCCCCTCGCCCGCCCGGACCGCGCACAGACCCGCCGCCTCGCCTGCCTCCTCTCTCGTGGACTGTCGCGGCGCCGAGCCCTTTCGCGCTAATAGCTGCTCCCTAGGACCCGCCTCCGCCCCGCCCCGCTCCCTTTCCTAGTTGGCGCCAAACGGAGCCCACCAATCAGCGAGCGGCCCCGCCCCCTGGCAGCCGGGCGGAACCACGAAGAGGGGGCAAAGGACGCAGCTCGTGGGACCCAGCGAGGTCACGTGCTCGCCGAAAGGGGCGGGGCTCCGGGGAGACCCGAGCGGATCCGAACGGGAGCGAGCTCCGAGGTCAATGAAAAGTCCCAGCAGCTCCTTGCGAGGCGCGGTCGGGACGGAATGGCCGCTCTTGGCCCGTTGCATGCTGGGGAGCGTAGTTCTCAGCCCGCGCGGCCGTCCCGTTGCTACCTGCCCGGCTTGGGCTGCAGATGCTTGGCCCCGGGCTCGGCACCCCACCCCCTGAGCCGGGGCGGGGAGGCTGGAGGCGGCCTTCCGGGCCCTCGAAGGCCCGGCTGAGCCCAGCCTGGCAGGACTGCGGGCCCCGCTCGGCCGCACGGGTCTCCACGCCCCGGGTTTATGTTTGATAACGAGGGAGGGACGCGAATGACCCCTGGACTGGGCGCTGCCCTCCCAACCCCCGTTCCACACCCTGCGGCTGAGCTGGCCCTGCAGGAAGGCGCGGGCTGTGGGCCTCAGCATCCTTTGCTCGCCTCCATTTTAGCTCTGACTATGTTTTCTGAGAGTCACTTCCTTCTCCTCCACCCTTTCTTCCCCGACCGGGAGCTCCTAGCTACGCCATCACTGTCATCGTGGCTGACGCAGGCAGTGCGTCTGTGCCAGGCCCTCTTCCAAGCGCGTTATCTGTATTATTGTTTGTTTTTTCTTTTTAAAGGTTGACGCAAGTGTGGAGGGTGATTTTTGTACTGTAGGGGCCATCTTCCGTTGTGAACGGGAGCAAAAGGAAAAGCCTAATTTGGCCACATCCTCCCCCATCGCTGTGGGTCTGCTCGCCCAGGCCCCGGAGCAGCAGGAGGGGCGGGCGGGCCTTGCCCTGCGAATGGGGCGGTTTGAGTTACTGGATGCTGCTCTGGGGCAGGTCGGTTTGCTCCCGAGAGCCTACCACTTGGCTAGATCCACACCGACTGGGTCAACACGTCCTTGGAAAATGCTGGAAGAACCCCCTCACACCCCTGCACAAACCCCTGAGCTTCCCGGGACGTCTCTGCTCCAACGCCCTGACTGACACTCCCTGTTCTCATCTACCTTCCTGGGGCCACAGGCTCCACTTTCGTTTCTGTGATTATTTCCCAATGACTGCAAACTCGAAAGGGTAGGGCCCTGCCTTTCCCTTTCTCGACCCGGTACCACCCAGTACCCGCCTGGGTCAGGGGACCCCTGGGGACACGGAGACCGATGCTCACTGCAAAGAAAAGGTGTGCGAGCTCTGAGTGTTTAACAAGGGAGTCTGACCTGGTATGTCAGGAATTCTGAGGAGGCGCCGGCCCAATCCTCGGGGTGGGGAGGAAAGGCTGTGCAGGCTGAGTCTAGGGGGAAGCCCCCGAGGGTGCCGGAAAGCCAGTGGGAAGAGAGGCGCCAGGGAAGGGCCCAGACGCCCCGGGGCTGGCAGACCACACTTTTCTCTCTCACCGGCAACGGGAAGCCGTGGAAGAGCTGATGTTTACATTTTAGAAGGTAACCCTGACTCCAGGGTGGAGAGTGGAGTGGAGAGCAGCAGTGGGTAGAGCTGGGGGACCCCTTTGGAGGGCATCCCGTGGTCCTACTACGAACTAGGGAGGGGAGGGGACGGTGCCGAGGAGAAAGGAGACCTCGGGTCCCACCTGTGGGGGTGAGAGAGCTGGACTCCACTGTGCTCCTCAGTACGGCACCCGGCCGGCTCCTGGCTCCTGGCTCCTCCCTGCCTCTCCGTGGCCACCAAAATAAAACGTGGCTTTTACCTCTGCATTACGTTTCGCAATGCCCTGTGTCTTTTGTTTGGAGAAGGGATTCCCCTCGTTAAAAACAAAAGCAAGAATAAATAAACAGACAGAGAGACTCCGGGCCCCTGCGGCCCCAGGCCGCAGCGCTGCTCGCCCAGGCGGAGGCCCGGCCGCTGGCCTAACCAAACCGCACTGCACTTGAGGTCGTGCGTGGTTTTCCATACGCTGAAATTTTGTGATTCGGTTAAACTCGGTACCTCTGCGAAGAGGACCACTTATTTTTTTCTTTCCAAAATGGCAGCCTCCAGCCGAGCAGGAGTGTTAGGTCTGTACCGAGTGATGCTGAGAGAGAGCAAGCAATTCAGCACCTACAATTACAGAACTTGTGCTATCAGGAAGATGAGAGATGCCTTCAGAGAAAATAAGAATGTGAAAGATCCTGTAGAAATTCAGACTCTAGTGAATAAAGCCAAGAGAGACCTGGAAATTATTCATCGACAGGTCCACGTTGGCCAACTGTATTCGACTGACAAGCTTATCATGGAGAGTCAGGAGAAGCCCAAGACCTAAAGACCAGCACCATCAGCCACCACAGGCCACCCCCAGCACCCACGCTGTGCTTGGGATTGGGACCCCAATGGGCCACGAGTGGCTTCTTGCATCAGCCTCAAATAAGAACCTCCTGCTCAGCCGGCCCTGTAGAGACTGATGCAGTCAGTTGAGTGAGGCTTCCATTCTCCTGCAGCCTTAGTGGCAAGGGTGGCTGTCTCTCCTCGGTTCAGTGTTAGAATGAAGAGCCGGTGCTCACTCTGAATAATCTCATCACCACTTGTACAGAGCATCTCCAGACTTTGTTTCTTAGCCCTCAACAATAAACAGGATTGACTCCCTAAAAAAATAAAAAATAAAAATAAATATCCATACACACACGCAGGGGACCCTCCTTGCTCAGACATAATCCGAGAAGCGATTTGCTCGGAAGCAACCCTTTTTCCCAGCAGAAATAATGTCAGTTGAATTAGTGCGCTTCTGATGATGCCCTGTTTCAACCTTTCTTACATGCAGCACATGGCTATTGTGCTGTTTCATTCACAAATAAACATTTCTTAAATTTACCGGACCACCCCCTACTAGCCTTAAAGGGATTTTGCACACATCACTGCCTCTGAAATGCGATCGCCGGCTAACGGCTTTTCGTTCATCCAATCAATTTTTCCGCCTCGTCCAAGCCCCGAGATTGCTGTTCTGTGAGCACGTTCACGTCCTTGGCGACATTAGCACTCTTGATGGCCTCTTTGTGGCTCAAAATTGTCAGCAACAAAGGCATTCTCTCCTTGGTTTGTTACCCGGGAGAAGCGTTCCGTCCTGCTGCGGTATCAGCCTGAGAGGGTTGCCAGATGGAAAACTGAAGTTTTGGTCGACAACCGAGACATTTTTCTGTGACAACAACCGAGAGCCGAAATTGTTCAAGATGGGAGACGGTCTTGAAGCGAGGTTTTGAAGCAGAGTAACCTCCATCTTGAAACTCTCTGCTTTTGTTAGAGTCCCTAGTCCTGTAAACTCTGTCATTATAAACTCTGTCACTTTAAGACAGACTGTTGTTCTGTAAAATGACTTTGTTTTTTTAGTTTAAATAATAGAAAAAGATAAACTTAACGGTCTGACCTTGCAAGCTAGCCATCCAATGTAAATAGACTAAAATAGACTAATACTGATAATAATTATGCCAGCTACAAACTCATTATGTATTCAAGGTTACAGCTGTCTGTAACAATAACTCACACGGAGCCCTTTGTAATATCTGCAAACAAAGAGGCTCGAAACATATAAATACGGGAGACTTCCTGTATGGGTTGCTCAGAGATTTGGAAAAGATGCCTCCCTCTGGGCCTCGAGCAATAAACGACTCCTAATTAATTGGCTCTTAGGCGTCTGGTCACACAGTTTGACTGTAAATTTCCCCTCTCCTTTATTTTATTTTATTTATTTTTTTGAGGTTTTTCTTTTTCTTTATTAAGGTATTACATATGTGTCTATCCCCCCATAGCCCCTCCCTCTCCTTTATTTTATTTCTATTTTTGTTAATCCTCACCCCAGGATATGTGCATTGATTTTCAGAGCGAGTGGTAGGGACGGGGAGAGACACAGAGAGAAAAACATTGATGTGAGAGAGACACAGTATTTGGTTGTCTCCTGCACTCTCCCCGACTAGGGCAGGAGGCCGAGGTGCGTGCCCTTGACCGGAATCGAACCCAGGACCCTTCAGTCCTCAGGCTGACGCTCTATCCACCGAGCCAAACCAGCTAGGGCTGGGCAGGTCCTTTATCATTTTATTTTTTATTTTAAATACATTTTATTGATTTTTTACAGAGAAGTAGGGAGAGGGATAGAGCTAGAAACATCGATGAGAGGGAAACATCGCTCAGCTGCCTCCTGCACACCCCCGACCCCCCGACGCTCTATCTATCCACGGAGTCAAAGTGGTTAGGGCCATGGGCAGGTCCTTGAATGCTGGACTCAACATCCCTGTTCTTTATTTTTATTTTTTTAATATATTTTATGGATTTTTTTACAGAGAGGAAGGGAGAGGGAGAGAGAGAGAAACATCTATGAGAGAGAAACATTGATCAGCTGCCTCTACTGGGGATGTGCCCAAAACCAAGGTACACGCCCTTGACCAGGATCGAACCTGGGGCCCTTGAGTCTGCAGGCCGACGTTCTATCCACTGAGCCAAACTGGTTAGGGCAACATCCCTGTTCTTGAAGGCATTCATTCAAGGAATGCTTCTTCATTTCGGATCAAAACCCCACAATTCCTACCCTCAGGCGCTCACCTCTGCCACACGCCAGGTCAGGAACTTTCCTTTAATGACGGTAATTGCTGGGCCACCTGCAGGGTTGCTGGGACTTGGAGGAGGGGCGGGAGATAGAGACTGGGAATGCTGAGGGGGGCTGTGGGGGGGGGCAATTTCCAAAAGGGGATTAAAGCTGCTGAAGCTCCCGGGCCCAGGCTGCTGGGAAAGGGAATTCGGGTCGGGTGGGGTGCTTGTCTGTCTGTCTTTCTTTTCTTCGTTTTCCTTTGTTTGTTTGAAAGAGGTGGGGCGCTTTGTAAGGAGAGGAAAGAGCCCCTGGAGACCGGGGAGGCCGACCTCGCTTCCTGGGAGCTGCTGCTGAGCCCCGGGCCCTGGGAGGGGGAGCAGGGGGCAGTTCTTGACGGACTTAGAACTTCCCCAGGGGCTTGGCCTCGTCCCGTAGATAGTGAAGGGTGTGGAGAGGGTGTGATGATGGGATCTGAACTGCCTCCTGGAAGAGGTGGGGGCTGTGCAAACAGTGGCGGGTGGGTAACCACTGGAGGAAGGGAGGGATTAGGGGGCGGGCGGGGAGGCAGCGTTAGGGGCGGGCAGAGTTTTGTGGGTGACCTGCTGCTCGCCAGGCTGCGGGCAGGATTGGAATAAACGCTCCTGCAGGACTCAGCCAGCCCTGTCTCTGCTGCATTGGCTGGAGCCGCGACCGCCACCAGGACCCCTGGGGTGTCCCGTTACAGCGAGTTCGCCCGCTGCTAGTGCGGAGCTGAGGCAAGGCGGGGCGGGAGGGGGCCTGGAGGGGCCAGGGGAAGACTCCTGTCCGGTGGCCGCGCTCCTGGAGGCGCCGAGGGGGCTCAGCTCTGTGCTCGCTGCTGCGTGGGGCGGGTGCTCGGGAGAGGGACTCGGGGCCGTTCCCGGGGGTGGGACTGTCCCTGAGGGTGTGCAGTGTCCTAGGGTCGGGGGGGGGGGGCGCCAGCATGCAAGCCTGGGTGCAGCAGAGGCCCCGGGGGTGGTTCTGGGGAAGGAACGGGGGCGGGGGGGGGAGGGGGGTGGCCGGTCCGAGGTTCCCACCCCAGGAAGGGAGCCCTGCAGGTGCCCCTGGAGGTCGTGCGGAGAGGGTGGGAGAGGTCAGAGGGAGGACGTAGCCACGGGCCCGCTCTGGGACACGAAGTGCAGCTGGTTCCTAAGTGCCCCGAGCGCCTCTGAGCATTCACTTCAGCCCCAAGCAGAGAACAATCTACAGCTGCGGACGGACGGATGGACGGACGAGAGAATGGGTGCCTATGGGTGGCTGTTGCAACTGGTGTTGAACATAAGCCGGACACAGGAAGGACATGCTACTCCAGCCCCTGGAGACCGAGTTTTAAAAAAGGAGAAGTCCTGCCCTAGCCGGCGTGGCTCAGTGGCCAGAGCACCGACCCGCAGACTGAAGGGTCCCGGGTTCGATTCTAGTCAAGGGCAAGTACCTTGGTTGCAGGCTCCCGGGCCTGGTTGGGGGCAGGCGGGAGGCAGCCAGTTGATGTGTCTCTCTCACACCGGTGTCTCTCTCTTTTCCTCTCCCTTCCACCCTCTCTAAAAATCAATGGGGAAAATCCTCGAGTGAGGATGAAAAAATAAATAAATAAAGCAGATGCTGACTTTTTTTTAAAAAAAGAAAAGTCCTGCTCTTAGCTCTGGCTGGTTTGGCTCAGTGGATAGAGCACCGGCCCGCAGACTGAAGGGTCCCGGGTTCGATTCCGGTCAAGGGCATGTACGTTGGTTGCGGGCACGTCCCCAGTAGGGGGTGTGCAGGAGGCAGCTGATTTATGTTTCTAACTCTCTATCCCTCTCCCTTCCTCTCTGTAAAAAACCAATAAAATCTCTTTTAAAAAAATAAAAATAAAGTTTAAATTCTAAAAAAAGAACAAGTCCTGCTTTTACGTTGTTGGAGATGGAGGTTAGGGTGCTGTTGTCTTTGGGGGGTGACCCCGAGGGCTGTGGGAGCTGATCGCGCTGTTTCTTGATCTGGGTGCTGGTTTCATGATGGTCACCTGGTGGGAACTCGCTGAGCTCTGCCCGCATGGTCTGTTCGATCTTCCGTCTGAATGTTTATTTCAATGAAATGTTTATTTATTTTAATTTTTAAAAAATATTTTTATTGATCTCAGAGAGGAAGGGAGAGGGAGAGAGATAGAAACATCCATGATGAGAGAGAATAATGGATCGGCTGCTGCCTGCAAGTCCCCCACTATGGATCGAACCCGCAACCCAGGCATGTGCCCTTGACCAGAATCGAACCTGGGACCTTTCAGTTCGCAGGCCGACGCTCTATCCACTGAGCCACACCGGCTAGGGCTTAATTTTTTCATTTTAAATATATTTGTATTGATTTCAGAGAGGAAGGGAGAGGGAACGAGAGATAAAAACATCAATGATGAGCCCTAGCTGGTTTGGCTCAGTGAATAGAGCGTCAGCCTGTGGACTGAAGGGTCCTGGGTTCGATTCCAGTCAAGGGCAAATGCCACATGCCGGAGGCAGCCTATCAATGATTCTCTCTCATCATGGATGTTTCCATCACTCTCTCCCTCTCCCTTCCTCTCTGAAATCAATAAAAAATATATATATTAAAAAAAAAACACCACACATCGATGATGAAAGAGAATCATGGGTCAGCTGCCTCCTGCACGCCCCCTACTGGGGATGGAGCCTGCAACTGGTCCCTGTGCCCTGACAGAGAATCAATGGAACTGTGACCTCCTGGTTCATAGGTCGACGCCCAACCACTGAGCCATGCCAGCTGGGCTCAATGAAATGTTTATCACTACTAATAAAACAACCTCCCTTTCCCCCACTTTCTCCTCCAGCACATTCCTTCCCTTCACAGTAAAGCTCTAAAAAAAGCTGACTCTGATTTCTCTCCTCCCATTTTTCTCCTGAAGCCAATCCAACCAGATATCCCACTCCCGCTCCAAAGAAACCGGCTTCGGCAAGTTCTCCAGGGACTTCGTTTGCTGGATCCAGGGACCAACCACAGCCGTGCCTTTCCCTGCCCGGCAGCCAGCCGATGCCTCTGGCCACGGGCGCTCACTCCCTTCTAGAGAGAGCAGCGGGCTTGGCCTTCAGGGCACCCTTCTCCAGATGACCCCCCTCCAGCTGCTCCTGAGAGGCGTGAGGGGAGGCCATGAGGCCCCCGAGGGTGAGGACCAGGCGGGAGGAGGGAGGACGCTCGGGCCTCCTGGGAAGTGTCCTGGCCTCCTGCTCCCAGCACAGCACAGAGCCCGGCTCTAGAGGAGGAGGGAGTGTGTGGAGCGATTGAGGACTAAGTGTTCGCAGGTTACCTGAGGTCAGAGGCCATCCTCTAGATGCCCTTTTCTCTAAGAAAGGGAAGCATCGATGGGAGAGAAACACCAATGGGTTGCCGCCTGCATGACCCCTGACCAGGCCCCGGGCCAGGAGGAGCCCGCAACCAAGTTTCCTGCCCTTAACTGGACTCGAACCCGGGACCCTTCGGTCCGCAGGTGGACACTCTGTCCACGGAGCCACTAGGGCAGTGGTCGGCAAACTCATTAGTCCACAGAGCCAAATATCAACAGTACAGCGAGTGAAATTTCTTTTGAGAGCCACATTTTTTAAACTTAAACTATATAGGTAGGTACATTGTTATTAACTTAATTAGGGTATCCTGAGCTGGCCTTTGCTATAAACGTCCTCAACCTGATTGAGGCATGTGGCTCTCGAGCCGCAGTTTGCCGACCACTGGACTAGGGCCCCTTTTCTCTTCTGAAAAAATTGAAGACTTGTCCTGTGAACTGAAAGGTCCCGGGTTCGATTTTGGACAGGGCACATGCCTGGGTTGTGGGCTCGATCCCCAGTGGGGTGTGTGCAAGAGGCAGCCAATCCATGATTCTCATCATTGATGTTTCTTTTTCTTCTTCTTTTTTTTAAAAAAAATATATTTTATTGATTTTTTACAGAGAGGAAGGGAGAGGGATAGAGAGCTAGAAACATCGATGAGAGAGAAACATCAATCAGCCGCCTCCTGCACACCCCTACTGGGGATGTGTCCGCAACCAAGGTACATGCCCTTGACCGGAACCGAACCTGGGACCCTTGAGTCCTCAGGCCGATGCTCTATCCACTGAGCCAAACCCGTTAGGGCTCATCATGGATGTTTCTATCCCTCTCTCCTCTCCCTTCCTCTCTGAAATCAATAAAAATATATTCCAAAACGATACCAGTAAGTCCAGGACTCTTCTGCCACTCCCCGCCCCGCCCCCGCGGGCATTGGCTATCCCCGAGGAGGCCGCCAGAGGGCACTGGTTTCCAGCAGAATGTTCGTCTGGAAAGACAGGTTTGCTGGGAGCGGACAGCTGAGCGCACGTGGGGACAGGACGCAGGGCAGCGGTGTGAGCCCAGCAGAGGGGACACGCGGGACGTCACGGCCTTCGTCCTCAGAAACGTCCCGACTGTGTGTGGCGCCAGACGGGTCCTGGAGTGATCGGGTGATCCCTCCGTAAGGCACACGAGTGTCTCGTCGACTGTGCTGCACACCTGAACCGGACATAATGGTGCACGTCCACTGTAATTAAGAGATTAGCCGGCCGGTGTGGCTCCGTCGATGAGCGTGGACCTAGGAACCAGGAGGTCACGGTTCAGTTCCCAGCCAGGGCACACGCCCAGTTTGCAAACTCAATCCCCAGTGTGGGGCGTGCAGGAGGCAGCCGATCCGTGATTCTCATCATTGATGTTTCTATCTCTCACTCCCTCTCCCATCCTCTCTGAAATCAATTTTAAAAAATATTTTTTAAAAAAGGAAAAAGGGAGTGTGCCCCTGTGTTGGGGATCTGTTTGCAGAGCCTTTCGCAGGGTGGGGCGTGCTCAGGGCCGCGGCCCCAAACCCCTGTGGTTAATCTCCCGTGTCAGCTTCTGGACCTCACTCGCCCTCAGTTTTACCCCTCGAGGAACGGGGAGGAAGGACCCCTCACCATCTGCCACCAGAGGCGTGGGCAGAGAGGACAGAGCACGTGTGTAAGAACTTTCTGGAAGTTTGAAATAAAGAGGAGAAACGTGAGGTGGCCGGTCCGCTGGCCCTCACCCTGGCCCTGTGGTACGTGGCTGCTGAGTGGGTCACACTGCCCCCTTCCCCCCCACCCCTACTCTACAGCGAGTGAGTGCCCGCGCTGGGCATTCTGGGAGAGGGGATTCCCCAGCAGGTGGAGGTGCTGAGGCTGAATGAGGGCAGAGGCAGAGGGCGGGGCAGGGCAGCCACTGGAGCAGTGGTCTGGTCGGCAAACTCATTAGTCAACAGAGCCAAATAGCAATAGTACAACGATTGAAATTTCTTTTGAGAGCCACATTTTTTAAACTTAAACTTCTTCTAACGCCACTCCTTCAACATAGACTCGCCCAGGCCGTGGTATTTTGTGGAAGAGCCACACTCAAGGGGCCAAAGAGCCGCATGTGGCTCATGAGCCGCAGTTTGCTGACCACTGCACTGGAGCAACGGGGAGTCACAGCAGGCTCTGGAGCAGGGCGCGCACTGCATTCCAAAGGGTCCCATTTTCCTGTGAGGTTTCTTGGGGTGCTCCCTCTGGAGGACAGAGGTCCTGGACAGCAGCTGCGCCTCCTTACCGCTTGCACTGGGGTGCTGGTCTCCCTCCCACCCCCATCCCCGAAGGAAGTGGGAGGAAAGGGAACCTTGTGCGGGGCTGGGAAGGGCTGGAGGCCAGCAGGGTGGGCCTGTGGTGACATTGCCCGTCCAGGCCTCCTCCGCCCGGGCCTCCGGAGGTAACCTTGTTCCTGGGGATGAGTTACAGCCTCTTGCACCAGCCGCCTGTTCGCGGGTTGACAAAGGCCCCCATTAGGCAAGATGCCGGGGTGGGGGCGGGCGGGTCTTGCTTTCCAGAAAGGCCTGAAGGCGGTAACGCCTGCCCTCCGGGGTGTGGGGGCTGGACCCATTCCAATCCTTCCAGCCTGGCCCCCAGACTCCGGGCACGCCGGGCCTTCGGGAGCCTGTGTGTTCTGTGAAGAGAGGCCCGTCTGAGAAGTGCCCCCCACTTAACCCAATGAGGCCCCACGCTCTTCACAGACGGGAAGCAGGACAGGAGGGCGTGGCCCGGTCCCTGTTGGGGGGCTCCTGAGCGCGGGCGGCCTCCCTTCCCTGGGCACACTCAGAGCGCCCCCACAGGGCTCCTCCTTTCCCTCACCTCCTCACGGCCCCCCCGCCACCCGCCTCCGTGACCCCGTGACCCCTCGACCCCGCTCAGGTCGCAGAGTTGGGGGAAGACCTGCCCACACGTGGCCACCGCTTAGCTGCTCACTCTGCAGCCTTGACCACAGGCAGTGCATCCGCCACGAAGCTCTCCATCCTCGGGGCCATCACGCGCGCTGACCGGTGCAGGCCGTGTGTCGCCACCAGCACCGAGGTGCGGGACGCTTCCATTTCCCAAAACACGGCCCTTCGCAACCAACCCCTGCCAGCCCGGCCGCGGCGGCCTCGGGCCCACTTCCTCTCCCTGCGGCTCTGCCTTCTCCGAGCTCTCACAGGAGCTGAACCCTACGGTCCTGACGTGGGCACCTGGCTGCTGGCACTCGGCCTCGTGGTGGCGAGCTGCACGGGAGCCCGCAGCCCCTTCCTTTCCCCGGTTAGGCAGCACTCCGGGAACGGGCGTGGGTGGCCGCGTCCCGTGGAGCTGCTCGCACACCCCTGCACGGGTGTTTGTGTGGACGGACGGACGGACGCTCTCAGCACTTGGCCGTGAACACCCCGGAGTGGAACTCCTTGGGTGCATGGAGTGAGAGCTCACCCTTTTATTCTTTTAAATATAATACTTTTATTGATTTCAGAGAGGAAGGGAGAGGGAGAGAGAAACAATAATGATGAAAAACAATCTCAGAGGGAGGGTGGGGTGGGTGGGGAGAGATTAACCAAAGAACTTAAATGTGCATCTGCCTAACCCCTGGGCACAGCAGTGTGGTGAAGGCTGGGGTGGGGGGGCGGGGTCAGGCCAGAAGGGGTCCATGGGGAAAAAGGGGGACATCTGTGAGACTTTCAATAAAGATAAATTTAAAAACAAGAAAAGAAAAGAAAACAGAAACGGCCCTAAATAGTTTGGCTCAGTGGATAGAGCATCGACCTGCGGACTCGAGGGTCCCAGGTTCGATCCGGTCAAGGGCATGTACCTTGGTTGTAGGCACATCCCAGGAGGCAGCTGATTGATGTTTCTCTCATCGATGTTTCTAACTCTCTCTACCTCTCCCTTCCTCTCTGTAAAAAATCAATAAAATATATTTAAAAAATAGAAACAATAATGATGAGAATCATGGATCCGCTGCCTCCTGCATGCCCCCTACTGGGGAATTGAACCAGTAACCTGGGCATGTGCCCTGCAGGAATGGAACCTCCTGGTTCCCGGGCTGAGGCTCAACCGCTGAGCCACGCCAGCCGGGCTGTGGTCTCTGTAGGTGGCCCTGAGGTATCGGGTCGCCTCTCGGAGCCTTTCCTTCCTCTCCAAGCTGGTGTCTCGCAGCTCCGATGCGTCCGAGGCCTTGGCCTTGGCCCTCACACTTCACTGTGCATCTGACCCACCTGCAGGCAGGGCTCCTTGAGCCAGGACGTGGGCCCCACCAGAGTGGCTGACTTGGTAGGTCTGGAGCGAGGCCCCAGAATTTCCGTTTCTTTCTTTCCTTTTTAATCTTCACCTGAGGATATTTTTTCCATTGCTTTCTAGAGAGAGTGGAAGGGAGGGAGGAGAGGGGAAGAGAGAGGGAGAGAGAGAGAAGCACTGACGTGAGAGAGACACATCTATTGGTTGCCTCCCGCACCCGCCTGCCGCCCCTTCCCCTCCCCTCCCCAGGGCTGGGGGACCTGCAAGTGAGGTTGGTGTCCTTGGCCTGAAGTCGAACCCACACACTTTGGTCTGCAGGCCGACGCTCTAACCATGGAGCCCCGGCCAGGACGCCATTTCTTTGAGCTGTTGTTGCTGTGCGTGTGTACGTGTGTGCGTGTGTTGAATTTCCATTTCTAACAAGTTCCCAGGAGTTGTGATGCGAATGGTCTAGGGCCCACACTTTGAGAACCACTGTGTGAACGCTTCCTGGGGAGCTGTCAGATGTCCCCCTTTTTGATCTGGACTCCCCTAGAATCTTCTTTAAAAATATTTTTTTTATTGATTTCAGAGAGGAAGAGAGAGGGACATAGAAACTGTGCCAATCCGGCACAGCCAGGTTCGGTGAGCCTGAGGGGGCGGTGAAGGATTGAGAAAAGACAGACAAGAGAAGAAAGCCAGGTCCGGCCCTAGCTGGTTTGGCTCAGTGGATAGAGCGTCAGCCTGCGGACTAAAGGGTCCCAGGTTCGATCCTGGTCAAGGGCCCATGCCTGGGTGGCGGGCTCGATCCCCAGTAGGGGGCATGCAGGAGGCAGCCGATCCATGATCCTCTCTCATCATTGATGTTTCCATCTCTCTCTCCTTCTCCCTTCCTCTGAAATCAATAAAGAAATATATTTTTTAAAAAAAGAAAGAAAAAGAAAAGAAAAGAAAGCCAGGTCTGGGTGGGACAGCCTGCAGGCCGAGTCCTTATTCTCTAGCTGATCCCACGAGGCACAGGAAGGGCGGGTCAAGATGTTTACGACGTTCTCCCGGGTTTGGAATCTGCTCCGTTTCAGGCACTTGATCCAGCTTTGTTTCCTTGCTTCACCTCCACAGCCCACATCACTCAGCCACGTGGGACCACAGGTTCGGACCATAAGGTCAAGCTCACAGCCACAGCCTTTGGCTGTAATTGTGCTGACACTTACACGTGGCTTTGCCACGAGAGCACCGTGCCCTCTCATTAGCCCAGGCTTGAACCTGTCCAAACACTGTAGTCGCTCTGCACAGGAAATCATTGATCAGCTGCCCCCTGCACGCCCCACACTGTGGATTGAGCCCACAACCTGGGCACGTGCTCTGACTGGGAATCGAACCCTGACCTCCTGGTTCATAGGTCGATGCTCAACTCCTGAGCCACGCCGGCTGGGCTCCCCTAGAATCTTCTGGTCACCTTGTTCATGAGATGAGCCACTATGAAAAAGGCAAGCTGGGGAGCCCCCTCCCTCCCCAGGAGAGAGGGTGGCCATGGCTTCGGAGGGTCTGATCAGCCTCCCTACCTCTCTGGCGGACACACACACACCCCGCCGCACGCACCGGCCTGGCTGGGGCTCAGTCCTGGAGGCTGGGAAGCCTGGATCCTGTGCTGTGGCCCAGAGGGAAGGCGACCCCGGGCCCCCAGTCCGACGTGCAGCCGTCGGAGGACCTGTGGACGCCCCGGCTCTGCTGGTTCCGAGCGGAGGCGTGTGCAGGGCTGGCCGAGGCCGAGGCCCCTTCGCCAGCGGGAAAGGCGCGCTGAGGGGTGGGGTCTGGCCTGGAGGAAGCGGGACTGGCAGGTCCCATGCCTCATCTAAGGACGAGCACGGATGCCTTCTTCTCTCCTGGCTTGGCTCCTTGGGGACCCTGAAGCCAGAACAAAAGGTGAGGGACCCAGGAGAGACCTTAGGGGTCCGGTGTCCTGGGCTGACCTTCCTCCCGGCCACTCTCCAGGGCGCCATGTGCAAGCCCGGCTTGATCAAGAGCCGCTGGGGCAATCCTGGCTGTGAAACCAGGTTGCACACAAGCCCATGTCTCCTTCCTTCTCCCGAGGCAGAGTGCGCAATAGCACCCTTCACCCCGCTGCCCTTCCAAGTGCCCTGTCCAGGCCCCAAGAGGCCCCCAGGCCAAGAGGCCGACAGCGACCTGGGCCTCCGGCCACACGGCCACTCCCAGGGAGCTGGCCTGCATGTCCATGCTGCCGCTGGGCCCTCCGGCACGCTGGCCTCACCGCTCCCAGGATGCTCTCTCCCCTCCAGCCGCCCAGCCTGTCTCCACTAGAGCACTAACCGGGAGCCATTTGGGATCCAATCGGAAGAGACTTCCCGACGGCGGCGGCAGTGAGAGGAGATGGCGGCCACGTCTGGCTGGAGGTCAGGGAAAGCGTCCTTGGTGGCCGGGCGTGCCAGGCAGAGGGGAGCGAGCAGGAGGCTCCGCGGGCCTTGTGGTGGGGTGTGTGGCCGCCTGGGGCATGCAGGGCTGTGGGCGAGGGCAATGGGAGCAACGAGACTGAGACTCCAGGCCCTGCCAGGCCGGTGTGGAACCAGGAACCAGGAGGTCACAGTTCCATTCCCGGTCAGGGCACAGGCCCGGGTTGTGGGCTCCATCCCCAGTGTGGGGCGTGCAGGAGGCAGCCGATCCATGATTCTCTCTCATCATTGATGTTTCTATCTCTCTCTCTCCCTCTCCCTTCCTCCTTGAAATCAATAAAAATACATAAAAAATAAACAACATAAAACAAACTCCAGGCCCTGATGCCAGTGGAGGAGGGTGGGGGGCTCCAGAAGGCAAGGTGGGGGGGTGAAATGGGTCATCCACAGCCAAAGGAGCCCCGTGGCCATGGTGACAATGTGTGGGATTGGCTGGAGAGGAATAAATTAGGGTGAGGATGATGAGGATGGTGAGGATGGTGACGATGGAGAGGATGGTGAGGATGGAGAGGATGGTGAGGATAGTGAGGATGGTGAGGATGGTGACGATGGTGAGGATGGAGAGGATGGTGAGGATGGTGACGATGGTGAGGATGGTGAGGATGGTGAGGATGGAGAGGATGGAGAGGATGGAGAGGATGGTGAGGATGGTGAGGATGGTGACGATGGTGAGGATGGAGAGGATGGTGAGGATGGTGACGATGGTGAGGATGGTGACCATGATGAGGATGGTGAGGATGGTGACCATGGTGAGGATGGTGAGTATGGTGAGGATGGAGAGGATGGAGAGGATGGAGAGGATGGTGAGGATGGTGAGGATGGTGACGATGGTGAGGATGGAGAGGATGGTGAGGATGGTGACGATGGTGAGGATGGTGACCATGATGAGGATGGTGAGGATGGTGACCATGGTGAGGATGGTGAGGATGGAGAGGATGGAGAGGATGGTGAGGATGGAGAGGATGGTGAGGATGGTGAGGATGGTGAGAGGATGGTGAGGATGGTGACCATGGTGAGGATGGTGACGATGGTGACGATGGTGAGGATGGTGAGGATGGTGAGGATGGTGAGGATGGAGAGGATGGTGAGGATGGAGAGGATGGTGAGGATGGAGAGGATGGTGAGGATGGAGAGGATGGTGAGGATGGTGAGAGGATGGTGAGGATGGTGACCATGGTGAGGATGGTGAGGATGGTGACGATGGTGACTGTGTCTGGGGCAGCCTGGAGCCTAGAGGAGGTGGCGTCTGGAGGTTGTGGCTGCACTTCAGAGGAGAGGAAGCGAGGCGGTGCAGGGGGTGGGGGGTGGCCGAGGGGAGCGTCCCAGGAGGAAGAAGGAGCAGGTGGGGAGATGGGGAAACCATTTCTTCATGTTGCACAGGAGCCGACTTCGCCCACCGTGCAGCAAGCCTATGAGGCAACAGGGAGCTGAGCCAAGCCCAGCCGCCTGCATAAAGGAGGGCCCTGCGTGCTGGGGGGGACTCGACTCGGGGACATGGAGACCCAGAGGAACAGCCTGTCCTGGGGGCGCTGGTCGCTGCTGCTGCTGCTGCTGGGCCTGGCCATGCCCATGCCTCCGACCGCCGCCCAGGCCATGAGCTACCAGGAGGCAGTGCGCCTGGCTGTGCAGGGCTTCAACCAGCGCTCCCTGGAGGCCAGCCTCTACCGCCTGCTGCAGCTGGAGCCGCAGCCGCAGGGCGTGAGTTGGGGGGAGGGGCTCTGCTCTGGCCTCCTGCTGTCCCTTGGCTTCTGCTTGGCCGCCCTCAGGAAGGCTGCTCCCTCCCAGGGGTCCCCCCTCCTCCAGGGCACCTCCCAGGGCTGTGTCCCCTCCCAAAGGGCCGCCCTCACCTGGGACTCTATTCTGTGCAATGAGGTGCCCCCCCCTCCTCACCCCCCATTCAGGCTTCAGGGAGTCCCTGGGAGGAACGGGGTCACGGGGCTGGGGTGTGACTTCCCTGCTTTATTTACTTATTTTAAATATATTTTGTTTTTGTTCTGTTTTATTATTATTTTAAAATCCTCACCCAAGGATCTTTTTCCATTGATTTTTAGAGAGAGTGGAGGACAGAGGGAGAGACAGAAACATCGATGTGAAAGAAACACATCGATGGGTTGCCTCCTGCAGGAGCCCAGACCAGGGCCCAGGCCAGGGAGGAGCCTGCAACCCAGGCCTGTGCCCTTGACCGGAATCGAACCCGGGACCCTTCGGTCTGCTCTATCCACTGAGCCACACCGGCCAGAGCTAAAATAGATTTTTATTGATTTCAGGGAGGAAGGGAGAGGGAGAGAGATAGAAACATCCATGATGAGAATCACTGATCAGCTGCCTCCTGCACGCCCCCTACGGAGATGGAGCCCACAACCCGGGCCTGTGCCCTTGACCGGGAATTGAACCCGGGACTGAAGGTGCCCTGAGCCAAAATGACCGGGGCACGTCCCTGCTTCGAGTGTCCTGTGCTCACCTGCCTCCCACACAGGCAGGGGCTGTGCCCAGGGCAGGGCCCTTCTCCCAGGAGGCCTGAGCCCGGGGCCCCCTGGAACTGGGCAGGGTCTGCTCCCCGCTGCGTGTGGGTGTGGGCAGGAGCGGGCTCTGCCCTCTCACCCCGGCCCCCAGCTCCAAACCAGTACCCCCGCTGCAGGGGCTGTTGAGGGGTGTCTTCTATGGAGGGGGCAGGGCCGGGGGGCTCAGACCAGAGGAAGCAAGCAGAGGCCCAGCCCCGACCTCCCCGCTTCTCCCCGCCAGGACCCGAACCCATTCACCCCGAAGCCCGTGAGCTTCACCCTGAAGGAGACGGTGTGCCCCAGGACGACACGGCGGCCCCCGGAGGAGTGTGACTTCAAGGAGAACGGGGTGAGCTGGGGGCTGGGGCTCCCACAGATGCCAAACAGGAGGCCTCGGGGCGCACTCCCAGAGGCGGGCGGCTGGGAGGGCACAGCACCGGGCGGGTGTGACCTGCGCCCCTTGCAGCTGGTGAAAGAGTGCGCGGGGGCGGTCACCCTGGACCCTGACGACGGCTTCTTTGACGTCACCTGCGACGAGGTGAGCGGGGGGGCGGGGGGGGGGCGCCTGGAGGGTTCTGGGGACCATGAACCGCTGCCCCGTCCTGGCCGAGGGAGCCCCCCTCCCCCGCTCCTGCCCCGCCCCCCCTTCCCCAGCCTGGTTCCGAGTGTGGTCCTCGCCCAGGAACCTGTGAGAAAGGCACCCTCCCAGTCCCCCCCCACACCCCCTTCCCCCGACCTGCTGCCTCAGACTCCGGGGTGAGGCCCAGCAATTGGCATGCAACCACCTTCCGGAAGGTTCCTGCTGAGGCTGGGGAGCTGCTCAGGGAGAGTGACGGGCTTTCAGCCCTGCTCCGCCTAGGCTTGCTGGGAGGGGCTGTGTGACCTGGGGAAGTCAGTAGCCATCTCTGGGCCTGTTTCCTCGTCTGTTTAAGGGGTAGGGATTCAAGCACAGGCTCCCAGGTCACAGCCAGAGGGTGAGCCGGGCTCCTCGGGTGGCCCAGGAAAGGGGAGCCCCGGTGGGAGGGGGGGGCTCCTGACGCTGGCCCAGCCCCACGAGGAGCCCGTCTCCTCCCCGTGCACAGATCAGGAATGTCAAGTTCAACGCCCGGAAGCTGGGCGAACTCATCAGGAGAGGCGGAGAGGGGTTCGGGAGGAAGGTCGAGAAGATTGGCAGGAGGATCAAGGAGTTTTTCACGAACCTCGCGCCCCGGGAAGAAGAGGCCTGAGGGTCCGTGTGGCCCGGCTCCGGCCCCTGGGCTCCGACCACAACACCAGGCCTCACCCGGACCCGGATCCGATGGAGAAGAGGATCCATTACAGAGCTCAGCCCCGGCTCCGGCCTCTGGGCTCCCACAATAAATCCTGGAAAGCAACCCTCAGCCTTCACTGCCCCTGTCTCGCGTCACCGCCATGAGCTCTGTGGGCTCTGTGTTTCTCTCTCTTCCTGAAAATCCGTAAATGGGGGGGGGGGGGGGGGGCCTTGGGCGGGGGCTCCGTGGATTGGAGAGCATCCTGTGCCGAAAGGGTTCTCCCGGGCAGGCACACACCGTGGTCTCGGGTCCCAGCCCTGGTCGGGTGTCTTTGGGAAGCACCCAGGCAATGGTTCTCGCTCACATTTCCCTCTCTCTCTCTCAAAATCAATAAAAATAAAAACAAACCCTTGGGTGAGGGTTAAGGCCGGCGTGGCTCAGTGGTTGAGTGTCGACCTATGAACCAGGAGGTCACAGTTCGATTCCTGGTCAAGGGCACAGGCCCGGGTTGTGGGCTCGATCCCCAGTGGGGGGCGTGCAGGAGGCAGCCGGTCAGTGATTCTCTCTCATCACTGATGTTTCTCTCTCTCTCTCCCTCCCCCTTCCTCTCTGAAATCAATAAAAATATATGAAAATAAATAAATAGAAGCGATAAGCACATATCCTCAGCGGACGAAACAAGACAGAACCCTGGCGGCTCTGCCTGGAGCCCGCCCTGGCCCCCTGGCCTCCGGGAGCCTCGGGGAGAAGGCGCTGCAGACACGGGCCTGCCCTTCTGCTGAGGATTCCTTCTCACTTCATGTGGGGGTGGGGGGAGAGAAGGAAGGATGAAGGAGTGCAGGGGGGCACCCCAGAAAGCACCCACTAAACTGCCGTGACTACCGGGGCCGTTCGGGGCTTCTCACAATGACGAGCCACCGGGAAGGGAGCCCCAGACTCAAACGATGACCGGGAGTCGCTGAGGAGCAGGGGGAACGCCCCTGAGCCCCGGGACTCGGTGCAGCGCTTCCCCACCCAGGGGTAACCCTCAGTGTAACCCCACGGGGATCGCCAGCAGCGTGTGCTCAGCCGCCGGCGCCTCCCGGGGGCGGGCAGCCGGGGCCAGGCCGCCTAGCACAGCGGGCTCACCAAACCCCGGCGTCCGGGGGCCACCGCCTGGCGACCGTTGACAGAGACAGGGCTGCGCGGCCCCGGCAGGGAGCACCTTAGACCTGCAAGCGCCGGCTCCAGGGAAAGGAGTTATATCGATAAAGGATGGCGATAAGGCTCCATTATAGAGATCGTCCCAAGGACTTGTCTGCGTGCAGATAAGCGTAACCAATGGACACAGTCTGTAGGGGGCTGGGACAGGTCAATGGGGTGGGGGGGGGGAGGAGACATATGTAATACTTTCAACAATAAAGAATTTATTTTAAAAAAGAATCAAGCCCTGGCTGGTGTGGCTCAGTGGCTAGAGCGTCAGCCTGCAGACTGAAGGGTCCCAGATTCGATTCCAGTCCAGGGCAGATGCCCAGGTTGCAGGCTCAATCCCCAGTAGGGGGCGTGCGGGAGGCAGCCAACCAATGATTCTCATCACTGAGGTTTCTCTCCCTCTCTGAAATCAATAAAAATATTAAAAAATAGCCCTAGCCGGCTTGGCTCAATGGATAAAGCGTTGGCCTGCGGACTGAGGGGTCCCAGGTTCGATTCTGGCCAAGGGCACATGCCTGGGTTGCAGGCTCGATCCCCAGTGGGGGGCGTGCAGGAGGCAGCCGATCAATGATTCTCGCTCATCATTGATGTTTCTATCTCTCTCTCCTTCTCCCTTCCTCTCTGAAATCAATAAAGAAATATATTTTAAAAAATAAAATAAAATAACTCTTCCTTTTTATTTTTTTAAAATATATTTTATTGATTTTTTTACAGAGAGGAAGGAAGAGGGATAGAGAGCTAGAAACATCAACCAGCTGCCCCCTGCACACCTCCTACTGGGGACGTGCCCGCAAACAATGTACATGCCCTTGACCGGAATGGAACCTGGGACCTTTCAGTCTGCAGGCCAATGCTCTATCCACTGAGCCAAACCGGTTTCGGCAAAATAACTCTTCCTTAAAAAAAAAACAAAAAACAAGAATCCATTATAGCCTCAGGTCTAGTTGAAGCAGAATGCGTTTCCCAATAATGCACTTATGTTGAGTCTTTTTTTTAAATCCTTACCCGAGGATATTTTTCCATTGATTTTTTTCCTCCTCTCTCTCGCTCCATTATTTTTATTTTACTCTATTTTATTTGTTTATCCCCCCCCCCCCATTGATTTTTAGAGAGAGTGGAAGAGAGAGGGAAAGACAGAAACATCTATGTGAAAGAAACACATCGATTGCTTGTCTCCTGCACGAGCCCCAACCAGGGCCTGGGCCAGGGAGGAGCCTGCAACCCAGGCATGTGCCCTTGACCGGAATCGAACCCGGGACCCTTCGGTCTGCAGGCCGATGCTCTATCCACTGAACCACACCAGCTGGGGCTTATGCTGAGTCTTAGAAGCTGTGGCTGAGCCAGCTCCCTGGCTGTGGTAGATACGCTGAGCTCCATGCAGAGCATGTGCACAGCCACGCTCAACCAGGGGAGGACAGCCGTGGGCGACCATCAGACCACACCCCCACACCCCTCTACCCCCCACCCCTCCAGCAGGCAGCTGCACCCTGGGGAAAGGAGAGAGCTCCTTCAGGATTCCACTTCTCCGGCTCCTCCCGGGAGCTCTCCCCGCAGGTGCAGGAAGCCTGGAAGGAAGGCTAGGCCATGGCGATGGAGTCCAGCAGGCCAATGCCCAGCCTCCGGGCCTCTAGGTTGGGGCCAGGTGTCCGCAGGGGTGACCAGCTCAGCACCCCATTCTTGGGTTGGCTTTCCCTTCCCTGCTTTATCCTCAGGGTCTTCACACTCCTGTTTTCTGAGATCCAAGTCCCTCCTGCCTCTCGGGAATTTCCTATTAGTGATCACAAATTTCATTTATTGTAAACCAATTCCTCTCAACTGCCTAACACAAGTTATTTGTTCATTGCTTTTATTTTTTAAATATTTTTTTATTGATTTCAGAGAGGAAGGGAGAGGGGGGAGAGAGAGAGAGAGAGAGAGAGAGAAACATCTATGAGAGAGAGAATCATGGATCGGCTGCCTCCTGCATGCCCTCCCCGCACTGGGGATGGAGCCAGCAACCCAGGTAAGTGCCCTTGATTGGAATCGAACCTGGGACTCTTCAGTCTGAGGGCCAACGCTCTATCCACGGAGCCACACCGGCTAGGGCTATTTCTTCATCTCCTTTGTTGGCTTGTGCAAATATTTGTTCTCACAAATTCTGTATGAATTCAAGGCTCCTCACTATTGTAGATTGTCATGGTATGGCCCCAATAATTCACACCTCCCAGTATCCCTCCCTTATGCAGGCCTTTGCCAAGTGGACGCTGCGTTTGGTCATGTGACTTGCTTTGGCCAATGGGGTGTTAGCAAACATGACAGGAGCAGAAACCTGGTAAGCTTGTGAAGGGGGGCTGGCCCCCGGGGACCCTGAAACCACCGTGCCGGGAAGAAGCTCCAGATGAAAGCCCGTGGGGCCCACCGCTGAATGCAGCCATGAGTGAGTCCAAGTGAGATCCTGCCGATCGACAGACACATCAGAACAAACGATTCCTCTCTCTCTCTTTTTAAAAATCTATTTGTATTGATTTCAGAGAGGAAGGGAGAGGGAGAGACAGAAACATCAATGATGAGAGAGAATCATGGATCGGCTGCCTTCTGCATGCTCCCCATTAGGGATCGAGCCTGCAACCCAGGCACGTGCCCCTGACCGGAACGGAGCCTGGGACCCTTCAGACGGCAGGCTGGTGCTCTATCCACTGAGCCACACCGGCCAGGGCGTGATTATTCTCTTAAGCACCTACATTTTGAGTTGGTTCATCGGCAGCCCCTCCCCTCAGGAAGCAGGCCGGGACCGGGTGCCCAGCCGGGACGGGAGCCCACACTCGGCTCCGTTGCTGGGTGCTCACGCACGAGCCTCACTGTGTGGACCCCTGGGAAGGTCTGCAGGGCTCCCCCTTCACGGAGCACAGGACCGGGGGGGCCTCCGGAAGCTCAATGACTCCATAAGGACGAGCAGCCCCGGAGCAGCCGCCTGCGGGGAGGAGTCGGTCGGATACGGACTCGCACGGAGCAAGAGGGCCGAGTGCAGCGTAGTCACCAGCCAGGCAGGCAGGCTCCTCCCCGAAAAGGATGACCAGTTTCAGGAAAAGGAGGAGCCCCCGTTCCGTTCCTCTGAGCCCCCCGGACCAGCCAGCGAAGAGCAGATGAGTGCCAGGCTCGGCGGCGGTGGCAGTGAGGAGCCAGGTCTCAGGCAGGGCGGTGCCTAGCGGCCACGGTGCCATGAGCCCCAGGCCCCCCCCCCCCCCCCCCGATCCAGCCTTCAGACCGACAGGCCGGTGTCAGGCCGGTCCTGGCCGCCTGTGCTGGCTGCGCAGTGGACACCCCCTTCCGGACTGTAGCGCACGGAACCCCAGCGCCACTGCGGCTCCTCCTCCTCGTACCAGCGCTGCTCGCTGAAGTCGGGGAAGAAGGCCGCGATCTCTCTGCTGGCGGAGGCCACGGAGTCTGCAGAGGAGGAGGGGGAGAGAGGAGAGAGAGGCGAGAGAGGAAGAGAGGGAGAGGGAGAGGGAGAGAGAGAAGGGGTCTATCAGGAGGGCAGAGTGCAGGCAGGAGGCGGGCGCCCTCAGGTTCAGAAACCGACCCTCTTCTGCCCTCAGTCCTGGGGCCACATCCCGTGGCTGAGGCCACGAAGGGCCAGAAACGCAGGAGGGAAGAAGCTCACTGCCCCCCCCCACACCCTCCACCCGTTTGGGCCGTGGGGCTGGAGCAGACCCACCGGAGCCGTGGGTGGTGTTGCGGGTGTCGGTGAGGCCGAAACTCCCCCGGATGGAGTCGGGGGCCACGTGGCGAGCTCGGAACACCCTGGTGGGCCCCATCAGCGTCCTCCAGAGCTGGATGGCATCCGGGTGAGCGAGGATGTAGGCCTGGATGGGCCCGCTGGGAACCAAGGGGCACCTGTCAGGCATCTGGCCACCGGGGCTCGGATGGCATGCCGCGAGCGTGTCCCAGATCAAGGCGCCCTGTAGCCCGGCCAGCGACCTATGAACCAGGAGGTCAGGGCTCCATTCCCGGTCAGGGCACATGCCCGGGTTGAGGGCCTGATCCCCAGTAAGGGGTGTGCAGGAGGCAGCCGATCAATGACTCTCTCTCATCACTGATGTTTCTCTCTCCCCTCCTCTCCCTTCCTCTCTGAAATCAATAAAAATATACGTTTTTTAAAAGGTGCGCTGTACATCCTGAGCGTCTCTGTGACTTTCTAGTCGACGATGCTGCACAACAGGTGGCGAGGGCAACTGCTCATGTCCAAGAAAGCCAGGGAGGTCAGCCGTTGCTAGGCAGCATCCAGCAATACGCCGCTATGGCCGCTGGGCCAGTCACCAGCACGGGACCGGCCACCAGGGCAGCGTGGCTCCGTCCGGGCCCCGAGTTCATGTTTCTGGACACTCATTACAACTTAGAGTGGCCAGTGACACTAATGCATCTCTTTAGGGGCAGGGGCCTGTCTCAGTCGGTAAAGATGGGGGAACCAAAGCTGGACGTACCTGGCCATGAACTCAACCAGCCGCTGGTAGAAGAAGCGCCCTGCAGAGAGAGCGCCCGCGTCAGGACCGTGCCCGGAGCCTCTGCACGTGCCCCAGCTTGGAAGGATAAACGGTTTCAGAACAAAGAACAGGCCGTGTAGCCTGGCGCACCTGGGTCTGAAGCCAGGCTCTGCCCCTTACCACCTGCGCCATTTGGACGAGCCATCAACGCCCCCAGCTGTTTCCTAACCTGTAACTGGGGACATGACAACACCCGCTCGAGGGCGGCTGGGAGAATTGCATGGAATTAGAAGCTCGGCCCAGCCCGACGGGCACAGTGGAGAGAGCGTCGGCCATCAGACTGGAGGGTCCCGGTTCTATTCCGGTCAAGGGCACGTACCTCGGTTGCAGGCTCCAATCCCCAGCCCCCCAGCCCTGGTCAGGGCGTGTGCGGGAGGCAACCAATCGATGTGTCTCTCTCTGTCCCTGTCCCTCCCCTTTCCTTACACTCTCCAAAAATCCATGGAAGGATACCCTCCGGTGAGGATTAACCAAGAAACTGAGCGTTAGGACGAGGTCTGCCAGCGGGAACGTCATTGGGACAGAAAACTAAGCTTCCGGCTGGGACTGAAGCAGCACCTCCTAGAAGAGACGAGTTTCACGGGGGGGGGGGGGGGGGGGGGGAGCGACCCGCGTCCAGGTCAATCCCTCGTGGGCCTCCCGGGCGGGGGAGGGAGCAGCCCCACAGGTGCGGGTCCTACCTTCGTGCTCCCGGTAGAACCGGCGGCAGTCTTCTCTCCTCCACACCAGCTCTCTCCTTCGCACAATGAGGAGCCTGTTGCTCAGAATCTGCTGATGGACAGCCTGGCAAGCACCGCAAAGACAGGGTCAGACGGGCGGGGAGGGGCCCGGAGCCGGACCCGCAGGACACGGGACCCTGGAGCCCAAGGCGGGCCAGGAGAGAAGGTGGGGTGAGGGGAAGACCTTCGGGCACGTGACCAGCATGTGAGCCTGGGGTGGAGGGGGCAGAAAGTGCTGGCTGCCCCTCCGCTCTGGCCATCCTAACAGCCTCTCCCTGGTGGTCCTGCCTGCCGCCTCCCACTCTCTCTACCAGCACACCCGGTGTACACTCTACCATCACACCCGGTGAACACTCTACCATCACACCCGGTGAACACTCTACCATCACACCCGGTGTACACTCTACCATCACACCCGGTGAACACTCTCTACCATCACACCCGGTGAACGCTCTACCATCACACCCGGTGAACACTCTACCATCACACCCGGTGAACACTCTACCATCACACCCGGTGAACACTCTACCATCACACCCGGTGAACGCTCTACCATCACACCCGGTGAACACTCTACCAGCACACCCGGTGAACACTCTACCAGCACACCCGGTGAACACTCTACCATCACACCCGGTGAACACTCTACCATCACACCCGGTGTACACTCTACCATCACACCCGGTGAACGCTCTACCATCACACCCGGTGAACACTCTACCATCACACCCGGTGAACGCTCTACCATCACACCCGGTGAACACTCTACCAGCACACCCGGTGAACACTCTACCATCACACCCGGTGAACACTCTACCATCACACCCGGTGTACACTCTACCAGCACACCCGGTGAACACTCTACCATCACACCCGGTGAACACTCTACCAGCACACCCGGTGTACACTCTACCATCACACCCGGTGTACACTCTACCAGCACACCCGGTGAACACTCTACCATCACACCCGGTGAACACTCTACCATCACACCCGGTGAACACTCTACCAGCACACCCGGTGAACACTCTACCATCACACCCGGTGAACACTCTACCAGCACACCCGGTGAACACTCTACCATCACACCCGGTGAACACTCTACCATCACACCCGGTGAACACTCTACCATCACACCCGGTGAACACTCTACCATCACACCTGGTGAACACTCCACCATCACACCCGGTGAACACTCTACCAGCACACCCGGTGAACGCTCTACCAGCACACCCGGTGAACACTCTACCATCACTCCCGGTGAACACTCCACCATCACACCCGGTGAACACTCTACCAGCACACCCGGTGAACGCTCTACCATCACACCCGGTGAACACTCTACCATCACACCCGGTGAACACTCTACCATCACACCTGGTGAACACTCCACCATCACACCCGGTGAACACTCTACCAGCACACCCGGTGAACGCTCTACCAGCACACCCGGTGAACACTCTACCATCACTCCCGGTGAACACTCCACCATCACACCCGGTGAACACTCTACCAGCACACCCGGTGAACGCTCTACCAGCACACCCGGTGAACACTCTACCAGCACACCCGGTGAACGCTCTACCAGCACACCCGGTGAACACTCTACCAGCACACCCGGTGAACGCTCTACCAGCACACCCGGTGAACACTCTACCAGCACACCCGGTGAACACTCTACCAGCACACCCGGTGAACACTCTACCAGCACACCTGATGAATCAGACAGGCCACCATCTCGGCCACCCTGGCCATTAGCTTTGGAGTGGTTCCCACTCCCATTCCTGCCTCGTTCTCCCTTCTGCAGACCGCTGGTCCTCCACCTGGGCACTAGGGGGAGCCCGTCCTTCCTTGAGGCCGGGCCTGGTCCCAATACCTGCAGACCACCTGCAGGCGCTGGTCTTGCCCTGCACCACAGGGGCTCACTCGGTGCTGCCGGCGACGACATATGAACAACAGTAAGCGGAATGCAGGCACGAGCCTCCCCCAAACCTCCAGGACTGCGGACACCATGCAGAACGAGTCTGTCACATGACGGGACAGAGGGGCTCGGCAGCGTGATGCAGGCCGCTATCAGCTGACTCTGCTTTCATCAAAAGGGAGAGGATCTGGCCGGGCCTAGCGCATCACATGATGCATCCGATCTTTAAAAGCAGAGCTGTGGCCCTAACCGGTGTGGCTCAGTGGATAGAGCGTTGGCCTGCGGACTGAAGGGTCCCAGGTTCGATTCCAGTCAAGGGCATGTACCTTGGTTGCGGGCACATACCTAGTGGGGGGTGTGCAGGAGGCAGCTGATCGATGTTTCTAACTCCCTATCCCTCTCCCTTCCTCTCTGTAAAAAAGTCAATAAAGTATATTTAAAAAAAAAGAAGAAGCAGAGCTGTGCCACGGGAGCTGAAGGAGGAGCCAGAGAGAGAGAGAGCACAGAAGCCTTAGCTGCTCCCGTGCTGACCTGAAGGTGGAGCGGCCGCCTGACCCTCGGGGCCTCTAGAGGCTGAGGGCTGTCCTGCCTGGAAGCAAGGACATGGAGCCCTGGCCGGCGTGGCTCAGTGCAGAGCGTCGGCCTGTGGACTGAAGGGTCCCGGGTTTGATTCCCAGTCAGGGCACAGGCCTGGGTTGCAGGCTCAATCCCCAGCAGGGGGTGTGCAGGAGGCAGCCGATCAATGATTCTCTCTCATCATTGATGTTTCTCTCTCTGAAATCCATCAAAACATATTTTTTAAAAAAAAAAAGCAAGGACCTGAGAGATCTCAGTCCTAAACCACAGGAGCCCGAATGAGTGTGGGAGTGGGTTCTCCCGACCCCCAGTCAGCTCCACCTGGACTTGGGCCTGGTGAGAGGAAGAACCCAGCCGAGCCTCCCGCACCTCGCGCTCTAGGGCTGTGAAATACTAAACAAGTACTGCTCTCAGCTGCTGTTTACGGTAACTGCTACGCAGCCAGAGAACTAATACACAGACACGTCCTGAGGGTGGGCTCCTCGTATCTATTTTATTTCTGCCCCCAATTCGCCCACGGGTTGTTAGTCTTCTTCGGGTCCGAGTTCCTGCTCCCGGTGCTGCCTCCACGGCACCGGGCACAGGACTACGGCGTCAGTCCTCACTAGTGGCCGTTTGGCACCTGGAACTGAGGGATGCCGGGTGCACACCCTAGAGGCTTAGATCCGTTCTTACCTCCAGAATCAGTGGGTGAGCGACGGCATCAGGCTTGATGAGGGCCAGGGTGAGCTGCAGAGCCTGAGGGCTTCGCAAGATCGAGGTCATCTCGCTCCTGCTCCTGCGTCAGAGCTGGATTAGGGCCCCATCGGAGCTGCAGGCCCCAGGCTTCCTACTCCTCCAGGCCAAGCAGCTCTGCAAGCTAACCAGGCCCCCCCCCCCCCCCCCCCACACACACACACACACTCATAAAGCACATGACAGCTACATAGGAAGACTGCATCCACGGCTACTGTACACATGTCTACCTTGTTGTATTTAATGCCCCCTTTGTGCTCATGGGGCTGTGGGAGGTAGCAGGGGGCCCTCAGGTTGCCCTGTGGAGTGCATGATCTGCTTTGTGCCCCTGTAAGCCTATGAAGGAGCTACCCACTCAAAAGAAATTCAAGTTTAAACACTACCCGTCTCTTCCAGTTACTTCCTTCCCTTCCTACCTGTCCTGTGTGTTTTACAGAGCAGAGTTCACAATGTATACTTCTCAACAGCCAGGCCACGAGGGCAGAAGGAGGATTTCCACCCCAAAGGCCCTCTATCTGAGTTTGCCCTCCCATCCATTCTAGGACCGGAAGATCGGGTGGACAAGAACTGGGATGTTGGCAGGATACCACCAAGTCTGCTGGACACACACCACCTCTTATCCAGGATCTTCCCTGCCCACACCAAACCCTGGCTGTCCTCCGTGGCAAGGCTGACAGACAGACGTGCAACCATGTCCTATTTCAAGCAGCTCAAAGCGTGCCTGCGGGGCTTGATCCATGTCTGTTGTGTTTGTTTTTTCACTTTCCTGCCTGATCAATTCCATGGACTAAGGGAACCTACATGGTCTTCGTTCATTCATCTTTGTATTTCTAGCGCCTAACGAGCTGGAGAGCCCAGCGAGTAATTGTGGGGATGAAACAAGGACAGACGGTATTTCATAGTTTAAGTCTCTGGGCGAAGAGAACCTGCGGGCTCCTCCAGCCGTGAGTTCTGTTTCTCTGTGAGAAACTGATCGCTCTGCAGGGGCAGGACGCGGTCTCCAAAGGCACCTGGTGGAACCCCGACATCTGCCACCGAATGGAGGCGGCGTCCGGGACACACGCACAGTCGGGCCAACGCGCTCCTTTCTCTCAGCCCCGAAGCCGCCCCACAATCGCGTTCGGGTGGCGCTGGGTCTGGCACCCCGGCCCCGCCCGCCCTGCTCCCGTCCACAGATCACTGCGTTCCGGCCACGGTCCCGGCTGCACCCGCTCCACCGCCATTCAGCCCGAGGCTGCCGGTCTCAGCGCGGGGCACCGTCCCGCCCTCGCTCCCTCCGTTTCCCCAGGCCTGCAGCCGCGGGACCCCTGCCCCCTGTACCCGGGGACTAAGTCCACCCAGATTCTGGGCTGTTCGGAGCCCCAGTCCCGCTGGAGTTCGGGTCCGATCCACCTAGTCCTCCTGGCGCGTCACGTGGCCACCAGGCGCCGGGCTAGCCAGCCTGTGCGGCCCGCGCGGGGTCCTTCAGGCGCGCGGCGGGCAGCCCACGGGGTCCTCGCCGCGAGCGGAGCCGGAAGCGGAGGGGCGGTGCTAAGCCCTGGGCGGCGGCTGCGCGGTGGGGTTCGCCTGGGCTCCCGGTGGGGACAGCTGCCAGTGGGCGGGTGGACTGCGGGGCCCCGGTGGCTCCCCCGCGCTCGTTGTCGAGGAGGAAGCCACCCCTCGAGCCCATCTTGGGCGCCCCCTTGCGGCGGGAGGGCGAGCGGGCCGGGCGGGGCCGGGCGGGGCGGGGCGGGGCGGGGGGGACGGGGCCGGATGGGCGGTCCAGGCGGCGGCCTGGCGGAGGGCCGTGCTCCCAGTGCCTGCGGGGCCACCCGCCTGCCCCCGGCCCGGCCCGTACATTCCGAACCTCTGTGGTTCGGTTCCGGTTTCTCGAACCAGATCCCGGGGTGCTGACAGCCGTGCCACTCGCCCGCCGTGTGTTCCGCTTCGCAGGGACCAAAGCCCTCGGCTTGTAAGGCACCTGGTACTTTTTGTAAAGATTCCGATTCGCCAAGAAAAGTGTTCGCCAGCCACGGTTTCCGCTGGGAACCATTTACTGAAGAAGCAGAGCCGGAGTCGGACCCACGGGGACGGGACGCCCCGCGGCAGCACTCCCCGGCGGGACCAGCTGGAGGCGGCGGCCGCGGTGTTTCCCGTGCTGGTCTGCGGTTCCGCGGGTCCAGCGTTCTTCATGGTAAATTCACGAGCTTTTCTGCAAGAGAAGCGTCTGCTCAGTGGAACCGGCCTTGGGAAAAGGAAGAGGGAAACCACCAGCTGGGTCAGCACAGCCATCGTCCCGCAGGAGGCGCCGAACCGGTCCTCTGACTGACGGCGGACGGGACCTGCCTCCTTCCGGGAAGAGGACACGGCACCGAGTGGAAGTGGGCAGAGAGGAGCCTCCTGGGGGGGGGGGGGCAGTCAGAAACTTAGATCATAATCTAGGGACGTGGACTCGCCGTAGGATCTTAAATGTCCTTGGAATTTTGAAAGTTTTTGTGAGTCTTGAGGAAAAACGTTAGTTTCCAGATACTTAAGTTTTTGTTTCTGTTTTGAGTGACGTAATATTTCTCATTTTATTTTCCAATTGGGTGTTACCGCTGTAAAGAAAAGTTATGGAGCCGAGCCTAGGAACCAGGAGGTCACAGTTCCTGGTCAGGGCACACGCCCCGGGTTGCAGGCTCCATCCCCAGTGGGGGGCGTGCAGGAGGCAGCCGATCAGTGATTCTCTCTCATCATTGATGTTTCTGTCTCTCTCACCCTCTCCCTTCCTCTCTGACATCAATAATATATATATATATATATATATATATATTTTTAAGTAAATAAAACAGCCTTGGTGTGCAAGAAAGTGTCCACACTTAGAGAAGTGCTCTGAAGTATGTAGGAGTGAAATACCATGATGTCTGAGGTCTGTGTTAATAAACTTCAGCAAAGAAAAAGGAAACGAGGAGGGAAAAGTGGCAAACACTTTGCACTTTGTAGAATCTACATGGTAGGCATATGAGGTTTATGCTGTTATTGTCTCTATGCTTGAGATTTTTCATAACAAAATATTTAAAATTCTCTACTATGGTGAGCTCTTAACTATATTTGGTTTACTCCTAAAAATTAAAAATAAAAGTGACTTTACTTACGCATGGTCCATCATGCAGTTTAGTTATGTTAAGCTTTTTATATCTGAAAGAAATTATATTTTGAAACGATTATTTTTGCTCTATGATATAACTTATGACTTTTACTTGATAATCTTAAGTTTGAGAAGAAAACCTTCTGCTAATAGTGAATTGTTATCTAATTAGTAATTTAAAATATCTACTACATAGATCTTTATTTGTCAAAGAGATTGAACATATAAAATATACTCAGCCTTAAGTCAAATATAGAAAATTCGAAGTCATCTTGAATATTTAATAATAGTACACAGTATTAGAGAATGTACATTAAAGTATGCATTTGATGAAAGTTAAGGTGTTACTAGTGACCTTAAAGAAATAATAACTATAAGGGAATACTATGAACAATTGCACATCAATAAATTAGATATTCTAGATGCAATAGACAAATTCCTAGGAACACACAAATTACCTAATCTGACTCAAGAGGAAACAAAATCCACAGACCTGTATCAGGTAAAGAGATCGAATCAATAAACTAATAATAAAAGTTCAGAATCCGATGTTTTCATTAGTAAATTCTAACAGGCATTTTAAGAGGATTTAATTCCAATCCTTCTCAAACTCTTCCATATGAAAAGAGGAATAAAACTCCCTAATCATTTAATGAAGCCAGAATTTAGTCAAAGACATCATAAAACAGGGAAGCTACAGCCCTAGCCGGCTTGGCTCAGTGGATAGAGCGTCAGCCTGCAGACTGAAGGGTCCCAGGTTCATTTCTAGTCAAGGGCTCCTTCCTGGGTTGTGGGCTGGATCCCCAGTAGGGGGCGTGCAGGAGGCAGCCAATCAATGATTTTCTCATCATTGATGTTTCTCTCCCTCTCTGAAATCAATAAAGAAGTTATATTAAAAAAAAAAAAAAGAGGAAACTACAGACACATGTCCCTCATGAATATGATGCAAAAATTCTCAACTAAATACTAGGAAATTTAAGCCAACAGAATATTAAAAGATTATACATTCTGATCAAGTGTTTTTTTTACCCATGAGTGCACTGTGACTCAACCTAAAGTTATGGAGCAGTGTAATAACATATTAGTCAAACAAAGGGGAAAAATACGTTTTTCTCTCTTTAAAAACATTTTTTTAAATTGATTTCAGAGAGGAAGGGAGAGGGAGAGACAGATGGAAACATGAATGATGAGAGTGAATCACTGATTGGCTGCCTCCTGCACGCCCCCTACAGGGGATGGAGCCACAACCCCGGGACATGTGCCCTGACCAGGATTCTGAACCACGACCTCCTGGTTCATAGGTCGATGCTCAATCACTGAGCCACACCGGCCGGGTTGTTTTTCTCAGCTGATCCTTGTCCAGGGCAGACAGGGCACCCTCACCTCCAGGGGGTTCTGTTTCTGCATTGTGTGAATGGGATCGCTTTGGGGAGCAAGTCGTGGAGACTCTGGAGGGAAGATGGGATGAGTAGGAAGCCCTCTGAGGAGGTCCCGCCTATCGTAGCCGCCTTGGTCTCCGCCGTGAGAGGAGGGAGGAGAGGAGACTTACAGAACGGCGAAGCAGAGGTGGCACTCCCCGCTGTAGGTGATCTGGTCACTGCCACAGATGGGCTCACTTGGCTTGATGTAGGAGACAAACCAGCAATGGTTGATGTTGTTGATGCAGATGACCTGAAGGTGAGACCCGGACACGTGGGTGCCCCCACCCCCGACCGTTAGCACTGCTGCTGGGGGAGAGGGAGGCGCAGCCCCCCCCCCCGAGTGGTGGCTGTTAGTGACAGGGGGGCGGGGGGTGTGGTGATGGTGGTGTAATCTGATAGCTAGGACACCGGGATTAATCGGGAGAATGCTAATTTTAAAACCTTAGAACATATATATGAGTAGGGGGTTACGTTTCTTATATGTGAATAGGGTTTCCTTTCCAAGGCCTGAGCCAGGCGATGGAGGAGGTGACTCAGCGGTGACTCCAGCACGTCGAACTGATCAGCTCGGTCAGACCGATCTCATCTCACGACCATCCTCTCATCGCCTGGCGCCTGAGGACCAGAGCTGCCGTCTGCGCACCTCCGGGCCAGCACGCAGCTGCATCCCGTCCCCAGCCTCGCCCGCCCCTTCCCCTTACAGGGTGACGGATTTGAGCGGCGGTGAGCACCCGGCCTTCTGGGTTGGCTGGCCTTCCCAGTAAACGCCTTACACAGTGACAGTGACGGCAGCCTGACCCGCCCCCGCCCCCGGGGGTTTCCGGGTAACATTCGGTCACAGAAGGGAAGTGTCTCTCAAGGCTGGACCATCCGAAGGAGCATCACTGAGTGACGCGTGTGTGGGTGCTTCAGACAGCGGGGGCTCAAACTCCGCACGGTGGCGTGAGGATGGAGACGGAAAGGGCCCGAGCGAATACGACGCGGCCGTGCTGTGTGGGAGGCAGGCTGTGTGCCTTCGCACAGGCCAGCGGAATGTCCCCGTGACAGAGGTCAGACCTGAGTGTCAGCCAGGCCTGCGTCGCCCACTGCAGGATGGAAATGCTTGCCTCCTAGCCCACAGAGCGCTGTGCGAAGCGACGGGCTGAGGAATGGGAAGAGGGCTCAGGGACTAGGAAACGTGCTACGCATAGCTGACGACTCGGCTTTTATGGGGACACGGTTCCCACGCCAGCCCCCTCCGGCCCCCCACCCCCGGCAGAAAGCTGGGGCCCGGGCACGGGGCTCCCCCATTGCTGTTCCTCGGAGGCCAGGAGGCAGGCTCACCTTTGTCTCTGGGAGGCTCGCCCCTTCGCCGGCGGGAACGAGGAAGTCTGGAAGACAAAACTCGCTTCAGAAAGTTCCTGCTCTGCCTCTGCCTCAGGGAAGCGCTGGGGGAGGGGGCCTGGCCGGCCACCGGGAGCTGCGATCCCTCAGGAGAGGCTGACCTCGCCCCAGGCCCGGTGCCCGGAGGCTGGAGAAGTGGGGAGCTCCCGCCCGCCACCCATGTGAGAGGAGACTCCCTAAACTTGGATCTTGTTTTTAATATTTTAGCCAAATAATTTCTACCTTTTGGACTGGGTTGTGGGATTCATTCACATTTAAAGTTTCATGATCTAGTTAGATTTGTATCTGGCATTTTACTTTTTGTTTTCGATATGCCTCCTCTCTTTTTGCTTCCCTAGTCCTCTTTTGCTGCATTAAGTGAATATAATCGAGTGTAACACTGGAATTCCCATAATAATTTTTTCACCATTTTTCAGAATATATATATATATATATATATATATATTTATATTATTTAAATATATATATTTTTATTGATTTCAGAGAGAAGGGAGAGGGAGAAAGAGATAGAAACATCAATGATGAGAGAGAATCATGGACTGGCTGCCTCCTGCACGGCCCCTACCGGGGATCGAGCCCTCAACCTGGGCCTGTGCTCTTGACTGGAATCGAACCCGGAACCCTTCAGTCCCCAGGCTGACGCTGTATCCACTGAGCCAAACTGGCTAGGGCTAATGATTTTTTAAATTGATTTGAGAGAGAGAAACAGAGAGAGAGGAAGGGAGAGGAAAAGAGAAACATCGGCTGCCTCCTGCACGCCCCCTCCTGGGGATCAAGTCCGAAGCCCAGGCATGTGCCCTGACCGGGAATCGAACCAGCGACCTCCAGGTGCGTGGGACAGCGCTCGAGGCATTGAGCCACACTGGCCAGGGCCTGGATAGTTGTAGTGGCTGCATTATTCCTTACCACATATATCTAACTTATCAGAATGTGCCTCCGATTCATACTCGTAAGTTCAGTGACATTTAGAAATGTTGCTCCTAGATAGCTCTATTTCTTCCTTTTTTGGGGGGCGGGGCGGGGGGTTCAGGCTACATCTGTAACATGTGGAATCAGGAGTAAATAAGACAAATGGCATTTCCACATCCACCTCTCCCCTCCCCACGATCCGGATAGACGGCAGCAATGGGGCAGAGCAAGGACAGGCGACTCACCCACCGCCAGGGCAGCCGGCGCGGAGATGGCCAGGAGGAGGACGGCGCTCAGGAGGGCCCCCGGCATGGCGGCGAGGAGCTGGGGAACAAGGAGCTGGTGAGAGCCGGGCACGCTGCGCCCAGTGCGGACGCACAGAGGTCTCGCCGGTCAGGACACGGAGCCACACGCTTCAGGGCGGCCCTGTCCTGGCGTTACTGGGAATGCACGGTGTCAGGCAATGCACTGGCCTCATTTATTTGCTAAGGATAAACAGGGAAAAAGGATCTCCACAGGATTTCAGAAGATGCCAGAAAAAGACGTCCTAAAGAATATCTGCCAGGGAGCCTCGCCCGGCCGGCTGGCTCAGGGGTTGAACGTCAACCTATGAACCAGGAGGTCACGGTTCGATTCCGGTCAGGGCACAGGCCCCGGTTGTGGGCTCCATCCCCAGTGGGGGGCGTGCAGGAGGCAGCCGATCCATGATTCTCATCATTAATGTTTTTCTCTCTCCTCCCTAACTCTCTGAAATCAATAAAAATATATTTTAAAAAAGAATAAGCACCAAAAATGTTTCAGTGAAATGTTGAGACGCTGGTACTTCTCTCTGAGATAAAAAGGGTGGGCACTAGAAAGTTCCGTGCCACAGGGAAGTCCAGGCAGCAAGTAACAGGAACGGACGGAACAACAAACTGCCCCCTATTTCGAATCTTCCTTCACACGATTACTTTGGGGTTAATATTTAGTAACTAATAACATGATTGCAATGAGAACCATAGCCTATTTACCAACAGCTTACCTGCATCATGGAAAATGTTATGGGACGAGCCGATGGGCATTATCTGCAGGTTTCTGTACATTTTTCTATACATTTTCGATTAAATTACCTATCCAGGTCATTTCTACCCAAGACCTTCCCTGAGTAAAAATAAATAATTGTTTTCCTCCTCAAAGCACGTTACCTGCTGCGGCTGCCACAGGCTCTCGGGAACTGGCTGGGCGGGATTCTTCCTCTCGGGTGTTTGTCAGGCAGCGACAGCGTGACCGCCGAGCAGGACCAGTCTCCGGGGCTGCTGCCTGGGAGCGGACGAGAATGACCTTTAAAGTTAGAAGCTGGCCCTTCCCCCGCCAAGCTCGGCGTGCTGACCTCGGCGTTCCTGCCGCAGTTTTCTGAGCGGGTCCCCACTGTCCACCTCCACCCCAGAAGCCAGGTGTCCTTGCCAAACCAAACCTACCACTTCGGCAACGTCATAGCCAGTGTTTGAAGTCCGACTTTTTTTTTTGTTTGTTAATCCTCACCTGGGGGTATTTTTCCCATTGATTTTTTAAAAAATGTTTTTTTATTGATTTTAGAGAAGGGAGAGAGAGAGAGAGAGAGAAACATCAATGATGAGAGAGAATCATGGATCAGCTGCCTCCTGCACGCCCCACACTGGGGATCGAGCCTGCAACCCAGGCCTGTGCCCTGACCGGAATCGAACCCGGGACCCTTCAGTCCGCAGGCTGACGCTCTATCCACTGAGCCACACCACCCAGGGCTTTCCATTGATTTTTAGAGAGCATGGAGGAGAGGGAAAGGCAGAGAGAAACACACACTGATGGGTTGGGCCGGGGCCGGGGCCGGGGAGGAGCCTGCAGCCCAGGCAGGGCCTGTGGGCAGCGGCCACAGCCTTTGGACAGGTTCAGCCTCGGGCTAGTGAGAGGACACGGTGCTCTCGTGGCAAAGCCACGGCACGTCCCAGCACAGTTACAGCCGGAGGCTGTGGCTGTCAGCTTGACCTTATGGTCCGAACCCGTGGTCCCACTGGCTGAGTGAGGTGGGCTGCGGGAGGCGCAGCAAGTGCTGCCAAAACAAACTGATCGAGTTCAGGTGCCTGTGATTGAGTAGACTGGAACCCGGGAGAAGGAAGTAAACCTCTTGGCCCCCCTCACTGTGCCTCGTGGGATCGGCCTGCAGGCCGTGGCGCTGTCTCTCTAGTCAGAGGGCGGCGTCCCACCCAGCCCCCGCTTTCTTCTCCTGTCTGTCTGCTTTAATCCTCCGCCCCTGATGGTGCTGGCGCGGCACAGGTGCCCTGTGACCGAATCAAACCCAGGACCCTTTGGTCCGCTGGCCGACACTCCGTCCACTGAGCCAAACCGGCCGGGGCTTCACCCTACGCTGTCATCGCGATTGCGAGGCTTGTCCTCAGGACTGCACCCATATTTACACAAATGAGACTAGTCCATCTCCGCATCCGCGGGGGTCTCAGGGGGAGACCTCCCCAGGAAGCCAATAGCGTCCCATGCAGGTCACACACAGAGAGGGCGCTCAGTGAGGAAGCCAGCAGAGAGGGGTGCGGGGGAGAGTGGGGTGCGGGGGAGAGTGGGGGCTGAGGGGTCGCAGGAGCCAGGTGGGTGCAGCGGGCTCCTGCTGGGTGGCTGGGCTCTGGGGAGTTACAGCCCCAAAGGGGAGCAGGTGTCACTCCGGCCGATGGACGGCTGGGTCTTGCTTTTCACATTTTGGTTTTAGTGTTTGTTTGTTTTTTAATTGGTTTCAGAGAAAACGGGAGAAGGAAAGACAGAGACAGCAGTGATGAGAGAGAATCACTGACCGGCTGCCTCCTGCACGCCCCCCACTGGGGATGGAGCCCCCAAACCCAGCATGTGCCCTTGACCAGAATCGAACCCGGGACCCCTCAGTCCGCAGGCCGCTGCTCTGTCCACTGAGCCACACCAGCCAGGGCATACATTTTAGTTTTTTAAATTTTGTTTAAAAAAATGTTAAAGATGTGGAATCCATCTCACGTCTCGCTGATTCTGCGGGGTTTGCGGCTGGCGGCCCGCGGGGTCCCTGCGGCTCCTTCGCTCCCCGAACCCCGAACCCCTGAGCCGGACCGGGGTTGGGTCTGACCCGTGGCCTCAGCCTGACCTGGAACCGCCCAACCGCCACCGCGGGCCGCCCATCGGCCCCTCGGCTCCCCCGTCTCAGGTCCACCGCGGCCGGAGGGGCCCCTGCGCCCCACTCCCACCGCCCCAGCCCTGGGGCTGCCCGTGGGGGGCCGAGCCCTGGAGGTTGGGCTCCTCCTCCCCCACCCCCTCCCCCAACGGGAGGGCTGGGAAGAGGCCCCCCACTCTGCCCCCCCCTCCTCCCCCTGCCCTGCCCTGCCCCCCATCCTGCCCCCCTTCCCCGCCCCCGCCCCCCCCAGTCCGCCAGGTCCTCCCCGGAGCCAAGGCCAAGGCCGAGCTCTGCCCTCGGTCCTCACGGCGGGGATCCGGGCGCTGGAGCGGAGCGGCCTTGGGGGGGGGGCACCTCCACTCCAGGCTCGCACCCCCGCGCCCCTCACCCCGCACCCCCCCCCCGCCCCTCCCCCCCGCCCCGGCTCTCAGGCTCCGGCAGCTGCTGGGGGGTCCGCCGCCTGAGCTTCACCCCCCCCCGCCCCCCGCATCTCGGACCCAGGCCTCGGGGGGCACGTTCTCCTTGATTCCTGGTGCCCCGGCTGGGAGGCGGGGGAGGAAGGGATGGGGACCCTTGTTCTAGGGGGGCGACCACAGGCTGGGGCGCAGCAGCGGGGACCTGCCGCGGGACCGCGTGGGTGGGGTTTGCGGGGTGCAGGGATGGGGTGGGGGTGGGGGTTAGGGGGGTGGGGAGGGGGTTTGCGGGGTGCAGGGATGGGGGTGGGCGGTTAGGGGGGAGGGGGAGGGAGTGGGGAGCGCGATGTTCTTCCCCAGGCGGTGACCGGCTCCCTCTTCCCGAGTCCACGTGCCCCCCCTTTTCCTGGGGTTCCCTAAGAAAACCTGGTAACCGCAGTGCACCCCCTGACCCAGCTGCGTGAGGTACCTGTGTTGGGGGGACGTGGTGTCACACGGTTTGACTTTGTAATTGACAAAATAATTATATTTTCTGTTACCGGGTTTCCGCCTCATGTCTTGTTTGATATGGTTACCCCGTCCCTAAGCATTGGATGTAGTCACACAGTTTTGTGTGTGTTTTTTTGGTAAAATTCTGTTTTATGTTTTTACATTAAATCTTAAGTTATCTGGATATTTCTAATTTAAATATCGGAAGCTTAGTTCTAAATACGGTGTAAGGTAGGGCTGTTTTTTCATATTTTACAGACACAGAATTATGATGAAGCCATCTATCAAATTTAACATCTTTTACTATAAAGAAATGCCATATTTTTGTCAGTTTCTTATAAATATAGGAAAATACTGCATTCTTTCTAGTTTATTATACTTATTCTTTAACCCTCACCTGAGGATATTTTTTCCATTAATTTTTTTAGAGAGAGTAGAAGGGAGGGAGGAGGGAGACATCGAGGTGAGAGACACATCGATTGGCTGCCTCCCACTCGTGCCCGCCTGGGGCTGGGATCGAACCTGCAACCGAGGTACTGAACCCGCCACCATTCGGTGCTCGGACCAAAGCTCTAACCACTGAGCCAAACTGGTGAGGGCCATTTATTTATTTTTTAAAATATGTTTTTATTGATTTCAGAGAGAGGAAGGGAGGGGGAGAGAGAGATGGAAACATCACTGATGGGAGAGAACCATCGATCGGCTTCTCCCGCACGCCCCCCCCCCCCCCCCCCCCCGGGGATCGAGCCTGCAACCTGGGCCCCGACCGACCGGGAATCGAACGGTGACCTCCTGGCTCACGGGTCGACGACGACGTCAATCACTGAGCCACGCGGGGCCGGCTGTTCTTTCTTTTGTTGACTATTTATTTCTTCTGTTGCTGTTGGTGTTTTAATTCATCTTGTCTATGAAAGATCACATTTCACTGTTGAATAACCATGAAAGGTTAAAACAGACGTAAAGGAATATTAAACTGAGAACTAAACTGTCCCCAGACTACATAAGCCTGCGACACTAGGGTCATAAAACAAAGGCAGAAACAAAGCTGAGTGGCATTATCACTTCGATATGTTTTTTTTACTATTTTTCTGTCCTAGCCGATGTGAGGAGAGGAATGAACAATTAAAAAAATTAGAACATTTACACATAAGGGATAATGATTTGTCTTTTAAAACAACAATAAATGAAAATGCTTGGAATTCAGTGTCCGGTCCTAGCATGGCTACAAAGGGAACGTAACGACGTGAGCAGGTCTTTGTGAGCCGCCAAATGGCTCTCACCGCGGAGACGAGGTCCCCGTGTCCGGCCCCGGGGCCGCGTGCTGCCGCGTGGGGAGCGGAAACAAACCCAGAGCAGAGGTGAGTGTCCAGGAGGAGCTGTACCCGCCGGACGCCAGCCAGCAGGTCACTGCGGGCGGGCCCGCTGTGCGGCCTCCTGTCCCCTGTCTGCTGCTGGGCCGGACGGCGGAGGAGGGAGAGCCGGGAGGATGGAAACGCTGACTCCCAACTTCCTCAAAGTAGGGGGACAGGGTGAAGCAGGGTGAGAGCCGGGATGGAGAGCGGGGGGCCGGGGGGCGGAGCTGAGGTCGGCCGTGTGGTAGGACAAGTTCAGGCCTAGACATCTGAAGGCACGCGGGGTGAGTGTTAGATCCCCGGTAGGGGGCGTGCAGGAGGCAGCCCACCGATGTTTCTCTTGCTCTCCCTCTCCCTTCCTCTCTTTCTCCCAAAATCAATAAAAACGTATTTTTAAAGAAGTGGTGCAGCCCTGGCCGGTGTGGCTTGGTGGATGGAGCGTCGGCCTGCGGACTGAAGGGTCCCGGGTTCGATTCCGGTCAGGGGCACAGGCCTGTGTTGTGGGCTTGATCCCCAGTAGGGGGTGTGCAGGAGGCAGCCGATCCATGATTCTCCCTCATCATGGATGTTTCTCTCTCTCTCTCTCCTTCTCTCTCTGAAATCAATAAAAACGTGTTTTTTAAAAAATGTGGTGTAAACAACTCCTGGCAGCTAAGGGAAGTGCCCGAACAGAACGTCGGCATTAACTGGAGGAGGAACTTTCCGGCCATTTCCAGAGCGAAGGGACGCGGACAGCCCCAGGCAGCAAGGCCTGTGCCGAGGACCTAAGTCCGCGTCCGGGAGGGGAGACGCCCTGACGCACAGTCCTGTCCCTCCTCACAGACCGCCCCCCCCCCGCACCCACACACAGGGAGACGCAGTGAACAAGGCCGTCTCCCACCAACGTCCGAGGGTCCCCAACGCGGAGGGAAAAGCCACGTGACTCCTGCGGGCAGTTGGCCGACACGAGGACGCTGGCCCAGGCACGGTCACCGGGCAGAAGGCCCCTCGTCCCTAGGGTGACCCCCCCCAGCACATCGCTGGCCAGGGGTGTGAACCCTGACCTTTCCTCCCTGGAGGTAACATGGAGGCCTCAGTGTGTTCCAGCTCCAGGCCCAGAGAAGCGGCCAGACCAGACGGGTGACGGGGCTGCCTCGGGCGCGGCCTCGACCAGTGACCCTGTCCTGGCGCCGACGGCAGTGGAGACTGTGGCCCTGACAGAGCTGACCTGGGAGCTGACGCATGTTCTACTGAGACCCGCCCCCGAGATTCCCACCTGAGCGGGCGGGGGAGAGAGACACAGAGAGAGAGACAGAGACAGAGACAGAGAGAGAGAGACAGAGAGACACCCTCAGCACAAGGGCGCCAGCGTGGGCCTCCCCCGGGGAGCGTGCCTGGGCCGTTCCCTCCCCCGCCCCCCTCTTCCCTCTGAGGGACCCGGAGACTTGGGACCCGGGGAGCAGTGGGCAGCCGCAGCCCCTCCTGGCTGAGCCCTGACCGGCCTCAGGGCCCCTTTTCTCCGGCTTCTCAGTGAGCCCGGCAGCCGGGCCCACAGCCTCTGGCTCGGAGCCCCCGCCTCCCACCCCCTCTTCCTTAAATAAGCCCCGTTTTCTTGTCACCGTCCAAGAGGGCAAGGTCGCTGTGGGCACACGGCCGCCTTAGCCTGCATTTCAGGGGACGCCACGAGCACAGCCCTCCCCCGCGGAGGCAGGGCCCTCTTCCTGCGGCATCAGCACCGCCAGGTGAGGGGTCTCCCAGCGCCCCCTCCCCCACCCCGGGACGGAGGACGGGGACCCCAGCCATGGCCGTGCCCTCCGGGCGCCAGAGGGTGTGACCACCGGTTGCCACACGGCTCATTCTTCACGCCCCTGCGGGGGGGCGACCAGGTGTTCACTGGTTTTGTAGAAGCGGAAAAGAAATTTCTCTCTTTTTTAAAAAATTACACTTTATTTTTTAATCCCCAACCGAGGACATTTCCCATTGATTTTAGAGAGATTGGAAGAGAGAGGGAAGGGGAGGAGCCTGCAACCCAGGAACGTGCCCTTGACCAGAACTGAGCCCGGAGCCCTTCGGTCCACAGGCCGACGCTCCAGCCACTGAGCCGAACTGGCCAGGGTGTTCGTACTTCACAGAGATGCCCCGGTCCTTTGGGGAAATATCCCCGAGTCTTACAGCTGGTATCAGACTTAGAGCTTCTAAAACTTTTTTTGGGGGCCTCTTCAAGGAGGTCTGGCTCTTTTTAAAAATATATATATTTTATTGATTTTTTACAGAGAGGAAGGGAGAGGGACAGAGAGCTAGAAGCATCGGTGCGAGAGAATCATCGATCAGCTGCCTCCTCCACACCCCCTACTGGGGATGTGCCCGCAACCAAGGCACATGCCCCCGACCGGAATCGAACCCGGGACCCTTCAGTCCGCAGGCTGATTTTCAACAGGGAAAACGAAGCCTGAGCTTCCTTCCCACCGGCCCCGCATCGGGCCGGAGCGCCCGGCGTGCACCAGGGTCGCCGCAGGGCCGGCCCCCAGGGCCTCGCGCTGCCCATCGGCCCAGCGCGTCCGCCCACCCTCCCTCCGCTGTGGGTAATCCAATTTCTGTTTGCAAAACAAGCCTGGCCTGGATTCCCGTGAGTCAGGCAGATCCCTGTCACCAGAGAAATCACAGCCCATCGAGGGAGGGAGACGAGAACAGACACCAACACGTGGGCTTAATCCACTTACACCTCATCGCAGGCTCTCGGGGACGAGAGCAAACCCAGGAGCCGGGGAGCCGAACCGCCGGGAGTGTTACTTTAGGACAGTGGTCGGCAAACTCATCAGTCAACAGAGCCAAATATCAGCAGTACAACGATTGGAATCTCTTCTGAGAGCCAAATTTTTTAAACTTCTTCTAACGCCACTTCTTCAACATAGACTCGCCCAGGCCGTGGTATTTTGTGGAAGAGCCACACTCAAGGGGCCAAAGAGCCGCATGTGGCTCGAGAGCCGCAGTTTGCCGACCACAGCTTTAGGGAAAACTGGGTGTGAAGAGAGTGGGTGGGCGGGGCGGGGAGTGTGTGGGGGAAGGGACGGGGGCTCCAGGAGAAGAGGGGGGTCACCAGCAACGAGAAATCTGGGCAACGGAGCAAGAGGGTGAATGTCAGTGACGTGGGCGACTCCTGGGACACAGAATGCACGTGGCGGGACCAGAGAGAATTCTGCGTAAACACGTCAGGTCTGAGCTGCCTTCAAGCCTCAAAGTACAGATGTTCGGAAGAGAACAGGTCAGCCCGGCCGGCGTGGCTCCGTGGCTGAGCGTCGACCTGTGAACCAGGAGGTCACGGTGCGATTCCGGTCAGGGCACAGGCCCGGGTTGCGGGCTCCATCCCCAGTGGGGGGCGTGCAGGAGGCAGCCGATCGGTGATTCTCTCTCATCATGGATGTTTCTCTCTCCCTTCCTCTCTGAAATGAATAAAACATATATTTTTTAAAAGTGGCACCTTTCTTTAAAAAAATAAATGAATAAAATAACAAGGATTCAAGCAAAAGGTGGCGTGGCGGCGGCCGCCGTCCCTGGGAACGCAGCGTCCATTGCGAGCAGCGGGTGGGGGCCGGCAGCCAGAGCGCGCCCTCAGCAGGTGGAGCGGAGGCTCGGCCGGCGCACCTGCAGCCCGTTCCCTCCAGCTCCGCCCGACGGCAGGTGGCACCCTTCCGGGCGCAGCGGCCTTAAATGCAGGGCGGCCTGCGGAGGGCGAGGGAGCCGGCCGCGCTCGGCCACGAGATGGAGGTGGCGATGGAGATGGAGGTGGAGATGGCGGTGCCGCTGCCTGAGGTACCCATGCTGCACGTCTTCTCCTTCCTGGACGCCGCCAGCTTGCTGCGGGCGGGCCAGGTGAGCAAGGTGAGCGCCCCCCCCCCCCCCCCCCCCCCCCCGCGCTCCGTCTGCCTTCTTGGAGCCGGCACCGGACCCCTCCCCTTGCTCTCAGGCCTCGGGACCTTGGCGCCCCCGCGTCACCCCCACGCGGCCTTCACTGCCCCTAAGGTGACCGCGTTCGGGCCGGCACGCCCACCGTGTCCGTGGGAGTCGGGGGTCTGGCCACTCTGGTGCCCGTTAGCGGACAGCAGGCGGCACGTGGCCGTCGGGCCAGTGTCCCTCACCCTCGGGGCCGTTCTGTTCCATGAACGTGACAACGGGGCCCGGAGTCGTGCTGACGGGCGGCTCTCGGAGCCCCACGTCCGGCCCAGGCAGCCCCCGCGTCTCCCAGGAGGGCCCCGCCCCGCAGCGGCCGCTCTGCCGGACCACGGCCGTGGGCCCCGCCGGGCGGCTGGGGGAGCGGTGCTGCCGCGTGCGCCTCGCTCCCAGGACAAGATGGTGACGGAGCGCCACGTTGGGGTGCCAGTTGCCTGCTTCTCCCCCTTCTCTCCCCAAGTACTGGAGCAAGATGGCGGACGACGAGCACCTGTGGAGGCACGGCCAGGGGACGGGGAGGGGAGGAGGGGGGCAGGGGAGGCGGCAGGTGCCCTGGGTGGGAGCGGAGGCCCGGGGGGGCTGGGCAGAGGCGGGCCGGGGGCCGGGGCGGCCGCCTGACGGGCTGTGACTTCCCAGGAGCCTGTGTCGGAGCCGATGGCGCGGCCCCTGGGAGGCCCCGCAGGTGCCCGCGTGGAAGCAGCTCTTCCTGGCCCAGGCCCGGCGTGAGCTCCGCATGGCGCGGGCCCGGCCGCAGGACTTCTCCTACAGGGAGGCCACGGGCAGCCTCGGTGCGGGACCGGCCCGCGGTTCGCTGTGGAGGAAACGACCGGTTTGGGTTGTGTGTGCGCAAGCGTGTCTGTGCTCGTGTATGTGTGCGCATGCACAGCGCGTGTGTATGTGCTCGCGTGTGTGTGTGTGTGTGTGCGTGTGCATGCACAACGCATGTGTATGTGCTCATGTGTGTGTGCGTGTGCATGCACAGCGCGTGTGTATGTGCTCATGCGTGTGTGTGTGCGTGTGTGTGTGTGTGCGCGTGTGTGTGCTCATTCAGCGAAGAGAAAGGGAAGGAAGGCATAACGGGACTGAGCTGCTGTGATGATAAGCACTGGCCCCTGCCTGGCCGCGTCCCTGTCCCGTCCCCGTCCCCTGTGCCCTGTCCCCCGTCCCGTCCCCGTCCCCTGTGCCCTGTCCCCCGTCCCGTCCTCTGTGCTGCCTGGGGGAGCCAGCATGATCTCTGCACAACATAAAGCCGGCCCGTGACTCCCTTTCCCAAAGGCTTCCCGTCCCTCCTCGAACACACGTTTTAAAGGACAAGAAACATTTATTATTTATTTTTATTGATCTCAGAGAGGAAGGGGGAGAGAGAAACATCAGTGATGAGAATCATGGATCAGCTGCCTCCTGCTGGCCCCATGCTGGGGACGGAGCCTGCATCCCCGGGCCTGTGCCCTGACCGGGACCCTTCAGTCCGCAGGCTGACGCTCTATCCACGAGCCACACCGGCGAGGATCCGGTGCAATTCTTTTCAATCCCCATTTTATAGCTGTGGAAACTGAGGTTAACGAGGAAAAGCAAATGGGCCACCTCTCCCCAGGGGCCGGGTGTGAGTGACGCGGAGCCGTTTCCGTCCTGTCCTCCGTGAAGGTGGCAGGAAGCTCTCCGTCCTCAGCGGGGCGTTCCTCGCGCGTCTGGGCCCAGCACGGCCTGTGTTGCCTTCCAGGAATCCTGGGGCCGTTGGCGTACCTCTCAGGAAGTGGCCCCTCCCTGACGGGTCAGAAGTCCATCCTCTGCTCGGTGTCCTCCCGGCGCATGCTCTACGCCTGGGATGTGCAGGAGGTGAGTCCGGCCTCGAGCACCCGGGTCGCGCCCTGTGGCCACCCCGTCCCACGGGCGAGGACGTGCGGGGAGGGAGGGGCCCTCGATTGGCCACAGAAACAGCTTCCCACCAGGTCTTCTGGTCAGCAACGTGTGACCCTTCGCTTAAACTAGAGCCCACGGAACCTCACCTCTCACTTTTCCCACCCGCCCCTGAGGACGTGTTTCCCATGGATTTTGGGTGTTTTTAGAGAGTGGAAGGGAGCGAACGGAAGGGGGAGAGAGAGGAACATCCATGAGAGAGAGACATGGACGGGTTGCCTCCTGCATGAGCTCTGACCAGGGCCCGGGCCGGGGAGGAGCCTGCACCGAGGTGTGTGCCCTTGACCGGATCCCGCCCGGGACCCTTCAGTCTGCAGGCCGACGCTCCACCCACTGAGCCACGCCGGGCGGGGCTTCCTCACTCCTCCTGTTCGTGGCCCTCCCGTGGCGGCGATGGAGCAGACCTTCCTTAGCTCTGTTCCTGCAAAAGAGACGCCTGGTCAGGAGGAAGCGTCCAAGTCGGCGGGGAGACCGCGCCCCCTGACCCACGCGCCCCCTCCCAGGGCTCCATGATCTGGTCCAGCCCCGCCCAGCGGGCCGCCATCAAGTACCTGGCCACCCTGCCCCAGAGGTCGCTGGCGTTCACCGTGGACCAGGAGAAGGCCGTCAAGGTGTGGAACTGCCGGGACGCCGAGCCCCTGGCCACGCGCAGCATGCCCAAGCGCTGCTTCTCCTTGGAGCCCGTCCTCACGGACGACAGCCCCGTCCTCATGGTGAGCGAGCCCCGCGTCGGGAGGGCCTGGGCAGGGGCTGGGCCCCATGACGGCCGCCTCCCAACCTGCCTTCTTTTTATTTATTTTATATTTTGAGACGAAACCCTTATCAGATACCAGAGGCCCTCGCAGCCCCGGCTTCGTCCGGAAGGACATCCGGAAGGTCGTTGGGCTGTCCGGTCTAATTAGCATATTATGCTTCCATTATCATTACTATAGAGAATGTTGGCAAATACGTCTCCCTCGCAGCGGGCTCTCTCGTTAATGCTGATGTTTCTCTTGCTGTGCAGCAGCTTTTTATTTCGATGTCGCCCCGTTCCTTTCTCCTTCGTCTCCATTGCCCCAGGAGCTGTGTCGGTGAAGATGTTGCTGAGACATAGTCTGCTATTGTGCTGCCCGTGGATTCCTCTAAGATGTTTATGGTTTTCTGTCTTACACTGAAGTCCTTCAGCCGTTTTGCGTTTGTTTTGTGTGTGGTGTGAGTTGGTGGTCTAGTTTCATTGTGTTGCACCAGTTTTCCCAGCACCATTTACTGAAGAGACGTCTTGACTCCGCTGTGCGCTCTTGCCTCCTGTGTCAAATATGAATTGGGCCTAGTGGCTTGGGTCGATTTCTGGGTCCTCTGGTCTGTGCATTTGGTCTATGTGTCTGCTCTTGGGCCAGTACCAGGCAGTTGTGAGAACCGTGGCTTTGAAATAGAGCTTGATATCTGGTATTGTGATCCCTCCAACTTCATTCTTCTTTCTCAGGATTGCTGTGGCTATTCAGGGTCTCTTTTTATTCCATATGGATTTTTGGAGAGTTTATTCTAGGTCTGTGAAATATGCTATTGGTATTTTATTTATTTTTTATTTTTTTTTCAAATATATTTTATTGATTTTTTTACAGAGAGGAAAGGAGAGGGATAGAGAGTTAGAAACATCGATGAGAGAGAAACATCGATCAGCTGCCTCCTGCACACCCCCCGCTGGGGATGTGCCCGCAACCAAGGCACATGCCCTTGACTGGAATTGAACCTGGGACCCTTCAGTCCTCAGGCCGACGCTCTATCCACTGAGCCAAACCAGTCAGGGCGTGCTATTGGTATTTTAATGGGGATTGCATTGAATCTTTTTTTAAAATATTTTTTATTGATTTCAGAGAGGAAGGGAGAAGGGGGGAGAGAGAGAGCGCTAAACATTAATGATGAGAGAGAATCATTGATCGGCTGCCTCTTGCACACCCCACACTAGGGATCAAGCTTATAACCTGGGCCTGTGTCCTGACTGGGAATCGAACCGTGACCTCCTGGTTCACAGGTTGATGCTCAACCCCTGAGCCACGCTGGCTGGGCTGTTCCTGTAAATCCTCACCTGAGGATATTTTCCCATTGACGTTTTTTAGAGAGAGCGGAAGGGGAAGGGAGAGATCGATGGGAGAGAGACACGGCAATGGGCTGCCTCCTGCACGCACTCCAACCAGGGCCGGGAACCTGCCACCGAGGTCCGTGCCCTTGACTGGACTTGAACCCGGGAGCCTTCAGGCCGTGGGCCGACGCTCTATCCACTGAGCCACACCGGCCGGGGCTCCCTGTCCTCCTGGGCGTCTCTGTTCTCCCGCCTCGAGCCGCAGCTCCGGTGCGTGCGGCCCCCTTGGCCTTGTCTGTCCCTCAGGCACGCCCTCAGCCATTCCTCCGGACACGGAGCCCGCCCGGGATGCCTTCCTCTCTCGTTTCTTCTTCGGCGTGTCTATCGCGGAGGACGTGCGCGTGGACAGGCGCCCTGGAGGGAGAGGCGGGGTTTGGGGGGCGCTGGGGAAAGAGCAGAGGGTCGCTGTGCGAGGGAGTCACCAGCCTGGTGCTCGGGCTCAGGACATCGTGGTCCTTGGGATCATCCCCGCGACCCCGCGACCCCACGACCCCGCGACCCCGCGGGGCAGGCTGCCAGAGGAGTGGTCTCCACCCTGTGACTGAAGAGATGGTGGCCCCGCCCTGGCCGGTGCTGCTCAGTGGGTAGAGCATCGGCCTGCAGACGGAAGGGTCCCGGGTTCGATTCTGGTCAGGGCACGTGCCCGGTTGTGTGCTCGATCCCCAGTGTGGGGCGTGCAGGAGGCAGCCGATCTATGATTCTCTCTCCTCATTGATGTTTCTCTCTCTCTCCCCCTTTCCCTTCTTCTCTGAAATCAATAAAAATATTTTTTTAAAAAGAAAGACATGGTGGCCCCGCCCCCGCCGCCAGGCTGCCCCCGGGCTCTAGGTTCCCGCCCGTGACGAGGGGCGGGCGTGCCCTGCTTGCAGGTGGGCGACTCGGAAGGGGACATCCACACGCTGACGGTGCCCCAGCTGGACAGCGTGTCCCTCGTCCATGCGTTCAACTACACTGTGGACCACCTGCACTGCTCGCCCAACAGGAAGTGGGTCTTCGCCGGCGGGACTCACCCGCACATGATGCCAAAGGTAGGCCGCCCTGTGCTCGGCCTCGGCCTCGGCCTCGGGAGGGTCAGGGCGAGGGGGCGAGGCAGGAAGGTCACGGGCCCGGAGCTCAGCGAGGACGGGCGGGCCGCCCCCTCAAGGCCACGGCGCACGCGGCCTCCATTCCTGGAGCCGAGCCGCTGTCCTTGGGCGCAGCAGCCGTTCACAGAGACGGATGCTTGTGAGTGACCATGGGCGCCGGGGCCTGAGTCCGCCAAGAGGAGGAGGAGGAGGGAGGTGACCAGGAAGGAGGGCCTGGCCCTGGCCGGTTGGCTCCGTGGATAGAGCCCTGGCATGTGCCCTTGACCAGCGTCGAACCCGGAACCTTTGGCCCGCAGGCCGATGCTGTCTCCACTGAACCACAGCGGCCGGGCGAGCAGGCCTGTGTGCAGGGGCCTGGGCACGGGGAGCAGGGGGCTCAGGGAGGCGCGGCGGGCGGATCAGCCCCTGGCCCGTCTCCGTCTCCGAGGAGGAGCACCTCCCGCCCCCTGATGTTTCTCTCTCTCTCTCCCCCAGTGCGGCCACACGGCTTTGGAAGCCACGGGCAGCTGCGGGGAGGGGCGCTGGGGACTCTGTGTGTGACCTTGGGCCTGAGGGCAGGACAGGAAGACAGTGAGTGACTGACGACGACAGACTTCCTGCGACTCAGTGGAGAGGAAGGGAGAGAGAGAGAAACACCCGTGAGAGAGAGAATTGTGGGTCAGCTGCCTCCTGCACGCCCCCCACTGGGGTGGGGCCCGCAGCCCTGGCATGTGCCCTGACCGAATCGAACCCGGGACCCTTCAGTCCGAAGGCCGAGGCTCTAGCCCCCGGGCCCGGCAGCTGGGCGCACAGGGGAAGGTGTGGAGGAGGGTTTCCTGGCGCGGCCTCTGCGCGGAGACGCGGCAGCCCCTGCGCCCTGCTCTCCCCACAGGTGTTCTCCGCCGAGGGCCTGCTCCGGCCCGGGGACGGCGCCCCGCTCTGTGCCTCCCTCCCGTCCGCGTTTTGCAGCCAGGCCTGCTGGGCCCTGAGGTGCGCCAACAGGGTGACGATGATGTTCCGGAGAGCCTTGTTCCGAAGGACCGGGTTCAGCACCTTTGACCTGGCCGCCAGGAGCCCTGCGGGCGGGACCGTGGTGGAAGGTGCGCCGGAGGGCGCCGGCTCCGTGGGCGGGGCCTGTCTGATTCGTTTTTATTTTTAAAATATATTGTTATTGCCCTGACCGGTGTGGCTCAGTGGATAGAGCGTCAGGCCTGCGGACTGAAGGGTCCCAGGTTCGATTCCGGCCAAGGGCATGTACCTTGGTTGCGGGCACATCCCCAGTGGGGGGTGTGCAGGAGGCAGCTGATCGATGTTTCTCTCTCATCGATGTTTCTAACTCTCTATCCCTCTCCCTTCCTCTCTGTAAAAAATCAATAAAATATATTTAAAAATTAAATTATATTATAGTAAAAAAAATAATATATATATATATATTAGTTATTGATTTCGGAGATGAAGGGAGAAGGAGAGAGAGAAATCAAGGATGAGAGGGAATCATGGATCAGCTGCCCCTGCAGGCCCCCCAACTGGGGATCGAGCCCCCAACCCGGGCCTGTGCCCTGACCATGAGTCAGACCGGGACCTCCTGGCTCCTAGGTCGCCGCTCAGCCCCTGAGCCGGGCGGGCGGGCGGGAGGGAGTCTGTCTCCTCGTTCGGGGTGAGGATGCGGTTCTGACCACACGGCCCGGAGTCTGCCTGGTCTCGAGTGCGCCTTTCCCCCGAAAACAGCGCACCAGGTTGCGAGCTTCATGCTGCCGGACGGGATGGAGAGCCCGTTCCGGATGGGGGTCCGGGACGGCACCACGATCGTCTTCAACAGCGGCTGCCACCTGTTCCTCTTCTCCATCCACGGCGGCCTGCTGCAGCGGTTCGACCACCACCAGGACGCCATCTGCCACCTGTGGATGGTGCGTGCGCCCTCCTCCTGCCGCGCGCAGGCTCCGACGGGCGCCGCTCACCCGGCTCTCCTCCGCAGGACTCGCTCCACGTCCTCACCGCGTCCATGGACAACTACCTGCACCTGTACGCGTGGCAGGAGGGCGGCTGCGGCTCGCGCCTCCGGAGCTGCTGTCACCTGGAGCAGAGGCGGGCCGACCCCACGCCCAGCTGGTGAGCCCTGCTTTGCGCCGACGCCTCCTCGCGGCTCCCAGTGTCTAGTTCAGCAAAGGGATCCTAGGGTCTAACTCTAAACAAAGAGATCCTTTGCCCTGGCCAGTGTGGCTCAGTGGAGAGAGCATTGGCCTGCGGACTCAAAGGTCCCGGGTTCGATTCCTGGTCAGGGCTCATGCCCAGTTGAGGGCTCGATCTCCAGTGGGGGATGTGCAGGAGGCAGCCGATCAATGGTTCTTTCTCATCGTTGATGTTGCTCTCTCCCTCTCCCTCTCCCTCTCCCTCTCCCTCCCTCTCCCTTTCTCTCTGAAATCAATAAATTTTAAAAAGAAAACAAAAACCCCACAATAGACCTCCGGCCCCTCCCGTGCTTCCTTTGCAGCTACTACTCCATGGCGCTCTGCGACAGCGCCAGCGTGGTGTGCGTGGTGTCCCGGAGCCGCGAGGCCAGCGTCCTGGTGATGTATTCTCTGACCCCGTGACCCGGCGGCGCGTGCGGTGCGCCGGGCACCGACTTCCCTCCTCGCCGCAGTAAAGAGAGTTCTGTTTGCAAACCCAGGTGATCATTTCGGTGATATTCGAGAAATCGGCCGTGATGGACCCGTCACGCATCAGACACCGTGCCAGGCACACAGGTCACACGCTCGGACGACGGAGGGCGAGAAACGTCCCCTTCGCCGCGCATCGGGGGAGGGGAAACACCGAGACCTGCGGGACGTGGGCGGCCACACACAGGCACGTTCCGGACAATTCCCCGGGCGCACCTCCTGGGGGAAGGGGCGTTAGGTTGAGGCTGGTTCAGAGGGAAGGCGCCTGCGTCCGCTCGTCAGCGTTCTAGCCTGCGAGCAACCAAGCGGCATCCTGGGACACTGAAGCCACAGGAGGTGCGCTGGGAAAGCAGACGTTTTAAAAATGTAAATATTTTTATTGATTTGAGAGAGGAAGGGAGAGGGAGAGGGAGAGAAACAGCCACGATGAGAGAGAATCACTGATTGGCTGCCTCCTGCACGCCCCCCACTGGGGGTCGAGCCCACAACCCGGGCATGTGCCCTTGACCGGAATCGAACCCGGGACCCTTCAGTCCACAGGCTGATGCTCTATCCACTGAGCCACACCAGCCAGGGCGAAAAATACAGAGGTTGATATCGACATGTAGCTAGAAGAGACTCGGCATACACGCGGGAATAAAAACGCCCCAAAGGACGGAGAAATACAGAATACATCACAGGCTCAAGCACGGAGCGTCCCCACGGGAATGGGTCTGAGAAAGGGCTGGCCCCCGCCTGTGGCTCGAGCTCAGGATCCTGAGTCCTGGGAGCGAGCGACTCCCAGCAAATCAAGCCTAGAACCCGGGGTCAACTCCCTGACTTTGGGGCGGGGAGGGCGGGAGGAGAGATGGGCTGGGGGTGGGAGAGGGTGCTATAGTGGAAATGTCTCTCCACGGAGTCTCCAAAGGCGTGTGGGTGTCTGAGGTGAGGGCCTCCCGTCCCCTCTCTGTGGGGAGCGGTGCCCAGGGGCGAGGGAAGGAAAGCCCTGGAGGGCCCGGGGGGAGGGGGAGAGGCAGGAAGGTCACCGGCCCGGAGCTCAGCGAGGACGGGCGGGCCGCCCCCTCAAGGCCACGGCGCACGCGGCCTCCATTCCTGGAGCCGAGCCGCTGTCCTTGGGCGCAGCAGCCGTTCACAGAGACGGACGCTTGTGAGTGACCATGGGCGCCGGGGCCTGAGTCCGCCAAGAGGAGGAGGAGGAGGGAGGTGACCAGGAAGGAGGGCCTGGCCCTGGCCGGTTGGCTCCACCTGGGGCTCGAACCCGCGACCCGGGCATGTGCCCTGAGCAGGAATCGCTCCTGGACTTTCTGGTTGACACTCGACCACTGAGCCACGCTGGCTGGGCTGCACATAAATGTTTGTAGCAACTTTATTCATAAATGCTTTAGTCTTTTTTAGAATTCTAATGTGAAATTATTTTATATCTTTTTTTCACCTTTCCTCCTCTACTTGCTTTTTTAGTTAAAAACACTTAAAATATTCTTATTGATTTCAGACAGGAAGGGAGAGAAACAGCAGTGATGAGAGAGAATCGCTGATTGGCCGCCTCCTGCACGTCCCCCCTGGGGATGAGCCCGCGGCCTGGGCATTGCCCTTGGCCGGAATCGAACCCGGGACCCTGGTCAGCAGGCCGACGCTCTGTCCACAGGAACTGGCCGGGCTCGTTACCATTTCGCCATGTTCTATGGGGGCCCAGAGGTGTCGGTGCGAACCCTCTCCTCGCTCCACCTGCTGTTACACTGCGTCCTGCGTGTGGGCAGTGACAGGGCCCCCTGAAAGGTGCTCAGGGACCCCCGGCTCCTGGGGAGACGGTCCCCAGGCGGCCAGTGCCAAGGCCAGGCCCCAGCCCGGGTCTTCCCTCCGGCCGAGCTCCTGCACCCCCAGCACCCCGCCCACGCAGCAAGCACAGGTGCACGCACCTGCACACACACCTATGCACACACACCTATGCACACACACATGCACACATACATATGCACACACACCTATGCACACACACCTGTACACACCTATGCACACACCTGCACACACACATGCACACACACCTATGCACACACACCTGTACACACATATGCACACAGACCACACGCGCTGTGATCCAGGCAGCGGCGGAAGTGCCCTCTCCACCGGGTGGGGTGGGGGTGGGGGCGGGAGTGCGTGCACACATCTCGGTGTGCAGGGAACTAGGGTGCACAGTGCAGCCGGCGCGGGGCTCCCGCACCCCGGAGCTCTGCGCCCGCCCTGCTCCGCCCGGTTCTCCTGAGCCGCAGCGGCCGGTACTGAGCGCGCTCCTCGCCTGCAGCTGCGTCTCCTTTGCCCGCTCAGCATCCCACGCGCCCAGGGGGCCGGGCAGCACCTCCCGAGGGCACCAGGGTCAGGAGCCCGCGGCCTGGGGTGACTCTCTGGGCATCAGGCCCCCTGGCCGCCGGTCCCCCCCCCCCCCCCCCCCGTCTGCCCTCCGGCTTCCAGGTGTGGCTGGTCCCACCCGGGGGGCTGCGGGGGCGGGGAGGGAGGAGGAGTGGGGGGCAGGGCAAGTCCTCCCCAGCCCCTCCCTGCGGAGGGCGAGGGCCGGGGCAGGGGCAGCCCGACCTGCGGTGTCAGCCCGCCGGTCGGACCCACACAGGGTGGCTCAGCCACAGGCCACGCGGCCGGCCTCCTCCCCTGGGGCCGCCAGGCACGGAGGCAGAAACCAGACCCGGGGTGCAGCCTCCCGCCTCCAGGCTGGCTCCCGGCCCAGATCCGGCGATAGACGGGTCAGGGGGCCGATACCGGGCTCCCTGAGCTCCGGGCAGGTTTGCCCCACCAGCCCCTGCCCCCGGGGCCCCCACGGCCCCCACAGTCATCATCAGCCTCCTGCTGGGAACCCCCGTCTGCTTCCTGAAGAGCCGCCTCCCCCGTCTCCTGAGCCTCTCACGGCCCAACCAGAACGGGGAGGCCAGGGAGCAGCACCCACAAGCCCCAGCGCGACCGGGTTCCAACCTTTTGGTTTCATGTGGTCAATGCCTGGCTGCGGCCAGAAGGTGGCGGTAGGCTGCTACCCGCCTCGCCTGGGACCGGTCCGGATCTGCACTTTCCAGCCGGGCAGTCCAAAGGCTGGTCAACCCCCAAGTGACCATCAAGAAACACATTCCCTGCAAACACCACCGTGAGCTCGTCTCGGGCTGCTGGTGGAGTTTGGAATCGGACCACCATCGTCCTTCGTTAGACAGAACACGTTCGCCTGGCCGGGTTGCTCAGTGGGTAGCGCGTCGGCCTGCGGACCGAAGGGTCTCTGGTTTGATTCCGGTCAAGGGCACAGGCCTGGGCTGCAGGCTCCTCCCCGGCCCAGGCCCTGGTGGGGGCTTGTGCAGGAGGAACCAATCGATGTTTCTCTGTGTCTTTCCCTCTTCCTTCCACTCTCTCAAAAAACCAATGGAGAAATAATCCTCGGGTGAGGATTAAACAAAACAAGACACTTTAGAAGGGAGACCCTCCAGGCCTCATCAGGCAGCGGGGCCTGGGCGAGGGGAGAGGCAGAGAGCCAGGGGGAGAGCCCTGTGTCCCTGAGGGCCCTGGGCGGCCTCCTGCCGAGGCCAAGGGTGGCCCCAGTCAAGGGGCACCAAGCCCGCCCTGCAGACCCAGGAAGGCGCCCGGAGCCACCTCCAGCGACCAGTCAGGACGCCCACGCAGGACGCCTTCGTGCAGGAGACAGCGTGCTCGGAAGACACCCCAGGACCCAGGAGCCCCTTACACCCCCAGGCGGGGGGAGGGAGTGGGGAGCACAGACACAGGCCCGTGGGCAGGCCGTGAGCCACGCTGCTCGTAGGTGCCATCCTTCCCGGCCCGTCCCGACAAGGACACGTGCACGGAGGAGTCGCAGCACTGACTGGGGAAGGGGCCGCCCCTGAGGAGGCCACAGACCCCCGGCCCCGGCCCCGCTGGGCTCTCACTTCCTTCCCGGGATCTCGGACCCCAGCCAGCCCTGCCCAGGAGCCAGGGGGAGCCCAGGTGGGAGCGTTTGGGGTGCGGGGGGGGGGGGCAGGAGACCTCCCCCAGATGCCGAGCCCACCTCCCACCCCTCCCCGTGCCTGCTGGGCACAGCTGGCGCCTCCTACCAGGGGAGGGGCTGGCGGAGCCCAGAGAGCAGACGCCAGGCAGTGTGTTATCCTTTAATGAGGAGCTGGTCCGGGTGGCCACCCTCTCCACGGCCCCGCGGGCAGTGCCCTCCTCACGGCCGCCCGAGGCAGGGTGGCCCAAGGCGGCCAGCCCTCCAGGGTCAGCTCGCCGTGGCCTAGAACGGGCTCGCCTCTCGGACCTGGGATCGTGGCAGCAGCAGAGGCCGAGGCAGCTGAACTGAGGTCAGGGCGGAGGGGGGGGACAGACAGCAGGGCCCCTCCTTCCTCTCGGATCCCGGAGGGACAAGGCCAGTGTGCAGGACAGTCCCGTCTCCCCTTCGTACCGGACGCCCGCAGGCTGACGGCACCGAACACAGTCCACGGGGCCGCTGGGCTCGGGGAGCAGGCAGGTGCCACCCCATGGGCCTCCGGGCCGCGAGCCTGCGGGGCGAGCGCGGCGAGCGCGGCCGGGCCCAGGCCAGGGCCGCCAGGAGACGGGGCGCCAGCTCCACTAACGACTGGTCAGGCATCTACGAAGGAGGCTCCCCCTCGAGGCCCCAGGGCTGCCCGCGGGGCGCGGCCCTACAGGTCGGTGACCTTGTTCTCCACGGCCGCGGCGACCTGCTGCAGCCGGTAGCCCAGCTGCATCTTCTGGGCCGTGCTGTCCTCCTCGAGGGCCGTGATGATCTGAAAGGCGGGGAGACCCGGAGGCCCCCATGAGCATCGCGGGGCCCGGCTCCCTCCCACATCCGTCTCCCCAGCCCCCCGCCGTCAGGCCCAGGCGCACCCACCTGGTCGTAGTACTTGTTGATGTACTTGTAGAGCTCGTGCAAGGCCACGCGCGCCCCGAGGTCCCCAGAGTAGTTCTGGAGAAGACAGAGGCGACAGAGATGAGCCCCCGCCCCCAGGAGGCCCAGAACCCAAGGACGGGGCGGGGGCGGGGCCTCGAGGTGGAGGAGGGACGCAGCTGCAGTCTCAGCAGGGCCTGGGGTGCCACGGGCCCTGCCTCTCGCCCCCCGGGGCTCCAGCTGGGCCCTGGGTCGTCCCAGGTGGTCGTGGAGCCAGGCGGGCAAGATGCTGCTCTGGCCTCACCCGTCTTTGCCGAGGTCACCGGGCCCCTCCTCGGGGCGTCTCAGGACGGTGGAGACGAGGTCCCTACTTGGGGAGCTCTGAGAGGGGCCTAGTGAGAAGCAAATCACAACATCTCACTCCGAACACCGTCAGCCAGAGCTGCCATCACTGTGGCTGCGACGGCCAGCGGTTCAGAAACCTGGGGTGTACATTCCTGGGGCTGATGTTCGAAGCTCCTTCAGGAGAAGGGGGGCGCGTGGCTGAACCCCAGCAACCTCGCCGCCTGGGCTGTTGTCCACAGACCCCAGCAAAGGAGGCGTGTGAAGGAGGCAGGGCCCTCCCGGGAGGCCTGTGCTTAACCAGACGCAGAGCGAGGGCCGCACCCGGGACAGCTCGGCCAGCAGCGAGTTCATCTCCTGGTCGCTGGCGGGGACGGTCTGTCGGATGTCAGCGTAGTACCTGCCGGAGGTCGGAGGTCGTAGGTCGTGGGGACAGCAGCTGCTGGAGCACAACCCCCCCCACTCCCCCCACCACCTTGGGCCTCACCACACACCGCCCCCCCACTCCCGCCCCCCACGCCCGCCCCCCAGGCCCGCCCCACCCTCCTACCTTTCCACCATCTGTTTGTAGCGGGGGATGTCCCGGGCGTACAGCAGCTTGTTGATGGGGGAGTCCTGGTGCCGCAGGCCGGTGGGAAGGGGAAGCAGAGGAGCCCCGTGAGCGTGACCAACTGTCCCAGGAGCGCCCCCATTTCCTTCCGCGAGGACTCCTCCGCCCGCCTTCTCGGCCAGCCCTGCTCTCGCCCCCTGAGCTCCTCCCCTCCCGCTCCAAGGTCCTTCCCAGCAGGGACCCGGCAGGCAGGGGGTGTGGTCTGAGGTCCCCTGGCCTGGTTCCGGGGTGGGGGGCATGGCCTGAAGTCCCTGTCAAGCCCCGCTGGGTGGGGGGTGCGGCCTGAAGTCCCTGTCAAGCCCCACGGGGGCGGGGGAGGGCGTAGCCTCAGGTCCCTGCTGATTGCTCGTTAAGGCTCCTTATGGGAACTTGGCCTCAGCTGTGGGTGCAGCCATCTTTGTGATGGAGTGATGGTCAATTAGCATATTCCCTCTTTATTAGATAGGATTTTATTGATTTCAGAGAGGAAGGGAGAGGGAGAGAGAGAGAGAAACATCAGTGATGAAGAGAACCATGGATCAGCTGCCTCCTGCACGCCCCGCCCTGGGGCTCGAGCTGGCAACCTGGGCAGAATCAAACCCGTGACCCTTCATTCCACAGGCTGACGCTCTAACCACCGAGCCACACCAGCCAGGGACCCCAGATGATCATTTTTTAAAATCAGAAAACTGACCGGGAGGCCCAGCCAGTGTGGCTCAGTGGTTGAGCATTGACCTATGAACCAGGAGGTCAGGGTTCAATTCCCGGTCAGGGCATATGCCTGGGTTTCGGGCTGATCCCCAGTAGGGGGCATGCAGGAGGCAGCCCAGCCATGATTTTCTCTCATCATTGATGTTTCTCTCCCTCTCCCTTCCTCTCTGAAATCAATAATAATGTATTAAAAAAAAAAAAAAAGAAAACTGACTGGGGACATGAATTCAGTTGCCCAGGCCAACCCACTCCCGCGTGGCTGAGCTGGGACGGGGAGCAAGCCTCTTAGATCAGAGCCTGCAACTTCCAACGGCAGCAACTTCCAACGGCAGCCGCCTCCTCGACCTCCCCCCGGGGCCGCTCCCCGCTCTACCCCCGGCTGAGGGCTCTGGGCGGCAGCTTCCTTCTCGAGACCTGCTGCCTCCTCCTGGCGCTGCTGGAGGCTGAGGCGCGATGGCGCTGGGCCCTGAGGAGCGGGGACAGGGGCCCGGGCCGGGCAGGATGCGCGCCTGCTGCGTGGGGGACTCCCCGTGGGGGTACGTACTCCTGAGCTTCCCAGGAGGCACCTGCAGTTTTGCTGGGAACGGGAGGCAGTGACGCCGGAACAGAAACCCAGCCACCCCGTGGGCGCCATGGAGGGCCCTGGGGCCTGCGGTCTCAGCTCCTGGCGGTTTCACAAGAGACAGCGGCACAGAGATGCAGAGATCTCTCCCTCAGGAGGTCACAGGGCGGCGGTCAGGCCTGGACATGGCACATCCCCTGCAGGACCCTGCCTCTGGGCGACCCCATATAGGTCACAGGCGCCCTGGGCTATGACTAAGGTCACAGCACAACCCCACCCCTGTGCCACCAGACAGCCCTGACCACTTCCCTCGGCTCCCCGCTCCCCGGCCACCCCGCCCCCACGCCTGGCCTCCCCCCGGACTCGCCCCTCTGTCGCTGAGGGGCAGGCAGGCATTGCCACGTGGTTCAAACGCACCAGGCACCCCGGAGCTGCCCTGCGATCTGGAATCCACATCTCGGCCTGGAAACCGCCTGGCGGCCCCACCATCCCCTGGGGCTCACCTCCTGCAAGTCCACGCTCACTCCACCCAACAGCCCGGGGACCCCAGGTGACCCCTCCGTTTCCTCTCCCCCCACATCCACCCACAGCTTCTGCCTGCCCTCCACCCCCCTGTCCACGTTGAACCTGAACAGCCCAGCTTGCCTCCAGCCCACCCACAGCACAGCTGCTAGAAGGCTCCGCCCCTCAGGTCTGACACCAGCTCACCCCCACCCTCTTCCCAGGCCTTCAGGGGCTCCCAGCACCCTCTCAGGCAAAGCCCTCACCTCTTGGCCCTGCCTCCTGCCACCCCCGCAGGCTGCCCTGTCTTAACCCCGTGAATCAGCAGCTCGTCTCGTCCTTGCTCATCCTTCAAGAATGAGGCACCACCGCTTCCCAGGGACCTGGGGCCTGGAGGCAGGGGCCTGCCATGGCCCTACCCCCCCTGGAGGTTCTCAGGAAGCCTGGGACCTGTGTGCATGGAGAGCCTGGAATCTCTCTGTGTGCATGGGGAGCCGGGTATCTATCTGTGTGCATGGGGAGCCGGGGATCTCTCTGTGTGCATGGAGAGCCTGGGATCTGTGTGCATGGAGAGCCTGGGATCTCTCTGTGTGCATGGAGAGCCTGGGATCTCTCTGTGTGCATGGAGAGCCTGGGATCTCTCTGTCTGCATGGAGAGCCGGGGATCTATCTGTGTGCATGGAGAGCCGGGGATCTCTCTGTGTGCATGGAGGGCCTGGGATCTATCTGTGTGCATGGGGAGCTGGGGATCTCTCTGTGTGCATGGAGAGCCTGGGATCTATCTGTGTGCATGGAGAGCCTGGGATCTCTCTGTGTGCATGGGGAGCCGGGGATCTATCTGTGTGCATGGAGAGCCTGGGATCTGTGTGCATGGAGAACCGGGGATCTGTGTGCATGTATCACCCCCGGCCCACCACGGCCTCCGTGTCCCCCGACCGCTCACCCGGCCCAGCTTGTGGTCCGCCAGGGTGCAGGCGTCCATGAAGGTCTGCGCGATGACCAGCAGCACGGCGTCCATGTTGTCTGAGGTCTGCACGTCGAACACAAATTGCGGGTTTTTGATGATGTTGATCCAGAACCTCAGCGGCAGGCTGCGGGCAGGGCGGGTGCGGCCGTGAGCTGGGGAGCGGCGGCGGAGGCGGCAGAGGAGGCCCGCGACCCCGGCGGCCCCGCCCACCTGTTGGTCTTCCAGATGTGCACGGTGTCCTGGTCCGAGATGCCGTGCTGCGCGGCCTGCTCGTCCAGCAGGTCGAAGAAGTACTTGACCGCCAGGGGGGCAGGGCGGCTGGCGCTGAGGATCACCTGGAACAGGTCGTCCACAAACTTCTGCAGGGTGCCCTGCGGGGACGGGCGGGAACCGGAGGGCGGTCAGCGAGGGGCCCAGCCCCGGCCCAGCTCACAGACGTGGCGCTAGGCCTGTGTGAGCCCCAGGCCACCCCAAACCCCACGAGGGCTGCTGCCCCCCCAAGCCCAGGCCCATCGTGTCCGCACCTTCATGGACAGCAGGCGCGTCAGGTAGATCTCGGGGATGGCCTTGGCTCGCTCCCGCTCCCCGCCCCGAAGGCTGCCCCTCCTCCGCCGCGGCGGCTCCGGCTCCTCGCTGGGCTTGACCAGGTGCCAGGGCCGGATGCCCCCCTCATCCACGTCCTCCAGCATTGGGGTCCCTGCGCCAAAACGCCCCTCGTCAGGTGCCCCTCCCGAGCCGGGGTCCTGCCAACTCCCAGGTCGGGGGCACCTGGGGAGGCTCTTCCGGGTGGAACGGAGGCAGACACAGCCCAGCCCGAGGTCCAGGTGCTTTCCCCACCGCCGGGCACCACCGCCGGGCACCACCGCCGGGCACCACTGCCGGGCAGGGCAAGCGCAGAGGGCGGGGGGGGCACTCACTCTCTCCAGGGACATAGTCCTGGTTTTCCCGAAGGGCGTGCTTGGTGAGGCAGGGGACCAGGGCCACAGTCGCTCCGTCCGGGACCTGCTGACCACAGCTGGTGACCCCTCTGCCAGCCCCTCGTCAGCTCCCCAGCCCCTCCTCCAGCCTCCCCCAGACCCTCCTCCAGCCCCCAGACCCTCCTCCAGCCCCCCCAGCCCCTCCTCCAGCTCCCCCACACCCTCCTCCAGCCCCCCCAGCCCCTCCTCCAGCCCCTCCTCCAGCTCCCCCAGCCCCTCCTCCAGCTCCCCCAGACCCTCCTCCAGCCCCCCAGCCCCTCCTCCAGCTCCCCCACACCCTCCTCCAGCCCCCCCAGCCCCTCCTCCAGCTCCCCCACACCCTCCTCCAGCCCCCCAGCCCCTCCTCCAGCTCCCCCACACCCTCCTCCAGCCCCCCAGCCCCTCCTCCAGCTCCCCCACACCCTCCTCCAGCCCCCCAGCCCCTCCTCCAGCCCCCCCAGACCCTCCTCCAGCCCCCCAGCCCCTCCTCCAGCCCCCCCAGACCCTCCTCCAGCCCCCCACCTTGTAATGCTGCAGGGTGTTCAGGCGCCTCCACAGACCCTGGACCTCGGAAGTCACATCCTCGTCAGAAAGGATGAGGTGCCCGGCCACCCCGGACCGCCACTCTGCAAAGGAAGGTGGGGCTTGGCCCAGGACCCCGAGCCTGCCCCTCCCTCCGCGGACACGGCCCTCCATCGGGGGCAGCCCCACCCAACCTCGCCAAGAACCCGGAGCAGGTGCCGCTCCCCAGACGAGAGGTGGTCCCTCTGCAGCCAGCTCCGCCCCCCGAGCAGGTCCAGGCCCGGCCCAGCCCAACGCGGGCTCGGGACCCAGGGGGCCACCCCCTCCGCCCTCACCGACATCCAGGGTGCGGGAGTCGGGCCTCTGGGCGAGCGGCAGGCCCTTGCAGAGCTGGTCCAGCATCTTCTCCTTGGCCTGGGAGACGGTGTCGCAGTCCAGCACCTTCACAGGAACGCCCGGGGCCTCCCCCGCCCCAGGCCCCGCCGCCAGCAGCGCGTTCAAGGTCTACAAGGGCACACGGGGCGTCAGGGCTCGGGCCACACGGAGGACGGCCAGGTGCAAGGCCAGGACAGGACCGCCGTGAGAGAGCCTCGGGGGCTCCCTCCACGTGGCCCCGCGCCTCGCACCACGCCCTGTAAACACCTACGGGGTGAGGGGCATAAAACACGAGCGAGGCCCGGCCGGCCGGCGTGGCTCCGTGGTGGAGCGTCGACCTATGAACCAGGAGGTCACGGTTCGATTCCCGGTCAGGGCACATGCCCGGGTCTGGGCTCGATCCCCACTGTGGGGCTGCAGGAGGCAGCCGGTCCATGATTCCCTCTCATCACGGATGTTCCATCTCTCTCTCCCTTCCTCTCTGACATCAATACAAATGCATTAAAAAACAAACGAGATCTCCTAACTCGGGCCCCAGGCTCCTGGCTCAGGGGTCAGGCTGAGGCACCTGAGGGACGCCCCCCCCCCCCAGGCTAACAGATGAGCAGGTCTGGCAAAGCCCGAAAGGGGTTTTCCCAAAGGCACTCTGGTGGGTCCCAACGGGGAAAGCAAACCCAGAGGGCGTGGCAGGCAGGTCTGCCAGGGCGGCTCCCCGCCAGACGGGCACATCACGTCCCCGACAAGACAGGGAGACCAGGGCCCGGCAGGGCTGGCTGCTCCCCAGACCCTGGCTGTGTCCGCCCTGACCCCATCCCTCCTGAGGCCCCGTCCTCCAGCTTCTGTCCTGCTCACCGGTCTAAAGGTCGGGCTCTCTCGCAGAGGTCTGGCGGGTTCTACGCCCCGACACACACAATCACACAGCCCGCCCTCGGGGCCGACACCCCGGCACGCACACACGCACGCGGCCCTCACCAGGGGCCGGTACTCCACGTCCTCTCGGAGAAGGCGGTTGTCGTTCAGGGTGTATTTGGCTTTGCCCGTCACACTGTCCACTGGCCCCTTGTCCACCTGGTGCTTGATCCCACGGAAGAGCATGTACAGAGGTTCCCCGACCGCGTCCTGGGGAGGGGCAGGCAGTGAGCGGCCCTGGGGCAGGCGACGGGCCTGGGGAGAGGTGTGTGGGACACGACCCACACGGGGCACAGGGACGGGCCGCAGGCTGCAGAGGGCTTAAGGACTGAGGACACGCTGGGCAGGCGTGCACAGGCCGCGTGGGGCGAGGGCCGCGTGGTTGGAGACGCCCTCCCGCCGCCCCGCCCCCCTCACCCTCACGAAGGTGTAGAGGCAGATGGACATCCAGTTGGTGAGCAGCTTCTCCACCACCGTCTCCGTCCTGGTGACAGGAGCGGGCGGGCGGGTCAGCAGGCGGGCTGCAAGGCCCTCTGCTCTGCAGACCCCCAGGCCCGGGGGGTCCCGGCTCCCCACACCACACCGACCTGCGCAGCATCAGCTTGGGGTTCTTGGCCACGTACTGGGCCACCAGGTCGCTGAGCAGCGTGCGGAGGATGTCCGTGAAGTACTCGAGCTTCCCGTGCAGCGCCACGGTGAGCAGAGACGCCACGTAGGCGCGGTCCCGCGCGGAGAAGGTGCGCTGGCTCTCCAGGGTGTGGATGAACTGGCATCGGGCGGGGCCGTTCAGAAACCAGGGATGGAGAGCGGGGGGGGGTGGAGGGGGCGGGGGGGGTTGGCGGGCGGGGCTGCACCTTGGTGAGGAAGAGCTTGCTGTTGAGCAGGTTGGACAGCTGCCCCAGTCCTTGCTCCACGGTGGGGCGCCTGCCCTCGGGCACGCCCAGGTCCCGGTGCAGGGGCGACTCCTGGTGCCCGGGGAAGAAGATGCGCTCGGCATACACCTTGTAGTCCAGGAAGGGGATGCCGCTGCCCAGCAGGTCGCTGGTGAGGTCCGTCATCTCGGTCATCAGGTCTGTGGGCAGAAGAGGCCAGGTCTGGGCACGCGGCCCGTGGCGGGGCGGCCCGGGGCGGGCCCTCCCGCGGCCTCACCCGTGAACTCCTTCTTGCAGCGGTCCCGCACGCTGCTCTCCAGGCTCTCCAGCTGGATCTGCACCTTCCTGTAGTCCCTCAGCGCCTGCTTGCTCTTCCTCCTGCTCAGCACCAGGGACGGGAGAGGCTGGAGGCCGGAGCCCCGCGGGTCCCACCGGGCCCAGGCCGCCCGGGCCCAGGCCGCCCGGGCCAGCATCCAGCCCGGCCAGGCCCAGGCCTAGCCCTGGATAACGCAGCCTCTCATCCCAGGCACGTCAGACCCGCCTCTGTCCTGTCTAGCCCAGCACAGGGATCAGCCGGGACCTGTTTTCGTGAACAAAGGTTTATCGGGGCCCAGGCCAGGTGGTCCAATGGTTAGAGCGAGGCTGCGGTTCGATCCCCGGTCAGGGCACATACAAGAATCAACCGATGAATTCACCAGTAAGTGGAACAACTAACGGTTGCTCCTCTCTCTCCCTCCCTCCCTCTCTCTAAATCCAATCAATAAACTTTTTAAAAAATGTTTTACTGATTTTTTACAGAGAGGAAGGGAGAGGGATAGAGTTAGAAACATCGATGAGAGAGAAACATCGATCAGCTGCCTCTTGTACACCCCCCACTGGGGATGTGCCCACAACCAAGGTACATGCCCTTGACCGGAATCGAACCTGGGACCCTTCAGTCCGCAGGCCGACGCTCTATCCACTGAGCCACACCGGTTAGGGCTCAATAAACTTTAGAAAAATGGAAAGTGTACCGGCACGGAGCCCGGCTCCCGGGTCTGCAGGCTGCTCGTGGCTGCTTTGCGCTCTAACGGCAGCGGGAGCCGTGAATGCCCGGCCCACAAAGCCCGACCCCTCCCTCCCCGGCCCTTCAGAGGAAGCACGCCCGGCACCCACCTGTACACGAGGACGATGACGCTGACCCCCAGGGCCAGGAGGGAGGTGCCCACCCCCAGGCCCACCTGGGCGGCGAGGGGGAAGGCCGCGGGGCTCTCGCCGTCGTACTGCACGGGGCCCAGCGAGAAGCGCAGGTTCCCCATCTGCACCTGCGGGGACGCGCCGTGAGCGAGGCTCCCCCGCGAGCCCGGGGCCGCCCGCCCGGGGCCGCCCACCCACCACGAACTCCGGCAGCGCGTCGGGCGCCGCCCCGAGGGCCGGGGGCTGCTCCGCCGGGGGCTCGCAGTACAGGTGGTGCCGGGTCAGGGTCTTCACCACGCAGACGCCGGCCCCTATCATGGCCACCACCTCCTCCTTGGACATGGCCAGGTCCAGGTCCTCCCCCTGGAAGGCGGTCACTGAGCGGCCACTCAGAGCTCCTCCCCGGGGCGAGCCGGGGTCACTCAGACCGCCCCCCCAAATGCCATCACCCCTGTCCCTGTACGTGAGTCGATGTCCCCGGCCGACCCCTCTGCCCTTCCCTCTCTCCCCAGACAGCTGTGCGCCACGCCACCCGCCTGCCGCGTGTGCCAAGCCACTCACGCCTCGTCACGCAGATGCCAGCCGTGGGCATGCCGGGCCCAGGCCACGGGAGCCAGGCCCTGCCCGGCACCCGCCACCAGCCCCTCGGCCCTCGCTGCATGAAAGGGCGGAGCCGGGGGCGGCCACCGGCCCCTGCTCTGCAGTCTGCGCCCCCCGCCCCCGCCCACGGCCATGCTGTCCGGCCCCGCGGGGCCACGGCCACGGCCACGGCCACGGCGAGCGGCAGCGGTACCTCCACGGAGAGCACGCTCCCCGGCTTGTGGCGGAAGGGCACGGTGGGGTCCTCCGGGCTGAGGGGCCGCAGGGTGGGGTCGGCCTCGTAGGAGAAGGGGGTGGGGCTCAGCGCGGCGAAGTCGAAGACCAGGTTGTCCAGGACGAACTCCACCCGCACCCAGGGGTCCCGGGGCGGCCCCGGGAGGGCAGGCGCGCGGCAGGTGACGAGCTGGGAGGAGTTCACCCGGCAGGACTCCTCCACCTGGGGGCGGGGGGGGGTAGGGGGGCAGAGGGGGCGGGGGGGTCAGGGGGCAGAGGGGGTGGAGGGGCAGAGGGGAGGAGTCAGGGGGCAGAGGGGGCCGAGAGGAGGGGCGGGGGAGGGTCAGGGGGCCCCCCGCAAAGGCAGTGCCCACCCCCCGGCTGTCCTCAGGGTGGGGGTGGGGGGGTGGGGGGGTGGGGCCCGGGGTGTCCTACGTGAATGCCGCCGCAGGGGGCTCCGGGGGGACATGGTGTCTCCGGGACCACGCGGCGCCTGCGCCCCAGGCCCCCGCCCGGCGGCAGCGCTCTGGGCACCAGCGTCACGCGGATCCTCGGCGTCTGGACCACATCCAGGTTCTGGCCGCGGACCCGGATCTCGCGTCCTCCGCTGCAACAGGAGCCGCCCGTGGCCTGGGGGCCGCTTCACGCACAGCCGGTCCCCGCGGCCACCCCAGCGGGTGGGGTCCCAGCCCCCCAGGCCCCCAGCCCTGCACCCGGCGCCGCCGGCAGCCCCCTCCCCGCCTCGCAGCCCCGGCCGGCACCTGAGGAAGCTCCTGGCGGGGCCCGCGGAGGTGACGTTGGGGTCCGGCGTGTACTCGAACCCGCCGTGCGGGAGCCTCCGCTCCGTGGCCCCGAACCACACGGCCACGGGGAGCGCGGCGGGCGCGGGGTGCGGGCTGGTCTCACACCGCAGCTGCTCCGCCTGCCGCCCCTGCAGCCTGGGGAAGGGAGGCGGGTGGCCGCGGGCCGGGCTGCCCGGAGGCCCGGGGAGGGGGCTGGTTCCGGGACGGGGACCCACGGACCCTCAGCTCCCTGCCCTGCAGGGCTGACCTCCCTCCCACGGGCCCGCAGGCTGCACCCCACGCCGCCGCCGCCGCAGCTCGGGAGGGCCTGGCCCCTTCCCTGCGGGGTGGACTGGGCCTCCCCCTGCTCCCCAGCACCCTCCCCGCTCCCCCAGCACCCTCCCCCTGCTCCCCAGCACCCTCCCCGCTCCCCCAGCACCCTCCCCGCTCCCCCAGCACCCTCCCCGCTCCCCAGCACCCTCCCCGCTCCCCCAGCACCCTCCCCCTGCTCCCCAGCACCCTCCCAGCTCCCCCAGCACCCTCCCCTGCTCCCCAGCACCCTCCCCCCGCTCCCCAGCACCCTCCCCGTTCCCCCAGCACCCTCCCCCTGCTCCCCAGCACCCTCCCCCCGCTCCCCAGTACCCTCCCAGCTCCCCCAGCACCCTCCCCCTGCTCCCCAGCACCCTCCCAGCTCCCCCAGCACCCTCCCCCTGCTCCCCAGCACCCTCCCCGCTCCCCCAGCACCCTCCCCCCGCTCCCCAGCACCCTCCCCCCGCTCCCCAGCACCCTCCCCGTTCCCCCAGCACCCTCCCCCTGCTCTCCAGCACCCTCCCCCCGCTCCCCAGCACCCTCCCCGTTCCCCCAGCACCCTCCCCCTGCTCTCCAGCACCCTCCCCCCGCTCCCCAGCACCCTCCCAGCTCCCCCAGCACCCTCCCCCTGCTCCCCAGCACCCTCTCCGCTCCCCCAGCACCCTCCCCGCGGGCCGGGCTCCTGCGGGAGGAAAAGCCCTCACAGGTGACAAGGCTGGTCTCCAACCACCACCCGGAGGTCCTCCGGCCGCCCGGTCAGCAGCTTGGTTCCGCGCAGCGTGAGGCGGGTGCCCCCGGCTCTGGGGCCTCGGGACGGGAAGAGGGAATGCACCTTTGGGTCCTGTGGGAAGGGGACGGACGGACAGACCGTCAGGCCAGAGACAGGGAGGCCGGGAGCCCAAGGCAGACACAAAGGCCCTGGGGCCCGGAGCCCAGGGAACCGGAGGGGCTGGGAGGAGCCCACAGAGTGGGAGGGGCCAGCAGAGGGGTGGGAGGAGCCAGCAGAGGGGTGGGAGGGGCCAGCAGAGGGGTGGGAGGAGCCAGTGGAGGGGGTGGGAGGAGCCCAGAGGGGGTGGGAGGGGCCAGCAGAGGGGTGGGAGGGGCCAGCGGAGGGGTGGGAGGGGCCAGTGGAGGGGGTGGGAGGAGCCAGCAGAGGGGGTGGGAGGAGCCAGCAGAGGGGTGGGAGGAGCCCAGAGGGGGTGGCCCCTCAGCAGTCTGGGGGTCAGCAGCCAGGCACCTGGTAGGCAAAGTCGTGCTCCGAGACCCCTCGTCCTCTTCCTGGGACTTCCACGGTCACGGCGCCCGTCACTTCCTGCCCGCTGGCCGCAGTCACACACACGAGGCTGTGGGCACAGGGCAGGCTGGGGCCACCCACGCCAAGGGCTGCCTCCCGGCCCCGTGCTCCACGGGGTGGACGGGACCCTCTGTTGGCGGGAGCTCCGCGGGGCCTCCTGGAGGCTCTGGAAGCTGGGAATCCACCCGCGTGGTTTCACCCATCGAGGTCGGCCCAGCCCCTGAAGGAAGCATTCTGAGCGCACAACGTGGAGGAGGGTCAGGCGGCGGCGCCCTGGCAGCGGAGGGACCTTGACCTCCGCGTGGGAGCTCGGTGCCCGGATGGCCGTGAGCGGGAGCCGTGCCAAGCACATGCCGGTCTCCGCCAGGAAACAGGCTCGGGCCAACCAGGCTTGGCCCGAGCCTGTTTCCTGGCGGAGACCGGCATGTGCTTGGCACCCACTCGGCGGAAGCGAACCGTGGCACCCACTCGGCGGAAGCGAACCGGCCGGGGCGACTCCTTCGGTCTGAACAGCGCGGAGCCGTCTCCACACGCGGGGCTCCACGCTGCGCATCGTGTGTAAACACAGGCGCCCGTCTCCACGCGAGCCTGGGCCGCCCGGCGTGGTTGGCCGGCTCTCCGGGCTCCGCTGGTCTGGGACGGAGTGTCCCGTCTGCCTGTGGGCCCTGCCAGCCCAGCCAGGCTCCTGGGAGCCAGGCCCTGTACCGGGCTGGAAGGCACGGGGCACCCGGCCCCCAGAGGGGGAGCCCCAGCTGCCCTCCGGGGAGTCTGCCCAGGGCGGTGCCTGGGGGGGTCGTTGGCGAGGCCAGCCCTGCGCACGGCCGCCTGGGACCTGGGGAGCCTGCTGCCCCGGCCTGGGCAGGAACGACCCCCAGGCGCCCTGGTCGGAAGCTGCAGGTCGGCTCCTGGCACAGCCCCAGCCCTGAGGCCTGGCGACCAGGACCAAGGGGGGGCCGGGGAGGCAGAGTTGCCTGGGGAAAGGGGGAGGGGGCTCTGAGCCCGAAGCCAGCCTCGGCGCCCACCGGCTGTCCCTGCGCCTCGGCCGCCCGCTCACCTGCTGGAGACGGCGTACTCCTGCGCGTCCACGGCGCAGGGCACCCCGGCCACTCGGACCGTGTCCTGCACGTCCCGCACGCGCTGGCCCAGGTTGGAGCCCCTGATGGTGACGCGGGTGCCTCCGTCCACGGGCCCGGTCAGTGGCTCCACCTGTCCCGGGACAAGGACTGCTCACACCCGCCGGCGCCCTCGGCGGCCCGCGCTCCCTCCCGGGGCGGCAGCGAGGGCGGCATGGCGGCGCTTCAACACACCGAGTGGATGAGGGGCGCGGGGCACTGGGTGGCCACCGCCTCGGCCGCGCCGCACGCCTCCCGGGCCACGCACCGGGGCCGCTCCGCCTGGCACCACACGCAGCCGTACTGGGGCGCGGCCGTCTGGCAGTGGCTGCAGTCCCCGTGTCCCACGGAGCAGTCGTACAGCACCACTGGGGGCAGAGGCGGGGTGAGAGGCGGCATGGGCGACCCCGTGGCCCCCCGCCCCCCGCGGCCCCGCCGCTCACGGTGCAGCCCGTTGGCGCTGTCCACGCGCAGGTGGCCCGCTCGGCGCAGAAACAGCCCCACCCGCAGCTCTGGCTGCAGAGCCTCGTAGCTGAGCTGCGGGAACAGGAGGGTCAAGGGTCAGAGCAGGGCTGGGAGGCAGCAGGTGGGAGTGGGGGCGAGGGAGAGGGGCAGTGCCTCTGCTGGGAGGGTGATGGGTGGGTGGTCCTGGGTTCCACGTCAGAGAAAGGACCAAAATGACTCCTTGTGGGAACCCAAAGCCAGGGGTCAGAGTTGGGGTGCAGGGGACTCCATGGGATCACAGAGTCAGAGGTCAGAGCTACCAAGAACCCTCGGGGATCCAGGGGCCCCTGAGACACAGGATCAGATGTCAGAGAGGGGGTCCCAAGACTCCCTGGGGTCACAGGGTCAGAGCCGGGGCTGGGATCCAGGGGCCCCATGGAACACAGGGTCAGGGGTCAGAGAGGGGGTCCCAAGACTCCCTGGGGTCACAGGGTCAGAGCCGGGGCTGGCAGGCAGGGCACCGCTGCCCACCCAGGCACTGAGGGCTGCACCTGGTGCTGCTGGCACGTGACTCGGCACCGCGTGTCCGGAGGCAGCTCGCACTCCACCTGGGCCGCCACTGCCACCTCTCGGCCCTCCAGCTCCATCACACACTCGCTGTCTCCGGGGCCGTCCTGAGGGCGTGGGCAGCGTCAGGAGCAGGGCCTGAGAGCCCGAGGGGCCCCGGGGCTGGCGTCGAGTCTGCCAAGAGCAAGGAGGCTCCACGCCGCCTGCCAGCGGGACCCTCACCTGGAGGAGGTGCAGGTTCCTGCCCAGCAGCCGAACTTGTCGCTCCACGTGGACCGGCAACAGCGTGGAGCCCTGGACGCTGTCCACGCAGGGGCAGGAGCTGGCCCCCCAGCTCCCCTCTTCCTGTAGGAGCCGAGCAAGGCAGGCATGGAGCGCCCACCGCCGGTCCTCCCCCCACGGAGCCCGGCCCCTCGACCCGGGCGATGCAGGACCGCCGGCGAGCAGGGACCTGCCCCGTCCCCAGGCCCCCTCCCGGGCCGGGCCTCACCAGCTCCCAGAGCCCGGGGCCGTCGAACTGGTAGTCGAGGCTGGAAAGGAGGAGGGGGGCGGGAGGGCCCTCGTGCTCGGCCGAGTCTCCGTCACCTGAGAGGAGGGTGGCAGTGGAGAAGGCGGGCGTGTCACCCCCCGTCCACTCGTCCGCCTCGGGCCGCACGCCGCCGTCTCTCGTGAGCCAGTCCAGGGCGGGCTTCGTGGCGCCAGCGGCCCCTGGGAAAGTGGTGGCAGGAGCAGCGCTGGGCGGCTGGTCCGGGGACACCGCGGAGGGGAAGGCGCCGGGGCCGGGGCCGGGGCCGGTGGGAGCCGCGGGCAGGGCTGCCGCGTCTGAGGGCGATGGGTGAGAGGCCACCAGGTCCGCGGGGGTGGCCGTGGGTTCGACGTCAGTGAGAGCAGGGACAGTGGTTCCAGGTCCGTCCAGGGGGCTGGGAGGGAGGGGACCCTCGTGTGGAGGGGACCCTGTGGTGGCTGAGGCCGGTGTGGGGCTGGGGCCTGCCCACGGCCCCTGGGTGCTGAGCGGGGAGGGCCGGGTCCCAGGTGGGGTCTCTGAGGCTGCGGCTGAGGAGGGCACCCCGGGCTCCACGGGCAGGGTGTCAGGGGCAGGGGTGACGGTGGCCGTGGGGGCTGCGGAGGGGGAGGGGGAGGGGGCATCCTTTGCGGGAGGGGCCGGGGAGAGCGGCGGGCTCTGGGGGAGGCAGAGGGAGGAGGGCCCCACAGCGGGCAGCGGGGAGCAGGCAGAAAGGATGTGTTAGGAGGAGAGGAGACCAAGGGAAAGAGAAAAAAAACAGCCCATTAACTCTCCGGAGGTGGCGGGGGGGGGGGGGGGGAGAGGGGGCCTCCGGGGTCTGTGCCGAGGGGGCGGCCAGACCTCGTTGCCTCTCAGCTGCAAATGCCCCTCCCGGGTGGGGGCGCTCAGGTGCGCACGGCGGCCTCACGGGGAGGGCAGGCACAGACCGGCCGTGGAGCAGCGCTTACCCGGGCACCCCGACCCCCGCAGGGCCCAGCGGAGTCACGCTCACCTGCTGGCTGGCCACCACGGGCCCGGAGTGACAGGAGGCCCTGTGCGTACACAGGTGCTGCCAGACGCACCAGTTACACCCCCAGCGGCTGCGCACGCAGGCCTGGCACCTGCACAGACACAGCCGTGGGCACGGGGCACGGGGCACGGGGCGGCCAGGCCTGGGGGTCAGGGGAGGGACTCACGGCGCAGACGGGTGGAGGTCGGTGATGGCCACGCAGTCATAGAAGGAGAGGGTGGCCTTGGCAATCACGACGGCGCCCAATCTGAGCTCCACGCTCACGGACACGTGGTCTGTGGGGGGCGGGGGGGGCAGCTGAGGAGGGGGCAGGGGTTTCCAGGCCCCCAGCCAGCGTCCCGAGACCACACAGAGTGGGGGAGGCACGCCGGGTCGGGGGACAGAGTCCACTGGGAATAAAATGGGCACTTTAGGGGCTTGGGGACTAGTGGGGGAAATCAGGGCCCCACCCACACCCCATGGAGCAAGGCAGGAGGCAGGCAGGGCTTCAGTGGGGGCGGGGGGGGGGGGCTGGCCCCTTCTCTCACCCACCGGCTCCTCTTGGCAGCGCTGGGGCCCCGCTCGGGTCTGGGGAGGGACACCTCACCCCAGACGGGGTCGGCAGGGCAGGGCTCTGGTATTCCCCAAAGTGGCAGGAATAGGACTCCCCCGGCCACAGGGCGGGCAGGTCAGGCACCGACAGGAAAACCTACCGAGAGAGACCAGGACACGCGGCGGAGCCAGTGGGCAGCAGATCCGGGCTTGCACCGGCCCGGCAGACACCAGTGGCCCCAGCCCGGGCTCCCACGGGCACCCTGGGGCCTGGCCAGTGACCGCCAGCGGAAGCAGGGCCCCGAGAAGTGACCTGTGCCGGCCACGGGCACTCAGTACACGGGACACCAACAGCTGCGGTGCCGACCCATCTCGAGCCCTTCCCCCGGGCCCACCGGCTCTCGCTCACCTCCCTCCTCTCCTCTCGGCTGATGCTGGCAGGGCTCACGGCGGCCACCCGCAGACAGCCCGGCTCCGGCCCGAAGCTCCACAGCCATCGTGCTGGGCCCGGGCCCCGCGCGCACTCGGCACGGCGGCTGCACCTGGGCGAGAAGGACGGGCGTCCACTTGGACCTCCAGGGCCGGGGGGCGTTCACGGGGCGGGGACGCCTTCAGCCCTAGGGACTCCCGGGCAGTACCCTCAGCTGGGCCAGGACACTGGGCTGGGGTGCCCGGGCCAGGCCCTGATCCCCAGGGCGGAGGACCGAGTGGGGGGTTGGGGGTCAGGGGTTGAGAGGCAAGAGCCAAGGACCAGGAATCCTAGAGAGGGCAACTATTATTATTATTATTATTATTATTATTTAAATATATTTTTATTGGTTTCAGAGGGGAAGGGAGAGGGAGAGATAGAAACATCAGCGATGAGAGAGAATCATGGATAGGCCGCCTCCTGCTCGCCCCCACTGGGGATGGAGCCCGCAACCCAGGCCTGTGCCCTTGACCGGAATCAAACCCGGGACCCTTCAGTCCACAGGCCAACGCTCTATCCACTGAGCCACACCAGCCAGGGCCTGGACAGGGCAGTTATAACTGCAGGAGGCTGGGGTCAGGGCTGGGGCTGGGGAGAGGCGGGGCTTCCGTGCAGCACCCACCTGCCCAGGAGCACACACCACCCGCAGTACGGGTCCCTGTGAGCGAGGCAAGAGGCGCAGTCCAGGTGCTGAGCACAGGTGGCCACCGGGACCCTGAGAAGCTGGGACGGCAAAGGGGGGTGAGGCCCGCGAGCCCAACCCTGGAGGCCAAGGCCCCTCCCGGCAGCCGGCGCCCGCGGCCACTCACGGTGCTCTGGGTCATGGCATACAGGTGCTCGAAGGCCCCATCAAAGGTGAGGTCCCTGCTCACCGCAGACCCCGGCTGGATGCTCTGTGTGGAGTACGGGTGCCCGTCACCGCCCGGGCCCAGGAACACCTGAGATCAGAAACCACACGTCCGTGGCCGCAGGCCGGGGTCTGCCTCTCCCCACAATGAAGCGATCTGCAGGCAGCGCAGGTCTCCCCACCCAGCCCTGGGGGCCGAAGGGGGACCAGAAGGGGCGGGGGTCACAGTTAGACACCGCCCAGCCCTAGGAGAGGAGCCTGGGGCTGGGGTATGTCCCGATGCCCTGTCTCAGCCTCAGGGGTCACAGGGGTCACAGGGGCAGCTGGGTCCAGGCCGGGTCCCCGGCAGCCTGGCCCCTCCAGACCTTGGGGCAGGCCCAGCACTTCCTGTGGACTCACCCTGTGCAGCTGCCCTTGACTGTCCCCCAGGAACGCAATGGTGTGTCCGTCCTCCACGGTCACTGCCACCGCCGTGAGCTGAACCCCTGGCCACTCCAGCACCGGCGTGGCTCCCAGGGGGACCCGACTGGCCATGGGGCTGGGCGTGTGGTCTGAGCCACAGGGGTACGCATCCAGCGTGTCCTGCAGGCAGCAGGGAGCCCCCGTGAGTCCTCCCGGGATAACCGCCCGCCCTGCCCCGCCCTCCGGCCACGCCCATTGCCCTCCCCGGGCTCCCGGCCAGTTCTCCGGGAACAACTCTGTCCTCTCGGCTGGGCCTCTGGGACACCCTGGTCCCTGCCCAGGCTCCCCGCCAGCCTCGCTGACATTGCCCACAGCCGCGTACTAGCGCTCAGCCGCCTCCCGGCGTATCTCCGCTGCCCGGCCCGCCTCCAGCAGCGCCTTCCTCCTCTGTGGACGCCCACCTGTCTGCGCCCCACCTTCGCCCACCCCTGGCCTGGGAGCTGCTGCTTCCAGGTGTGTAAGCTCAGCCTCTTCCTGGACCACGTCTCCAAAGCCTCGCAGCCGGCACCGACCCCAGTCCACTCACTGGGCCCTGCCACCTCCCACGGACTCAGTCCCCGGGGGGCGGCTCCCCCACCCTTTTTAAAAAATATATTTTTTAAGCCCTAGCCGGTTTGGCTCAGTGGATAGAGCGTCGGCCTTCGGACTGAAGAGTCCCAGGTTCGATTCCAGTCAAAGGCATGAACCTTGGTTGCAGGTACATCCCCAGTCAGGGGTGTGCAGGAGGCAGCTGATGGATGTTTCTCTCTCATCGATGTTTCTAACTCTCTATCCCTCTCCCTTCCTCTCTGTAAAAAATCAGTAAAATATATATTTTTTTAAATTGATTTCAGAGGGGAAGGAAAGTGGAGAAAGAGCTAGAAACATCCATGATGAGAGAGAATCATGGATCGGCTGCCTCCTGCTCGCCCCCTCCAGGGGATGGAGCCGGCAACCCGGGCACGTGCCTGACTGGGAATGGAACCGTGACCTCCTGGTTCATAGGTCGACACTCAATCACTGAGCCACGCCGGCCGGGCACTTCTTCCCTTTTTGAACCCATCCTGAGGCTAGAGGCGAACAAGCCCCGCCCTCACCTGCCCTCTTGCTCAAAAAACTAACACAACAGGTCCCAGCCCCCCACCCCATTCTGGGTGGCCCCACACCCCCCAGAGCCCCAAACACCCTCTTGATCACTTACACAAACGCAGTCCCTTCGGTGCCCAGCCCAAGCCCCCCTGGCAGCTCTGTTCCCCTGAATGCCATGAGGTCCCCCCCCCCAGATACAAAGGAAGCAACAACCGAGGCCCGATCGGCCCCCACGCCACCCCCAGCTTCCCACCCCGGCAGCCGCGTGGCAGTGGACGCCGGCCGGGCCTCGGGGTGGGGGAGCGGACTCACCACGGGCAGCTGCGCGCAGTCCGAGTTGACGTCGTACTCGATGTAGGCCACCTCGGCCCCGTCCTCCGCACGGCCCTCCCGGGTGTAGCAGGCGTCCCGCGTGAGGTTGGCGAGCCGGTCCACCTCGTCCAGGGCGAAGGCGCAGAGGGCAGAGCCGCCCGACGCCCCGGCTGCGGCCATCGGGGGCCGGCCCACGGCGGGGGGCGCGGCCGAGGAGAAGGCCGCGAAGAGCACCTGGCCCCGGGCCCCCTCCCGGGACGCGGCCACGGCGGCGGCCTGGACCAGCCCGTAGCGGCCGGCCCCGCAGGCCAGGGGCAGCTCCACGTAGGAGTAGTAGTGCTGGTCCCGCAGGCACACGCGGGACACGTAGGCTCGGAAGGCGCGGGACTGCGCCTGCAGGTCCCGCCGCAGGAACAGGAAGTAGGCGCTGGCCCCGCGCTCGAAGGCGCTCACGAAGTGGTGGCTGTACTCCGACAGGCGGCCCACGGCCAGCTTGGCCGTCTCCTCGTAGGAGAAGGCGGCCTGGGGGTCCGGGGGCCGCAGGGCGCGGGTGGTGATGGGAGGGATGCCGCCCCCCACGCCCCGGCTGGTGTATCCCCGCCCCACGAACAGGAGGGGCTCCCCAGCCGAGCCCTGGGCCACCAGTCCCACCGTGCTGACCTCGGGGTCATTGGCGGCCACATACTGGGTGTCCCCCGGCCGCTCCGGCCGCAGCAGCAGCCGCGCGAGCTGCCCCAGGCCCCGCTGCTCGCAGACGCCCTGGTGCACGCTCCCGCACACCACCAGGGCCCCGGGGCTCACGAGCAGCAGCTGGTTCGGGTTGTCGGTGGGCTGCGCCTGCGGGCACTCCTCGGGCACCACGGGCGGCAGGCAGTCCCTGCTGTCCAGCACGGGGCCGGTGGGCACGGTGGCCTCCAGCTGCAGGCCCGGGCTCAGCTGGAACAGGAAGTTGGTGGCCCCCAGGTAGATGGTGCCGGAGGCGGGGTCCCGGGCCAGGTGCTGCAGGTGCGTGCCGTTGGGAGCGAAGGCCTCCGGGGGCAGGGGCTGCAGGGCGAGGGCCCACCCGGCCCAGAGCGCCTGGAGGAGGGCCGGGCCGAGGGCAGGCATGGTCACCTGGCGGGGGAGGGGGAGCGGGCTCAGTGGCCGCCTGAGCACGGTGCGGCCACCGGTGAGGGACAGGGCGCGGCCGTCGCCAAGGTGCCCCCCGACCTTGGCGGTGAGCAGAGGCACCGTGGTCCGGGCGGAGCCCAGGCCACACACTAGCACGGGCAGGTGCTTCCTGGGAGCTCCAAACTGCCCGGTCCCTGCAAGCACTGCCCTCTCGGGAGGGAGACCCTGCCCCACCGCCTCACCCCGACTGCCCTGGGTCACCACCATCCCCAGGGACACAGCGAGCCCGGAAGGGGCAGGAGAGAGTAGGGGATGGGAAGGAGGAACCAGAGCCGAGGAGGGGCGGGCCCTCTTCACAGCTGGCAGATCCTGGGCAGCAGGAGGGAGGGTGCCGCCGCCCCACAGCCACTTGCATGTTAGGGCAGGGCGGGAGCTGGCGGGGGGGCGGGAGCTATGGGGGGGGGCGGGAGCTGGCGGGGGGGCGGGAGCTATGGGGGGGGCGGGAGCTGGTGGGGGGCGGGAGCTGGGGAAGGGCTTTCGGGCAGGAATCCAGGAGGCAGTAAGCACAGAACCAAAGGGCTGGAGAGAAGAGGGGGTCAGGGCCGAGGGGAGGAGGCCTGCAAGGCGGGGCCCCGCCCTGGAGAACCCGAGCAGAGGTGGGAGTCCCGCGTCTCCCGGACGCCTGGGGGGCGGTCAGGCTCACCTGGCGGGGCCGGCCGGGTCAGCAGACAACAGCATGACCTGGCCGGGGAGAAGGCAGCGCGTGAGCCGGGCATGTGGAGGCAGCACCAGGCACCCTTCCCTGCCCGGCCGGCGGGTGGAGCTGGGCCCAGCCTGGCCCGCGGCCACAAACACATTCCACAGGGCACGCCTCCCCAGAGCCCACACGGGAGGGGGCAGCGGGACCGGAGCCCTCGGGGCCTGGGAAAGGGCGGCGAGGAGGGAGCCCGCGGCTGGCAGGCCCCGTGGGACCCGGCCCGGCCCCCGGCAGCCGCTGCTCCCTTCTTGGCCCGCTCCACCCGCACCCTCCGTGCAGACGCCACCCATCCGGGCACAGGCACACACCTCCCCGCGGCCGGGCTGCCCTAGCCCGCACCGCCACCAGCTCACAGGCAGACACATGCTCACACACACCAAGAAGCACACGTGCCACCCAGATGCTGGCACACACCCACACACAAGCACACGCGTGCTTGCACGCACACAGATGCATGCAGATACCATCTGTACACACAGGCAGACACACCACCCACACTGAGCCACCTGCACCAAGACACAGCCACATGGAGACAACCTCCCGACACAGAAACACACATGTCGCACCTCACACAGGCACACGTCACACCCACATACCACAGGCATGCTCACATCCAGACACCCCACAGACGCATGCACACGTCCCTGGGCCGAGGGCTGTGGGGCCAGGCCATCTCCTGCTATTTCCTCTCCAGCAGGTCAAAGCCGGGCCAGGACCTGGTGTGGAGAAGGGGGGGCGGGGGATGGATGTCCTAGAATAAGACACCATGCCCGGCTGCGACCCCATCCCCGGGAGCTCCCCAAACCTTGGGTGCCTGCTCTCCGCACAGACCCCTCCTCAGAGGCCCCAGCTAAGGCCTGCGAGGACCAGGAAACCATGGCAACACCATCTCCCCGGGCCGGTGGTCCCCGCCAGGAGCACCGAGGCTGGTGAAGCGCTGGGTCAGGCCGTGCACCACAGGCCATGAGACACTCCCCGGCTTCCTGTGCCCGGGCCACGTTGCCCAGCCCCTCCTGCCACCCAGCTGCCAGTCTGCCCAGGTCAGCTCCTCCCAGCAAGGGCCCGGGTGTCCCCGAGGCTGCGGAGTGCCGGGCTGGGCCAGAGGCTCCAGCGAAGGAGGGTCCAGCAGCCCAGTGGGAGCCGAGGCCACAGCCTGGCCGGGCACGGCTCCCGAAATAGCCTGGGGGTTTCCATTTTTAGTGTGCGGAGAACAGGGCCGCTCTATGGGAGCGGAACAAGGCGCCTCTGTTAGCGCCCGAGGGGGCGGGGAGGGGGCGGCAGGGAGCGTCGTGAACCCAGCCAGGAGCCCCCACCTTGTTTCCAGGGGACGAGGGGGGCGTGCCTTCCTGCAGCAAGACGGGGTGCCCGAGGATGGCAGGGGCTGCTCTGCCCTCCGCCTCCTGCTCAGGGGCGTGCCCGGGGCAGAGGGTCCGCAGTGAGACCAGCGCCCCCCCCCCCGGATCCGCGGACAAACATTTGCTCAGCGCTGTCTGTGTGCCAAGGTTCTCCAGGCCTCGGGGAGCAGCCACCAAGACACTCCCCAAATGTGAGAGCGCAGCGGGGTGGCCGGAGGAGGGGGGGAGGAGGAGGGGGAGGATGGGAGAAGGAGGGGCGGGTCAGACAGCCCCAGGCGCCGGAAGAGCAGGCCGAGGCTGACCCTCTGGGAACGGCGGCAGCGGCTCCGCCATCACTGACCCAGGCCTGGACCTCCTGGGCGTCCCCCGGGGACCGCGGGCGGGGGAGCAGGAACAGGACGCGGCCATTTCTCCTCCTCGCTGGGCACCTCACCGCTGCCACAGGCCACAGCGCAGCCCGGCCCCGCGCCAGCCCCACTCCACAGGGCCTTTGAGCAGAATCGCACCCCACCCCTCCCCTCCCCGGAGTCTGCGGGGCACCTAGGGCCTGTGAGAAAGGTCGAACCCTCCAGCCCAGCCTCTCCCATCACATGCCCGGGCTCTCCCACGCATGCCCCTCCTGCCTGACGGCCTGACGGTCAGGCCGCTTCCCTCCTCCCTGCCACCCCACAGGCTGATCCCACCGCCTGGAATGCCCGCTCCCCCTCCATCTCATTAACCCAACCCCCAACCTGCATTCCTGGGGGAGCCCTCTCCCGCGCCCCCCGCCTCGCCCCGTCCACTGGGGCTGCTGCACCCACTCCCTGGGTGGCTATGTAGCTCTGCTCTGACCATGACACATGACGTGGTATATGCCTGGCATGAGTGGCACCAGCCAAGGCCACTTTCCTCCCTGTCGCCCCTCCCACTCTGGACTGAGCTCCGTGACAGCAGGAGGCTGGCTTTGGATTCAGAGGCCCCGGCACCTGGGCAGAGCGGCCTGGCACAGCAGGGGCTCCTGGGACGGAGGGGCCTGGCACAGCAGGGGCACCTGCGGAGCGCCGTTCACAGCCCAGGAAGCCCGCGGCGGGGAGAAGCTCTCTAAGCTCCGTGCCTCAGACGGCAAGGTGTGAGCCCCACTGTTTTGTTCTTTGTCTTTTTAACCCTCACCCGGGGCTATTTCCCCGTTGGTATTTAGGGAGAGTGGAAGAGAAAGGGACAGACAGACAGAAACATCCATTGGTTGCCTCCTGCAGGGCCTTGGGCGGGGAGGAGCCTGCAACAGAGGTGCATGCCCATGACTGGAAGGGAACCGGGGGGCCTTTCCATTCGCAGGCCGTCCGTGGCTCTACCCACTGAGCACACCGGCCAGGGCAGCCCCGCTTTCCTTAAGGAGCAGGCCAGCGCGGAGGGCGCGGGAGGGCTTGGGGCCAGCCTCCTGCCCCGACCCGCACAGCCAGGGCCTCCTGCCCGCTCCGGCCGCAGCCTCGCTCTGCGTGCCCCGGGGCCAGAGGTCTCCCCGCCCGCTCTCTGCTCGGCCGCCGGCCCGAGGCTGCCGGGTTCCCGTCTGCAAAGAGCAAGCAGCCTGGGCCTCCGGGCGCCGCCCGCACCACGCGAGGGGCGCGCAGACTCGGCCCCCGCACCTGGACGGCCCCCGCCCTCCTCTCGGACCCCTGGGGGCCCCTGGCTCTCCCTTCCGGCTCCGCGGGCCCCACGTCCCCCGAGTTACTCATTGACAGGGCGGCGTGCACTCCGCCGCCCCGCGGTCCGGTGACCTGGGCGGGGGGACCCTCCGCGGACCGGCACCTGCGAGGCTGGGGCGCCGCCTGGGCGCCCAGAGGGTCCGGTCCCCCCGCGGCGCGGCCGGCGGCTCACCGCGCATCTGTCGGCGGCACCGAGCAGCCTGCGGGGGGGAGCCCGACCCCCACCGGCTCCTCCCCGACCTCCCTCCCTCCTCTCGGGCCGCGGGCAGGACCCCACGGCGGCCCGGGGGGCGGGGAGGGGGCCGGCGGGCTCCGCGGGGCGGCGGGAGGGGGCCGGCGGCGCAGCTCCACCTCCTCCGTCTCCCAATCGCGTTCCGGGCGGAGCCGCCGAGTTTCCCTTCGCGCGGAGAAGCGCGTCCCAACTTCCAGGACCGGAGCCGCCCGCCACGCACCGGCCGCCCCCGCCCCGGCCCTCCCCGCCGGGCCCCCGCCCGGCCCCGGCCCGCACTCACCAGCGGGGCCCGCGGGACCAGCGCGCGAGGCGGCTCCGGGCTCGGGCTCTGCGCGGCCACCTCGCAGCCCGCGCCCCCCCGCGCCCCGGGGGTGGCCTGGCGGCGCCGCTGTTACCCGGAGACCGAGGGGCGGAAAGCTGCGCCCGCCGCCCGCCCGCCCCGCCCGCCGGCGCGGCCGCCGCGGGAACAAAAGAGACAAAGCCGCGCGCTCGCCCGGCCGCCCCGTCCCCCGCGCCCGCCGGCCGCCCTCCCCCCGCCGCCCGCCAGGCCGGAAGCCGCCGGAGCCGCGCGCCCCGAGTTGCCCGGGACCCCGCAGGCCCCGACTTGCTGAGGGCGGGGGACCCCCTCGGCGGGGGCAGCTGCGCCCCGGAGGCAGCCGCGGCGGCCGGACCGCGGCGGTGGGGGCAGCGGGTCCCCCCGCGCGGGCGGCCCCGCCCCGCCGGCCTCACCTGCGCGCCGCGAGGACGGGAATGGGGGGCCCCGGGATGGAGGGGCCGGGGGACCCGCGCCCTCACCTGCTCGCTGCTCGCTGCCACCTCCGCCCGCGGTGCCCGGCCCCTTCCCCTCCGACACCGGCTCCGGGGCGGCCTCCCGAGTTTGTTTACCTGAACTCCTGGGCGCCCGTGCCCCACCTCGCCCGCCGCCGGCCCTGCCCCGCGCCCAGGACTCCCGGGCCACAGGCGCCCCGCTTCCGGCCCCCCCCCCCCCCCCGCGGGCCGTGCGGGCCGAGCGCGGGCATCGGGCTGGGTTTGCGCCATCAGTGAGCCCAGCAACCTGACCGCCCCCCCACCCCGCACCCACCCTCACCCACCCCCACACCCACCCTCACACACTCACACTCACTCACTCACACTCACGCTCACACTCACGTGCACGCCCTGTGCTCACCGGAGCGGAGGGGATGCGCCCCTCGCTCGCCGCTGACGGAGGCCGGGCGGCTGCAGAGTGCGCGGGCGAAGGCGCTTTCCCTCCTCCCCGCCCGGGGACCTGCCCCACCGAGGAGCCCTGGGCAAGTCCCAACTCCCTCGGCGGCGAATACCTGGACTTCCCGAGGGGCGGGCCGTGGGCAGAAGGCGCTCCGCTCCGAGGCCCATGTGTGCCCCCTGCCGGGCCCTGCGCGCCCCGCCGCCCACGGCTAACCAGCCAGGCCCCGGGTCCCAGCGGCCTGGTGGGAGGGGGCTCCAGGCCCCTGGGAGGCTAATGGGTCACCCACACATCACCCTGGAAGCCCCCAGGGGCTCCGTGTGTGTGTGTGTGTGTGAGTGAACCTGTGTGTGTGAACCTGTGTGTGTGTGTGTGTGTGAACCAGAAGGCTCAGGTCATCCACACGCTACTATCCAAAGAGCTACCACCACCAGCACCCTCTTCCCACCTGCCAGCCTCCATCAGGAGTCTGCCTTCATGCCTGGCCAGTTTGGCTCAGTGGATAGAGCGTCATCCTGCGGACCGGAGGGTCCCGGGTTCCATTCCGGTCAAGGGCAGGTACCTCGGTTGCAGGCTCCTCCCTGGCCCGAGCCCTGGTAGGGGCTCATGCAGGCGGCAACCCATCGATGTGTTTCTCTGTCTTTCCCTCTCTTCCATGCTCTCTAAAATCAATGGGAAATGCCCTCTGGGGAGGACAAAAAGAAAGAGTCCGCTTCACTCTAGTCTACCCAACTCTGCCTCCCAGATTCCCCTTCCCGGCGTCTCAGGTTACCCCCTCTCCTCGACCCTCTCCCCAGTTCCCTCACTCCCGGCCCTCGGACATCAGGACCCCAGGTGCCTGCCAATCTGCACCCCAGCTCCTCCGCCTCATTCTCTCACCTTATGCTCCACACGCCCCACCGCCATCCCCTGGGCCAGATCACAGCTTTCCTCCCCGGGCAGCCCTTCAGCGTCGGTATCCTCTCCTCCCTAAACCCGTTTGTTCAGGTGCACACCCTTCAGGACCTCCCTCACCCAAAGGGGGACCTGGGACTTGCAACCCCCACAGTAGCCCTCACCTGTCCGCAGACACGGCCCCTGCTGCCCCGTCAGGAGTCTGCACACCCCACGTGAGGAGGTCGTCTCATCCCATACCATCCTGGGGACCATCGCCAGGGAAATCTTGCCGCCCTGGCCGGTGTGGCTCAGTGGATAGAGCATTGGCCTGTGGACTGAAGGGTCCTGGGTTTGATTCCGGTCAGGGGCACATGCCCCGGTTGTGGGCTTGATCCCCGGTGGGGGTGTGTGTGTGTGCAGGAGGCAGCTGGTCAGTGATTCTCTCTCATCACTGTACCTATCGCTCTCTCTCGCTCTCCCTTCTGAAATCAGTAAAAATAAAAACAACAAAAACAAAGAAGACCTTGCCAGGGATGAAGTGACCAAATGACCAGGCGGTTCATAGCACCCGGAGGGGGGCGGTCACGGGGTCACTTGGACTGAGGGCTCCTCCTGGGAAACTGGCTCCAGGGCCTCCGCTCAGCACGCCCCGGGGCACCACCTCGGGGTGCTCTGAAAGGGGTCCCCGACGCCCAGCGGGAGAGCGAGGCCTCCCCACTGCCCTTGCTTACTCAGGACACACAAGGCCACACACAACATTCAGCCCGGAAGGTCAAAGGTTGCCCTTCCCCCTGGAAAAAGAGCGGGTCAGAGGTCCTCAGGGTAGTCAGCCTCATGCCTCCCAGGCACCGCCCACCTCTGGGAGGCCCTCCCCGTCACTGCCTCCCTTTCCCGCTGTCTGCCGGGAAGCTGACCTCTGCTCAGGCCTGTAAGGGCCACCCCTGGGCTGTGAAGGGGGACACTCAGCCCAGTGGCACCCCAGTGCTACCTAAAGCACTGCACCCGGGCCGGGACCCAGACCGGCCACCAGTCCCCTCATTATGTCTCCAGAATATTTATCACCCCCCCCAGCCCCTCCCCTGCTCTCCTCTGGATATCTGTCCAGCATTAGAACCAGGGGGTTCCCCCCACCGTGGCAGAGAAAGTGATCCAGAGAGGGGCAGTAACCATGGTCACCAATGCCAGGCGGCAGGTGAGGGTCCACTCACTGGAATGCCCAGGCTTCCTGACTCGGGACGGCTGGGCAAGCAGAGGGCAGGCCAGGAAACCCAAAATAAAAAGTCCAGACCTCAAGGGTAAGCGCATCCCAAACCAAGGAGACCGTGAGACGAGAGGAGCTGAAGGGGGAGAGTCCGCAATTCCAGACCAGCCCTCGAGTCTTTTGTTGTTGTTTTTATTTTTTTAAATATAGCTTTAATTTTTAAAATTGTTGATAGTGTTACAGATATCTCCCATCCCCCCCCCCATTTAACCCTCCTCCTCACACCCCCAGGTCTTCACTACCCTATTGTCCATGGGCAATACATATCCTCCTATATAATAAAAGGCTAATACGCAAATTGACCGAATGGTGGAACGACCAGTCGCTATGACACGCACTGACCACCAGGGGGGCAGACTCCCACAGGGGGAGCGCCACTCAGTCAGAAGCCGGGCTCATGGCTGGCCAGAGCAGCGGCGGTGGCGGGAGCCTCTCCTGCCTCTGCTGCAGGCAGGCGGTAAGGAGCGAGGGGTCCGGACTGCGAGAGCCCCGGACTGCGGACATCCTGAGGGGTCCCGGACTGTGAGAGGGCGCAGTCCGGGCTGAGGGACCCCGCGCCCCCTCCCCAGTGCATGAATGTTGTGCACCGGGCCTCTAGTAAGTATGTAAGTTCTTTGCAAACCCTTGAGTCTCGAATCTCAATTTTCAACAAGTAAAACTCAGTTGATGTAAATTACTTTAAATAATATAAACTCAAAGATATTTTAATGAGATGTCAGCACAAAGTTTTCTTAGTTAATTTAGATGAGCACTGCCTACGGAGGAAAGTGTGTCTGTCCGCCGTGCACCACAGACGGTGCCCACACTCGGGCTGGGGTGGCGTGTGACCCCCAAGCGTCCCTTCACCACCAGGACCCTCGGCTGCATCCACACCCGCCGGCCGAGGCCCTCTGAGCAGGGGCGGGCTAGCTGGCCCTGAACAGCATGTAGAGCATCGGCATGGTGGCCACGACGGTCAGGCAGGTGACCAGCGTGCTGTAGATGGTGTTCCTGTTGACCCGGGCTTCCAGCCGCTGCTCCATGTCCGGCAGCACCAAGACCAGGCCCCCCGGCTCCAGCGCGGAGCCAGGCAGAGCCGGGTCTGCGGCCTTCGCCAGCCGCACCACCCCGGCCACTTGGCCGAGCGTCTTCTCCAGGCTGTCCAGCTGCTCCCGCAGACCCTCCAGGCAGGAGCGGACCTGCCGGGAGTGGCTGAGCTGCTCTCGCAGGGCGGCTGAGAGGACGTCTGCGTCGCGGTCTCGGGCGGGGGTGCCTGCCTGGGACCCGGAGCTCGGCCCCGGCTCGGCCTGGACCAGGCCCCGCAGGTCCGCTATGAGGTCGTGGAGGTCCCTGTGCTGGAGGGAATAGCGGGACGCCTGCTCCCGGATGGCCTCCTGGAGGCTCGCGGGCCCCTTCTGGGCCTCCAGCAGCAAGGCCTTCAGCTCCTGCAGCCGCACGCGGTTCACGTAGGTGGAGCCGGCCACGCCGATCAGGGCCCCCAGGACCGACCCGACGAGGGACCAGTTCTTGGTCCGCTCGGCCCGCGTGCGCTCCTTCTCGTGGCTCTCCCGCACGGCCGCGGAGAAGAGGGAGAACCTTTCCCGCTCGGCGTCTTCGGCCCGCAGGTAGGCCGTGCGCAGCCTCTTCTCCTCCTGCGGGAGCGAAGCCGGTCACACAGCCGCGACGTGCAAGGTGGCCCCGCCGCCATGGCTGCCAGCGCATTCCCGCTGTCACCCCAGATGACATGCCAGCGAGGGCAGCGTAAGCCTGGTGCGGGTGGAGCAGGAGTCGGGGTGGCCGAAGCGGCCGCACTGCCCTCCCCCTCCGCCACCCGAGCCGACTTGGTGTTTGCCAGACAAGGGATGTGCCGCCAGAGGGGCGTCTGGCACTCTCTGGTGCCCCCTCCTTGGCCATGTGGGGCCAGAGCACATGCCCGGCACGTCCACCCAGCGCTCCAGGAGGACGTGGGCGATGGGCTGAGCAAGCCTGGGGCCCTGTCCCTCCAGGGAGCTTCCGGTTTCCTCCTCCCCAGGCCTGACCCTCAGACCCGCCAGGGTTCCCCCGGCCCCTCCGTGGCCTGCCCGCGGGGCCCTGCCCAGGTGAGGAAGGGCTCCCCCGGGGCCTACCTGCAGCATCCGGTGCTCCAGGGTGGCCAGCTCCAGGTACTGGCTGTCCTCCTTGGGGGTGCGGTCCAGGCGGTCCCTCACCTCCTTCAGCTTGGCCTGCTGCGCGTCCAGCTGCTCCTGAGCCTCGCGGACCAGCCCTCGAGCCACCATGAACAGCTTCTCGGCCTGCGGGGGGACAGGAAGCTGCCTGCCCCTCTCCTCACCCACACGGCCCGGCTCGTTCCCAACCAGACGGGCCAAGAAGAGGGTGGGGCGGGGGGGGGGGGGGCCGGGAAGACTGAGCCTCAGAAACAGACCTGGCTCAGCCAGGAATCCTCCAAGGGCAGCCCTGCGCCCCGTCAGAACCAGCGGGTTCACCCACTCACGTGGGAACACACGCCCGAGGGCCCGGGAGGCAGCTGAGAGTGCGCACAACCGGCGGTGCCAGGCCAGCGACTGCGGTCGGACAGACCCCAGACAGAAGCCTGCTCTCAGCAGGTTGCGGGCGGGCGGGGCAGAATCCTCGCTTCCTGTTACACAGTTTCACAGAGTATCGGGCTTTAAAAAGACATTAGCTGTGAGAACACGCAATAATGAACCTCGAAACGCAACAGGCACTTAGTTTCAAAGCCCGCCTTTAACACTGATGTAAAACGTTACCTGGCCACTGGGCACAGCCAGCATGAAACCACTGGTCCGCACTGTTAGGATGTTCTGGGCGTCACCGTACTGACACCTCACACAGCGCCACGAGGCACTGCTCAGCCAGGGTCATGACCGTCAAGGGGAGGGACAGCACCGCCTCAGAACCTCCAGCGGGCCCAGGCCAGTGTTGCTCAGTGGATAGAGCGTCGGCCTGCGGACCAAAGGGTCCCGGGTTCGATTCCAGTCAAGGTCATGTACCTCAGTTGCAGGCTCCTCCCCGGTCCGGGCCCTGGTCGGGGCTCATGCAGGAGGCAACCTGTCGATGTGTTTCTCTCCCATCCATGTTTCTCCCTCTCCCCCTCTCCCTTCCACTCTCTCTAAAAATCAATGGGAAATATCTGCGTGAGGATTAACAAAAGGACTTGACAATCACAGGCAGCGCCCCCCACCTCACGGTGTGAAGTTCCCACGGCCTCCGCCTCCACATGGGAGGTTCCGTTCCACGCGGGGCCGTGAGAGCACGGGGAGGGCGCAGCCACTGAAGGAAGTGGCGCTGCCTGCCCGGCGGCCTCGTGGCCAGCTCAGTGGTCAGCAGCTGGTCTTCAGCAGCAGCAAAGCCGGCCGCTCCGGGGGCACTCCAGTCCCGACCCCCGCCCCCCCAGTGGAATTCGTTCAAGAAAAGGCAAACCTGGACGTGTGGCCACGTGTCTGGCAGGAGCCACCAGGCCCATTTCCCGGGTCAGAGGGCGCCCCCCGCCCCGCCCCCCGGGCCTCCTCACCTCCGCCACGTTTCCCTGGGCCTCCCGGACCTCGTTGAGCCCCACAAACTCTTCGTATCTCTCCCACCAGGCGGAGGCCTTGGCGGCGGCGCGCTGCTGCAGGCGGTGGCCCAGGGCCCGTCCCTGCACCGCGAGGCGCTGGGGCAGCCGCAGGGCCTCCTCCCCGGGTCTCTCCTCTCGGGGCCGCCCGGGGCCCGGGCTGCACAGCGTCCTGGTCGCCAGGAAGTCCCGTCCAAGGAGGCCTCTCCGCACCAGGGCGGGGGGCACGCCCGCGGCGTACTGCATGGCAGACACGGTGCTGCACCCCGTCATCGGGAGGCCTGCGGGGGGACACAGACAGGGCAGCCCCCAGCTGAGAAAGGCTGGCCACGTCAGGCGTCAAGGCCTGGGTCAGCTCTGAACCGACCAGCTGCCATTAAAAGGTCCAAACCGAGTGCCACTCCGCTGGGGCTGGAGGCTTACACCCGACGACCAGGCCCGGCCCCGCGGAGGACGGGGTGTCCTAGGTTCCCACCAGCCTGTCCGTCCGCCCTCCACGCCCACACGCTCCAGGTCACAGCTCCCGTTTCACTCGCTCCAGCCCCAGCCGCCGCCACAGCTCAGGTTCCCGTCACCCCTCCCTGCTCAGCCTCACTCGGATGTTAGGGGCCCAACCTACGTCTCCCACCTGAAGGAACAGCACGGGGTGTCTCCACTGTCCAGTCAGGCCTGGCTGAGCCCCAGAGCCGCTGTGACAGAGGAACCCCCTTCCCGAGAGAGGGCAAGCCTGGGCCAGCAGCACCCTCCTCTGGCCTAACCCCTCCCCTACCCCCACGTCCCGCTCGGGCCGTCAGAGCGACACCTGGTGGCCACAGACAGAGGACGCTGGGACAGGGACCCACGGGAGGCGCTGCAGGTGCGAAAGGAGAGAGGGGCTTCCTGCTGTCGGTGACTCGGACAGAGGAGGGCAGAGCCCGCAGCCTCCTCCCCATGCCGAGCGTGGAGCAGCTCAAGGCCTCCTGAACGCCACGCCGGAGGTCGGGGGGGGGCGGGGGGGCACAGCGCCTGGGCCCGTGGCCCGAGCTGAGAGCCGCAGCAGGGAGGGGGCATCCCCAGCAGTGGTTCCAAGTTGGTGCGGCCCCTGACCGAGTCCCAGCCCTCAGGGCACGGGAGCACATGCCATCCTCGCCCCCGCGGTCTGGCAGGCCACCCAGGCCTCATGCAGTGCCCACCGCGCACCGGCTCTGACCCCCCAACAGCCCTGCGGGAGACCCTCCTCAGAGCAAAGCCCGCAGCCCTGCCCAGCACGGCTCACTCCCCTCCGCCTAGGCGCGCTCAGCAGAAAGGCGTCCCCGGGCTGTCACTCCCCCTCAACCCCCTTCTCTCCCGAGCCCACTCCTCCACGTTGCCCTCCGGAGGCCCCGCAACACGTCCACCCGCCAGGCCCAGCCAGAGCTCCTCAGATTCCCCGCCCCCCATCTGCAGCTTTCAACAGCCTGTATTTCTGAAATCACGCCTCCCTCTCCGCTTCCTCCAACTTCCTCGCCTTCTCTCCCGCTCTCCCTCGACCAGCAGGAAGCAGCCCAGTCTCGGACCCCAGGACGCCCTCCTGGCAGAGATGGCAGCTACAGCCTCCGCCCGCACAGCTGTTCCTCTCACGGCAGCTCGCTCCTACGCCAGGTCCCGTCCCTCGGTGCCCAACTCACCTGGCATCAACACCAGTCCTGCGGTGGCCAGCAAGCCCTTGTCCTCTTCCTTCTCTCCACCCCTGCACTCCACTCAGCCAGCCCGCCAGCTAAGCACGACCCCCCGTGCCCTGCCATCCCTCCACCCGGCCACGCTGCCTCCGCCCGGCCAGTCGCTCCCCCCCCCCCCCCCCCCCGATTTCCATGTCTTTGCTCAAATAGCGCCTCTTGGTGAGGCCTTCCTGTAACCTCCCTCCTGTCCACCCTGCCCGCTTTACGTTTCCCCGTCAGACACACATGGTGTGTGACCTACGCCCTCCCTAGAACAGGAGCGTGGTGACATCGGGACTTCACATCAGGAGGGGACACACCGATGACTTCCAAGTCGCTCTTCCTCCAAACGTGCCTTTCCCACAGCCTTCTCTATCTCGACGGAGGGAAACCCCCACGTCCGATTTAGGCCAACAATGTCTCCTCCTCCCTGACTCGGCTTTCTCTCCCACCTCGCACCCAATCCACCAGCCAAGGCCGCTTCCTTTCTTAACCCAGAATCCCTCTCCCTCTTGCCCCCGCCCCCACTGGTCCCACTGGCCAGCGTCCCTCGCCTGGGCTATCCCGGGAGCCTCTGGACAGGTCTCCCTGCTTCTGCTCTCGCCCCTCCAGTCTCCTGTGGACAGAGCTGTGGTCCTTTCAAAACATGTCTCTTCTGCTCGAACCCGGCAGCGGTTCCCCATTTCTCTCAAGGCAAAAGCCAGTCCTCCCCATGGCCTGCCGGGCACGCACCTCCTGCTCCCATTCTTCTCTGACCTCGTCTCCCAGTCTCTCCTCACTCTGCTCCAATCACAAGGACCGTTCCCCACGGCTTTACTGAGATATTACTGTCGTGTACCACTGTGTAGTTTCAGGGGTACAATGCGATGCTGTGATACACCTACAAACTGCTAAATGTTCGCCGCAATAAGGTTCGCTAACGCCTCCTTCAGCTCACATACCTGCCACGCGTGGACTTCTTGGTGTGGCTGGGACGCACCAGCCTGTCCCCCCTGCAGGGCCTTCACACCAGCCTTCACTATCCGTACCGCGAGCTCCCTGCCCTTTTCCCAAGACCTGCTCAAACCCCAGCACTCCTTCCCCACTCCCTCGGCTTTATTTTTCTCCAGGGGCATGTCACATGACCTACGGTATGGATTTCTCTTCTTCACTTGGCTTCCAGTCAGTCTGTCTCACCCACCAGGGCTCGGCTCTGCCGGAGCAGGCTCTGCTCCCTTCACGGCTGCGTCCTCCACGCCGAGACCACCGCCTGCGCGTGGTGCACACGCAACTCAAACACGCTACAGGCATCAGCAGAAAGTGCAACAAGTCGCGACCGGGACTCGATGATAAAGCCCAGACTCCTTCGGGGGGGCCTCCAAGGCTCTAGGGCCGGTGACCCCCCCCCCCCCCCGCCGCCGCCGCCTCCCTGCATCTCCAAGCCTCGCTGTGCCTTCCGAGGGCCACACACGCGCTAAGCTCCAAGGTCTTTGCACAAGCCCTTCCCACGCACGGTCCGGGGCTGGCGCCTTCCGGTGAGGCACCCCTCCCGGTGCCGGACCTCCCCCGGCAGGGGACCCCAGTGCCACCCCGTACCTGGCCTGCCTAGTGCCCGAGCCGCAAACCCAACGGAGCACCTGCGCCCGCCTCCAGAAGGCCGCTTCCGGCAGCGGGCACACGACTTCCTGTGTGGGAGCCAATCAGCGGGCCCGGTGGAGGCACAGGCGCAGGGGCGGGGCCGGAGCGGGGCTTCCGGTGGCAGGGTCTGGGGCCGGGGCGCAGGCACCATGTCCGGCCGCGAAGGTGAGTGTGCGGGTTTGGCGGGTTTGGCGGGGCGGACGGGGCCCGGATGAGCGTGCGCTGTCGCCCGCAGGTGGCAAGAAGAAGCCCCTGAAGCAGCCCAAGAAGCAGGCCAAGGAGATGGACGAGGTGAGGGCGGCGCGGGCGTGGGCGGGCGCGGAGGGGTGGGCACCCCGCCCGGAGGGAGCCCGCCCGGACGGCACCCGCTCTGCTTCCCCCAGGAAGACAAGGCGTTCAAGCAGCGGCAGAAGGAGGAGCAGAAGAAACTCGAGGAGCTGAAAGCGAAGGCCGCGGGGAAGGGCCCCCTGGGTAAGTGAGGGCCGGGCCGGGCCGAAGCCGGACGCCTGCCCTGAGCATCAGCCCGAAGGCGGGCCGAGCAGGTCCCGGTCCTGCCCCTCGGTGAGTGGCCAGGTCTCGGTCCTCCGTGTCCGCCGTGGCCAGGCTGGGCTTCGCCGCCGCAGGAAGGGGCGGGAGCCAGACCGGCCTCCCGGGCAGCCTGGCCTTCCCTTCCTTAGGGAAACGCAGAGGGGCCCACCGTATCCCGCACCAAAGGCAACCAGTGGGGTTTCCAGACAGCCCCCCCCCCCAGCTGCTTGGCCCCCAAAGTCGTATTTCGCTGCTTCGTGACGCGCTGCTCCTGTGGTTGACGGTAGTAAATGGGTTGGCATCCTGAGTCCTTTGACTTGGGGATGTGCCCGGACGAAAGTAGAAAGCACAGGCTGCCATGCGGGCTGCTGCTCCACGTGCCTTTTTAAAGCTGACCCCCCACCATTCTGCCCCTTTTCAGATAAAGATGCCCCAAGCCCAGCAGCCCCAGTGTTTTCTGTGCTGCTTCAGTGCTGTTCACACTCATCCAGTCAGTGATCGTCTCCTCCGCAGGGGCCTGTGCCCGGGAGGATCACTGAGGGGGGGGTGGCGCAGTAGAGGCTGGGATGGTGTGAGTGTCATCCAGGCTCCCCAAGACTTCTCTCCCAGTGGGCTTCATTGTTGATTAACCACATAGCACTGAGATTCCTTTTTGAATGATGTGATGAGGTATCCTTTAAAATATATATATATACACACACACACATATATATAAGTAATTGATTTTAGAGAGGTAGGGAGAGACAGAGACAGAAACATCAGTGATGAGAATCATTGCTTGGCTGCCTTCTGCACACCCCCTACTGGGGATCCAGCCCACAACCTGGGCATGTGCCCTGAGAATAGAACAGTGACCTGGTTCATAGGTTGACAACCACTGAGCAACACCAGCCAGGCAACATCATGTAATTTTTAAAATATATATATTTTTATTGATTTCAGAAAGGGAGAGGGAGAAAGAGATAGAAACATCAATAATGAGAGAAAATCATGGATCGGCTGCCTCCTGCACACCCCACACTGGGGATTGAGTCTGCAACCCGGGCATGTGCCCTGACTGGGAATGGAACCATGACCTCCTGGTTCATAGATTGATGCTCAACCACTGGGCAATGGGCCGGGCACATCCTGTAATTTTTTTAAGTTTATTTTGTCACAATAGGATCTTCATTCTTATATTGGGCACACTTAATTCTACAACTGTTTCTTAAATTACCTACCGTTTGCCACAAATATAGTCATTTGTAAATAGGGAAAAATAAGATGCCGAGTAAACCAGACTCCAGGGTCATAATACAGAAGGTAGTGTGGTATGATGTGACAGTTAAGAATATGGGTTTGGAAGTCAGACTGCCCGGTTGGAATCCTGGCTTCATCACATACCAGTTTGTAACGCTGAACAATACCTGACACTCAGACTTCGTCTCTGTAAAGTGGGTTGGTAGGAGACGAGGCTCAGTGAGCCAGTCAGCGATGCAGCACACGACACGGTGTAGCTGCAGGCCAGTGCACAGCCATTCCTGTGCCCCTGCTCATCCTCACTCTGCTCCCTGCCCCCGCCCCCCCCCTCCCCCCCTCGGGAAGGATAACATGGGTAAAGCCCCGTATGTACGTGCTTGTGTCAGAGAGGACGCCCAGTGGGAGAGCGGAGCCCCAGGCTTCGGCCAGAACTGTCTTCTTCCCTGACTGACTCTTTTCCCCTTTTGCAGCCACAGGTGGAATTAAGAAATCGGGCAAAAAGTGAACTGTTCCTTGGGCCTCGGGCAATGGTGATCCTTAATTCCACTCCTAACATCAGGATTCCTGTCGTCACATCTCTTGCCACCTAGAGCTAAAATGAAGTGTTGTCTTGGAGGCTGTGGTACATTTAAGAATAAACTTTTGTAAAAAAAAATAATTAATGATAATGATAATCATGCATCAGCTCATCTCTTCAGTTCTTCTCATTCTGCCATTTCAACCTTAGCTGTGTGGTCAGCGTGAACCCAGCTCAGAATCCTGTCAAAGCGTGTTCTTCAAGATACTCTGTGTAACACCTGGAATTAAACCAACTGGCTGGAAATGGCTGTTGTCTCTGTGTGGTTGTACATACGAAAGAATACATGACGTTGGTGGGAGAATTTGTGTTTTGGAAAGAAAAGCCACCCTTCTCGGGCATCCACGTTGCCTTTTCCTTTAACGGGCTGCTCGGCTGTTGGCGTAGCGTCTGCTGCATGCAGGCTGGGCTTGTACCAGCGGACAGTTCCTGTTGTCAGGGAGCTTCTCCCAGGAGGGGAGCAGCACACACACTGCACTATGAAGTAGCAGACGGGGAAAGAGACTCCTGAGAGTCTAAGAACCAAGCGTACGCCCGGGTCCCCAGGTCTGCATTTCCTCTAGGGCTTCAGAAAGGTCCTTCCTGGGTGCTAGGGTCTAATACCCCATATTCAACCCGTCAGGAATTAAATCGGACCCCTTCATATTTCTCCCAAGAACCATCCCCAACCCTAAAGCCCTCACCTGGATTGTTGCAGTCACCTCCAAACGTGTCTTCCTGCCCCTACCCTTGTTTCCCTCGGGACCGAGTGATGGTGCTGAACTGCTAAGTTACCTGGTGTCTGCTGGGATCAAATTCCTCCGTGGCTTCTTAGGGCAAAAGCCAGAGTCTCTACAATGACCGTGAGGCCCTAAGGGATCCAGACACCACTCCCTGCCCTTCCATAGCTGCTGCTCCTCCTGATCCATCTTGAGCCTCAGTGGCCTGTGTTCCAAGTAAGCTCCTGCCTCACCATGTCACCGACTCCTCTCTGCCTGTCCCTCCTCTGGATACTGGAGACTCCCTTTAGATGACGGCTCTTCCTGACCGCTCTAAAGTGGAGGCCGTGTTTCATTTTTTTCTCCTGAGGTTTGTTATCACCCTTCACTCCAGGATTAATTCCTGGAGGACAGAGGCCATCTATCGTATGTGCTAAATGCATATGAACTGAGGCAACTCAGAGGCACAAGTCTGAATCCCCCCTCCGGAACCCTTGATACACCTATGGGAATGATGCTAAGCTCTCTCAGAATGTGCTCTCCACACGGTCTCCAGAGTCTGACGCCAGGGGGAGGCAACCAATCGATGTCTCTCTCTCACACAGATGTTTCTCTCTCCCCCCTCCCTCCCTTACACTCTTTCTAAAAAAAAAAAAAGTGGGGAAAAATGTCCTCGGGTGAGGATAAAAACAACCCCATCAGGTCTCTAGACATGGGCAGATTTTGCTAGGTCAAAACTGGAAAAGGTTTTGATAAACTAAACCCTGTTTTATGACTAATGTGCTTGGTACTAACAAGGGAAAAGCCTGCTCTGGTCCTCTCCTGGGAAGCCGCGCGCCATCAGCACCGTCTTGGGCATTCCCTGTGGGGCCTTGCCAGCTGGCACCCAGCCCCGAGCTGCCGAGAAAGCCCGCCCAGAGCCAGTGCCAGCGCAGTGTCCCAGGGTGGAACCTGATCCCTCCAGCGCGTCAAGCAGGCTCCTGCCCCGGAGACCTGCAGCAGTTACGACAAGCCTTCGGCGTCTGGGCAGCTGAGGGAAAGCACCAATGACCTCAAAAACTAAACGCAGGTCTTCAAGACCCGCTAGGCCCTGACAACCATCGGCCTTCACAAACATTCCCAGGCCACGCCTGGCACTAAGCATGCAAGGCGGAAAGAGGACTGCCCGTTACTCTCCCTCACCCTGTTCCTGCTGCCTGTCCGGCACCTGCTGCGGCCCGGTCAAAGCCTGTGGGCCGGGGGCCACTTCCAGGGGCCTTCCGGGACTCCTGAGCCCCCTCACGTCCGCATGGCCAGCACTCGGGGTGACAACACCCCAGCGCTCCGAGGAAAGAATGAATGCCTTACCTGCCTGAGGAGCTAGCTCCCAGCCCTCCAACACAGGCACAGCCCTTTCGGGGTCACCTCTCCCCTTAGACTGTCCGCCCGAGACCGACCTCCAATGGACACATTCCAAACACAACTGCTCACGACGGCTCTCCATTCACACTCCCCGCCCAAGCCCTCCCTCCGGGACTCCACCCCCAGGGAACCTGCAGGTCTGCGAGGTGGGTCCAGGGGGGTCCGGGTGCGTCAGGCGGGGTGAAGCGAGGTGGCGGAGCCCGAAGCCCTGCCTGCTGGCTGCCTCCATTCACGTGCGCACGTGTGGGGTCTCGCGAGCTCCCGTAGCCTGACCGTGTGCCCCAGCGCAGCCACCCGCGGGGGGACTGGGGAGCCCAGGACGCACCCCCTGGGGGCTCGGTCCCAGACCCGCTGAGCAGCAGCCGCAGGGACAGGGGGCGGGCACTGGGCGGGGCGGGGCGCGCTCGACGTGCGTCATTGCCCCGCGCCCGCCGGCCGGCAGCCGATTGGCCTGCGGGCTGGGGGCGTGGCCTCGGCGGCGGAGGCGGCAGCGGCCGGCGGCGCGCGGCGGTTGGTGCACCTGCGGCCTCGCGGCGCCCGGGCCCGGCTCTGCGCCTCGGGAGGCGGGCGGCGGGCGGCAGGATGGCGGGAGCCCCCGCGCCGGGCGGCAGGCGGCGGGGCGGGTCCCTGGCGCCCGGCCTCGGCCCGGCGCCCAGCAGCGGGCAGCCCCCGAGCAAGCGGGCGCGGGGCCTCCCCTCGGCAGCAGCCCCGGACCCCGAAGACCCGTTCGGCCTTCACGGGGACTTCACGGCGGACGACCTGGAGGAGCTCGACATCCTGGCGTCGCAGGCCCTGAGCCAGTGCCCGCCCGCGGCCCGGGGCGCGTCCAGTGAGTGCGCCCGGGGGCTCCTCCCGGAGGGCGACGCGGCCCTCGGCCCTCACCGCGAGGCGGTGGCTTCGGAGCCCGCGGCGGGCGCGGCCTGGTGTCGCACCCACACCGCCCCTTCACTTGTTTAAAATCTAGGCGTTGCTAGCCCTGCTGGCTGGGCTCCGTGGATGGAGCGTCGGCCTGCAGACTGAAGGGTCCCGGGTTCGATTCTGGTCAAGGGCACAGGCCCCGGATGCGGGCTCGGTCCCCGGAAGGGGGCGTGCAGGCAGGAGGCAGCCGACCCACGATCCTCTCTCATCATTGATGTTCCTATCCCTCTCCCTTCCTCTCTGAAATCAATAGAAATATATATATTTTTTAAATAAAATAAAATCTAGGAACTGCTTGATTTAAGCAGCAGGCTGGATCAGGAATGTCACACCACCGATTGGAAACGCAGGAAGCCAGGTGAACATGTAACTTGAGTTTCCGAAGTTAGGGCCGCTCCTTGTTGGTTCTAACAGGTCCATGGAACACGGCTCCCTCCACCGGCAGAACCGGCCCCGCCCCCGCCGCCGCCGCCTGAAGACCCATTCCTGTGGGAGGCTGGAGGTCGCCGGAAGGCCACTGTCCCCCTTGAGCTGCATGAGCATAGGGGCCCTGCAGAAGCAGGAGATGAAAGAGACTTATCCTTTTACACAACCAGCAGTTGAACTGGGAGCCCAGCCCTGAGGCGCTGCAGCTCACTTAGCAAGGAGCAAAAGACAGAAGCCCCTTCCGTCATGGAGCTTACACGCTTTCTAGTTGGGGAATGAACGGCTCCCAGAAAGAGAAAGTTTTTCTTTTAAGTATATGTTTTATTGATTTCAGAGAGGAAGGGGGGGGGGGAGAGAGAGAAACGTCAGTGATGGGAGAGAATCATGGATCGGCTGCCTTCTGCACGGCCCTACTGGGGATCGAGCCCAAAACCTGGGCATGTGCCCTTGACCAGAATCGAACCTGGGACCCTTCAGTCCGCAGGCCGACACTCTATCCACTGAGCCAAGCCGGCTAGGGCAAAAGAGAGAAAGGTTTTGAGGGCACCTTGCGTCTCTACTTGGATGTCTCGCAGGCATCTTCAATTCCACAGTCATTTCCTGGAGACCCAGTCCTCCAGCATCTCCAGCCTGGCACCTGGCAAACACCTTCAGAACACACTGGTTGGTGCCCAGATGCTCCGCCCCGTAGTGACTGGCACCGCTGCCTCCCAGCTGCCACAGGCAACGCTCCCTTTCCGTGGCCTTGCACACAATTCCCCTCCAATCCTGTACCTCCACCTTCACCTTCTTAATCCACCTCTGGAACCCAACCTCTTTGCCTCATCCCTACCATCTTCCTGCTCTAAGGTACCATCGCCCCTCCCCTGGACAACAGTCTAGGCCAGTCATTGGCAAACTCATGAGTCCACAGAGCCAAACATCAACAGGACAACGATTGAAATTTCTTCTGAGAGCCAAATTTTTTAAACTTAAACTTCTTCTAACGCCACTTCTTCAACATAGACTCGCCCAGGCCGTGGTATTTCGTGGAAGAGCCACACTCAAGGGGCCAAAGAGCCTCATGTGGCTCTTGAGCCGCGGTTTGCCGGCCACGGGTCTAGGATGTTGTCTTCCCAGTTCCAATCCTGACTCCCTACAGGTCAGACTTCACATCACAGCCCGCGTGATCTGTTCCAAACTCAGCTCGGGCTGAGTCACACGGATGCGCGTGAACACCCCTCCTGAGAGCCCTTGAATGACTTCCGCCGTTTCTAGTGGAAAAATCAAAACCCTTCATATGGCCTGACAGGCCCAGCGTGGTCCGTCCCTTTCCCTCTTCCTCCTTGGGCTCAGCCACACTGACCTTCCTTTCTTCCTTGAACTCTCCCTGCTTCTTTGCGACACAGAAACTCTGCACATTGCTCTTCCTAATGTCCTGTGAGCTCCACGGCATAAGGACAATCCACTTTGCTCACCATCCCATTGTGCCTGTGGGGGCTGGCCCAGGCCTGGCATATTGTAGGTGCTCAGTAAATACTGTTGTGTAATAGGTCATTGAGTTCTGACCCGAGGGATCTTCACAGCGCCTTTCCGCCTTTAGATGAGACTTAGCATTGCGGGGGTGAGGGGAGAGGGCGGTGGGACCTGTTATTTCATCGGGGTCGTTTCTGAGTTTGAATCACATTCCTAGGTTGGAAAATACCTGCATCTCTTACTAGATCTTTCTCTAATTTGCTTTCAAGAGTGACTCTTTCCAGCATTGTCTGGCAGAAGTTGGAAATGCTGGGAACTGTTTCTTCCAGGTGTTCATGGCGCCCCCAGATCAGATGGGATGTCCAGAGGCCCTGCAGGGAGGAGCAGGGAGAGTGCTGCAGTCAAAGATAATTTTGAATTAGAGTTACTTCAGGCCCAATACAAAGAACTTAAAGAAAAGGTACGTGGCTTCACTTTTGGTTTCTACAGTGAATCCCTTCACATATGCATGCATTGTGCAGTAACATATATGAAAGTTTTAAAACAAGAGTCCAGAAGTCACCCCATAAATGGGGAAGGCTGGGAAGAGAACGCCAGACAGTGAGGCTGAAAGAGACTAAATCCTGAGGTTCCTAACTGCACCAGCCCCCCAGAAGAGACCAGCTTCCTGTTAGCACAGAGAACCCACAGCAGGCGTCCTCTGAGCAGCACACAGTGTAGTGGTGACTTTTCAGTAGCAATTTTGCAAAAAAAGCGGATATCCTTCATGTGACCAACCTGGGTCCCTAGGAAAACCAGGAACATAATGTGGAATTTTCGTTCTGTGACGTGTGTAAGACTCACTGGGTTCCACAGTCTGCATGCGTGAGTGGCAAGTGTGTCTGTAAGCTGCCTTGCTGAACATCAGCTAGTCATGAACAGGCCCAGCAAACCACAGTGCGGTGGGGGCCGGGGGGACAGGTATTTGGGGCGCTCACTGGTCTGTGGGACACGTGTCACACGGGCTTTCTCCCCCTCCAGCCTCATGTTGACATAGTTCATATGTAATCTTCCCTTACAAACTTTTCACAAGATCGCTTTGGCATTTCCAGATGAAGGCCATGGAAGAAGAAGTTCTCATTAAAAATGGAGAAATTAAAATTCTGCGGGACTCCCTGCATCAGACAGAATCCGTTTTAGAGGAGCAGAGGAGATCGCAGTTCCTGCTGGAGCAGGAGAAGGCGCAGGCGCTCAGCGACAGGGAGCGGGAGTTCTGCAGAAAGGTGACCGCGCTGTGTGCTCCCTACGACCCAGCTCGCCGAGCACCGAGTTCCTTTAGAAGCAGCGGCCAGAGTTGCCGGGAATCTTCCGGAAGATGTCAGCAGTTCTGTGCTCAGTACTTCCCGCCGCGGCGAATGCGGGTCCTTCTCCTGGGCCCTGTGCGTGGGTGGCGGGGAAGGGCGTGCGTGCACTGCTTTGCTGTGGTGGTTGGTCTTGGCAGGAAGAAATCCCGAGCTTAGACTCCAGAAACAGGTTTAAATGGGGGAAACTCAGCCGATCTAGCTTAGGCCAGAAGGAAAGGTGTCGGCTTCCATAACTAAGTCTGGGGAAAGCGGGTGTGCGGGGCCGATGGCTCAAGCCTGGCCCGGCCCATCTTGAACCGCTGCTGCAGCCAGGCTCCGTCCTTAGGCCGCAGGGCGCTCTGCCAGCGCCTGGGCTCAGCGCATGGCTCCAGGTCAAGCTTTAAAATTCTGGGGAAGCTTTGACATTTACGCTCTGTCTGACCTGAGCCAGGCGCCTGTCCCTGAACCAGTCACTGTCACCACTGAGACATAGCTCTCCTGCAGATCACATGGTCAGAGGTAGGGGGTGCCTGCTTCTCGGGGGGCGGGGGATGCTGTTCGGCAAAGGAAAAGAGCAGGTGTCCAGTGGCTACCGCCCTTCCCCTCACACTTCCCGAGCCATCACTTCATTCAGCACCCACAGCAGTGGCTGCCGTTCCACATGCATGGTGAAGAGCGAGGGCCCAGCAGTCAGACACACCAGCGTTAGAGTCCAGCTTCCTCACACCAGTGCTGACCTCGGCAGAGCCCTGGGCTCCGGGCCGCACATCCTGGATCTGTCCAGGAAGTAACCAGGAGGGCCGGGGAGACCCAACGTTCTGCCCTGGCTGCCCGGAGCGTGCAGGGAGTGACCGCGGCTGTGGGGGCTGCGGCCCTGAGGCCAGAGCAGCAGGTCTCGGCACACGCACGGGTTTTGGTGAAACTTCAGGTGCCCTGCCCTGACTTCCCCGAAGGCCTGGGATTGTGCGCCACCTTTGCTGAAAGGTCACAGGGACTGAGACAGGCCCTTGTCCAGCTCTGTGCTGGCATGTGAGCGGCACTCTTACCCCCGCCACGAAGACGTGTTTCTAGAAGACGTGCTGTCTGTCAGAGAAGGCCACAGCCGGATGCTCAGGGCACTCAGTCCCAGCAGGCTCCCCCCGCCTTTTTAGCACATTTTCGTTCTCATTCCTCCCTGTGTTCCTCGTTAACGTGGGTTTGGAAGCGGTGGCATCTGCGCATGTGACATGTATGTGATGAAGTGTGTTTCTTTGCCTCCCAGCTCCAGTCGCTGCAGTCTGAGCTCCAGTTTAAAGATGCGGAGATGAATGAGTTAAGGACAAAGCTTCAGTGCAGCGAGCGAGCCCATAGGCCAGCTGTTCCCTCCACTTCCCACGGCAGGTGAGGGTGGTGCTGGAAGGAGAACCAGTGTTGCATGTTGAGTGGAAAGTCTGAGGACAGCGTCAGGCTAGTCCTGAGTGGAGGCCCGTTAGACTCTGCCCGGGGCCCTAGGTCCTCTTGGCTGAAGGCTTCCGCGGAGGTTTGGATGAGGCTGGGGTGGTCTGGGGCATCACAGCATAAAACCCCTCCCTCTCGGCTGCTTCCGCTGCGCGGCCTGAGGAAGACACCTCCTCGGGCGAGAAACGGCTAGCGAGGTCGTCCCCAGACTTCTGGGGTGGGTCCGTCTTCACTTGTAGATCGTTTGTCTTAAATAACTGATTCTGCCCCAAGCGTAAGCGGGACCTTTTTCCTCCCTCGCTGCCCTGGGGTCTTTGTCCAGCCCCCGCTCGTGCCGCAGGTGTGATGAGCTGCTTGATGGTCAGTGTCCGCTCCCTGCCGCGCAGAGAAGGCAGGACAGTGTCGTGTCAGCCTTGACATTTGAATAGTGCGGCTCGGCGCCTTTTCGGTGGTGCGCAGCCCTGGCCCTCGGTGGGCAGGGTGTGGAACGGCAGCTCGCCTCGTGTCGTCCAGGTGAGAGGAGAGCGGGGCGCTCCTCACCTGCACAGAGGGCCTTGGCTGACCCCGTCAGAGGTGAGACGGCCCCGAGCGCAGACCGTGGCACCGAGGGGCCGGCTCTCCTCGAGCTGCAGGACACAACACACCTTTTTTCTTAATTTAAAAAATTTTAAATCATTTTTTACTTTTCAGTTACAGTTGACATTCAATATTATATTAGTTTCAGGTGACAACACACCTCCTAATTGACCCTCTTTCTACTGAAAACCTTTGACTTCAGTCCCTGTGAGAAAAGCGGTCATCCCGCATTGAAAACATGTTTTGATAGAATTATGGCCAATGTTTGGGGGGATTAGAGAAATATGGACATAAATGAAAGTTTTATTCAACACTTTGGATTAAAATGCCTTGAATTTTTTTCTGCTTTGCATATTTATTACCGCAGTGCTAAGTCTTATTACATTTCTTTCTTTTTTCATTTGTCGGGGAAACGTTGGTTGGTAACGTACGTGTTAGGTGTACACCTTCATAACACACATCTGTCTGCTCCATGTGCACTCACCACCCAGAGTCAAGTCTCCTCATGACCTTACACGTGACCCCAACCCTCCATGCCCTCCCCACCCCCGCCCTCCGGTGACCACCGTGGTGTGTCTGCCTGTGAGCTTGTCGGTCTGTTCGTTGGTTGTTTTCTGTCCCACATGTGAGTGAGATCATGTGCTTCTCTTCCTTCCTGTCTGACTTGGTTCACTGAGCAGAATGCTCTCGAGACCCATCCATGTGTGTAAAGGCAGCTCTTTCTTTATGAAATGCCTTCCTGTCACCTGCGGACCTGACACACAATGACAGAGGTCACATCACCTGGGCGTGAGGAGTTCCGAGCTTGTTGGGAGGCTATAAGCAGGCTTTGAAGGCTTTTGCAGACGCCTTCCTTTGCACTCACCGTTAACTTCTTCCAGTCCCAGGAAAAGCCCGTCTGTGGCCCTAAAGCCGGAGGCGTGTTCTCCACGGTTTGGGAAACCACCTTTCCCCACAAAGGAGTCTTTCAGTGCCAACACGTCCTTCCCCCAGCCCTGCCCCACAGAGCCAGGCTTCACGTCGCTGGCGGGCCGAGAGGGTAAGTCCGTCTGTCCGTCACCGATGGCTGTGTAACACACCACCCGAACTTGTGGCTTAAAACAACAACGAGCCTTTATTTTCTCCTGGTCTCTGTGGGCCAGCGGCTCTGACAGGGCCCAGTGGGGACGGTGTGTCTGCAGGGGCCAGAGTCCCAGCGGCTCTGACGGCCCAGTGGGATGGTTTGTCTGCAGGGGCCAGAGTCCCAGCGGCTCTGACAGGGCCCAGTGGGATGGTTTGTCTGCAGGGGCCAGAGTCCCAGCGGCTTTGACAGGGCCCAGTGGGATGGTGTGTCTGCAGGGGCCAGAGTCCCAGCGGCTCTGACGGCCCAGTGGGATGGTGTGTCTGCAGGGGCCAGAGTCCCAGCGGCTCTGACAGGGCCCAGTGGGATGGTTTGTCTGCAGGGGCCAGAGTCCCAGCGGCTCTGACGGCCCAGTGGGGACGGTGTGTCCCTGCAGGGGCCAGAGTCCCAGCAGGCTTGTCTAGGGCTCAGTCACGTGGTTGGCAGCGGATTCCTCTCCACGTGCGGGCGCCTCCACGGGGCTCCTGGGCTGATCTCATCACCTGGTGCCTGGCTTTCACTAGAGCTAGCAAACCCAGAGAGCGGGGAGAGCAGGGGGACCTGGGGGCAGCCAGGTGGGGGCTGTCCCACTGTGGCCTCACCACAGGAGCCCTCGCGGCACTTCTGCACGTTCTGTTCATTGGAAGCACATCGCTGAGTCTGGGCCACGTTGAAGGGGGAGGAAGCTCGGGCACCTTGGCAGGGACCTGTGCCAAAGCGTGTGCAGGCCATTTAGAACCCGCAGGCAGCCTCAGAGCCCGCCAGGAACAGCTCGGAGCAGGGACCTGTGCTCCTCTCCGCCCGCCTCCAGCTTGTCCCGCCCAGGCCAGGCTGAGGGACGCTCCTGCTGTCCGGAGACAGACAGTCCAGCAGCAGGAGGGTTCCGCTGAGACTGTGCTGTGCCAGCTCTCTTTCCGCTCAGACGCCCCCCTCCCCTGCCACCCGCAGCCCTTTCCAAGCTCTGGCTGTTGCCACCTCTGAGAACCTCCGCCGCTCACCCTGGAGTCCAGGAGCCGCGGGGGTGGGGTGACGAGCGGGAGTGGAGCCCCCCGTCTGGCCAGGAGGTTCTGCCACTGCTTACCGGCTTGTGGATTTAAGCAAGTTCCTCACCTCGTGCCTCAGTTGTCCTGCATGTAAAACAGCTGATGACAACACGTGGTCGGGTTGCTGGGCAGCAAATGGGCTAACGTGCGCAGCTCAGAACTGTGTCTGGACATAAGCAGCGCATGTGCATGCAGTGGCTCTGCTTCGATGTCACTCTCACTGCCGGGGGGCACACCTTACGTGTCTTTCTCTTTTCTTGTGGGAGCTCCTGTTTCACATGCGGACGACGAAGGCACGGGGGTGCTGGGGTTGCTTTGGCCAGAAGTAGAAGCATCTGTGTGTTAAGCCCGTTGTATTTGAGCGTTTCTGATATGCCTGTGCTTTTGTGCTCAAGCTTGGATTCACATTTTACATTCTGTTTCAGAAAATAAGACCCACAGTCTGGGCGGTGACCCCACAAAGCAAGAAGAGTCCCAAAAGAGTCTTGTTGGCAGCCTGATGCGGAGATCAAACACTCGAGGTACCAGAACCCCTGCTCCGCCTGCAGGAGGCCTGCCTGGCTCCCACTGTGCTCTGCGAGGCGGCGGCATCCTGAGCCAGTGCCGGGAGCTGGCCACGCTCTGAGCAGCCGCCCCGGCGGCCGCGGCCCGGGCAGTCCTTCCGAGGGTCCAGGGAGGCGTGGGTGACTCAGCAGCAGATGGAGAATGGCAGGGCCACGGCAGGCGTGTCCCAGAGCCCTCAGCACCAGAGGTCCCAGTGGGCTTAGTGGCACCCAGGGAACCCTCCGTTTCCTTCTGAGGCCACAGAAAGGCCTCCCTCCTTCTTCTCTGCAGGCTCCATTTTGATAAACCTTCTCCTGAAGCAGCCCTTGATCCCAGGGTCACCCCTTGGTCTGTGCCACCTCCTGAGCTGTGGTTCTGAGGCTCCCACCAGCACCCTGCTGCAGCCCCTGGGGCTTGGCAGGTAAGCAGGACTCCTACAAAGCTTGTCTAGAAAGAAGTTTCCAGAACTTTCTGGGACTTGGCCAGCCTGGGAGGCCTATGGCTGGACAGGGCAGCTGGAGACGCTGGGAGGCAAGTTGTCTGGGCCTTGACCGCCCCCATCTCACACCGCCTTCCCTTTGTGTCTGCTGCTAGCGCCGGGGCTGCGGTTTCAGGCCTGAGGACCACGGGCTCGCGCGATGGGCCGTTCCCCCTCTCGGCCCTCCGAGAAGCACAGAGCCTGGCGCTGACGGGACTGAACCTGGTCGCCAGGGAAGAGGACTCCTGTGACGGGGCCCCGGCCGAGGGGGGCCCAGGGGCCTCCCCGCTCTGCCAGCTTCCCGGAGCCGTGCACCTGCTCCCCCTGGTGCAGTTCTTCGTCGGCGCACACTGCCAGGCGCTGCAGGACTCGGCAGCAGCCAGGAGGAGCGGCACACCGGGGGGCTCGCCCTCGCGCTCCTCCTGCGGGGGCTCCGGGGCGGAGGCCAGCGCCGAGGACTCCCTGTGCAGCCTGGAGAGCTGCTGTGTGGCCTCGCTGGGCGTCCTCCAGCACCTGGTGTGCCACAGCGGGGCCGTGGTCCGCCGCCTGCTGTCCGGAGCGGGGGCGGGCTCTGCTGCTGGGGAAGGAAGCCAGAGCCCGCGTCCCCCCGGGGAGGCCACCTCGGCCGCCGGGGGCCTTGCCGGGGACCAAGGCCGGCACCCCCTGCTGGAGACGCTGCTCCGCCTGCTAGCTTTCTCTTCTGCAGCGACAGGGCACCCTCAGGCCAGCCTCCTGGGCCCGTGCCTTACGGTGCTGGTGACATCGGCTGAAAACTCTCCCCGTGAGCTCTTGCCCAGGTACCGTGCCGCCTGCGAGCGGTTCTCTGACTTCCCTGACCTCTTGAGGGTCATCCTGTGGCCCTTGGACTGGGCTCATATCTTGACTTGTCTCAGTTCTAAGCCTGGTTTAGGTCCCAAGGCCTGTTCAGGGAGCTCTGACGTGAGGGGAAGTGGGACTAGGTATTGGGAGAACCAAGGAAGTGGTTCGTTTGGGTAATGCTGCCGCCGCACAGCAGGTGAGCAGACACGTGGTAAAAGGCGCTGTGAGCCGCTGTGGGGGAGCGGCCTGCCCCCGACGGGCAAAGGCTGGGCCAAGGGGCCTTGGAACCTGGACATGGATCAGGCGGAGACCACAGTCACCACCACGTTTAAGGGGTCCCCGAGGAGCAGCGGGTGCAGGGGTCTGCCCATCATCGCTGTGCCCACCTCACGCGTGAGCCACAGGCTACCTGCTCTGGGGTCTGGGCAGTGATGGCGCAGTTAACCCAGCTCACGAGCACTGTGGTCCTCAAGGCCTAGCTTGGGGTTCAGAGCCTCACGCCTGGGAGCACCTGAAACACCATCCAGCCCGTGCCCTCGTCCAGTAACCCCACCTCCCCTGCTGCCCGAGAGGCTGCGCCGCCTGGGGGTGACTGCTGCCGCATTATCTTCCTCCCTGAGCTCAGCTGCTTCTAAAGCACTTCCGGGTCCTGGCTGCCACCTGACGGTATTCTGGCCGGTCTGGCCCCTCCTTGAGGTGGTGCTCAGGGCTGGCAGGACTGCAGTGCGTGTGGGCAGCTGGTGGGCACAGGGCTGCACCCAGGTGCCAGGCAGCCCAGCTCAGGGGCTGGCTGGGGGTTCTGTGTTTGTTAGATGACAGCACCAGGGACCACGTCTTCACCGTTTCTCTTGACAGACACCATCCTCCATTCCTAGGACAGCAGACATCAGCCCCTTCCCACAGCCACCAGCTCCGCCCGCAGCCCGCCCCTCAGCCCCGCCCCTGCACTCAGTATGGCTGAGAGACGAGGCCTGTGTGGAGGCGGAAAACGGGGCGGAGACCCCAGAGGGCATGTGCTGGTGGGTTCCCACCCGGGAGGCTCCAGCCTTGGCCCTCGGTCACGGGCACTGCCTCCCCCTCGGAGCTTCTCCAAGCTCCTTCGCCTGCAGGCGGAGCCACTGCACGGCTCCCACTTGATCTTGGCGTAAAAGCCAGGACAGGTGCCACCAGGGAGGGTGCCACGGCTCTAACGCAGGGCACCGTGCCCACCGGTGTGAGGGCACATCACCCTCCGACGCTGGTAGCAGTAGGTCCAGGCTGCTCCCAGGCACTAGGACGGCGGGCCTTAGGGGCGAAGAGCCCTCACCCCTCCAGCCGAGCGGGGACCCGGGTGTGTTGGGTTAAAAGGCTCTGTGCTGTCGCCGTGGACACCACTGCTGTGTATAAAGATGGGCTTTCCGTGCAGCCATTCTCGGCGTTAGCGGACAAGTTCGGGCACTTCTAATGGCCAGGTTCAATCCCAGCATCCCTGGCGACAGCACCTTCGGCTTCTCTGCCCACCATGAGGGATTTGCTCTAAAAGGAGTTTGGCCGGAATAGTGAGACCTTGTGTCCTAGTGCATTCTGGGAATAGTCAGCCCCCGGTGCTGTGTGCTCAGAGGCTGCGGGTGCGTGGAGGGGGCACGTGGAGGATTGCCTCCCCACCCACGAGGCTGTGCAGTTGGACAAACAGCAAATGGCTGTCTTGGGACTTGGTTCCTTGGTAATAGGGGTGCCTGAGGCCTGGCACCCGGGGAAGTGTGCCCAGAGCCCCTCCCCCGGGCTCAGCCCAGTGCGCACCTTCTCGTACTGACAAGGGAGGAGGGGGTCCTGGCTCAGGGAGGAGGCATGAGACCCAACCAGAGCCAAGTCCTCCTCGTCACTTCTGGAGCCTGGCCAGGCCCTGGGTGGTGGACACAGGACGTGTTTCTCACCTGCGTTCAGACCTGCCCCCATTAGGGAGCTGAGGCAGGAAAGAGCTCGGTAGGGTGTGGCCAGGCCTCTCCCTGGGTGGCACTGAGCGGGCAGGGCTGCCACCAGCCACAGCCGTCCAGCGAGGGCAGTGCCCGCTCGCTCGTGTGGAAGGAGGCGAGGCGAGCGGCTGGCATCTGAGTCAGGCCTGTCGGGGCCGTGTGCACTGGCCTGGGGTGTCCTGTCCCTCGAGTGGGAAGAGGTGGGCTGTGGGGTCGGGACAGGTGTCCATCTCTGGGCCTGCGTTCCAGGTTCCAGTGTGTCTTCCCGCTGCTGCCACGGTGCCTCCGCCCAGACGTAGCCCTGCCCAGCGTGCTGCTGGCGGTGAAGCTGCTGGCCCTCCTGGCGGACCACGAGACCCTGGCCCCTCAGCTCTGCTCCCGCTCGGGTAAGGCGGGCAGAGGGGGGGCGCAGGGACAGGCCGGGGCTCCTAGCTCGTAGGGGACCCTGAGCGAGAGGTGGACACCCTTCCAGAAGGCTGCCTCCTGCTGCTGCTGTACACATACGTCACCTCCAGGCCCGACCGCGCGGCCACGGACACACAGTGGCTCCACCTGGAGCAAGAGGTAAGGACGCCATGCCCACCTGCGAGCCGCTCCTCCGTCCCCAGGAGGGAGCTTCAGTTCATTTGGAGCAAGATTTGTGTGGCCACTAACCAGGTGACGCCGCCCAGAGGCGAGGAGGTGGAGCCCGGGGGTCCTGGGACTTGGCTGGGCCTGGGGCTGGGTGGGGCTGGAGGCGTGCGGGGTGTTGGTGGGACACAGGTGTTGGTCCTGAGCTGGCCTGGGAGGGCCGCACCCACCGTGGCCTGGACCCCGTTCATGCAGGCAAGCCGAGGGGCTCTGTGAAGCCGGAGCGGCCTCGCTGAGCCCAGGTCTCAGCCGGACGTCTGCTCTTGCTCTAGGCCGTGTGGCTCCTGGCTAAGCTGGGCGTACAGAGTCCCTCGTCCCCGGTGACCGGCTCCAGCTGCCAGTGCAACGTGGAGGTGGGTGCCCAGGCGGGTGGCGGGTCTGTGGGCGGGTGAGCAGCCTCTCACCCTGGTGCCACCACCCAGCCCTCACTCCGGGGCGCAGGAGCCGCGGACCTGACCCGGCCTGCACCCCAGGTGGTCCGGGCGCTCACTGCGGTGCTGCACAGACAGTGGCTGACCGTGCGGAGGGCGGGCCGGGCCCCGAGGACGGCGCGGCAGAGGCGCACGGTGCGGTGCCTGCGGGACGCGGCGCTGCTGCTGCACAGCCTGTCCCAGAAGGACAAGCGCTTCGCCGTGCACTGCGTGGGCGCCCTGCACCAGTACGACCAGGCGGTGCCCGGCGTCAGCGCGCTCATCCGCAGTCTCCCCGACGTCACCGACTGCGAAGGTGAGCGGGTGGCGGAGGGGCACACCCCGCCCGCCTGCAGGTCTTCCCTGAAGTGCAGGACAGGTCCGGGTTCCTGGCCTGCGGCCCTCCGTCCACGGCCTTGGCCACGCCGGGCTGCCTGTGGCTCCTGTCCAGGCGGCCTGGCAGAGCCACGGGTTTCCAGAAACATCCCTGTCTGATTCGCTGGTGTCACTTTGCTCCAGTAGCTGAGGGAGGAGGCCTGGGCTGGAGGGGACGGGTCAGTTCCTGCGAGGGGGAGGGGAGGCGGGCTCCCGCTCCGGCACTTCCGGCCTCCGCCAGAGCAGAGCCCTCTTGTTTTGGCGCAGAGGCTGCCCTGGATGACCTCTGTGCGGCGGAGCCCGACGCGGATGACCCCGACGTGGACTGCGGCTGAGGTCCGAGAACGCGCCCGCAGCACCGGGGCTCCCTCCAGGGCTGATTAAAGCAGAGCCCTGAGAACCGCGCCTTTGTGTTGCCCGAGTCTGGTCTGTGTTGGCGAGGGGGAGGGATGGAGCAGCGACACCCGGGAAGGCTGGATCCTCCTTCCTGTCCGGCAGGAGGCGTCCCTATGGTAACAGCCTGCCTGGAGGAAGGGGCCCTGCCCTGCCTGCCTGTGGAATTGTCCTGAGTCATGGCTTTGGGCTGAGGCCACGGGAAGAAACCATTGTACAGCGAGGAAGGAGGCAGCCCTGGGAAGCGGGCTCAGGGCTGGGAGCCAAGTGCCACGGCAGGGGCTGCTGCCAGCGGAGGTCCCTGTGGGCCTTCCCCGTAGCCTGGCACCACTGCCCGTCCTCCTGGCTGCTCTCACCGGTGGGAGGGCCGGGTGCACCGTGCTGGCCAGCAGGCACAGCTATAGGTCTGAGGCCTTTGGGGAGTCACGGGGCGGGGAGGGTCCGGGAGGCATGGGTGTTGGCAGGAGAGGAACCAGGCGGCTGACTAGCAGGGCGGGCCCAGCCACACGCCAGCTGTAGGCGGGCTCCGGCTAAGTTTCACTTCCCGCCTCTGGGGCCAGCAGTGAGAACCGTGCGCGGTGTGCTGTGTGCCGTGCGGGAGTGATCGCCACCCCGTCTGCCTGCCGCTTGGTAAGTGAGGACCCCTGGGGTTGGGCCGGGTGGGAAGGCCAAGGGCTCTGCCCCCCCACCGGCCGCCCCCAGACTGAGTGGGTACTAGGGGAGAAACCAAACCTCCCCGCTGATCCCACAAGACGCCACCTGCCCCTCTGGCTTCCTGCCCTGAAAGTGGGTCCTGGAGCTCAGCAACCGTGCCCGCCTGTGCGGGGCCCAGAGCGGTGCCTGCCACCTCCACCGCCTACACCGTGTCCCTGCACTCACATCGCTCTGTCCTCCCAGGCCCGCAGACGTCCACCATGTGCTCGCAGGCCCCGCCCCCAGGCCCCATGCAGACCCTCATCTTCTTGGACCTGGAGGCCACCGGCCTGCCCTTCTCCCAGCCCAAGATCACGGAGCTGTGCCTGCTGGCCGTGCACAGGTGTGCCCTGGAGATCCCGCCCGCCCCGCAGCGGCCTCCCACGGCGCCCGCCCCGCCCCGCGTGGTGGACAAGCTCTCCCTGTGTGTGGCTCCAGGGAAGGCCTGCAGCCCCGCGGCCAGCGAGATCACCGGCCTGAGCACGGCCGCCCTGGCAGCGCACGGGCGCCAGTGCTTCGACGCCGACCTGGTCCACCTGCTCCGCGCCTTCCTGCGGCGCCAGCCGCAGCCCTGGTGCCTCGTGGCGCACAACGGGGACCGCTACGACTTCCCCCTGCTCCGGGCGGAGCTGGCCGCGCTGGGCCTCGCCAGCGCGCTGGACGGTGGCTTCTGTGTGGACAGCATCGCCGCCCTGAGGGCTCTGGAGCAGGCGGGCAGGCCCGCGGAGCAGGGCCCGCGCAAGAGCTACAGCCTGGGCGGCATCTACACCCGCCTCTACGGGCAGGCGCCACCAGACTCGCACACGGCCGAGGGGGACGTCCTCGCCCTGCTCAGCATCTGCCAGTGGAGGCCCCAGGCCCTGCTGCAGTGGGTGGACGCCCACGCCAGGCCCTTCGGTGCCGTCGAGCCCATGTACGGGGTCACGGCCTCCACGGGAGCCGGCTCCAGGGCACCTGCCGCCACGGCCCCTGCACTCCTGGGCAGAGCCAGGCACGCCGGTCCCAGCCTCGGGGCCAGCATCCTTCCTCCGGGGAAGGGCCCCGGGGCCTCGCCCAGGGAGGGGCTCCTGGCCCCCCTGAGCGTGCTGGCCTTGCTGACCGTGGCGTTGGCCACGCTGTACGGGCTGTCCCAGGGCTCGCCTGAGCAGTAGCTGAGAGGAAAGCCTGACAATAAAGACCTCCCGCCTGAGTGCTCGCGTGCCTCCACTTCCTCGCAGCCTCGGAGCCCCTGCACATCTGCCCAGCTCAGGCCCCCGGAGGGCACAGAGGGCGGCATGTCCCTGTCCCTGATCCTCCCTTGCAGGAAGGTTAGACGTCTGAGCCCAATGCTAGTCCTGGATGGAACCGGTGCCGGGCCCATTGCCCAAGGCAGCCCTGGCCGGTGCAGCTCAGTTGGCTGAGCGACCTCCCAGGCACCAAAAGGCTGCTGATTGGACTCCTGGTCAGGGCACATGCCCGGGTTGCCAGCTTGATCCCCAGCAGGGAGCGTGCAGGAGGCAGCCCAACAATTTGTTCTCACGTTGCCGTTCCTTTCCCATCCTCTAAAAATCAATCTTTTTAAATCCTTAAAGAAGGGGGCCAGTAGCTCCAAATGTCTGCTTTATTATAAACAAAGGTGCAGATCCCAGACTCTGAAACGCATCATCAGTACAAAGTTGAGACAGATCTGGAGACAGTCACAGAGACGGGACACCGAGGTATTCGCGTCTGGGCCAGCAGCCCCCGGGGCCCCACCCCCTTGGTCTAGAGGCTGGTGGCCATGTCCCCGCTGCCAGGACAGTGGAACTAGGGTCCAGGAGCTGGTGTGAGGGAGGCAGGAACTGTCAGGTCAGATGGTCCCTCTCCTCTGGGCCAGTGTCCCTCTAGGACACAGGGGTTTCAGCCTCAGCAACATTTTAAAACAGAAAAGAGGCAAAAAAAAGTTTGGCTAAAAGTATAACAAAGACACTGCAGGGAGGACACCTGAGTGTGTAGGTGGACAGAGGCCACCCTGTCCACTTGTGTCGGGGGGCAGGGCAGCCAGCACCGAGGCGGGCGTGGCCTCCAGATGGTCTCCGGGAGGGTGCAGGAATGCCCCTGGCTCCAGGGGACGAGGGGACCAAAACCCAGCTTAGCCGGGCCCCACCCACTGCCCGCATCCCAGCTCTGCTCCGGGAAGGGAGGCCACACCTGGGGGCAGGCATGGCCTCTGGGGGCTGGCCACTGCAGACCCCACGTGTGTGTGCTCTGCCCACAAAACGCTGGGCTGTCCTAGTGACCACGACCCCACCTGGCCTCCCTGGGCGGTCTGGCCAGGAACGCCCCCCATTCTTTGAGTTTTGCTTGAGATGTCAAGGAAGCATAATTTGAAGTGAGGAAGAGAACAAAGTACGGTTCCAGCAACTCTGGTGAGGAGCGTCCCACCCTGTCATCACAAGTGTACAAACGGCATACACACCGCACGGGGAGAAAGGCCGTGCCTGCATAGCCGCACACACATGCACACACACGCACACGCACACGCACGCACGCACACATGCGAGGCATCAAGTGGCAGCCAGAGAGGCAGTGCGCTCAGCGGGTGGCCTTCGGGGGGTCCATGTAGGCTGGGTTGTAAGGAGGCTGGCTGGCAGGATAGGCCATGGCTGCGTCCCCTGAAAAGAGAGGAAGAGGTGGGCTGCGGGCTCCACGGGAGCGGGGGTCGGGCAGGGTCAGCGCTGGCACCGTACTCACCAGCCAAGGTCTCGTGGTAGGCCGGCGGGCCCACGGGATGGGCCGGGTAAGGCGGTGGGTACTGCGCCGGGTAGGGTGCTGCCACCATCCCTGGCTGGGGGGGGATGGGGTGGTAGCCCTGGTACGACGGCCCGGGGTAGCTGGGCGGCACGCCTGGAGGCTGGGGGTACGGGGTGTGCACCACGGTGGTGGCCGTGGTGGTGGTCACCACCGCTGTGAAGAGAAGCACGTCAGGACCTCGGGTGGCCCCGCCCTCCCTCCAGCTAACCCAATCAGGGCCCGGGCGCCCCTGGCCCCTCCCTCCCTTCAGCGTAACCCAATCAGGGCCCGGGCGCTCCTGGCCCCTCCCTCCCTCCAGCGTAACCCAATCAGGGCCCGGGCTCTTCTGGCCCCTCCCTCCCTCCAGCGTAACCCAATCAGGGCCCGGGCGCTCCTGGCCCCGCCCTCCCTCCAGCGTAACCCAATCAGGGCCCGGGCGCTCCTGGCCCCGCCCTCCCTCCAGCGTAACCCAATCAGGGCCTGGGCGGGCGGGCGTGCTTACGGCGGGGGCGGCGGCACATCTTGTACAAACAGCAGCAGGAGCAGGTGAAGCACACGATGATGGTGACGATGAAGAGCACAAAGATGGTCAGGCCGATGGCAATGGTGGCCCCGAACCTGCCAAAGAGCCGATATGACCCGGGGCCTCTCGGCCCAGCCAGGACCCGCCACCCGGGCACCCCTCCCGAAGGAGGAAACGCTGGGCTGCGCGGACAGAGCCGCTTCCGGGGCGTGTGGCTGGAACCCGCACCTCCGCTTCCTCCCGGGCCGCCTCCCATCCCCGCCCCCACGTCTGTCCACCCGCCGGCCTCCAGCACCTGGTCCTGGAGCACAGCCACAGCCACAGCCACAGCCACAGCCACAGCCACAGCCACAGCCGGGCGCCGTGGTTTAAGCCAAAAACTCAGGGGGGACGAGACAGACCAAGTCCGGCCCCCGGGAGCCCGCAGGCCCCTGCAGGAGGCGGGGTCGGAGGTCACAGCCCGCGTGCCCGGGGCAGCGCGAGGGGAAGGGGGAGCCAGCCTCTGCGCTGCAGGCTCAGTCCGGGCAGGGCTGTCCCGGGTGCACCCTGGGCTTCCCGGTGGGAAAACGAAGTCGCCCCCCCGCCCCGGCGGACACGCGGGGCTGCCTCCCGGGAAGCAGGCTGGACCGCAGGGTCACCTGCCCAGAGCCCGGGACAGAGGGCAGAGCCTTCACTGCACCCAGAGCTCCCGCACTCGCAGGACGGCCGGCGGGGGTGCCTTCCCGCCCAGAGGCCCGCATCGCCCCTCCCTCCCCGCAAGCTCCCAGGCGCTGGGCTGAGCCAGGGAGCGGGAAACGCACTTTCCCAGACTCGGTGGCCGGGAGGGCGGGCCATGGCTCAGCTCTCCCCCGTCTGTCTGTCTGTCTGTCACACTCACACTCACACACACACACACACACACACACACACACTCACCCCATGGCCGCCTCCCTCACTCAGCGTCCTCAGCCGAACTCCCCTCCTCCCATCCTGGGTCCCTCCGTCTCATCTCCTCCCCTTTCCTCTCTCGCCTCCTCTTTCGGGGAAAAGGAAAGCGAACCCCGGGCCCTGCCCCCTGACGTCAGAGGCAGGAAGAGCCTCTTAAAGCCACAGCAGGTGCCACCTGGCCGGCCCAGCATGGGGCTGCCCCTCGCCCAGGCCACCCACCCGCTCTCCCTCCCCTCCGCCCGCTCCCGAAGAAACACAAAAGGAGAGGCTAAGCCTCTTGGTGCACAGGGACCTGCCCACTGAGGAGCTCACGAGCAGAGGACCCTGTGGCTGCTTTCCACAGAAACGCTGTTTTTTTCCATCCACAGATTTTCGGGCCTAACCTCAGTCTAGCGTCTTTTTGTTTTGTTTTGTTAAACCTCACGGACCCTATTTTTCCATTGATTTTTTTTTTTTTTTTTGAGAAAGTGGAAGGGAGGGAGACAGAGAGAAACATGGATGTGAGACACATTCACTGGTTGCCTCCTGCACGCGCCCTAACCAGGGCCGGGGACCCTTCAGTCTTCGGGCCGACGCTCCATCCACTGAACCAAACCAGCCAGGGCGGGTATATCTTTTCTACCAGAGAGACTTGTGGCTCAAAGGGCCCAAACATTAGACAGATATTTAAAATGTGGGTGTCAGGGCACATGCCCTGCTGCATGCTCGATCCCCAGTGGGGGCTGTGCAGTAAGGCAGCCGATCGATTTCTCTCTCATCAATGTTTCAATCTCTCTGTCCCTCTCCCTTCAATAAAATCACTAAAAACATCCTATCTAATAAAGAGGGAATATGCTAATTGACCCTCACACCATCGCAAAGCTGGCAGCACCACAGCCAATAAGGAGGGGATATGCTAATTAACTGTCACTCCCTCAAAGATGGCGGCACCCACAGCCACAAGATGGCGGCGCCCAGTCCCCTCAGCCCCCAGGGCTGCCCGAGGCTCAGGTAACCAGGCCGGCCGAGGCTTGCGCTGCCGGCAGTGGCAGCAGCAGAGGTGTGAAGGGGCATCGCCTTCCATGATTGCCCGGTCACCTCCCGCCCCTGAGGGCTCCCGGACTGTGAGAGGGGGCAGGCCGGGCTGAGGGTCCCCCCTCCAGTGCATGAATTTTCATGCACCGGGCCTCTAGTTTAAAACAGATAGATATCGATATATGGGTGACCATGGACTTCCTGGTTTTCCTGGGCTTCATGGAATGCCAAGACTAAAGGGTGAAATGGGCCCCAAGAAGGTAAAAGATTACCTGGATTTTAGGCAAAAAGAGAACAAAAGGCTGGTTTTCCTGGCCTTCCCGGATGTGCCGGGGAGCCAGGCCCGATCGCCCATCCCGATACACTCACCACCAACCATCAGTGTCTCCCTCTCTGCGCCCACCCCGTCCCTGAGCCAACATGAACCCCCACTGTTGGCCTTTCAAATGCCAACCCCAACCACGGTCACTCCCATCCCCAGCTCGATGATAAGGATACAACGTCCCAGCACAAGGATCAAGACACGATGACGGCTTCCTGGGGACACTTTCAGGGGGCTCACCCCGATGACTGTCTCATCCCAGTCCCCACAGCCCTCCCCGAGTCCGCCCCAGCCCCCGACACCTCCGCCCGAAAGACGCCCACCCGCCAGCGGTACTCACCCGGGCAGGGGGTCACTGTCTATGTCGGAGGTGAACTCCAGCAACGAGTTCGACTTCTCCAGCGACGAGGCCGCCTCCTCCAGGTTCTTCCTGACACTGGCCAAGCTGCAGAGAGAAAAGCCCGTGATGAACACGCCCCACCCCGCCAGCACGCCAGGTGCGCACACGGAACACGCCCAGGAGCCACCCCGGGACTGGGCCGGGCGTCCTGAGGGCGGATGGCATGCACGCTCCTCGGGTCTCGGGCGACGATGCCATGCATATGCCGTGCATTCTTCTCACGTGCACACAGGACCTTCCCCAGGATAGACCAGGCGTGAGGCCACAACACCAGTCTCAGATTTGAAAAGACAGCTGCCATACCAGTCCCTTCTCGGACCACAATGGGATGGAGTTAAAATCAGTAACAGGCCCTGGCCGGTGTGGCTCAGTGGATAGAGCGTCGGCCTTCGGACTGAAGGGTCCCAGGTTTGATTCCGGTCAAGGGCATGTACCTTGGTTGCGGGCACATCCCCAGTAGGGAGGTGTGCAGGAGGCAGCTGATCGATGTTTCTCTCTCATCGATGTTTCTAACTCTCTATCCCTCTCCCTTCCTCTCTGTAAAAAAAATCAATAAAATATATTTTTAAAAATAAGTAATATGCCGAAACCGGTTTGGCTCAGTGGATGAGCGTCGGCCTGCGGACTGGAAGGTCCCAAATAAGTAATAAAAAAAAAAAAAAAATGCCAAAAATAACTCAGACCTTGGGAAACGAATTAGTCTGGTACAAAAATATTTAAAAAAAAAACACCCAGTGGGTTGAATAAATCATGAAGGAAGAGAATTTTAATAGTGAGATGGTATTAAACTCAAGAAGGTGGGAAAAATCGTGAAAATCCCCAAAGAAGGAAGGACGTCAGAAAGGTAAGTGCGGCCGAAACCGGTTTGGCTCAGTGGATAGAGCGTCAGCCTGCGGACTGAGGGGTCCCAGGTTCGATTACGGTCAAGGGCATGTACCTTGGTTTCGGGCACATCCCCAGTGGGGGGTGTGCAGGAGGCAGCTGATTGATGTTTCTCTCTCATCGATGTTTCTAACTCTCTATCCCTCTCCCATCCTCTCTGTAAAAAAATCAATAAAATACATTAAAAAAAAGAGAGAGAGAGAGAAAGGTAAGTGCGAAGATGGAAGAGAACAGCCACAAAGGGTCAGAGAAGATCCACAGAACCAAAGCTGCCGACATCGGCAAGACCACCCCCCGAGAGGAGAAATGACACAAAAGGGAAGAGAGCGGATGGAAAAGGGGAATCGATCGCAGGCACAACGGAGATTTTAACAACAACCGCCCCTGGCCCGGCTGGCTCGTGGGTTGAGTGTCAGCTCTCGGACTGAAGGGGCTCGGGTTCCATTCCAGTCAAGGACATAGACTCAGGTTTTGGGCTCAGTCCTGGGTCAGAGTGTGTGGGGGAGGCAGCTGATCCACGTTTCTCTCTCATATCGATGTTTCTCTCTCTCCCTTCCTCTCTCTAAAATATATTTAAAATCCTGCCGAAACCGGTTTGGCTCAGTGGATAGAGCATCGGCCTGCGGACTGAAGGGTCCCAGGTTCGATTCCGGTCAAGGGCATGTGCCTTGGTTGCGGGCACATCCTCAGTGGGGGGTGTGCAGGAGGCAGCTGATTGATGTTTCTCTCCCATCGATGTTTCTAGCTCTCTATCCCTCTCCCTTCCTCTCTGTAAAAATCAATAATATATATATTTTTTAAAAATCAGTGTGCAAGCTTTGGCCAACAATGGCACAGTGTGGAGTACCCAGCTGGGACCCAGGGCGGGAAGGCTGGGAGGGAAAATCCACGGGGGTGAGCCTGGTGCCCGGGACGCCCTCCTGGGGGCATTCGCCGATGCCAGGTGGCCGCCGAGAGGCGGGGCAGAACCTCTGAACGCCTCGGGCGGTGGGATGAACCCCGAGCCCCAGAGCCCGAGGGGGAGGCCCCGAAGAATCCCATCACTCAGACCTCAGCCTCAAAAGCTGTCCCCCAAGAGGAAGGGGACACTGAGGACACAGCTCAGCTTCTCCTCCCGCTCGGTCTCCGCCATCAGGCGGCGTGAGCTGAGTGCCCGGGTCCCTGACAAAGGCCACTTCCGTCCTCCCTGGAGGACACCCCCAGCTCCACATTTCTACAACCAACTTTGCCAACGCCACGTCAGACACACAGTCACAAACGTTCAGGAACGCCCGACCAGACGGCACGACCAGAAAACAACACGCTACAGCCGACAGGAATGCGGGGGGGCGGGGGGTCCCAACATGGTTATCAGACACGGACGATCAAGTAACACACACTGTTCAGGGAGATTAAAGAAAAGGTGGGACAATTCAAGAGAACTTGAAATATTAAAAAGATAACAAAATTCTAAGACTAAACAATAATACGGCAGATTAATAACGAGAGCCCTGCCCTAGCCGGCTTGGCTCAGTGGGTAGAGCGTCGGCCTGCGGACTGAAAGGTCCCAGGTTCGATTCCGGTCAAGGGCACATCCCCGGGTTATGGGGCTTCGATTCCAGTGGGGGCGTGCAGGAGGCAGCCAATCCATGCTTCTCCATCATCATGGATGTTTCTCTCTCTCTCTCTCCCTCTACCTTCCTCTCTGAAGTCAATAAAAATATATCCTAAAAAAATTAATAATAATAAGTAGAGCCCTACTTGGTGTGGCTCAGTGGATAGAGCATCGGCCTGGGGACCAAAGGGTCCCGGGTTCGATTCCAGTCAAGGGCATGTACCTCGGTTGCAGGCTCCTCCCTGGCCCGGGCCCTGGTCGGGGCGCGTGCAGGAGGCAACCAGTCGATGTGTTTCTCTCACATCATGTTTCTCTCTGTCTCTCCCTCTCCCTTCCGCTCTCCCTAAACATCAATGGAAAAATATCCTCAGTGAGGATGTCCAAAAAGTGTAAAAATAAAGAAAGAATGAGACACGGCGAAGGTGTAACTGGTGAACTGGAGGGCAGGTCCAAGCAGACACGCCAGCGGAAGCCCGAGGGCACAGAGACGGCCGCTGTGAACACAGAAGTCGGTGGGCGAGACGTGGAGGAGTTCACCACAGGTCCGACAGAGCTGTGGCCCGAGACCCGAACAGAGGAGGGAGAGTGGGGCAGAAGCAATCCCTAGGGGACCGTGCATCCATCCAAGAGGATCACACCCCGCACCTCGCCGTCTAACGGCTGGAAACCCAGCGACGGACAGAACGTCTCCAAGGAAGAAAGAGCCGTTTCCTCGCAAAGGAGCAGGACACCAGTCAGCTGATTCCCGCAGAAACCACGGGCGCCGGGGCACGGAGCAGCTTTAAAGTACCGACCCACGGGGGTAACTGCCCGCCAGAAAACGCCCTTTCGGAAGGAACGGGAAATAAAGACACTTCCCAACAAACAGAACCCGGTACCAGCGGACCTGCAACGGCCTCAGAGAGGCTCACAGCAGCAGGAAGCAGGGAGGAGCCCGCCCAGGCCTCCCCCCTTTCTCGGCGTGATTCTTTCCTCCCGAAGGTCTAAGGGTCCCCACGAGGCTCGCAACCAGGGGAACAACGGGCAGCAGCAGCTCGGCTGGGGTGACCCCTGCACCTGTCCCCAAGGCCCCCTTTCCTCGGACTCCCCAGAGCGCCAACCGCAGCCCCGCCCGGGCCCTTCCCTGCTGCTCTTCTGTCCGAGGCCCCTCCTTGTTCCCCTGTCCCGGCTTCCATAACCCTCCTCTCTCGCCCTGGCCGGTGTGGCTCAGTGGACAGAGCGTCAGTCTGCGGACTGAAGGGTCCCGGGTTCGATTCCCGGTCAGGGCACAAGCCCGGGTTGCGGGCTCCATCCCCAGTGTGGGGCGTGCAGAAGCGGCCGATCGAAGATTCTCTCTCATCATTGATGCTCCTCTCTCTCTCTCCCTCTCTGAAATCAAGTATACATACATACATACGTGTGTGTGCGTGTGTGTGTGTGTGTGTATGTATTTAAAAAAACAAAACTGGAAGTATCTTCCAAAACTGAACACCTCACTCAATGACTCAGCAATTCCACTCCTAGATGTTTATCCAGAAGTGTGTTTCTTTTATTTATTTTAAATTGTTTTTCTTTTTTAAAAAAATATATTTTTTATTGATTTCAGAGAGGAAGAGGGAGTTAGAAACATCAGTGATGAGAGAGAATCATGGATCGGCTGCCTCCTGCACGCCCCCCACTAGGGATCGAGCCCACAACCTGGGCCTGTGCCCTTGACCGGAATCGAACCCAGTCCCAGGACCCTTCAGTCCGCAGGCCGACGCTGTATCCACCCAGCCAAACCGGCCAGGGCAGAAATGGCCCCAAAAATCTGTTAACAGAGAGAGCGAGAGCGAGAGCGAGAAAGTTCTCACTCTCTCTCAGAACAGCAGAAGCTCCTTGGAGTCTCTGCACATGGGGACAGCGACTCCCATGAGTGAACGGCCTTTACTTTTCTTAAAAAAGGGCAGCGTCAATCCACGGGCCACGCAGGAGGGCACAGCCATGGTCACTGACGGCCAATCTCTGCGCTCAGACCTTCCGGTGCCCTCCCGGCCCACAAGACGGCACCTGCACAAACCACATACAGCCCCTCCAGGTGCCCGTGTGCACTGTGGACACACATGCCCAGGTGCCCGCCACCGGAGGGCACGCTGGTGTAAGTACACCCAAGGGTGAGCACGGGGCCAGCGGGGAACCCTGCTCAGCCCCGGCTGGGTGAGCTGGAGCCTCCAGGGGCGGGGAGAGCGGGGCGAGGGGCTAACTGGACAGTGTGTGGGAGTCCAGCCCAGAGCAGAGACCCCCCTCAGGCCCCCTGCCCCCCACCATCATTTATTTTGTTAATTTTAACTTTTTATTGATTTCAGAGAAGAAAGGAGAGGGGGGAGAGAGAGAGAAACATCAATGATGAGAGAGAATCATCGATCGGCTGCCCCCTGCTCACCCCACACTGGGGATCGAGCCTGCAACCCGGGCCTGTGCCCTGACCGGGAATCGAACCGTGACCTCCTGGTTCCTAGGTGGACGCTCAACCCCTGAGCCACGCGGGCCGGGTGTCCCCCACCATCTTGAACGGGCTGAGAGGCGGGAGGGGCACGGCCATTCCCTTCCCTGCTCGGCCCTGCTGGTGCACCCACCGCGACCCCTGGCGCACCCACCGCGACCCCTGGCGCACCCACCGCGACCCCTGGCGCACCCACCTGTCCTGGACGTCGGCACAGCCTCCCTTGCTCCAGAAGGGCTTCTTGAGGGCGTCGGAGCAGCAGTACTGGCTGTAGCAGGTGCCGCAGCAGAACACGGGGCAGGTCTTGGGGGAGAGGCTGTCTCCAGCAGCCACGATGCACACCTCGCTGTGGGCTGGAGCGAGAGACACTGCTCACCGGCGGCCACGAGGGGAAGCCTCACGCCAGGCCCGGCCACGTCCCGCCAGCACAGCCCCCCCCCAGCACAGCCCCCCTCCAGCCCAGCCCAGCCAGCAGGCACAGCCCCCCCCAGCACAGCCCCCCCAGCACAGCCCAGCCCAGCAGCACAGCCCAGCCAGCCCAGCCCCCCTCCAACACAGCCCAGCCCAGCATGCATCCCCCCTCTAGCCCAGCAGGCACAGCCCCCCTCAGCACAGCCCCCCCCAGCACAGCCCCCCCCAGCCCAGCCCAGCCAGCAGGCACAGCATGCGGCCGCCTTTGACCCCCACCCCAGCCCAGCCTGCTCCTGAGGCACACAGAGGTGCCCACCTGGGCTCCCCCCCCTCCGCCTCTGATGGGGAGTGAACTTTCTAGGTGGGTCTGACCGGGCCAGTCCCACCCTCAGCCCTGCCCGGTTCACACGCTCGAGGACCACGTCCACGGCCCACGGAGCAGGGGCCAGAGGCAGAGGGTCTGGAAGGACAGCCCGCTTCCCAGCCGTCCACCCTCACCCGCACCCTGCGCCTCCCACCCGCGCCCTCCAGGCCTCCTCCAGGCCCGGTCCCACGCTGGACAGTAACACCCCGGCAGCTGCCGGGACCAGCACGGGGCGGCCAGTTCTTGATCCTCATCCCCTCTGGCCGGCCCTCGGCCACAGCAGCTCAGCCCCTGCTGGACTCTACACTCAGAGGCCCAGCCCCGACGGCTCGCGCCCGGCGGCTGTCTCCTGACCGACTCACCGTGGGCTACGGTCACACCCACCCGTGTCCCCCGGCACAGCCCTGGGGGGCCCGCAGCGGGTGCCTGGGCGACGCGTGCCTCGGGGGCCAGGGCTCTGAGGCCCGGACCATCCAAGCTCTCGGCCACAGACGTGGGATCGAAGGCCGTCCCGCAGGCCGGGGCGAGGACAGACCTCGGACACAGTGTGGACAGCGGCCCAGGACTCGGGGTGACCGTGAGGTTGGCAGCCTCCCAGCGAGATGCTACAGCCCGTTCCCACCAATGACCTGCCTCCTGCACGCCCCGGGGCACGAGCCCCCAACCAGGCACCCTGAGGCCACCGCACCCCGTGGCGGGTGCCCACAGCCAGGACGGGCCGGTCAGGGTTCTGTCTGGACAGGTCCCCAGTGGAACCAGCCAGGCCCCCAAGACCCGAACGACTGTGGGGAGAGGCCTGAGGATGAACCCCGAGGTGTGGCCATGTCGCCTGGAGACGCCAGAGCCCCAGCCTGGTCAGGGCCTCAGGGACCCTGGGCATCGGGCGCACGTGGCCACCCACGGAGAGACCGTGGAAGAGCTGTGGACGCTCGGGCGGGAGAGGGGAGTCCTCCGTCCCGGGCAGCTCCAGGCAGAGCCCGCTCGGGGCCAAGCTGCAGGCAGAGCGCGGGACGGTCCCGCAGGCCCAGGCCAGCAGCCGCTCGGCATGCCCGGCGCCCCCAGGCTGGGGCCAGACACAAGCCCTGCGCCCCGCCTCGGCCCAGAGCCCAGGGCAGTGTCCTCTGACCCCGCACACTCCGGCCAGGGCTCTGCCTGCTCAGTGCCCACCCCAGGCCCTCCGGCCCCCCAGCCCCCCAGGAAACAGGCCCTTCCCCCGAGGAAGCACCCCCAGGCTCTGGCTTCCTGGGATGGGGGTGCCCATTCCTCACCTAACGGTCGGCCCGGCCCACCTGTGGATCTTCAGTCCAGTCAACGCGGGCGGCAGGGGGTCCCCCACCCCAGGGCGGCGTCACCGGGCCCACCGCGAAGGCACACGGCAGATGAGCCGCCGGATGTCCCCCCTCCCCCCCCCCCCCCTCCCCACGATCAGAAACTGGAACAGATTCAGGATCCAATCCGCGCCGAGTCGGTCTGCGATCTCAGGGCCTGGAGGGCGGGGCGGGCGCCCGCCGCAAACAGAGGCCAAGGAAGGGCGGGGAGTCGCGCCCCAGCCCCGGGGGCCGCCCCCAGAACATCCGGGCCCACAGCCGCCACCCCAACTCCGGGACAGACCGTGCTGGCGCAGCCGGGTCTGGGGTCAGCTCGGCGGGGCGCGGGGGCGGGAGGTCCGGCCCGGAGGGGTGCTGGCCACTCGGGTTCCGGGGTCCGGGCTGGCAGCTCTGGGGGCGCTGCTGGGCTCGGCCGGAAGGCGGGGACGTGGCCGCCGCCCCCACCCCCTCCCGGCGGGACCCAGGCTCACCCCCCGGAGGCGGCAGCAGCAGCAGCAGCAGCAGGACCCGCGGCGCCGGCGCGGCCATGGTGCGCGGTGGACGGACGGACGGACGCGCAGCGGGACCGCCAGCCGGAAGCGCAGGCTCGGGCACAGCCCGACTCGGCGACCCGCGCGGACGCCCCGCCCCGCCCCGCCCCGCCCCGCGGTCCCGGAGCCCCGCCCCGGAGGGAGGGGGAGGGGGAGGGGGAGGGGGAGGAGGCGTCCCCGGCCCCGCCCGCCGCGCTGCCCAGGGCGCCCCTGCCGTGGCCACGTGCCCCGCGGACCCTCCGCCCCGAGCGCCGGGCAGGTGCGGCGGCCCAGGCGGCACCCCCAGGCGGCAGCACCCCCAGGCGGCACCCCCAGGAGGCGGCACCCCCAGGCGGCACCCCCAGGCGGCAGCACCCCCAGGCGGCACCCCCAGGAGGCGGCACCCCCAGGCGGCACCCCCAGGCGGCGGCACCCCCAGGCGGCACCCCCAGGAGGCGGCACCCCCAGGAGGCACCCCCAGGAGGCGGCACCCCCAGGAGGCGGCACCCCCAGGCGGCACCCCTAGGAGGCGGCACCCCCAGGCGGCACCCAGGAGGCGCACAGCCAACGCCAGTCCCCCTTGGGGTCTAGTCCGCAGCCTGACGGGGACCCCGGCTCAGAGGACGGGACGCGGCTCAGCCCCTGGGGGGCGCCCCCATTTCTAGGGCCCCCCAGGCCCGTCCCTGCGGCTGAGCCTGGCCCGGTGACAGGAACCCACAGCCCCGCCTGCCCGCCCGGGCACAGACGGGCACAGACGGGCACAGACGCCCGCGGCCCGGGAGCCCCACGGAGGCCCGCGCCCGGCCCCGAAGGAGCGGCCGTCCATGGCCGCCCCTCTACCTCCCTCCCCAAAACCAACAGAAACTACACTTTTAAACGCAGTGAGACTGGATTTTTAAAAAGCGCCAGCCCGGCCCGCGGCCTAGGAACCGGGGCCCCGTTGGATGCCGGTCAGGGGCCCGTGCCCGGGGGCGGGCCCATCCCCAGTGGGGGGCGCAGGGCGCAGCGGCCCCTCCTCTCTCATCGCGGACGTCTGTCTCTCTCCCTCCCCCTCCCCCCCTCCCCCCCGCCCCCTCCCCCCTCCCCCCCCCCCTCCCCCCTCGCTCTGGAATCGGTAAGAACAGCTGTTTGAAAGGCCCAGCAGATTCTCACGGTGGCTCCGCCCTGTGCGCCCACCTGCGGGGGGCGGCCTCTTTGGAGGGTGCACCCTCCCCCCCTCCCCTCCCACAGGCCCCACCCCAAGGCCAGCACCTTGAGCCACACCCCCGCTGAGGAGAATCGGTTTGGGGGCTGGAACCTTTATTTTTTTAAATATATTTTATTTATTTTTACAGAGAGGAAGGGAGAGGGATAGAGAGTTAGAAACATCAATCAGCTGCCTCCTGCACACCCCCACTGGGGACGTGCCCGCAACCAAGGTCCATGCCCTTGACCGGAATCGAACCCGGGACCCTTGAGTCCGCAGGCCGATGCTCTACCCACTGAGCAACACTGGTCAGGGCTAGAACCTTTTTTTTTCAATCTGTGTCCTGACGGGGAAGCGCACCCTGACCTGGTTCATTGGCCCACGCTCACCCCGAGCCACGCCGGGGCAGGGCTGGAGCCTTTCCGTCCAGCCTGGAGCCACGCTGCGCCTGGGGCGGGCACGGGGAGCGGCACCCAGGGAAGCCTGAAAGCCAGCGCCAGGCGGGGCGAGGGGGCAGCCCCCGCCCCCGGGGCTGACCCCAGGGCCAGGCGTGGCCAGCGCGAACATGGAGGGGGGGGGCCTGCACCCGGCCCCTGTCCTCACCTCAGGAAGCACCGTGGCCACAGCTCACCCCAGGCCAGGGCCCCGCCAAGCTCGCGGACAGAGCCCTGGCCAGTGGGCTCAGCCGTGGGAGCATCGTCCTGGGCACCGAGCGTCGTGGGGTTTCGGTTTTGTTTCTGTAATGTTAATTTTTAATCAACTTTTTCTTTTATATTTTTATTGATTTAAGAGAAGAAGAGGGAGGGAGAGAATGATGGATCCGCTGCCTCCACGCCCCTCGGGGAACAAGCCCACAACCCAGCACGTGACCTGACTGGAATGGAACCCGGGACCCTTTGGTCCGCAGGCTGACGCCCTCCCCACTGACACGTTCAAAATAAACCTGGGAGGGCCCAGCAGGTGTGCCTCTGTGGGTAGAGCGGTGGCCTTCGGACCAAAGGGTCCCGGGTTCGATTCCGGCCCAGGGCACGTACCTGGGTTGTGGGCTCCTCCCCTGCCCGGGCCCTGGTCGGGGCTCCTGCAGGAGGCAGCCCATCGATGTGTTTCTCTCACGTCCATGTTTCTGTCTTCCCCTCTCTCTCTAAAAGTCAATGGAAATATCCCCCGTGAGGATTCACAAAAAGAAGAAAATCAACAAGACAAATGTGGGGTGCGTTGGTGAGACAGCTCAGCCCCCCTCCCCCCGCCCCCCCTCCCCCCGCCCCCGCCCCTGGAGGACCAGAGAGGCTCCTTGAACATGACAGCGGTTCCGGCAAGGGGAGCGGCTCTGGGAAGTCCGTTTGGGGGGGCGGGGGTGGGGGGGGGGGCGGGGGGAAGGGGAGCGGCTCTGGGAAGTCCGTTTGCGGGGCGGCTGTGACCAGCACGCCCGAGCGGCTTCAGCTGCAGGTCAGCCTCAGGGTCCGGCTGGACGTTCAGTGCCCAGCTGTCTGCGGCCACGAGAGGGAGCTGTGATTGGCCCACCAGCCTCCAGTATGACCTCATCTCAACCCACTACCCTGGATGACCCCGTTTCCGGGTAAGGTCGCATTATGAGGTGCTGGGGGTGCAGTCTTCAGGGTGTGACTTTGGTGGTTGGGGACACAGTTCAACCCATGACCAACGCCGTAGTCACTGTTTCCCGTGGGGCAGGGCTTCTGATTGGAGACACGCTAGTTGAAATGGCTTCTGACCTCTTCTCTTTTTTAATATGTTTATTCATTTCAGAGAGAAAGAGAGACAGAGAGATAGAAACATCAATGATGAGAGAATCATTGATCAGCAGCCTCCTGCACGCCCCACACTGGGGATCAGGCCCAAAACCTGGGTTTGTGCCCTGGACCGGAATCAAACCTGGGACCTTTTAGTCCACAGGCCGACGCTCTATCCACTGAGCCACATCGGCCAGGGCAGAAATGGTTCCTGATTTCAATGCAGAGACCAGGACCTGGTGGCAGGGCCAGGAGCAGTGCTGAGCTGCCAGAGGAGAGGCGTGGAGAGACGCAGCGGGACCCCCGAGGTGTAGAACAAGGTCCCCGGAGGGCTGCCCACGGAGACCTGGCTGCAGGAGAGGGTGCCCCCCCAACTGTCCCCCAACATCAGGCCACCAGCCCAGGGCCCTTCCTGGAGCGGGGTGGGCGTCCTTTCAGGGGGCCCGTGGAAATAGCACAGGGTCACGCTGCCTGCCCTGCCGCCCCGCCGCCAGGCCTGTGGCCACTCACGGGGCGTGGCAGCCGCTGGCCTGGGCCCGCCAGAGGGGAAGCTTCCCGTGAGGAAACGGGCCCACACGCCTGCGCGCAGCCCGGGTGCTGGCGGCACGCTCCTTCGCCGGTGACAGTCGGTTCACTTTACTCAGTAACGTGACGTGTTATTATAATGTAACTCACATGTTGCCGAAACTAACCTCACTCTCCATGTCCTCTGATTCCGCCTAATGGCCGTCACTTCCTAGCAGCCCAAAATGCTGCAAAACCCTTCAACATGACAACACATAACCACTCTTTTTAAAATTATTATTTTAGAAAATGGAAGGGGAGAGAGACATCGATCGGTTGCCGCTTAAAAGTCCCGACCTGGAATCGAATCCGCCACCTTTCCGTGCAGCGGACGATGCTCCAACCAGCAGGGCTAGCTGCTCTTTCTTTTAAAGAACATTTATTTTTATTGATTTCAGAGAGGAAGGGAAAGGGAGAGACATCAACAATGAGAGAGAGTCATGGACCAGCTGCCTCCTGCACGCCCCCCACTGGGATTCAAGCCCACAACCCGGGCCTGTGCCCTGACTGGGAATCGAACCCTGACCTCCTGGTTCATAGGTCAACGCTCAACCGCTGAGCCATGCGGGCCGGGGCATCCTTGACACAAAGCCTGGTTCCCCTCCCCACGGAGGCCAGCATCTGGGACCCGCCTTTCCAGGGACCCTAGAACCCTGCGCTTAATGGAGTGTCCCCCCCCCCCGGCCCCCATCCGGAGATCTCCTTCCAGAGAGGGCTGGCCAGGGTGGGGGCGGGGCCTAGGCCCTCACTGCAGACCTGTGAGGAGACCACGGCGTGGGGTCCTGTCCGCAGAGCTGCCACAAACGCAGCCTCTTCTCAGGATCCTTTTGATTTTAAAAACTTGTTTATTGCAAAGAGCCCCGGACACAGTGTGCTATGTGGCCGAGATCCTACCCCTCCCGTGCCAGGGCGAGCGGGAAAACGCCTGCAGCCAGCACAGGGCGTGCTGGCCAACCCGGAGCAGCCAGGCGGCGGCCCAGTCCCACGGCCCTGCTGTGACCCGACTTCCCGGGCCCTAGCCCAGTCCTGGGACACATCCAGGCCAGGCCGTCTGGACACAGCGCAGATGGCCTCGCGGCCTCGCCTCGGCAGCCAGAGGCCCGGGGAGGCGGGGACGTCAGATGTCCGTCCGCTCACGGGAAGGACCACGTGGCTAACAGTGAGCGTGTCCACGGGACACGTCACCAAGACTCCAGTGCACTCAGCCCAGAAGAAAGGTGGGACCCGGCCCCGAGGCTGCGGTGGCGCCCTGGCCCGGGCTCTGACGGGAGGCAGCACAGAGGACCTGCCCGGCCGGCCTCACGGGACACCTCTCCCTGTTTGTCCACAGCCGCTGGGCCCGCGCCGGACTCCCCTCGGGCCGGGGCTGGGAAAGGTGGCTGTTCAGCAGGGACCCCCCAGGAAAGGCTGCAGGTGCAAAGCGGGCTCGGGGCCCAGGGCTGGCATCAGCGTGGTGCCCGTGGGCGGCAGGCGCGCAGCCACGAATCCAGACCCCGTGGCCATCCCCCAGGTGCCGCAGCCTCCCCGAGTCGGGGGCCGGCGCGCTGGGCGGGTGATGCACGCTCTGCCCGTCGTTCCCGGTTTCTCGAGAAGCCGTCGTGGGGGGCCTTGGCCAGCAGCTCCTCAGTGCTCCCGGAGGGGCCGCCATGCCGGGCTCCTGGCGCCGGGCTGGGCTGACACGAGCCCGCGCTTTCCCCAGCGGCTCAGACACGGCCTGGCCGACGGGGTCCATGGTGGGAGCCGTCCGTCAGGGCGGATGGGAAGGGCTCTCCTCGCACCCGGGCCAGCGGGGCGCCTGCAGGGGTTCCGGGGCCCATGCCGGCAGCCTGGCCACGGTGGGGACGCCCCGTTTCACATCCAGGGTTTCACACTTCACGAGGCCAGCCCGACGGGGCAAGAACGCCCGACGCGGCCGCAGGAGGGCCCGGTGCCGGCAAACTTCCGCCCGCGGAGCAGGCATGTGGCTGGAGGGTCTCCGGCTGCAGGTCAGGCAGCAGGTGTGAAGCCCCGTGGCCGTCGGCAGGAAGCGGGCGGCGTGGACGGTCCCTGCCTGGTGCTGCCGAGATCGCGGCCGCCGGTTGCCGGGGAGGAGGCAGGGTCACTGGTGAGCAGGGACCGTGACCAGGGCCTCCTCCGGGGGCCTCGCGATGTCCACGTTCTGCAGAAAGCGGACAGACCTTCACCCGCGAGGACCCCGTGCGGCCCCTCTGCCGTCCGCGCTACGTGGGCACTGGGCTCCCCTCCCTCCCGGAGCCCGGCTCCCGGACGCAGCCCCCACCCCCACCACCCCCACCCCCACCCGAGCCAGGGCTCCACGGCCCTGGGTGCGTGGCTGCTGGACACACAGGAACAGGAGTGGGGGAGGCCGCCTGTCAGACTCCCCTGTGGCCTGTGGGGCCCCGGGCCGGGCTGGGCCTGTCAGACTCCCCTGTGGCCTGTGGGGCCCCGGGCCGGGCTGGGCCTATCAGACTCCCCTGTGGCCTGTGGGGCCCCGGGCCGGGCTGGGCCTGTCAGACTCCCCTGTGGCCTGTGGGGCCCCGGGCCGGGCTGGGCCGGACCCTCAGGGAGACGGGGCAGAGGCCGGGCAGGCCCTGGACACATCTCGGCCTGAGGGGCTCGGGGCCAAGAGGCAGCGGACTGGGGAACAGGGACTGGAGGGCGGGGTGCCCGGGCTCGGTGGGAGGGGTACCCGTGACAGGAAGCAGTTCTGGGGACACTTCCGGAGCTCCTGCCTTAAACAGACGCGGAGAGCCCAGCTGGCGACTGCTCTCCGGGAGGAGCCCGCCCCGGCCCCTGGCGCGCACGGCCCGCCCCCCACAGACCCAGTCCGTGCCCAAAGGCGCCCTCCCCCGGGGCCCCTCCTCGGCTCAGTCTACGTGGGGCTCCCGGGACCGCCCCCCACAGGCAGCGCACACGGCGGGAGCCCCGCTGGGCCCGGCTGACCCCCCCCCCCCGCCCCCCCCCCCGCGGCCCCGCGGTACCTGCGGCCTCTCCCGGTGAGTGTTCACCGCCCCCACGTTCAGGAAGATGGACTCCACCTTACAGCCTGCGAAGGGAGAGACGTCCGTTTTGAGGGCGGCCACGCCCGGCTCTCCCGCCCTGGGCACCCGCTAGGCCCTGCTCACCGAGTGCCATGCCCAGCACAGCCTCGGGCGGAGCCCAGGGGCCGGGCAGGGCGGCACTGAGGCCCGGCTGCTGCCTCGGGGCCGAGGGTGGTGGGAGGAGCACAGGCCCAGCCCTGCAGGGAGTCACTGGCTCGGTCCTCAGGCCCAAACCACCCCCCTCCCCGGTCTCCCACAGCGAGCGGTGCCCGGGGCAGTGGGACCAGCACACCGCGGTGCCACCAGCTGCCCCGTGCCATCCTCACCCTCGGGCACCAGAGGCGGGGCCGCCTGGGGCCGCGCCCACACCCAGGGCTCCTAGGAAGCTGCCAGGTGTCAGCCCGGGCAGAGGTGGGCTCGAACCCACGCTGCCCAGAACACGTGAGAGCCTGGTCCGGGGCTATGGGCTTTGTGGGCTCTGCGGCCTTCATGTGGGTGGCGATGGGGAAGGAGGCCACAGAAACGGGACAAAACACTGGAAAGCCACTTGGGAAGGGGGGCGGCTCAGTGGCCGCGGACGACCCCGGGCCTGCAGCCAGGCCGGCGCGCAGGGCCTTACCGTAGGCCACGGGCGTCAGCTTCAGCACGGTGTGCAGCGGGCACTTGAGGTAGGGCAGCTGTTCTGTGGGCACAGACGGCGTCACAGCCCGCCTGCTCCCTCTCACCGCCCACCCCCCCGCCCCGGGCAGCGCACCTGCCGCCTTGTCCAGGAAGTAGGCCAGGAGGCAGCGCATCACCGCCTGGTGGCCGATGACCAGCACGTTCTCCTGCCGCTCCAGCTCCATGATGACCGGCTCCAGGCGCTGCACCAGGTCCTCGTAGGACTGCGGGCGGCGGGAGGCCTCAGGGCGGGAGGAGCCACGGGGGGGGGGCACCCCTCCCCACGCCCGGGGCGGCCGCTCGGTGCTGGGGCCTGCCCACCCCAGACTGACTGCCAGGGACACGTCCCCGTGAGAGGGACAGGGACGCTGGGTCCGGTGAGGATGGGCGTCTGGGAAAGGGATCTCCTCCCCCAGCCCGGGGGACCAGGCCCCGAGCCCCACCTACCTCCCCCTTGGGGTAGCGGTACCGGTACTTGTCCTGGTCCCGCAGGGCGAACTCCAGGGGATAGTGGCCCTGGATCTCCTCGTAGGTCATCTCCTCACAGACGCCCTAGGAGACACGTGGCCGTCACCCCGCGCCGGGCCGGGACCAGCCTGGGGGGTCGGGAAGAGTGGCAGGCAGAGGGGCCAGGTCCGGGGCCACAGGGGCCGCCCAGTCGGAAGCCTGGACCCGCCGGGGAGAGCAGGCCCTGTGGGCACCCGAGCAGGGCGGCCCGGGGTGCAGTTACCAGCCCGTCGGCCGGGAGGACGGGCTGAGCGCCTCCTGAGCGGGGACTCCCCCTCCTCCGTGCGGCTGCCTCCCTGCCGTCCCTCAGGCCACACGCACGGCTCAGGCAGCTTTCCGTGGACAAATCCGTGTAAGCAACAAAACAGCAGCGAGAACACCTAGGAGTCTCCACGCCCGGGGAGGCCCGGAGGGCGCGGTCCGTCCCTTCACCAGCGTCCCAGCCCAGCAGGACGCGCAGAGCGCAGCCCTCCCCAGCCGCTCAGGAAACACCTCACCCCGCGAGCCCACGCCTCAGTACCCCCCAAGGGAGGGGAAGACCCGCCAGGCAAACGGCACAGGAATGCGGGCGGCCGACCACTCAACCGCCAAAACGTGGGACCACCGGCAGCCGGGGCTGAGGAGGGAGATCGGACGCGGCAGATCCGTCAGATGTCACCCGGCAACAGGAAGGAACGAAGTACTAACACATGCTACCACACGCGTGCACCTTGAAAACCGGCTAAGTGAAAGAAGCCAATCGCAAAAGACCACGCATCGTATGATTCCATTTCTACGGAGTTTCCAGAACAGGCCGAGCGACAGAGACACCGAATGGACGGCGGCTGCCCTGGGGCGGGGGGGGGTGAGGGGGGCACAGGGCTGCTTTGTGGGAAGCGAAACGCCCTGAAGCTGACTGTGACCGTGACAAGACGGCACCACGGGAGGCGGGAGGGCCTGTCCCGGCAGAGCGGTCACTGAGAGGGGCGTCCGTGGGGCCGGGGCCGGGAAACCCCGCTGAAGCAGCAGCGCCGGCCCAGGCTGCTCCGGAACATGAACGGGAAGAGGGTGAAGGGGTGGAGGATCTAGGATCGGTTCCAAACGTGGGACACAAAGAGGGGTCCAGGCATCCAGGAAAGCAGTCGGGGTCACTTCAAAGGGCAAACGGCCACGGCTGCCCCAGAGCCGGTCCGTCCCCGGAGGACACGCTGGCCCAGGCCTGCCTCTGGGAGACAGAAGCCGGGGCAGAGGGGACTCACACCCCCGGCCACGGCCGATGGACGCCTACAGAGCTGCCTCCTCTTGCCCTAGCGCGGAGCAGGATCCACACAGAAAACCGAGGGAGGCCACCCTCCGATAGGGAGAACCTTCCGTGAGGTTCTGAGCAGCAGACACAGACTCGGCGCGGTGGCCACTGCCCCGCCCCCGCCTGGCACCCTGGAGCCGGCCGATGCCTCTTTGCAGGCCCTGCGCTCACGCTCTCCCTCCCGCCGGCCCGGGGCGGGGCCTACCGCGTCGATCTCGTTGAGGACCTTCCACTGCTCGTAGGGCACGCCCAGGGCCTCGGCCGTCTGGATGGTCCGCTTCATCTGGCTGGTCCACACCTTCAGGTCCTTGATGTTCTGGTCGCGGATGAACTGGGCCAGGCTCCTGGCAAACTGAACCGGCGCCGGCGAGTCAGCCCCACAGCCCCAGGGCCCCGCCACGCGCGCCTCGAGGACATGTGAACGGCCACGCGGCAGCGCCGCACCCTCGGGCCTCAGGATCTCCCCTAGACCTCGGCCCAGCCCAGCCGACGGTGGGGGCTCAGGCCACGCCCCGAAAGCCACGCCTCCCCCATGTGACAGCTCAGTGGAGGCCAGATTTCCAGGCATCTGGTCCGTGCTGGTGACCTTCCCACCAGGACGGGAACCTTCTAGACGGAATGAAGGTCATCCATCTCGATGACTACATGTTCGCTATGAGCCGGGGCCCAGCACACACACTGACCTCCCTGCCCCGGGGGGACAGGCCCGGGTCCCCGCCGATGCGGCCCTTGAGGTTGAACTCGCTCTCGCCGTGCCGGCAGAGGTAGATGGCGCGCGGGGTCACGTGGATGTTCATGAGGTAGTACACGATGCGGCTCTGGATGTGGTCGGCCACGCGGTTCACCACGTAGCTCTGCCCCACGTCCATGATCTTGATGTAGGACAGGTCCCTGTGCAGAGAGAGGCCTGTGGTGGGGCCGGGGACCCTTGCATCTCTGACCGCCAGGCCTGACATCACCACATGTGTCAGCTGGGGCCACAAGACATGCGTGACATGCCCGGCCGGCGTGGCTCAGGGGTTGAGCGTTGACCTATGAGCCAGGAGGTCAGGGCTCGATTCCAGTCAAAGGGCACATGCCCGGGTTGCAGGCTGAATCCCCAGGAGGGGGCGTGCAGGAGGCAGCCGATCAGTGATTCTCTCTTCATGGATGTTTCTCTCCGTCTCTGCCTCTCCCTTCCTCTCTGAGATCAATTAAAAAAAAAAAAAAGACGCATGACACGCACAGACCCTGAGGGAGGTAAGCAACGCTTGTGCTCCCTAAAGGCGACGTCCAGAGCGAGGCAGGGGGTGCCCCGTGATGGTCCCCGCGCTGTGTCCCCGACCTCCCGCCCGCCTCTGAGCTCTCCACGCCCCGGCTGTAAGGGGAGCAGAGACGTCTTTTCTGGAACGGACCCGGGAGCCGCTGGCAAACGCTCCTCCTGCCCTCTGCCGGCCCAGCCAGCACGGACCGGGCCTCTCCTCCCCTGAACTCCCCTGGGGCCCCCGGGCCCCGGGCAGAGGGGCTGCCCCCCCACAGGCGGTGGGTCTCAGGCACCAGCAGGTTCCGCAGGGGCCTCGGTGCGCTGTCTGCCGGGGCCGGGCCGGTGAGGGTCCTATCCCCCCCCCGGGCGCCCACCTGTCCAGGTCCTCGTCCAGGGACTCGTAGGAGCTCTCGTAGCACGCAATGCGCCTCAGGAAGTCCTCGGCCGCCTCATCGCCATCACGGTCCACGTAGTCCGGGCTGCCCAGCTTCACTTGCTGCCGCGGGCAGAGCAGCGCATCAGCCGAGGACACAGGGCCAGCGGCCAAGGACGATGCGGGGGGGCCCTGGGGGCTGGGGGGCCGGGGGCCCTGGGGGCTGGGGGCCCTGGGGGCTGGGGGGCGGGGGGCGCTGGGGGCCGGTCCCATCAGGAAGGGCGCAGTGGCTCCTGGTCCGAGTTCCCACGCTGGTGCTGAGAGTACGACTGGGCACCCTGAGGTCGGAGCCCCCCTCTCTGTGGGACGGAGGGGCAGGGGAGGCCCCTCCCCACCTGAGCCGGCTCCTCAAACCCAGATGCTCACTCCTCGTGGAAGGAGGGGACGGGGACGAGGAGCCAAGTCTCTTTCTTTCTCAAAATGTAAACATGGCCCCAGCCGGCCGGTGCGGCTCAGTGGTTGAGCCTCGACCTACGAACCAGGAGGCTGTGGTCCCGGTCGGGGCACAGGCCCGGGGTGTGGGCTGGATCCCCAGGAGGGGGCGTGCAGGAGGCAGCTGATCAACGGTTCTCTCCCATCACTGATGTTTCTCTCTCCCTCTCCCTTCCTCTCTGAAATCAATAAAAATATATTTTTAAAATGTATCACCCCCTCCCCCACCCCCTACTCAGGGGCTGACGCTTCTCTCCATGCCCAGGGGAAGGGAAGAGGGGGGCAGAATGAATGCCCACATGCCACAAAGCCCCCAACATGAGTGGCCCTGGGTGGGGGGCCCAGGCTCCCCTGATCAGCACCCTCCCGTCTCCCACCCCGCCCCAAGGTCAGGAAGACCATATAAGGCCCAGGCACAGCCCGAGCGTGGGAGGGGCAACTGCCCCGAAGGTCAGGCACGCACCACGATGTTCGCCGCGATGACCTCGGGGTCCACACAGATGGACTCCACGAAGAAGGTCTGCAGCCGGGAGCCAGGAGCCAGGAGCCAGGAGCCAGGACCGAGCGGCAGGAGGCGGGGACCCGGTCATCAGGGCTCGGGCCGGCCCCCCAGAGCGCCCTCCCCGCCCAGGGCCCCGCAGAGGCCCAGGCCCCCATTCTGGGGTGGGCGGGCCTGGAGGCACGGGGCCACAGCAGGGCCGCTCACCCAGGGCGCCCCCACCGAGACCCGGCTCCAGGAAGGACCCCAGGGGTGAGGAAAGCAGCCCCGCACCCCAACCCCCCCCTGCCCGGGGCCGCCCTGTCCGATGCCCTGACCCATCAGGAGCCGGGAAGGGGCCCGGAGGTCCAACGAGCCACGGCCCAACCAGGACGTGAGCCCCCAGGTCTCACCTTGTAGCCGTTCTGCTCCCCAAAATTAAAGATGGTCGCCCTCCGTTCTCGCGTGGTGTTTGTTGCATCGAAAACCTAGGACCACACGGGTTAACGCGCCTCCGGCCCCGGGGAAGGTGGAGGCTCCTGGACTTCCCACCGGCGGCTGCTGCCGGCCAGTCTCCTCCCCCGTACCCGGAGCCGGCAGGAGGGGGGCCGGCAGGAGGGGGGCCGGCGGGAGGGGGGCTCAGGCCGCAGCCTCCGCGCGGGGAACCACTCAGCAGCTGCACGTCTGACCCACAGGACGTCCCGTGGAACTAGTTAAACCTGGAGACCGGAACCCATGTGACCTCCACTCTCTCCCGAGACCCCAGTAAAAAGAGGGGAGGGGAGGGGGGGTGGATGGGGGGCTAGGGCCTTGGGGGAGCGCTCAGAGGAAGTCTCCAGGGGCAAAGGCAGCCACAGCCCAGCCCCCCCCCCCCCCCCCCCCCCCGCCCAGGCCCTTCCAGCGCGTCCAGACCGCACACCTGCCTTCCCTCCAGAAGCCCCATGAGCAACAGGGATGGATGCGTGTGGGCTCCCACGTCACCCCAGATGTCACGGGGTGTCACACTCACCGCCACGTGTCCCCCCTCCTCACTGAGGAACTGCCGGACGTCACGGAGAGCGGCCAGGGCACACTGCCTTCCGGAGGAGACACGGGTCAGCCAGCGCCGCCTCGGCCCAGGAGGGCCAGGGACACAGGCTACGCGGGGGGGCGGGGGGGGGGGCTGGAGACTGACGTGAGCCCCAGAAAAGCCCCTGAACCCGAGAGCTGGACAGCCTCCAGGGTGGTGAGGGCCACGCCCTGCCCTGCCCAGCACCCTCTCCCCTTTGGCTGTTGTCTTTCTTTCTTTCTTAAAATATTTTTATTGATTTTAGAGAGGGAGAGAGAAACATCAAGGATGAAAGAGAATCATGGAGCAGCTGCCTCCTGCACGCCCCCTACTGGGGATTGATGGCACAACCCGGGCATGTGCCCTTGACCGGAATCGAACCCGGGACCCTTCCGTCCACAGGCCAATGCTCTATCCACTGAGCTGCACCGGCCGGGCTGGCTGCTGCACCCTTTCCAGAACCGTAAACACGAGTGAGGTCCTGAGCTCCAGAGCCCGTTGGCCGATCCCTGGCCCGGGAGAGGCTGAGGAGCCCGCTACAGGCCCGCCAGGAGCACGGCCCGGGCGCGGGGGGCTGGGCACGGAGCCCGTGACCTCGGGAGCTGACCTGACTCGGGAGAGTGTCAGCACGGAATTGTGGGACGTCATGGCGTCTGAGAAAACACCGTGTCCCCAAGCCCTCGTGTGTGGAGACTGGCAAGGCACAGGCATGACTGGGTGCACACACGTGTACACGGGGTATGTGTGCATGCACCAACACACGTGAGTGTAGGTTTCAGCATGTGTGTAATACGGGCATGCATGTGTAAACGCCATCCGTGTACACAGGCACAGGGTGACCAGCCCCGATAACCCCCGGCCCGTGTCCGTGACGAGCTCCTGCGGGGGGAGCCGTGTGTCCTCTGGACTGGAACCCGCTGCCGGTGCTGCTTCGCACCGTTTGCTGTGGGAAACCTCAGCCAGGAGGAGGGCCGCACGCCGAGGTCCCAGCAAATCACTGGCCCTGAACCTGGGGGGCCAGGGGACCCCTCACCCTGTCTGAGTGCCTGAGTGTGAATACGTCCTCACAGGTGACCCCGAGTGTGCCTCTGTGTGTGCGTGAGGTATGCAGGTATGTGCGTACGTGCCCTTGTGTGCTGTGTGATCTTGGCTGCACACGCATGAGTGAGGTGTCCCCATGTGTGCAGGCTCGCGTGTGTAGTACGACTGTGTACACATGGGCACGTGTGTGTGGACCCATGGGTGCCACGGGTGTCAAATAACTTGGTATCTCGTTCCCTCCTCCGTAAGTGGGGCGGGTGACCACGGCCTCACAGCCCAGCGCACAGGAGGAGCTCGTCTCAGCCCCTCCCCGTCTGGGTCGTGTCACCAGAGCCCAACCCGAGTGTCCGCACAATCGGCCACCGCGGCCTGAAGGGCAGCCCCTCCCGGTGCGGAGCCCGGCCCCGCCCCCGGCCCCAGCGCGGAGGCCACCGCGGGAGCCCGGGCCGCCCAGTGCCCACGCCCAGCTGGGTCTGAGCTGGAGACCGGGCTGTGCTGGCCGGGGGAGGTCCGTGGAGCTCGGCCACCTCTGCTCAGTGCCCTGCTCCCAGGGCGGCCGAGACCGCGGGCGAGGCTTCCTGCTCCGCAGCTGCCACCTGCCCAGAGCAGCCGCCCCTCAGCCCCCAGCCCCTCAGCCCACCAGCCCCTCGGCCCCTCGGCCCCCCAGCCCCTCGGCCCCCCAGCCCCTCGGCCCCCCAGCCCCTCAGACCCCCAGCCCCTCGGACCACCAGCCCCTCGGCCCTCCAGCCCCTCAGCCCCTCAGACCCCCAGCCCCTTGGCCCCCCAGCCCCTCAGACCCCCAGCCCCTCGGCCCCTCAGCCCCTCAGACCCCCAGCCCCTCGGCCCCTCAGACCCCCAGCCCCTCAGCCCCTCAGACCCCCAGCCCCTTGGCCCCCCAGCCCCTCAGCCCCCAGCCCCTCAGCCCTCCAGCCCCTCAGCCCCTCAGACCCCCAGCCCCTTGGCCCCCCAGCCCCTCAGCCCCTCAGACCCCCAGCCCCTTGGCCCCCCAGCCCCTCAGACCCCCAGCCCCTCGGCCCCTCAGCCCCTCAGACCCCCAGCCCCTCGGCCCCTCAGACCCCCAGCCCCTTGGCCCCCCAGCCCCTCAGACCCCCAGCCCCTCAGCCCCTCAGACCCCCAGCCCCTCAGCCCCTCGGCCCCCCAGCCCCTCGGCCCCCCAGCCCCTCAGACCCCCAGCCCCTCGGACCACCAGCCCCTCGGCCCTCCAGCCCCTCAGCCCCTCGGCCCCCCAGCCCCTCAGACCCCCAGCCCCTCAGACCCCCAGCCCCTCGGCCCCCCAGCCCCTCGGCCCCTGTGGGAAACCGTGAGAGGCAATCAGGTAAACAATCCAGTAACCTTGTTTTCCCCGCTTTGCTGGGGCCCTTTGCTTCACATATTTAGGTTTGATAAGGCCCCCCAGCCCCTCAGACCCCCAGCCCCTCGGACCCCCAGCCCCTCGGACCTCCAGCCCCCCCAGATCTCCAGCCCCCCCAGATCTCCAGCCCCTTGGACCTCCAGCCCCTCGGCTCCAGAGGAAGGCCTCAGGTCAGGGGGGTGGGGGGGCCTCCTATGCAAATGCCCATCTCAAGAACAGCAGCAGGAGGGGGCACGTCACCCAGCCCTCAAAGCTGAGCAGGTCTCCCGCGCCCGCCGGCACAGCTGACCACCCTCCAGATGCACCTGCACCGGGAGGGCTTATCCCGGGGCCGGGAGGGAAGACCCAGCCCTGGGCCCGATCCTGTCCTTCCGGCTCTGCGAGCCGCCAGGAGGTGGCCCACTCCGGCCCCCGAGGCCTGTGCCCTGCACCCACTCGGCTTCCTCCCACCCAGGGGCTGTCCCCATGGAGGGCGGCCTTGACCTCCCTGGGGCCCTGTCCTCCCCTCCCCTCCCCCAGGACGTCCTCATCACCACCCGGCCAGCACCAAGAACCCCCCTCCCCTGCCCCCCATCACACCCCAAACACCAGCCCTGAGGGCCGACGACCAGCCCTGGCACAGCCCACGGCAGCGAGGCCAGGGCTCAGGAGCGGCGCTGTCCTCACCAGCAACCCGGCTCCACAGGCTCCCGGGCCCTCTGTGCACACACGTGCGCACGTGCACACATGCACATACAAACACACACACGTGCACACACACACGTGCACACATACACGAACATGCACATGCACACACGCGCACACTCACTTTCTGATCCGCAGGCCCTCCTCGTTGTCTGGAAGGAAGAACTCGAAGGACCTGTACGCCTTGACCATGTCCCGGCGATACTGGCCCACGTTGAACTCTGGAGGAGAGAAGGCGGCTCGGCTCTCCCACGGCAGCAGCCCTCCCCACTGCGGACCTCGGCCCACCCGGCCCTGCCACACGGCGGTCCAGCCCCTCCTCCCTCCCCCACTCGGCCCCAAGGCCCACTGGAGAGCCAGCCACGTCTCACCCCGCGTGGGCACGCCGATCCAGTTCAGGTAGCGAGTCAGCTTCTTGGAGATGTAGGTCTTGCCCCGGGCGGGCAGCCCCACCATGACGATGAGCGTGGGGCAGTTGGTCATGCACACTGCAAGGCGAGCGCGGGTCAGACCAGGCCGGGCGCTGGGCGTGCCGCCCTCTGTGGGCCCCTCGGCCCCGGGGCGCAGGGCTGGCGTCACACCCTCCGGTCCCCAGCGGTCTCACGCCGCCTCGGCACGCTGCCCCGTGGGGGTCCCGCACCGTCACCCCAACTTGTGCTTCTGTGCCACGCAGGCTGCCCTGAGCTAAAGGCAGCTTCAGCCACAGACGCAGAACCTTCTGCCCAACCCTGAGCTCGGAGAATACACTCCCGGCCGTGCCCACGGCGGCTGTCAGAGGTCACCTCTTCGACCTCCACAGGGCGGGGCACACCCCACTGACTCAGGGCGGCTCTTCCTCCCGCAGCCCCCTCTGCAGCTCCCGATGCACAGGGCGTCTCATTCCCTCACCCCTCCTGGTCTCTGACGCGCTCACGTACGCGGGGTCCCGTACGCGTGTGGACGTGTGTGATGTAATTTGGTTAGTCTCTCTTGCTGATCTGTCTCCTGTGTGTGATCATTACACCGGCTGCCGGGGGCCTCAGGGCAGAGGAAAGTTGGCTCCGCCCCTCCACCCCGCCCCCAGGCCTGCCTGGGTCCCAGCAGATGCCAGGGGACCTCGCCAGCCTGACCTGCTGGGCATCACCAGATATAAAGCCAAACCGGCCACGCCCCGGCTGCCACGGATGGGCGATCCCATGGCAAGCAGGGCAGAGCCAGGACCCAGCAGGACGCAGCGCCCTGCCTGCCATCTAGGGGGCCAGTGGCTGCTGCGCACTCCTGCTCACACACACGTGCTCTCCCCGCACCCCGCCCGCGGGCTCATGTCTCTTCACCCCACAAAGCCCAGCTCCCAACGGCTTCTCCCCCAAGACTGTCTCCCAGGCCCCCCTCCCTCCATCCCGCCGCTCGCCAAGGAGTCTGATCCCCACGTAGCGCCTGGAGCAGAGCAGGCGAGCGCGGAGCCAGCGGGCGCCGGGGCCTGGCACGGAGTGGGTGCTCACGGGTGATGGGCAGGAGGAAGGAGGGAAGCATCTCGAACCCAACAGGGTGAGGCTGCCAGAGGCCGAGACCAGAGACCCAGCCGACGTCCACAGGGTGCACCCGGCGACAGCCCGCGCCCACCGTCCCGTCTGCCACCAGCCAGTGTGCCCGTCAGAGAAGCTGCGGCGGCTGGAGGGGGACACAGCCCACCCCGGCCCCTGGACAGACACCGGACCGCAGAACGCCGGCCACCCGTGCCAGCACAGCGCTCAGCCGGCCTCCCCTCGGAAGCCTCCGGAGCTGGGCCAGGTGCAACCGCAGGGACAGACGGCCGGCCAGTGCGGGACCCGCCAGGCCCTCCTCTAGCTGCGTGGCTGCAGGTGCCGAGCCTGACACTGCAGCCCCCCTCCCCCCGTGGCCCAGGGCCAGCCCTGCCTGGGGGGCAGGGGGCAGAGAGGCCTGGGTCCTGTCGTCTATGATTTTCATTAAACATATTGTTATTGATTTCCGAGAAGAAGGGAGAGGGTGAGAGACAGAAACGTCAGTGATGAGAGAATCATGGACCGGCTGCCTCCTGCACGCCCCACACTGGGGATCCAGCCCGCAACCTGGGCCTGTGCCCTGACCGGGAATCGAACTGTGACCTCCTGGTTCATAGGTCGATGCTCAACCCCTGAGCCACGCCGGCCGGAAGGGGTCCCGTGCTGACCGTCCTCACCTGGAGGGTCCAGCGCCACCTCCAGGGCAGAGCCCCTCGGGGAGCGGTGCCCCCTGCACGGCCCTGGCAGCGCCCGCTGAGGACACGCTGCACCTCAGCACCGAGGCCCCTCTGCCCCGGGCAGGCCCTGCGGACCACAGATGGCCAGAGGGCCCCCGAGCCAGGCCAACAACAGGGAGCCCGGGGGCAGCAGCAGGGCATCCCCGGAACAGCGAGCAAGAGGAGGGACCTTGCAGAAGAGCCTCCGCGAGCCACAAGCCACGGGCCACGGGGAGAGAAAAACAAGTTGGGCAAGGCCTGCGGCCCGAGGGTGCGCTGTTTGCACAATTCCTGGCGGCAGCTGGCTCTCAGCAACCGCAGGGCAGGGCATCGCTGCTACCGGGAGAGGGACCTGCTTCCTTCGAGGAGGCCTCCGCGCCCCCCTCCCCCCCCCCCCCCGCTGCCCCTGGAGGGTCCTCCGCGGCCTCGGGACGAGGGGCCTGCGTGCCCTCTGCACGTCCATCACCCCGGGGATGTCTGGCCGCCCCCCTGGTGTTCGCGGCAGCCCCCGCCCGGCACAGCCTGGTGGGCGGAAGGGCAGCGAGTCCAGGCTGGGCGAAAGCCAGAGTAATACGTTACCTATCACCTCGCTCCTCAAGATAAGCGCCCAAGGAAACGGCCCAAAGAAAACCAAAGTGCAAGTGTCTTCACAGCAGCTCCGCTTCCAGCAGCAAAACACGGGAATCCCAGCTCAGCTGCGTGGGACACAGCGCGTGGGACAGGGGACAGACCGCGTGGGACACAGCGCGTGGGACAGGGGACAGAGCGCGTGGGACACAGCGCGTGGGACATGGGACAGAGCGCGTGGGACAGAGCGCGTGGGACACGGGACAGAGAGCGTGGGACAGAGCGCGTGGGACACAGTGCATGGGACAGAGACCATGTGGGACACAGACCGCGTGGGACACAGACCGCGTGGGACACAGGGCGTGGGACAGAGCGCGTGGGACACGGGACAGACCGTGTGGGACACAGGGTGTGGGACAGAGCGCGTGGGACATGGGACAGACCGTGTGGGACACAGGGCGTGGGACACAGCACATGGGACACAGAGCGCGTGGGACAGAGTGCGCGTGGACGGGGAGCTGGGGCGAGCGCTCTGGCCTTGGGGACCCTCACGTTGAGCAACAGGCCAGCAGGACACTGTTTAGGACACCGACCGGCAGGTGCGGAAGGAAACGTGAAGACATGCCGCGCAGCTTCCTTTTCCTGCACAATTTGCTCAAGACCTGGGAGGCCTCGCCCCGGCCGGTGTGGCCCAGTGCACAGAGCATCGGCCTGGGGACCGAAGGGTCCCGGGTTCGATTCCGGTCAAGGGCATGTACCTCGGTTGCAGGCTTCTCCCCGGCCCCGGCCAGGGCTCGTGCAGGAGGCAGCCCATCGATGTGCTTCTGTCCCATGATGTCTCTCTGTCTCTCCCTCTCGTCCACGCTCTGAGAATCAACGGGAAACGTCCTCGGTGGGGACAGAACGAATGGCGATCGGACAGAGATGAAGTCTGTCACTAAGGAAAGGCCAGGGGAGGCCTGGCCGGCGGGAGGCCCGACCGAGCCTGGTGCTGGGCAGTGGCACCTTCTGGAGGTGCCCCCGGGGCGGCCAGTCCCCCCAGTGAGTCCGACGGAACCGCACGGCTCGACGCCCTGGGCCGGCGGGGAAGGAACAGCTCCTGAGAGCGAGCGAGGCAGCGGGTGTGTCCTGTTCAGAGGGGACAGACGGCCACCTCTCCATCCGCCCGGCCGCCCCCGCCACGTCAGACCCAGCGAGTCCTCCACCTTTTGCCTAAGAAAAGCCGCGGACACGTCCTGTCCTTCCTGCCCTGCTCCCCGAGTCCCTTTGTTTAAAAATTATCTATTTTCATTTCAGAGAGGAAGGGAGAGGGAGAGAGAGAAACGTCAATGCTGAGGGAGAAGCACTGGTCGGCTGCCTCCACTGGGGACCGAGCCTGCACCCGGGCATGTGCCCTTGACCGGAATTGAACCCGGGACCCTTCAGTCCACAGGCCGACGCTCTATCCACTGAGCCACACCGGCCAGGGCCTGAGTCCCCTCTTCATCCCTGCCTCACCCACCCCAAAACTCCCCCAGGTCTGAGCTAAGGGGTTAGTGACGAGGGAGGTAACCTCAGGTGTGGCTCTGAATTTTAGCAAACGGAGGAGGAACTCATGATGAAGAGTGGGGATGGAGCGGCACGGACACCCCGCAGACAAGCAGCCTCCGGTGCCCCGAGAGCTGGGAGGCCACGGCCACGGCCACGCAGACCAGCCTGGAGCCCCGCCCTCTTCTCTACAAACCCCTGTGACTGATGGAGTCAACTACCCACCCCACCCTCGGGCCCTGCCCTGTCCCCGGGGCCCCAGCCTCGCCATGAGCCCATTCTGTGAGGGTGACATGGCGCACGTACAGGTTCCCGGTTCACTCACTGCTGACCACTCCCTGCTGTGAACCCCGGGACCCTAACCAGGCCGAACCCCGCGCCATCGGCAGGTCTCATCTTGGCCTCTGGGGTGCCGCCGCCGCCGCCGGGAAGCACCTCCTGTGCTGGGCCAGCCCACGGGCCACCGCTGCGCCCGGAGGCAGGCTGAGGCCATGAGCCCCTCGGTCAGGCCAGAGCCAGGTATTTTTTTGTTTGTTTTTTTCTTAAATATATTTTAATTGATTTCAGAGAGGAAGCGGAGGGAGCGAGAGAAACATCAAGGATGAGAGCGAATCATTGATTGGCTGCCTCCCGCACACCCCAAACTGGGGATCGAGCCCGCAACCAGGCATGTGCCCTGACCGGGAATCGAACCGTGACCTGGTTCATAGGTCGACGCTCAACCACTGAGCCATGCCGGCCGGGCCAGAGCCAGGTTTTAATCACAGCCTGGGAGCCTGGAGAAATAGAGACCCCGTCCCCTCCCACGAGGCTGCAGGCCCCTTCCCACCTGAACTGGGGGTTCTCTCAGAACTGCTGCTCCCATCCCTGACTCTGAGGGGGCGACAAGTGGTGAAATCACAAGATGGCCAGCTGCCCCTTCTGGAGCGCCTGCTCATTCCGAAGCTCACAGCAGCTCGGGGAGCAGGCGGGGACAGCATCGTCCTCCGGGGAGGAGCCCAGGCCCGGAGGAGCCGACCTGCCCAAGGCCACACAGCTGAGCCCGGATGCAGCTGACGCTCCTGCCTCCGAAGTCCCGGCTCTCACTCCTTCCCCGGAGTGGACGCAGCCCTCACACAGACCGGCAGGAGCAAGGGGCCTCGGCCTCCACACCTCCAGTACGTGTGGGAGCGGGCGTGCCCGGAGCCCCTGAGGACACAGAGCCGTGAATGGAAGCCGAGGGCCCAGGACAGAAGGCAGGATCACAGGCTCTCTACCCCACCAGGGCCTCGGTCGTGGCCAAAGCCATGGCCTCCCCTGCCAGGACCCACAGTGTGGTCAGACACACAAGCCCCTCCCCCAGGTCTCACACCATGTCAGAGCCCAGGCCCTCGGGCTGGCCGCCAAGCAGGCCCAGCACAGCCCACTCTCCCTCCCTGATCTCGGCCAAGCAGAGGTCGGGGGGGCAGGGAGACCCGCCCCGCACACAGCCCAGCCTCCTGATCGCCATTTCCATTTCTGCACCAGGAGTTGGACTAGCTGTTCTCTGAGGTCCTTGCCAAGGTGCAAATTCTCCACAATGTTCCGTTACTCCTAAGACAACCTTTTCTTTCCCTTTGTAATAAAGAGGTTGCAGACTCATTTAAGGACAAGTGGAAAGTCAAGGCAGTGGATTAAACACCCAAGACCCAGGAAAGCTGAGCCCCTTAACAAGGCCATGCATTTCAGTGTGTCTCCCAGATGTCTCACCCTCCAAGTTTACCTTTACCCACGACACAAAGACAGGCCCCATGGCACAGTGCCCTCACTGTCCTGTATCAGGTCACACCCGCACGTCCCTGAAATTCCCCCCAAAACTGGGCCTCAGGTGAAGAGGTGGGTGATCCGGCCCAGGGCGCCCCGCCCTTCCTCCCTCGCTCTGGGGCCTCTGAAAGCGCTGGGCTCAGAGAGGCCAAGCAGTGTCTCTGGGGCCAGCCCAGCTCAGACCCGGGCCGACCACCGGCCCACGCTCTCCGGCCAGCAGAGAGGACAGGGCAGGGGCCCCGGGTCCCCCCTGGCCTGAGCGGTGGGGACACAGGAGGGCGCAGGGACCCGGCCCCCAGGAGCCGAGACTTCCCCACAGACCGGCCTCCGTCTCCAGCCCTGCCCTCGGCCCACCGGCCTGGCAGCCTCAGCCCCACCTGTTCCGGTTCCCCACGGGCTCCCGGCCCCTCTCCACGAGAGACCACGGCCCAGGCCGCCCCATCCATCACCCCGCGCACCGGCCCCCGCGCTCCCCGCCTCACCGCGGCGCTGGCAGGCGTGCAGGGCCGGCCGCCCGTTGCTGTACGGCATCCAGATCTTCTTCAGGGGGTTCTGCGTCAGTTCCCGCGGCGATGCCATCCCGGAGCCGGGAGCAGTCGGACCGCACGGTTCCAACCCTGGCAGCCCGGCCAGCTCGGGCCACTGGAGGCCCCGCCCCTCGGCCCGCCCCTCTTCAAGCCGCGGTGACGCACGTCCAACTCCCGAGGCCCCGCCCAGGACGCGTAAGCCCCGCCCCAAGCGGAGGGGCGTGGCCTTGGACCACGCATGCGCAACTCGCCCGCCTGCCGGTTCGGACCCCGCAGGCCCGACCTCCCTGCCGGGATCCTGGATGCGCATGCCCAGCGCACTCAGGCCCACGTCCCGGATGGTGCTGGCCCCACTTGGGGTGCAGGAGCCCAGCACCCCACCCCGACCGCGCGGATTTGTTCGGGTTTCTCCCAGGGCTTCGCTCCGGGCAATCGCCGCCTCGCCCCCAGGGCACCCGGGGTCCCGCTCCTCACCTCGCGGGACCTCAGGGTCCCAGGAGGGCGGGGCTTCCATGCCATGGGGCGGGGCCTACGGGACCCGCGGGGCTTGATTGGTCAGGACCAGGCGGACGGCCTCAGCGTGACTGATCACTGGCCTGACGTCTCGGCTGTCAACTCCGCGGCGCCCTGCACCCCGCCCACAGAGCGCCCTGCACCCGCCCCCAAAGCGCCCTGCGCCCGCCCCCAGAGCGCCCTGCGCCCCGCCCCCAGAGCGCCCTGCGCCCCGCCCCCAGAGCGCCCTGCGCCCCGCCCACAGAGCGCCCTGCGCCCCGCCCACAGAGCGCCCTGCACCCCGCCCCCAGAGCGCCCTGCGCCCCGCCCCCAGAGCGCCCTGCACCCCGCCCACAGAGCGCCCTGGACCCGCCCACAGAGCGCCCTGCACCCGCCCACAGAGCGCCCTGCGCCCGCCCCCAGAGCGCCCTGCGCCCGCCCCCAGAGCGTCCGGCACCCCGCCCACAGAGCGCCCTGCACCCGCCCACAGAGCGGACAGGGACCCAGGACACATGTCAGAATTGGTGTTTCTCTTCGCTTTAGCTGCTGGGGAGCTCGGGCTAAGCACGGGCCCGCCTGGAGCAAGTGAGTGGGAGCTGGTAACCAGGCTCTCCGGGGACTCCTGAAGATGGAACGTGCCCGCCGTCAATCTTACAAGGTCCTGGCCGGGGTGGCTCAGTGGTTGAGCATCGACCTATGAACCAGGAGATTCCCAGTCGCGGCACAGGCCCGGGTTGTGGGCTCGATCCCCAGTGTGGGGCGTGCAGGAGGCAGCCAATCCATGATTCTCTCTTATCATTGATGTTTCTATCTCTCCCTCTCCCTTCCTCTCTGAAATCAATTTAAAAAAAAATCTTGCCAGATTCTGGTATAGATGAAATGTGTCAATGTCTGTAAAATCCACTCTCAATCAAGCACATTCATGTTATCATTTATTATATGATTTGTCTACTGTGTCAAACGCAGTGGAGGCAAGGGGCAAGGCGGAAAGGGACGTTCAGGATCTCCTGGCCTCTCTCCTGTCTTCAAGCTTTGGACTCTTTCCGGCCTGGGGCCCCCGGGGGTCCTCGAGCCCATCACACTGCCCTCTAGCGGCGTCCTCCACCACACCCCTGGACAGGGCACCGCCGCCTCAAGTTCTCTCTGCCCCAGGGTGCCTGGCCCGGAACCAGATGCTAGGGGCATGAACAGCGGTCAGCCCGTTCACCCAGGCACAGCATCCTCCTCTGCCTCCTGGCCACACCCCTGCCTTGCGTTAGTTCCCCAAATTCCCACCCAGCCCTTCAGAGCCCGGCCAGGACCTTAAGATGCCCGTACAGGTGGCCTGCCCACTCCCAGGAAATGAAGGTTCAGGGGATACACCTGCTGGGAGCCCACCGGGCCCCGCCCTGAAACCAGCTCTGGCTGCCTCCCCCGAGGATGCCCGACTCCGACAGATCCAGCCACTTCCCCTCCCCCCTCCCTCTGCTGTGCCCGCCCCAGCTCCCTCCACCTCATGCCTGGCAGCTCTGAGCACACCCGTGGGTGTGGGTGGCTCCTGTGAGCAGGACACCCCTTGTGACTTCCCGGCTGCTTCCTACTCCTCTACAGCCACTCATCCGTTCCTGCCACAGCCGGCCTCCTCTCTGTCTCCCGGCCACGGCCAAGGTCATCCCAAGGCCAAAGTCAGAGCCTTTGTCACCCTAGGCCCACACCCTGTCCAGCACCCAGCTCTCACTGCAAAGGCTGCCTCCTCGAACATACAGACACCCAGCACCCCCTCAGGCTTCCCATGCTCCCCCCACCCCCATGGGGTATCAGTCCAAGGCTTGGGGTAAAGGGCAGCCAGGGCAGGGCGGGAGGCCAGGGCCATGTCTGGGCAGCCACCTCCACGCCCAGAGTATGGGCCTGGCTTCCAAGGAAATGCAATAGCTCGCCACCTCCCACTCTTCCCCAAACTGTCTGGCCCTGGGCTGACCTGGATCTACCCGCCCAGGTCCCTACAGCAGTGAGTGGCCACAGAGCAATGCAGAAGCCTGGGCCCCTCCCCAAGGCCAGGGCCCTGCAGCCCTCAGAGCCGCCCCTCCCCCTCCTCGCAGCCACGCCCACCGCCGCGCCTGCGCTCTCGCTCCCCCCCAAAGGCTCTTCTGCTGCCTCGCCCTCAGCGGCAGCGGGTGCCATCCCGCTGTTGCCCCTCGGCCGTCCCAAAGCGAGCCAGCCGTCCCGATGTCAGTGTGTGAGCATGTCCTCTCAGTCTCCCCCGTGAGCCCCCCTGGTCCTGGTTGCCTCCTGGGGTGCCCGCTGCACTGTCCACTGGACCTCCCAGTGTCCCAGGCCACGAGCTGTGGGGCGGCCTCAATGCTCAAACTCTTCCATCCTGACCGCTGACCGGCCCTGGCCAACCACCGGCAGGAAGGCCGGGGACCTTGGTGAACACCACGCAGACCCACATGTCAATGCGTGAACGCACGCGTGTGCACGCAGCTGCAGGTGCACACGCACGGACAAGCCCGCCTCCAGGCCCTGCTCTCCACTGCCTCCCTCCGCCTTCACTCCCCTCCTCCTCTCCCTCGGCTGCCACTGGGAGGTTCGGAGAGTTCCCAGGAGTCCCGGCTTCCTCTGGCCACTTCCGGCCAAAAAGCATCCCCGGTGTCTCCCTGGGTCCGGAGCTCACACGGGGTGTGAGGCCACCTGCAGACATGTAGTCACGTGACCGAGGAGCCGGGAATCCCGGCCGGCACTTGCTGATTCCAGCCTGGCACGCAGTAGGTGCTCAGAGTGATGCAGGAGCGGCCAGGGCCACGGAAAGGACCCAGAGAGGCTCATGAGCAGGGCAGAGCACACACTGGGTGCCTTGTCAACCCGGGACGGCCACAGGCCCGCAGTAGGCGTCCTAAAACACTGGTTCACGTGCTAAAGCCAAATCCTGTGGAAAACGTCCCAAATGAGCCTCAGGACCTCCCCAAACTGGTGTGACCCCTCAGGGGGGACCTGGACCAGCGTGACCCCTAGGAGGCCAGCGGAGGGCCCAGCAGGAGGGCCTGAGCAGCTCCAGCTGGCGGTCCCTCCCCCCGGGCCGCAGGAAGCGCTATTTATAGTTCCCCCTGCGCCCGCTCCCTCTCCCGGCGAGGCTACCGTGTTCCCCTCTTCCTGACCACAGACGGGCTGGTGCCCCTCAGAGCACCCCTGTCCCTGCTGAGACCCCCAACAGCCTTGCCCTCCTTCCAGCACCACCCTGCCGCGCCCGGATCGTTCCGGACCCCCACCCTCTCCAGGCCACCTGTGCCTACCCCGCCTGCTGCTCCTTGACCCGGGGTCCATCAGCGAGCTGCCTCCTTCCGAGCCTCTGTGCATCCTGCAGCCCAACTGGCCCGGGGTTCCACCCCAGCAGCGTGGAGTCCAGCAACCCCGCCCTCTGGCTCTGGAGAGGGGAGTGTGCCCTGGGCCCGGCCTCTGAAGCCCCGCCCCGGGCCCGCCCCCCACGGCTGCCGGCACCGAGATCAACACCAGGCCCCCACTCCAGGCGGCCATCCCGGCCATCCCGCCAGGGCTGCCTCTTCCCCCAGCGCTGTCCACACCCCCGTTCTGCCCCGGCTCCGGCGGGAGCTGTCTGCCCGCCCTCAGCCACCCCTCCACAGCACCCAGGCCAGTCCCTCTCGGGCCCAGCAGTGGAGACGGGAGTGTGAGGTGAGCCCCACCAGCGTGGCTCCGTGGCTGAGCATCGACCTATGAACCAGGAGGTCGTGGTTCAATTCCCCGTCAGGGCACAGGCCCAGGTTACGGGCTCCATCCCCAGTCGAGGGCATGCAGGAGGCAGCCGGTCAATGGTTCTCTCCCATCCTTGATTCTCTCTCTCTCTCTCTCTCTCTCTCTCTTCCTCTCTGAAACCAATAAAAAATGTATTTTTTAAAAAGAGTGTGGCACTAACCAGTTTGGCTCAGTGGATAGAACGTCGGCCTGTGGACTCAAGGGTCCCAGGTTCGATTCTGGTCAAGGGCATGTACCTTGGCTGCGGGCACATCCCCAGTAGGGTGTGTGCCAGAGGCGGCTGATGGATATTTCTCTCTCATCAATGTTTCTAATTCTCTATCCCTCTCCCCTCCTCTCTGTAAAAAATCAATAAAATATATACTTTTTTAAAAAGAGTGTGAAATAAGGCGAAACCTACTCCTTCCACACCAAGGGGCCAGTGTGGGGAGTGGGGAGTGGGGAGTGGGGAGAGGGCAGGGGCCAGCAGAGCCCGCGGTGACTCAGCCTCCGTGTGTCCCTGCCTGGGTCCCCACACCGTGTCACCCGGTGTGACTCCGGCCGTCCTCGCCCGTCAGTCACCGAGCGCTCCTGCAGGCCAGAGCCCTCACTCCACCCGCCACTCAGTGTCACGGCGGCATCACCGTTCCGGGGGGACGAGGACAGCCGAGGAAACGGCTCAGAAAGGCGCGTGTGCCCGGGCTCCTGCGAGGAGGGGCGGGCCGCCGGGGGGTCTGGTCTCAGATGCAGTGGTGAGCGACCACAGGGGTGGTGTCCAGATGCTCCGTGACCGTGGGGCACCCACACGTAACAAGCTGGCACGTGGCAGTGACCTCCCACGGCCGTGTCCGAGCTGTCCAGGCCCACGTGACCGAGGCACGCAGGCGTGATGTGGCCCCACGTGGCGGTGACCCCACATGGCGGTGACCCCACAGGGCGAGTCCGATGTCCAGGCCAAGGAGTGTGCTGTCCGGCTCCGCGGCGGCCCCTCCCCCGGGCTCAGCGGCGGCCCACCCGGACCAGGATGCGGGCGTTGGCGGCAGCCTGCTCCCGCAGGGCTCGGGCCCGGGCCTGGGCCAGGAGGATCTCCTGGAGGCCCAGGGGCACGTCCAGCGAGAGGGTGATGCGGGGGCCGGGGCGGGGGCCGGGGCGGGGCTGGCTCCCCGGGGTGCTGGCTGGGGGGCTCTTCGCTGGGGGGCTCTCCGAGGCCGCAGGGCGGGGAGTGGCCCGGGGAGAGTGCTGAGCGGGGAGCTGCGGGGCTGGGACAGGGGTGGCTGAGGCCAGCGGGACCCTGCCCAACGCCAGGACCATCAGCACCGTCGCCCACCCGGGCATCGCGAAGTCGGGCTGTGAGGAGAGAAGAGGCTCAGGGCAGAGGCTGGGTCGGCTGTGGCTGGGACAGAGACAGAGGGGGAGGGAGGCAGAGAGAGGGGGACCCAGACACTGAGACACAGGCTGAGGCCAGGCCAGGGACAGAGAGAGACGGACAGATGAAGGGACAATGAGAGAGCCAGGGAGACACAGAGAGGGGCCAGAGAGACAGAGGGTGAGGACAGAGATAGATAAAGGACAGAGAAACCGGCCCGGGGCCCGGCCGGCGCGGCTCAGGAGCTGAGCATCGACCTATGAGCCAGAGGCCACAGTTCAATTCCGGGTCAGGGCACAGGCCCGGGTTGTGGGCTCGATCCCAGTGGGGAGCGTACAGGAGGCAGCCGGTCAATGATTCTCTCATCATTGATGTTTCTATCTCTCCCTCCCTTTCCCTTCCTCTCTGAAATCAATAAAAATATTTCTAAAAAAACCTTAGAGACAGAGAAACCCAGAGATGGAGCGTGTAAGTATATACATGTACACGGAGGGAGAGAGAGAGATGGGGAGAGGGAAGGAGAGGGATGGATGAGGGAGGCAGAGCGGCAGAGGCAGCTGGAGGAGACCCAGGCGAGGCAGACTCGGGGAGGCCACCGCTGCGGAGACGACCCGGAGGGCAGCCTGCGGTCTGCGCACCGGCTCCCGCAGCAGGGCCAGGGCAAGGGCGGGGACGGGGTCCTTGGGGAACAGCAGCCAGGGACCCCAGAGCCTCCTCAGGTCCAGAGACCTCCACTCGCCCACACCCAGGTCCACTCAACCCCGAGGCCCTGCCCGCCCGTCCGACCGACCCGTCCTACCAGGAGCAGCAGCCTCCTCCGGGGAAGGCCAGGGCACCGGCTGCACCGAGGCCTCCCCCTCCGCCCCTCAGGCCCATTTATCTCCCTCAGCGCCCGGGGGGGGGTACGGCTGCTGGCACGAGGCAGCCCCCCACTATGACTCACCCCCTCCCGGGGGCAGTGAGGACAGACCCCCAGCTGCTCCTCTGGGGGACACGTTGAGGACTGTGGGTCACAGGACAGTGACCAGGGCCGCCCAGAGGGGCTCCACGCCAGGCAGGACAGCCCTGACCCCCAGGGGAGCTGCCCGACCCCCCTCCCCCGCAGCCACACAGCGGTCTTTCACAGCAGCAGCTTTAATGCCCCGACTCAGCACCATGTCATGTCCCCGGCTCGGGGCGCGGGGCGGTCCGACGGAGTCACATCCGCTCCCTGCCCACGGCCACCCCCACGCTGAGCCATCGGCCCGGCGGCCGGCGCCACAATGGGGGCCTGTCCACAGGGGAAGGCCAGACCCACGGGGCCAAGTCACTGAGGCAAAGGACGGACGGACGGACAGACGGACGGACGCGTGCACGCTCCCGCACACGAGCCGCTAGCACCAGGAAAGCGACAGGGGCCGCGGAGACGCCGCCTCCCGGGTCGCTGAACTTCAGCAGCATCTGGGGCTCAGCGCTGGAGAGCACCTGGGGGCGGGGGGGGGGGATGTCTTTAGTCACCCCCTCCCCCTCCCCCTCACCCACACCCACGTGGGCCCAGCAGCACTGGGGGCGGGAGCCGGGGGAAGGGTGGGGGCTCCGACCTCGGAGAGGGGTCCTTATCCAAGGAGAGCGCGGGGGGGGGGGGGGGGGGACCCTAGTGGGAACCGCACCTCGAGGTTCTCTCTTTAGCGACTGGGTCGGGTCTGACCGCCCTGTGGGGGCCGTACCTGCTCCCTGGCTCTGGGCCCCGTGGGGCAGGCAGCGGCGCTCACAGGCCTCTCGGGTCCCAAAACGGTTGGCGTTCCCGCCGCAGCCGCCGTAGACAAAGGGCTGGCAGGCCCGTGTGCCCCCCGCCGCGGCCCGGTGGTACCAGCGCAGGGTGTAGGCAGAGCAGGAGCCCTCGTCCAGCGGGAGCCAGCAGGGGTCTGGGGTCAAGGGCGTCAGGAGGTCAGCGGGGGGTGGGGTAGCTGAGAGGGACCCTGACCCCGAACCCTCTGCGCCAGCCCCGCTCTCACCGTCGCCGTCCCAGGGAGCCTGGGGGTCCTGGGCGTCCTCCACCGGGTACTCGTACTCGTACTCGTCGTCCTCGGGGGGCACTCGGTCTGCGGGGGGGGGGGGGGCGTGCTGTGGGCGCCGCTGCGGGGCCAGGCTCACAGGCTCAGCCCCAGCCCACGCCTCCCACGAGTGTGCGCATGTGCATGCATGTGCCCTGCTGTGTCTGTGCCCCACCTGCCACGCCCACGGGGGCCGCAGCCCTCACCTTCCTCCTCCGCGTGAGAGACCTGCAGCACAGGGAGGCGCTGGCGGCCGCTGGTGTCCGCGTAACTAGGCAGGGGCCCTGAGCAGGGAGAGGGGGTGCAGGGCCCTGAGCAGGGAGAGGGGGTGCAGGGCCCTGAGCAGGGAGAGGGGTGCAGGGCCCTGAGCAGGGAGAGGGGTGCAGGGCCGGGCCGCCCCTGCCGAGGGCCAGGTGATGGGCAGGAGGCCTGCGGGGAGGGAAGTTCTGGGGCAGAAAATACCAGGAAACTACTCACGGGATCCAGATGCGAGGAACTGGCCCTGGCAGGCTGTGGGGGGGGGGGGGGGGGGGCACAATGAGAGGGAGCAGGAGAGAGGCACCCGGTGGGGGGGCACAGGGCGGGACGGAGAGGAGGGACCAGAGAGCACAGGGGGAGAGACAGCGCGGGGCCGAGGAGGACGAGGAAGGATGGAGGGAAGTTGGGAACAGCGTCAGCAAAGGGCAGGAGCGGAGACAGGGACGGCCAGACAGAGCCCACGTGAGACAGAGGGACGGGGGCAGATGCCCAGGGGCCAGCTCGGTGCCACCCCGCCCCACCGCCGCCACACGCCACACGGGGCCGCAGGGTCACAGTCCATGCGTCCGCTCCTCCTGGGTCCCCACCCGTCCCACCCCCTCCGAGGCCCCCGCACCGCCGGGCCCTGGGCGGGGCGCTCACCGCAGTGCTGACTCATCTCCTGGCGCACGAAGCCCCGGATGTCGTCCTCCTGGAGCACCAGCCGCGAGGATCAGGGACGGACAAAGGGCACACGAGGCAGGGAGCGCGGAGGGACAGCGTCAAGCCAGGGCCCGGGGCCCGGGGCCCGGGGCCCGGGGTCAGGGGTCAGGGTGTGGGGTCGGGGCAGGCCCAGCCCGCCCGGCCACACTCACTGTCAGTGCAGCTTGTCCCTTCTCGCCTCGGGGGCCAGCAGGTCCGGGCCGCCCCTACGTGCAGTGGGGACCAGGCTTTGACCTCTGAGCTCAGGGACACCAGAGGTCACTCACCCTGACCCCAAGCCCAGGAATCCCCACTCACCTGTTCCCCCCTCTCTCCGGGGGCCCCAGGGGCGCCAGGGGCCCCCACCACGCCCTCTCCACGGGGACCTCGCTCACCCTGTCGGACACAAAGGCCGAGTGAGCTGGGTCAGAGGTTTGGGGTCAGGAGTAGGGCATTTGGGGATCATAGGGTCCGAGGTCAGTGAGGCTGGAAGAGGCAGGCAGGTTCAGGGGTCAAGGGTCAGAGTCAGGGCCCCTCACCTTCTGGCCCTGGAGTCCTTCCGAACCTTTGGGGCCCACACTGCCCGGCGGCCCGGGGGGACCGCTAGCACCATCACTGCCCCTAGGCCCTGGGGGGCCCCCAATTCCTGGGGGGCCCTGGGGAGAAACAGGTCAGGGTCAGTGCTCAGAGCCTCCGAAGACGGGCCCCCCTTCCAGAGAGCACCAGCCCCCCATCCCCCGTTCACCACCACCTTGGCCTCGACTTACCCGCTCCCCTTTCTCGCCCTGGTCACCCTTGGGCCCCGACTGCCCGTCAAAGCCCCGGTCGCCCTGGCAACGGAAGGAAGTATAAGGGACCCTCTGCCTTGGCCTCCCAGTGGCCACACCTTCCGGAGCCCAAGCACCGAGGACCCTCTGAGCCTGGACCCTGCCCCCACGGTAACCTCCACCCTGACCCTACCTGCCTCCCACCCTGACCCTCTGACCTCCCCCCAAACCCTCAGCCCTGACCCGCATGCAACCTGCCCCTCCCATGCCTCCATCCTAAACCCCACGTGACCCTGCCCCACCCCGAAACCCCAAGACCAGCCAGTGTCCCAGCCCCACAGCTCCTGCTCCTGACCCCCGGGACCCCCCGGCCTCCCTGCCCTCCGACGCCCGGTGCCCACTGGGGAGAGCCCGTACCTTGGGGCCGATCAGGCCCTCCTTGCCAGGGGCCCCCACCTGGCCCGGCTCCCCTGGCTCCCCCTGGTGGAGAGAAGACGTGAGCCATGAGCGAGGCCCTGGGTCCCCCCGCCCCCCCCCCCGTCCTGCCCCCCCCCCCCCCCCCCCACTCACCCCCCCCCCCCCCCCCCCCGCACTCACCATGTCTCCCTTGTGTCCTGCCAGCCCGTGTCGGCCCGGGGGCCCCGCCTCTCCCTGCGGGGACAGTGGGGGGTCAGCTGAGGCCTCAGCCCGGCAGCCGCCCACGCCCGCTCCCCTCTTACCTTGTCGCCCTTCTCCCCGTCCAGGCCACAGGCGCCCTTCGCCCCGCGCTCGCCCTGCGGGAGAAGCAGGTGGAGGGACCCCGAGCTGCCTCGCCCTCTGCCCCCGAGCCCTGAAACCACTTCCGAACCGGCCGCAGACACGGCCTCGCCCCAGCCAGCCCTGACCGGTTACCACCCCCACAGTCAACCTGGATACCGCAACCTCTGACCCCGACACCTGACCCCTGACCCCAGACACCGCGCCCTCCAACATCAGCCTCCCGACCAGGAAAAAACCCCGGTCCCTTCCCACCTTGAGGCCCCGGGGACCCACAAAGCCCATCTCTCCTTTCTCTCCACGGAGGCCGGGGGCTCCGTCCTTTCCCGGGGATCCCTGGGGAGAGAGGGCAACACGAGGTCGGGGGTCAGGGAGGGTCAGAGGGACTCGTCCGGACAGAACACAGGGGACACGTGGGGGGAGGCGTCCTTGGGGGGCAGGGTCACTGGGAGGGCAGGGTGCTCGGGGGGGGGTCACTGTGAGGGTGGGGGCCGCGGGCAACTTGACGACACCATGAGTCCTGGTCGTCATGGGGTCAAAGGTCGCCACGTGAGCAGGGGCACCTTACCGGGTCTCCAGGGATCCCCGCAGCACCGGGCTCCCCCTGGGGAAAGGGGAGGGAGGGAGGGGCCCCTGAGCGTGACCGTCCCCACGCGGCCGGCCTGCCGCATCAGCAGCCGCGGGGGACGGGGTCAGGGCCCAGCTGCACCCGATCCTGAGGGAACACGCGTGGAGGGAGGGAGGGAGCCCGGAACCCTCCCCCCGGGGCCACGTGTGTGGCGTGTGGCGGGTCCGTGCTGGGGAGGCCTTGCCTGAGGTCCTGCGGGTCCGCGTGCTCCCGGCGGCCCGGCCGCGCCTTTGTCCCCGGGCTCCCCCTGGGTGCCCTGCGGGGCGACGGGGGACAGTCAGCACCCGGCAGGCAGAGGCTGAGGCGTGACCGGAACCCGCCCGCGGCTCCTCCACGCCGCCCCCGCCGGCCCCTGGAGTGGCCCGTGTCCCCCTAAACCCACCCGGGGTGCCCCTGACCCCCAGAGGCCTTTTCCTGTTCCCAGAGCCGCGCCCCCCGCCCCCCCCCCATGACCTCGGCTGAGGCCCTTGAGCCTCTGCGGATCCCGCTGTCCGCTGTCTGGCTGACCCAGAGGTCACTGTGGCCACCGACCCTCCCCGCTGACGCCCAGAAAGCCGCCTCCCATTCCCCCACCCCCGCTCCCCTCCCAGCCTCCCAGGAACCCCCCTGACCCCAGAGAGAGCACCCCTCTTCCCCACACCTTCTCTCCAGGAATCCCAGTGTCTCCCCGAGGTCCTTTCTCGCCATCTGCACCTCGCAGCCCTCGCTCACCCTGCGTCAGGGTCAGGGGTCAGGGTCAGGGGCTGGAGGTCTCTCACCCTCTGAGGGTTTGAGCTCTCAGATCTCCTGGCCCTGCCCCTACGGGAGTCCCACCCGCACCCCAGGGAGACCCCGTCTGCACTCACCGCGTCCCCCTTGGCACCCCGCGGCCCAGGAGGCCCCAGAACCACAGCGGCGTCGCCCTGCGCGGACGGACGGGACGGTCAGAGGCGTCAGGAGCCCGAGTCCTCCCCACCTCCCCCGGGCCCACACTCACCCTGTCACCCTTCAGCCCCGCGGCTCCAGGGTCGCCCTATGGGATGTCAGAGTGTGAGTCTCCCCCAGACCGAGGGGTCCCCAAGCCCCGACTTACAAGGCCACCCCCCACCTCCATGCACGCTCCCGGGCCTTCCCCAAGCCCTTACCTTCTCGCCGCGCTCCCCCCGGCTGCCTGGGGGGCCCTGGGAGAGAGAAGCCTGTGAGCTCGGGGGCTCGGGGGCCGGTGGGGAGACGCTCAGGGGTGGGCGGACAGGGGGGCCCTGGGAACTGAGGGGACGAAGGCCCAGAGAGGAGCCTGGGCAGAGGGAGGACGGGGGCTGTGGGGCCGGGTCCCCAGGGCACAGAGTGATAGAGCCCCCCCCCCCGCGCCTGCCCGGGGACCCACCGCAGGGCCTCGGGGTCCCTCCTGGCCGGGGTGGCCGTCTTCACCCTGGATGGTGACAGTGAATTCCTGAGTCAGACGTGGGGTTACAGACGAGGTGAGCCAGAAGGGGGTCCCGAGTGGCTCGTCCAGTGGGCGTGGCCGCAGACAGGTACGTACCCGGACTCCCGGCTCCCCGCGCTCTCCACGCGCTCCGGGCAGGCCCGCTCCAGGGTTCCCCTGCAGGTCAAAGGGCACCAGGGGTGAGAGCCAGGAATCGGGGTGGGGGCAGGGGGCCATTGTAGGTCAGTGGGGTGGAGGGGTCAGTGGGGTGACGGGGTCAGTGGGGTGACGGGGTCAGTGGGGTGGAGGGGTCAGTGGGGTGACGGGGTCAGTGGGGTGGAGGGGTCAGTGGGGTGGAGGGGTCAGTGGGGTGGAGGGGTCAGTGGGGTGACGGGGTCAGTGGGGTGACGGGGTCAGTGGGGTGGAGGGGTCAGTGGGGTGACGGGGTCAGTGGGGTGGAGGGGTCAGTGGGGTGGAGGGGTCAGTGGGGTGACGGGGTCAGTGGGGTGACGGGGTCAGTGGGGTGGAGGGGTCAGTGGGGTGACGGGGTCAGTGGGGTGGAGGGTGTGGGGGGTCAGGGGTCGGTGGGGTGGGGGGTGACGGGGTCGGTGGGGGGGGGGGTGACGGGGTCGGTGGGGTGGGGGTGATGGGGTCGGTGGGGTGGGGGGGTGACGGGGTCGGTGGGGTGGGGGGTGACGGGGTCGGTGGGGTGGGGGTGGTGGGGTCGGTGGGGTGGGGGGTGACGGGGTCAGTGGGGTGGGGGTGACGGGACGGGGTCTGTGGGGTGGGGGGTGACGGGGTCAGTGGGGTGACGGGGTCAGTGGGGTGGAGGGGTCAGTGGGGTGACGGGGTCGGTGGGGTGACGGGGTCGGTGGGGTGGGGGGTGACGGGGTCAGTGGGGTGGGGGGTGACGGGGTCTGTGGGGTGGGGGGTGACGGGGTCAGTGAGGTGACGGGGTCAGTGAGGTGGGGGGTGACGGGGTCGGTGGGGTGGGGGGTGACGGGGTCAGTGGGGTGGGGGGTGATGGGTCAGGGGAGCCAGCACACTGCCCACCTACCTTGTCTCCTTTGAGTCCGGAGGCCCCAGGCGCTCCCTGTGGGCAGAGAGAGGTGAGGGTCCCGGGCCCCTCAGAGGCGCCCCCCAGCCCCCAGCGTGGCACAGCCCCCCCAGGCTCCGTGCGGACAGACGTCCCACAGGACGGGACACGCGGGGGGCACCTACTCACCACCGGCCCTGGTGGTCCCGGAGGCCCTGAGGGCCCGGGGGCCCCCTCTCTGCCTGGGGCGCCGGCCAGGCCCTACCGGAGAGTGAGCGAGAGGAGCAGAGGTGACTGGGGGCCCCCCTGCCCCCCACCACAGGGAGCCGGCAGGCTGGGCCGCCCCCTCCCCACGGCGTCTCCACCCGCCGCCCCCGCAGCGCCCTTACCCGCTCTCCGCCGGGGCCCGGCTGGCCCGTCTCTCCCCGAGGGCCCGTCTGGCCGGGGAAGCCGACGATGCCAGGAGCGCCGGGGGGGCCCGAGGCGCCCACGTCCCCCTGGACACGGAGAGCCGAGGGAGGAGTGGTCCCCAGGGCCCCCCCGCCCGGCCCCCGAATGCCCTCTGCCTCCCCCTCCGGGGCCCCCTGCCCCCCTCTGGGGATGGGGCAGCGACCTACCTTCACACCCGGAGGACCGCTTGGCCCAGGGGGGCCCTGCACCCCGACTCCTGGGTCACCCTTCGAGGTGAAAGGGGGCAGGTTAGGTGCAGGGAGCCTCAGGGCTGCGAGCCCCAGCAGGGACACTTTGGGGCGCACGTACCTTCTGACCCTTGAGTCCTGGGGCCCCTTTAAAGCCCTGAAAAAGGCAAAGGAAGCAGCGCTTGAGGGGAGCGTGCGCCCCGCTCAGGCCGCTCCAAAGGGTCCCCGCGAGCCGAGGGCAGATGTGACCCCGGCACCGGGAACGCAGGCGTGTGACCATGTGACCGCGGCACCGGGAACGCAGGCGTGTGACCACGGCACCGGGAACGCAGGCGTGTGACCACGGGCACCGGGAACGCAGGCGTGTGACTACAGGCACCGGGAACGCAGGCGTGTGACCACAGGCACCGGGAACGCAGGCGTGTGACTACAGGCACCGGGAACGCAGGCGTGTGACCACAGGCACCGGGAACGCAGGCGTGTGACTACAGGCACCGGGAACGCAGGCGTGTGACCACAGGCACCGGGAACGCAGGCGTGTGACCGCGGGCACCGGGAACGCAGGCGTGTGACCACAGGCACCGGGAACGCAGGCGTGTGACCACAGGCACCGGGAACGCAGGCGTGTGACCATGTGACCACAGGCACCGGGAACGCAGGCGTGTGACCATGTGACCACAGGCACCGGGAACGCAGGCGTGTGACCACAGGCACCGGGAACGCAGGCGTGTGACCACAGGCACCGGGAACGCAGGCGTGTGACTACAGGCACCGGGAACGCAGGCGTGTGACCACAGGCACCGGGAACGCAGGCGTGTGACCGCGGCACCGGGAACGCAGGCGTGTGACCACAGGCACCGGGAACGCAGGCGTGTGACCACAGGCACCGGGAACGCAGGCGTGTGACCACAGGCACCGGGAACGCAGGCGTGTGACCACGGGCACCGGGAACGCAGGCGTGTGACCGCGGGCTGGCTGGCGGGAGCTCAGAGGGGATCAGGGGCTCCGAGGGCACAGGCAGGGGCGCGCAGGTGAGCACAGACACGTGGGGCCATGAACGTGAGCGTGACGTGTGGAGCTCGGACACACGCTGTCCACAGACACTGACGCGCACGCGAAGCACAGCCGGGCGGAAAGGGCCACACGCTCTGCTGTCCGGGACCCGGGAGGGGGGGCAGGACCCGAGGCCGGGGCTGCACACACGGCAGCGAGACGGCTGAGCCGGGAGTGCGGTCCAGAGCGTGAACGCGGCCGTGCCCAGGCGCGGGCTCAGACCGGCGCAGGCCCCGGGCACCCATGTGTGCGATGGGACTCCTCCCCGGGCGCCCATGTGTGCGATGGGACTCCTCCCCGGGTGCCGTGTGCGATGGGACTCCTCCCCGGGCCCCCATGTGTGCGATGGGACTCCTCCCCGGCCCCCGTGTGCGATGGGACTCCTCCCCGGGCGCCCATGTGTGCGATGGGACTCCTCCCCGGGCCCCCGTGTGCGATGGGACTCCTCCCCGGGTACCCATGTGTGCGATGGGACTCCTCCCCGGGCACCCGTGTGCGATGGGACTCCTCCCCGGGCCCCCGTGTGCGATGGGACTCCTCCCCGGGCGCCCATGTGTGCGATGGGACTCCTCCCCGGGCGCCCGTGTGTGCGATGGGACTCCTCCCCGGGCGCCGTGTGCGATGGGACTCCTCCCCGGCCCCCGTGTGCGATGGGACTCCTCCCCGGGCCCCGTGTGCGATGGGACTCCTCCCCGGGCCCCGTGTGCGATGGGACTCCTCCCCGGGCGCCCGTGTGCGATGGGACTCCTCCCCGGGCACCCATGTGTGCGATGGGACTCCTCCCCGGGCACCCATGTGTGCGATGGGACTCCTCCCCGGGCCCCCGTGTGCGATGGGACTCCTCCCCGGGCACCCATGTGTGCGATGGGACTCCTCCCCGGGCACCCATGTGTGCGATGGGACTCCTCCCCGGGCACCCATGTGTGCGATGGGACTCCTCCCCGGGTGCCGTGTGCGATGGGACTCCTCCCCGGGCACCCATGTGTGCGATGGGACTCCTCCCCGGGCCCCCGTGTGCAATGGGACTCCTCCCCGGGCCCCCGTGTGTGCGATGGGACTCCTCCCCGGCCCCCGTGTGCAATGGGACTCCTCCCCGGGCCCCCGTGTGTGCGATGGGACTCCTCCCCGGCCCCGTGTGCGATGGGACTCCTCCCCGGGCCCCCGTGTGTGCGATGGGACTCCTCCCCGGGCCCCGTGTGCGATGGGACTCCTCCCCGGGCACCCATGTGTGCGATGGGACTCCTCCCCGGGCCCCCGTGTGCGATGGGACTCCTCCCCGGGCACCCATGTGTGCGATGGGACTCCTCCCCGGGCCCCCGTGTGCGATGGGACTCCTCCCCGGGCGCCGTGTGCGATGGGACTCCTCCCCGGGCGCCGTGTGCGATGGGACTCCTCCCCGGGCGCCGTGTGCGATGGGACTCCTCCCCGGGCGCCGTGTGCGATGGGACTCCTCCCCGGGCCCCGTGTGCGATGGGACTCCTCCCCGGGCACCCATGTGTGCGATGGGACTCCTCCCCGGGCACCCATGTGTGCGATGGGACTCCTCCCCGGGCCCCGTGTGCGATGGGACTCCTCCCCGGGCACCCATGTGTGCGATGGGACTCCTCCCCGGGCGCCGTGTGCGATGGGACTCCTCCCCGGGCACCCATGTGTGCGATGGGACTCCTCCCCGGGCCCCGTGTGCGATGGGACTCCTCCCCGGGCACCCATGTGTGCGATGGGACTCCTCCCCGGGCGCCGTGTGCGATGGGACTCCTCCCCGGGCCCCGTGTGCGATGGGACTCCTCCCCGGCCCCCGTGTGCGATGGGACTCCTCCCCGGGCCCCGTGTGCGATGGGACTCCTCCCCGGCCCCCGTGTGCGATGGGACTCCTCCCCGGCCCCCGTGTGCGATGGGACTCCTCCCCGGGCCCCCGTGTGCGATGGGACTCCTCCCCGGGCACCCATGTGTGCGATGGGACTCCTCCCCGGGCGCCGTGTGCGATGGGACTCCTCCCCGGGCGCCGTGTGCGATGGGACTCCTCCCCGGGCCCCCGTGTGCGATGGGACTCCTCCCCGGGCACCCATGTGTGCGATGGGACTCCTCCCCGGGCCCCCGTGTGCGATGGGACTCCTCCCCGGCCCCCGTGTGCGATGGGACTCCTCCCCGGCCCCCGTGTGCGATGGGACTCCTCCCCGGGCCCCCGTGTGCGATGGGACTCCTCCCCGGGCCCCCGTGTGCGATGGGACTCCTCCCCGGGCACCCATGTGTGCGATGGGACTCCTCCCCGGGCGCCGTGTGCGATGGGACTCCTCCCCGGGCGCCGTGTGCGATGGGACTCCTCCCCGGGCCCCCGTGTGCGATGGGACTCCTCCCCGGGCACCCATGTGTGCGATGGGACTCCTCCCCGGGCCCCCGTGTGCGATGGGACTCCTCCCCGGACACCCATGTGTGCGATGGGACTCCTCCCCGGGCGCCGTGTGCGATGGGACTCCTCCCCGGCCCCCGTGTGCGATGGGACTCCTCCCCGGGCGCCGTGTGCGATGGGACTCCTCCCCGGGCACCCATGTGTGCGATGGGACTCCTCCCCGGGTGCCGTGTGTGCGATGGGACTCCTCCCCGGGCCCCCGTGTGCGATGGGACTCCTCCCCGGGCCCCCGTGTGCGATGGGACTCCTCCCCGGGTGCCGTGTGTGCGATGGGACTCCTCCCCGGGCACCCATGTGTGCGATGGGACTCCTCCCCGGGCCCCCGTGTGCGATGGGACTCCTCCCCGGGCGCCGTGTGCGATGGGACTCCTCCCCGGGCGCCGTGTGCGATGGGACTCCTCCCCGGGCACCCATGTGTGCGATGGGACTCCTCCCCGGGCCCCCGTGTGCGATGGGACTCCTCCCCGGGCGCCGTGTGCGATGGGACTCCTCCCCGGGCGCCGTGTGCGATGGGACTCCTCCCCGGGTGCCGTGTGCGATGGGACTCCTCCCCGGGCCCCGTGTGCGATGGGACTCCTCCCCGGGCGCCGTGTGCGATGGGACTCCTCCCCGGGCGCCGTGTGCGATGGGACTCCTCCCCGGGCCCCGTGTGCGATGGGACTCCTCCCCGGGCGCCGTGTGCGATGGGACTCCTCCCCGGGCGCCGTGTGCGATGGGACTCCTCCCCGGGTGCCGTGTGTGCGATGGGACTCCTCCCCGGGTACCCATGTGTGCGATGGGACTCCTCCCCGGGTACCCGTGTGTGCGATGGGACTCCTCCCCGGGCGCCGTGTGCGATGGGACTCCTCCTCGGGCGCCGTGTGCGATGGGACTCCTCCCCGGGCACCCATGTGTGCGATGGGACTCCTCCCCGGGCCCCCGTGTGCGATGGGACTCCTCCCCGGGCCCCCGTGTGCGATGGGACTCCTCCCCGGGTGCCGTGTGTGCGATGGGACTCCTCCCCGGGCACCCATGTGTGCGATGGGACTCCTCCCCGGGCCCCCGTGTGCGATGGGACTCCTCCCCGGGTACCCGTGTGTGCGATGGGACTCCTCCCCGGGTACCCGTGTGTGCGATGGGACTCCTCTCCGGGTGCCGTGTGCGATGGGACTCCTCCCCGGGCCCCCGTGTGCGATGGGACTCCTCCCCGGGCCCCCGTGTGCGATGGGACTCCTCCCCGGGCCCCGTGTGCGATGGGACTCCTCCCCGGGCGCGGCGCCAGACCAACTCACATCTTCCCCGGGGTCTCCGGGCTCCCCCGCGCGGCCGGCTTCTCCCTGCACAGAAAGGGGGTGAGGGTCTGGCCGCCCCGCCTCCCCCCGCCCAGCGCGCAGCCCGGGCCAGGCCCTCACCTTCTCTCCCCGCGGCCCGGGCAGTCCTCGGTCCCCTTTGGCTCCCTGCAGGGACGGCAGGAGGCAGCAGGTCAAAGGTGAGCCTGCTGTGGGCGCAGGGTCAGAGGGCACGAGGCTGCGGGCGGGCGGAGGCGCCATACTCACCGGCTCTCCCACCAGGTCGCGGGCAAGGCCTCCAGGGGCTCCCTGCGGGGAGAGGGCTCAGTGGGGATCCGGCCCGCCCCGTGCCCCACTTCCCGGGCGCCCCCACACTCACCTTCTCTCCCTTCACTCCAGGGGGCCCGACCGCAGCCTGTGGGGAAGGCCAGTGAGCTCCCACACCTCCCCAGCAGCCCCCACACTCTGCCCTGGGCGGCCCTGCAAACCAAGCTGGGGGGTCAAAGGTCACCTGTCCAGGGGTCCCCATGGGTCCAGGTTCTCCTTTAGGTCCGACAGGGCCAGGCAGGCCTGGCGACCCCTGTGGCAGAACAGTGAGGAGCTCAGTGCCTCCCCTCCTCCCCCTCCCCTCCCCCTCCCTCCTCCCCTCTCCCCTCCACCTCCTCCCCTCCCTCCTCCTCTCCCTCCCCTCCTCCTCCCCCTCCTCCCCTCCCTCCTCCTCTCTCCCCTCCCCCTCCTCCCCTCCCTCCTCCTCTCTCCCCTCCCTCCCCCTCCTCCCCTCCCTCCTCCCCATCTCCCCTCCTCCCTTCCTCCTCCTCTCTCCCCTCCCCCTCCTCCCCATCTCCCCTCCCCCTCCTCCCCTCCCTCCTGCCCTCCTCCCCTCCCCTAGGAGCCCGTCGCAGGCCTGCAGGGAGCTGCCCTCAGAACACACACCGGCACGCCCGGGGCTCCTCGGTCTCCGTCTTTGCCGCCGGCACCATCGCGCCCGGGGGCTCCCGGCTTCCCGGTCTCCCCCTGGAGGAAGGGCTCTGTCAGGGCCGCCCGCTGCCCCCCGACCCGGAGCCCAGCCCGACCTCGGGACTCACCACTTGTCCAGGCAAACCCGGCGACCCCTGGGGACCCTGAGGGAGAGAAGTCCGTGAGAGGGGGACGCGGGCGCACGGGCAGGGACGGGGACCGGGGCTGGGGCTCACTCACCACCAGGCCGGAGGCGCCGGGGGGCCCGGGGAGGCCCACGGGTCCAGGAGGTCCAGGCAGGCCCTGGGGGAGAGAAGTCAGCACGCGCCCCCCGCCCCCCCCCCGCCGTGACCCCGGCCACGGCCTGGCCACTCACCCGTCCTGGCGGTCCCGTCTCTCCCGGCTCCCCCTGCGAAGACCGAGACGTGAGCCGGACAGGCACGCCCAGCCCCCCCACAGCAGCAGGCAGGGCAGCCAGGGGGGTGCAGGCGGTACCCCGCGCTGGCACGGCTCGGGGAGCCCCCCCTCCCAGCCACACCCGCACACGCCGCCGCTCACCTTCAGCCCGGAGGGTCCCTGCGGTCCCGCGGGGCCAGCGAGACCCTGGAGAGAAGTGTCGAGGGCGGGGGTCAGGGGTCAGGGGTCAGAGCCACCCCCCTGGGCTCAGGGATGAACACAGACAGGTCTGGCTCCTCCGTGGGGCCTGCCCCCGTCCCACCCCCTCGGGGCAGAGCCGCCTGTCACTCACCGGGGCCCCGGGGGGTCCAGGGTCTCCGTGGCCTCCCTGGTGGAGAGAGGGTCCGATGAGGCCGTGCTGCCCACTGTGGGGGCTGGGCAGGAGGGGGCGGGAGGGGGATTCTGGGTACTCACCGCCGGGCCAGGGGCTCCCCGTGGGCCTTGCAGTCCCTGGAGAGAGAAGGGGCTGCTGAGCCTGGATCCGGGCCGCCCCCCCAGCACAGGTCACCCGTGGCCTCGGCCGCTCCTCACGGACAGCACCTACGGCCTGTGCGTGCGCGTGCACACACGACCCCCCACACACATCCTGCATCCGCACCCCCCCCCCGGGCACACAGACACCCCCCGGGGGGCAGGCGCCCAGCAGCACCGGGCCCAGCTTCCTGCCTCCACTCACCGGCTTCCCCTCGGGCCCGGCCACACCGCGCTCTCCCGACAGGCCCTGCGGAGAAGGGGTTTGAGGCCACCCTGTCCCTCCCCCGCCCCCCCCCGCTCCCCCCGACGTCCCGGGCGCCGCAGGACTCACCGGGATGCCGCCTGGGCCCCTCTGTCCAGGCTCCCCCGGCTCGCCCTTGATGCCGGGCGCCCCCTGCAGATGAGGAGCTGGCTGAGGCCCATCACTGCCCGTGCCGGTGCCCACACACCCCGCCCAGCAGCCCCGCAGAGGAGGGGGAGGGGGAGGGGGAGGGGGAGGGCGAGGGGGCTCACCCTGTCTCCTTTGGGGCCTCGGTCGCCGTCACTGCCGGGCTCCCCCTGTGAGGACGACATGTCAGGCCAGGCCCCGGCGCCGGGCAGGAGCGGGCCCCAGGCTGACCCCACACACCGACCTTTGCGCCCTTGAGTCCAGGGGGTCCTTGCTCCCCAGAGGGCCCAGGACCTGGCTTGTCCACGTCCACCTGTGAGCACAAGGTCAGAGGGGAGGATGGTCTGTCACGGAGGCATGGAGGGGTCGTCCCAGGTCACAGGGCCAGAGGTCATGGGGTCAGAGACACCACATGGAGCTGCTGGGCCGACACCATGGTGGCTTCCTAGCGGCCTAGGGCGGGGCGGGGCGGGGCTCACCTTGTCGCCGGGCAGTCCGGGGGGGCCGGGGGGGCCCGGGGGGCCGGCTCTGCCCTGCAGGAAAGAGAGTGGGTGGCTGCCCCGCGAGGCCCCTCGGCCGCCCCGCCCCGGGGGCCCACCCCAGCTCACCTGCTCTCCGCGTTCTCCTTTCTCTCCCCGCTCTCCCTGAAGAGCACATGGTGGGGTGGGGTATGTTCGTGGGGAGTCCAGCTCCTGAGCCCCCTTCCCTGGCTCCCGGCACCCCCAGGGCTCACCCGTTCTCCTGGTCTTCCTGCCTCCCCCGCACCCCCAGCCGAGCCCGGGAGCCCAGGAATGCCAGGCTTCCCAGGCTCCCCGGCCAGGCCAGGAGGGCCCGGGGCGCCCCTCTCCCCGAGGGCCAGGCCGGGGGGCCCCTGAGGGCCGGGGTCTCCACGGTCTCCCTTCGGCCCGCGGTCTCCGGAGAAGCCGATGGGGCCCTGGCAGAGAGAGGAGTGAGTGCCGGTGGCCGTGCGACCCTGCCCCCCGCCGGGCGCCCCCTGAGCAGCCCGAACAAACCTGCTTGCCGGGGGGGCCTGGCTCGCCGGGGTCCCCCTTGGGGCCGCGCCGTTCGGGCCCGGGCAGGAAGCCGCTGGAGCCCCCCTGCCAGGTCTCCACCATCTCCCGCAGGGCTGAGGTCTGAGCAGGGAGGGCAGAGGGCAGGGCCGTTAGCTGCAGCCGGCCCGGCCCGCCCCGTGGGCACACTTGGCCCATGCCCCCCCCCGCCCCCCCCCCCCGTGCCCACACCCAGACCCCAAACCGCCTACCTTGATCCCAATGTTTTCCAGCAGCCGCTCCACATTCTGGAAACACAGCTGGGTGAGGGGCTGCCGGCCGGGGACAGCCCTGCCCTCCCTCCACGCCCGCCCCCCCCCCCCGTCTCCACGCCCGCCCCCCCCCATCTCCATGCCCCCCCCCGTCTCCATGCCCACCCCCCCGGCCTCCACGCCCGCCCCCCGGCCTCCACGCCCGCCCCACCCCCCCCCCGGCCTCTGTGCCTGCCCCCCCGGCCTCCGTGCCTGCCCCCCCCAGCCTTTCACCAGGGACCTCAGCCCCGGGTGGAGGGCGCAGGGCCCTGGAAGCCCCGCCCGGCATGTCCCCAGGTTCCCAGGGGGAGGCTACAGCAATCCCCGCAGGGCAGGGGCCGAGCGAGCTGGACAGACGGTGCGGGACCTGGCGCAGGGGACAGGGAGGCCCCGCCACTCACCGGCCCACTCCCGGGCTCTCCTCTCAGGCCACGCTCTCCAGGAAGGCCCTGGCACAGAGAGACAGGCTGCTGGGCCCACGTGGGGACGCGTGTGCGCATGTGTGGGGGCGCGTGTGCACATGTGGGGGCTGTGGCCACCCGGGCAGGGAAGGGGGGACCTCACCTGCTCGCCTTTGGATCCGGTGTCCCCCCGGTCACCCTGAGCACGAAGAACCATCAGGTGGGGGGGTGCCCAGCCCTGCAGCCCTCACCACCCTCCTCCCAGCACGTGCCGCTCACCTTGGGGCCCGGACTTCCTGGGACGCCAGGGAAACCCTGAGATAGGACAGAACACGGGGGTTCACACAGGACCGGGCGCCCTGGGCGGGGTCTGGTGGAGACCCCGTGGCCGCTGCTCCCAAGTCCTCGCTGACCCTGCACACTCACCTGGCCGGGAGGGCCCACCTGCCCGGGGAGGCCCGGGGGGCCGGGGAGGCCGGGGCTGCCAGAGGCTCCGCGGTCGCCCTTGGGGCCCTCGTGACCCTGTGGAGGAGGCAGCCGGCATCAGCCCTGAGGTCCCAGAAAGACTGGAGCCATATCCCAGGGTCAGGGTCAGTGTCAGGGTCATGGGTCAGAGGTTGCAGAAGACTCGCACTCACTTCTCTCCCGGGGGCGCCCGAGTCTCCCTTCTCCCCCTGTGGAAGGAAGACAAGGGCGCTGCAGCCACGGGCCTGCTCTGGGCCTGAGCGAAGCCCAGGGGCGGGGCTTTACCTTCCTCCCGTCTTCTCCGGGCTCCCCAGCTTCTCCCTGTGGACAGAGGACGCACGTCAGCCCGAACATTCCCCAGCGTCTGACCCTGTCTGAGCTGGCAGGCGGCCCTCTGTGCCATGGCTCCCACCCCCGTGGCCTCGGAGCGTGGCCTGTGGCCTGTGGCCTGTGCCGTGTGAGCGGCTGCACACCAGCGGGTGTGCCTGTGCAGGTCTGCTGGCTCCACCCTGAACGACACACGTGCTCCTGTCTCTGGCGTCCTACACATAACCCCCGCCTGCACATATCCTGGGTCTGTGTGTCAGCATGTGTGCTTGTGCGTGGGTCTGCGTGTCACATGGGCGACACTGGGTAGGTGCGTGTGGGCGGGGCTTATGCCACACGCCCTGGATGAACACGTGTCTGTACGTCCCTGGGGCTTGAGAAGTGTCTGTGTGACATGTCTGCAACTCTTGTGTGCATCATCTCAGTCTGTGTGGCGCACGTATGTGTGTGAGTGACTATGGATACAAATGCACGTGTCCTTATGTCCCAGAATGTGTACATGTCAGAGCCTTGGATGGGTGTCTCGCCAAGTCCCAACATGGGTCCACATGCGGCCCTGGGCCTGTGTCTTAGCACATGTCTGAGGGTGTGTGGAGGTGTCTGTGACGTGTTTCCACGGGTCCCTGCGTGTGGCCTCCCCCGTGTCTGCTCACTCAGCCTGTGTGGGTGGCTCCTGGTCCATGGCTGTGGGTGTGGGTGTGTCCGCCCATCTCAGCGTGTCTGTGCCTGCACCCCGGGCTGTGTGCATGTGCAGGTGGTCTGCGTGTGCACTCCGTGTCTGCACCCCGGACTGTGTGCATGTGCGGGTGGTCTGCGTGTGCACTCTGTGTCTGCACCCCGGGCTGTGTGCATGTGTGGGTGGTCTGCGTGTGCACTCCGTGTCTGCACCCCGGGCTGTGTGCATGTGCGGGTGGTCTGCGTGTGCACTCTGTGTCTGCACCCCGGTCTGTGTGCATGTGCGGGTGGTCTGCGTGTGCACTCCATGTCTGCACCCCGGGCTGTGTGCATGTGCGGGTGGTCTGCGTGTGCACTCCGTGTCTGCACCCCGGGCTGTGTGCATGTGCGGGTGGTCTGCGTGTGCACTCTGTGTCTGCACCCCGGTCTGTGTGCATGTGCGGATGGTCTGCGTGTCCTGGGCTGTGTGCATGTGCGGGTGGTCTGCGTGTGCACTCCATGTATGCACCCCGGGCTGTGTGCATGTTCCTCGGCAGGTTCGCCATCCGCCCTGACACTCACGTTTCTCCCGTTCAGGCCTGGCTTGCCGTCCTCGCCCGGCTTTCCCTGTGGGAAGAGACCATTGGCTGAGGTCAGAGCTGGGGTGCGGGCGGTTGGGGGGCAGAAGGGCACCAGGAAACCAAGACTCACCAGTGCTCCAGGGGGGCCGGGGGGGCCGGGAGGTCCCTGCTCTCCTCGGAGGCCCGGAAGCCCCTGGAAAAAGCCTTTGCTAGGATTGAGGGGACAGACTCCCTGGGCCGCCCATGGGCTGGGAGGACCCCATAAGGATCTCCTCCAGCCTGGCCGGGGCTGAGCGTGACCTGTGACCTCAGTGATGGAGCGCTGACCTGTGACCAGGAGGTCACGGTTTGATTCCCGGTCAAGGGCATATGTCCGGGTTGCAGGCTCAATCCCCAGTGGGGGCCGTGCAGGAGGCAGCCGATCCACGATTCTCTCTCATCATGGAGGTTTCTCTCTCCCTCTCCCTTCCTCTCTGACATCACTAAATATATATTTTTAAAAGGATGCTCCTCCAGTGCAGAGACCCTCGGAATGGGAGTGCCACTGCGATCCCCTGAGGCAGCCCCATGGCCCACGGCGGGAACGCCCACGGGAAGGGACTCCAGGGCAGAGGCCAGAAGGTGGGGCTCGGCTAACACCTGCCGGGGCCTGGACCCCCCTGAGGACAGGACGCGACCACCTCCCGCCCCCCAGACGGACACTGGACTCTGATGATGGCTGAGGCCGGCCCCCCGCTTGACTCCTCCCCTTACTTACGTCTCTCCCCGGGTCCCCAGCTTTGCCCGGAGCACCCTGAGGAGAGACCCACAGTCAGGGAGCCCACAGGGGTCATGGGGTCAGGGACCCTGGTTCCTATGGACCCAGGGCCGGCAGGGTAGCAGCGCCCCCCCAGGCAGGTCCTAGGAGGCGGACATGACCCGCCCAGAGCACATCCACACCAAGGAGACCCCGGGAGGCCAGGGTCACTCAAAGGGGCGCAGGGCGGGCGGGGCCGGGCAGGGACCACCATGACTCACGTGCAGCCCAGGGGGGCCAGTGGCTCCCGGCTTCCCGTCCAGCCCGTTGCGGCCGTCCAGGCCAGGGGGGCCCCGGTCGCCCTGGGGAGAACCAAGGGGTCAGAGGCCTCCCGGGAGGAGCCCAGCCACAGCCGGAACCTCCACCTCCTCTCACCTTGTCTCCTGCGGGGCCGCGAGCACCTGGGTCGCCCTGGAGGGAACAAGGTCCGTGAGCGGGGAGAGCCAGACGGGGACGCAGGGCCCGGCCGGCGTGGCTCAGGGGCTGGGCATCAACCCGTGAACCAAGAGGCCGCTGGTGCGATTCCCCTCAGGGCACAGGCCTGGGTTGCCGGCTCGATGCCCAGTGGGGGGCGTGCAGGAGGCAGCTGATCATGATTCTCCCTCTCCCTCTCCCTTCCTCTCTGAAGTCAATACAATTATTTTATGAGATTGTACGGGATCAAGCACATCACTCACCTGTGGGCCCGGGGCCCCCCGAAGTCCGGCGACGCCCTGAGGACAAGGCAAGGAGACGTCAGAGCCGGCTTCCCAGGCCCACCCTCCCCTGGGGCCAGCCCCACTCACCCTCTCCCCGGAGGCTCCGGGGGGGCCGGGGTCCCCCTTGGGTCCTGGAGGTCCTTCCTGTCCACGGTCGCCGGGCTCTCCCTGCGGCAGAGACGAGCGTTGGCAGCACAGCGAGCCACGGGCACGCGAGGCCGAGAGCCGTGGGGCCCGGGATGCCCCGAGCTCCGCCTCACTCCACCCACAGACCCGATACCTTCTCTCTGGCTCCGGGCCCCGTGTCCACCTGCGGAGGGACAGGGAGGGGGTTCAGCCAGGGAAGCGGCGGGTGGGGCAGAGGGAGCCGCGGAGGGCCGTGGGTCAGTGAAGGTACCGAGGGGCACGGGGGGCGGGGAGTCCGTGGAAGGGAGGAGGGGACACAGCGGGGAGCCAACAGGGTAGGAGAGGGGGCCACAGAGGACCAGGCCTAGCCCAACCCTTACCAGCCGTCCTGGAGGTCCGGGGGGGCCCTGGAAAGGAAAGCACTGTCGTCCCCGGAGCCGAGGCCCCAGGCCTGGCTCAGGTCTGCCCCCCAGAGACCCCGCAGCCAGCAGGCCTGGAGGTGACCCTCAGCGCTCCCCACCTTGACCCCAGCCCCCTTATGGGTCCGCTGACCAGATGGAGTCTAGAAATCTCCCGTACCCGCCCCCACCTCCGGCCCAGAACACGGTACGACTCACCGGCTCCCCACGATCCCCTTTGGGCCCAGAGGGTCCAGGGCTGCCCTGCAGAAAGTCAGAGGTCAAGGTCACTGAGGTTACAGAGCGGTTTCGGGGAGCACCCCAAGGACTCAGGGGGTCCTGGCGGCCTTTGGGGGTCGTGACAAGGGGGTCGCAGGAAATGAGGCTTGTGAGGGGGCAGCATTTCAGGGTTGGGGTGGCAGGATCAGGGGTTGGGAACTGGATGGCTGGGGATGGAAGTTGAGGTCAGGGGTCAGGGGTCAGGGGTCAGAGGTGAGGACTCACGTTCCGTCCGTCCTCTCCGGGATCTCCCGGGTCTCCCTTCTCACCCACAGGCCCCCGAGCTCCCGGCAGGCCCTGCGGAGGACAGTGGTCGGAGCCAAAGCCGCCGGCGTTTGGCAGGGCCCCCCTGACCCCCTACACTGTCCCAGGTTCCCCATCACCCCAAAAGCCGCGCCAGGGTTTGCCGTCACCGCATGCCTCCTGCAGGGTCCCCCTCTCTCCCCAGTGGTTCCCGCCACCACGCCCTCCCCCAGGCCGCCCTCGCCCGCTTCCTGCCACGCCTCACCCGCAGGCCGCGCTCGCCCGCTTTCCCCGGCAAACCCGGGTCCCCCTGGATGGAGAGAAAGCCGACGGGGTGGTGAGCGAGGCGCAGACTAGCTCGGGGCCTGGGCACTGGGCACGCCGGACAGGTTCGGGGGGAGGGGGGTGGGCTGATGACCTGGGGGGGGTCCCAGCCCAGGGGTCACAGTTCAAGGGTAAAGGGTAAGACCCCACAGGGCAGGGAGTCTCACCGGGGGACCCTCGTCGCCTTTCTCTCCGACTTCGCCCTGTGAGACGTGAGAGTCAGCCAGGTCCCGAGACCCCGAGATGCCGGGACACCCCATCCCGGTACACGCCATCCCGGTACACGCCACCCCGGTACACGCCACCCCGGGACATCCCACCCCGGGACACGCCATCCCGGGACATCCCACCCCGGGACACGCCATCCCGGGACACGCCATCCCGGGAAACGCCATCCCGGGACATCCCACCCCGGGACACGCCATCCCAGGACATCCCACCCCGGGACACGCCATCCCGGGACACGCCATCCCGGGAAACGCCATCCCGGGACACCCCACCCCGGGACAACCCACCCCGGGACACGCCACCCCGGGACACCCCACCCCGGGACACCCCACCCCGGGACACCCCACCCCGGGACACGCCACCCCGGGACACCCCACCCCGGGACACGCCATCCCGGGACACGCATTCCCGGGACTCCCCATCCCGGGACACCCCACCCCGGGACATGCCATCCCGGGACACGCCATCCCGGGACACGCCATCCCGGGACACGCCATCCCGGGACTCCCCATCCCGGGACACGCCATCCCGGGACACCCCATCCCGGGACACGCCATCCCGGGACTCCCCATCCCGGGACACCCCACCCCGGGACACGCCATCCCGGGACACGCCACCCCGGGACACGCCATCCCGGGACACCCCACCCCGGGACACGCCACCCCGGGACACGCCAACCCGGGACACCCCATCCCGGGACACGCCACCCCGGGACACGCCACCCCGGGACTCCCCATCCCGGGACACGCCATCCCGGGACACCCCATCCCGGGACACGCCATCCCGGGACTCCCCATCCCGGGACACCCCACCCCGGGACACGCCATCCCGGGACTCCCCATCCCGGGACACCCCACCCCGGGACACGCCACCCCGGGACACCCCATCCCGGGACACGCCACCCCGGGACACGCCACCCCGGGACTCCCCACCCCGGGACACGCCACCCCGGGACACGCCATCCCGGGACACGCCACCCCGGGACACCCCATCCCGGGACACCCCATCCCGGGACACCCCATCCCGGGACACCCCATCCCGGGACACGCCATCCCGGGACACCCCATCCCGGGACACGCCATCCCGGGACTCCCCATCCCGGGACACGCCACCCTGGGACACGCCATCCCGGGACACGCCACCCCGGGACACCCCACCCCGGGACACCCCACCCCGGTACACGCCATCCCGGGACTCCCCATCCCGGGACACCCCACCCCGGGACACGCCATCCCGGGACACCCCACCCCGGTACACGCCATCCCGGGACACGCCATCCCGGGACTCCCCATCCCGGGACACCCCACCCCGGGACACGCCACCCCGGGACACGCCACCCCGGGACACCCCATCCCGGGACACGCCATCCCGGGACACGCCACCCCGGGACACCCCATCCCGGGACACGCCATCCCGGGACACCCCACCCCGGGACACGCCATCCCGGGACACGCCATCCCGGGACACCCCACCCCGGTACACGCCATCCCGGGACACGCCATCCCGGGACTCCCCATCCCGGGACACCCCACCCCGGGACACGCCATCCCGGGACACGCCACCCCGGGACACCCCATCCCAGGACACGCCATCCCGGGACACCCCACCCCGGGACACGCCATCCCGGGACACGCCATCCCGGGACAACCCACCCCGGGACACCCCATCCCGGGACACGCCATCCCGGGACACCCCACCCCGGGACACGCCATCCCGGGACACCCCACCCCGGGACACGCCATCCCGGGACTCCCCATCCCGGGACACGCCATCCCGGGACACGCCATCCCGGGACACCCCACCCCGGGACACGCCATCCCGGGACACGCCATCCCGGGACACCCCACCCCGGTACACGCCATCCCGGGACACGCCATCCCGGGACTCCCCATCCCGGGACACCCCACCCCGGGACACGCCATCCCGGGACACGCCACCCCGGGACACCCCATCCCAGGACACGCCATCCCGGGACACGCCATCTCGGGACACCCCATCCCGGGACACGCCATCCCGGGACACGCCATCCCGGGACACGCCACCCCGGGACACCCCATCCCGGGACACGCCATCCCGGGACACCCCACCCCGGGACACGCCATCCCGGGACACGCCATCCCGGGACAACCCACCCCGGGACACCCCATCCCGGGACACGCCATCCCGGGACACCCCACCCCGGGACACCCCATCCCGGGACACGCCATCCCGGGACACCCCACCCCGGGACACGCCATCCCGGGACACCCCACCCCGGGACACGCCATCCCGGGACTCCCCATCCCGGGACACGCCATCCCGGGACACCCCATCCCGGGACTCCCCATCCCGGGACACCCCATCCCGGGACACCCCATCCCGGGACACCCATGGCCCCCTTACGTCTCTTCCTCGGGGGCCGACAGGTCCTGGGGGGCCGGGCCGCCCAGGGTCGCCCTTCTCTCCAGGAGGCCCTGAGTCACCCTGAGGAGGAGGCAGGAACGGGGCTGCGTGAGGCGGCCGGCCCCGAGGAGAGGGGAACCCGGCGCCCGGCCTCCCCCAGGGTCGCAGGCACTCACCGGGGGTCCAGCTCTGCCAGTGAGGCCGATGGGACCCTGCGGGGCACGGGGGACACAGGACTCAGCTGGTCTCCCAGACACCCCCCATCCTGACCCCCTTCCCCACAGGGACTCACCCGGCTCCCAGGGTCGCCCTTGGGGCCTGGGTCTCCAGGAAGAACCGAGCCGGGAGGGCCCTGGGGATAGAAGAATGAGAAGTCGGGGTCGGGGAGCGAGCCTTCCCTCCCCCTCCTCCCAGCACGCCCTCACTCACCGGCTCCCCTTTGGCTCCCGCAGCGCCTCTGGGCCCCACTTCTCCCTGGAGGGACAGAGACCACCAGCAATCACGCCACAGCCTCACGGCCTCTGGGCCTCCTCTGTGACCTTGACCTCTGTCCTGTGACCTTGACCTCTGTCCTGTGACAGCCTCCCTCGCTTTCCCCAGACTCACCTTCTCTCCTTTGACTCCCCCGCCAGCAGGTCCCTGCAAACAAACAGGACAGACAGCGTGCTGGCCCGGGCCCGCAGAGCCGCGGCCTTGCGGGGGGATGGGGTCCCGGCCGGGACCCCGGAGCTCATCTGCCCGAGCTCACAGAGTCACTGCTGGGAGTTCATGACCAGCATGGCGGTCACAGGGTCACGGGGTCACAGCCAAGGTCGGAGACATGTCATAGCACGAGAGTCCGCCTCAGCCTGAGCCTCCCCGGGGTCCCGGGGTCCCTGGCTGGCAGGTCAGTCTCTGCTCGAGGGGCTTCCCTGTGCTCGGAGCCCCCCTCACTCACCGAGGCAGGGTCCCCCGGGCGGCCAGGCTCCCCCTGCGGAGAAGGGACAGAGGCAGAGATGGGACAGACCCACCGAGGAACCCAAGGCCCCAGTGTCTTGCCGCCCGGTCCCTGCTACGGGGGTCAGGGGTGGGACACAGCCCCCAGCCACGACCCACCTTCTCTCCTCGGCGGCCCGTGGGTCCTGGTGGCCCCTGCGCGTGGAGACAGCGTGAGCCCAGGGAGGAGGGACCCGTGAGGCCCCCCCAACGCTCCCACCACAGTCCCCTCACCTCAGGGCCCTCCGCGCCCGGGTGCCCGGCGACTCCCGGCAGCCCCTGGGGACGAGGAGGAGAAACGCTGGTCGGGGGTGGGACGGGCAGTTGTGGCAAATGGCAAGCCAGGGCTAGAGGTGGGGTGGGGCTGGAGGGGTCAGGCCAGACCAGGCTGTAGGTCTGCAGGGGTCAAACTCGGCCAGGTCGCTGGAAGTCAAGGTCAGAGCTAACAGCAGGTCCCTGGGGTTGAGGCCCAGTCCCTGCCTCCGCACGTGAGGCGGTGTCAGGGGGCAGGGCAGTGGCTCAAGGGCGAGAAGTCAGACCAGGAGGGGCCAGAGCCCAGATCACCGGGCACTAGCATGGGGGCCAGTGGCTCACCTGGGGTCCCACTGGGCCTGGGGGTCCACGTTGGCCCTGACGGAACAGAATGGGTCAGAGCAGAGTCTGGCCCCAGACACCCCCCCCCCCCAGGGCCCTGAGAGCCCCCCGGGCTGCACTTACCTTCTCTCCTGTCTCCCCCACAGCCCCTGGCAGCCCCCGGTCACCCTGAGGAGACGGGAGAGGGGCCTTGATTGTCAAACTCCGCCCATCTGGACTCTGAAACCACAATCCTAACACCCCCCCCCCCCAGTCCTATAGGGATCCCCGAGGGTCAGCCTCACGCCAGGCCGCTCCTAAAATGCACGTACTCGGGGGCCGCCGTCTCCAGGAAGTCCCCGCAGGCCCTGGAAGGGGGTCAGAGGGTGAGGCTCGGGCAGAGGGAGGAGCAGGGGCTGATGGCTGAGGGTCGGGGCTGGGGCCGTGCCCCCCACTCACCGGCTCCCCCGGGAGCCCGGGTGGTCCTGGGAGGCCTGGGGCTCCATCCTCACAGTCCCCCTGAAGGAGAAACAGGTGGGTCGCCGACCTGCTCCCAGGCCCAGGCCCTGCCCCCGCCGGGCACCCGGAGGTCAGGGGTCCTACCTTCTCTCCTTTCTCCCCGGGGGCGCCCGCGGGGCCTTGGGGTCCGGGGCTCCCAGGAAGACCCTGCGAGGAGGGGAGTATAAACGCGAGCCCCAAAGCGTGAGGCCCGGCACCCACCCTGCTCCAGCAGCGCCCCAGCCTCACCGGCAGCCCGGGGTCCCCGGCAGCAGCGCCGCCCTCGCCGGGTCCAGGGGGGCCCTGGCGAGAACAGCAGGTCAGGGGCGGTCACGGGGACCCGGGCTCCACGCCCCCCGGCCCACTCGCCCTCGCTTACCCGCTCCCCACGGTCGCCTTTGTCACCCTGGAAGACAAGTCGTGACCTCGTGACCCCGGGCCACCCCTCCACGCCCCACCACACAGGAGGAAGGAGGGTCACGGGGCCCAAGGGGATGACGAAGGTCATGGGGCAACTGAGGAGCCATGGGGGGGGGGGGGTCCAGGGTTCACTGGGCTCAGAACTACCCAGCAGGTTCAAAGGGCGTCACCAGGTCGCTGGGTTACAGGAAAGTCATGAGGCCATGGGGTCGTGCATTCACCTTCACAGCTGTTCCAGGAAGTCCTGGGGGACCCCGGGGTCCTGGGTCCCCCGATGGGCCCCGAGATCCAGGAGGGCCCTGATGGAGAAGACAGCGTATAAAGCACCCCCACAGACCTACCCTCCTGCCTCCTGTGCCCCCCCCTCCCCCCCACCGCACTGCCCCTCACGCCCTGGAACTCACCGGAGGTCCAGGAAGGCCTGGGCCATCTCCCCCCGTCACTCGGCCGGGCTCTCCCTGCAGGGACAGAGTGGCAGGATCCTGGGTGCAATTCTGGGCACAGGAGTCTTGCTGGGGGGGGGGGGGGCCTGGAAGTGCCCCTGCTATTCCTTATGGTGCCTTAGGGAACCCACCTCCTCCCCTTCACTTACCGGCTCCCCCTTTGGGCCTCGAGGTCCTCGCTCTCCCTGAGGACAAAACGGGGCAAAGGGTGATGCTTGATCTCAGGTGAGTCCCAGGTGGGCCCCCACGGCCCCCCCCCCCCACCGCCCTGGTCCCCGCGCTGCAGAAAGAGCCCGGGAAGATGCTGGGAGAGCAGAGAAGGGACCACGAGCTCACCGGATCTCCACGAGGGCCGGACGCCCCTGGGGAGCCCTGCAAACGAGGCCAGAGTCAGGACATCACCCCCGCCACGCGCTCCGCCACGCGCCCTGCCATGCGCCCCGCCACGCGCCCCGCAAGGGCAAGGCTCTCTCACCTTGGGGCCGGGCGTTCCAGGAATCCCGGGGAGGCCAGGGCTGCCTGGAGCCCCATCCACCCCAGGGGAGCCCTAAGGAGGCAGAGAGGTCAGGGCTGGGAGGGACCCTCCCTCGGGGCGCCTGGGGGAGCCCAGACTGCTGTTCACCCGCCTCCTCGCCCTGCAGGCCCACGGCGCTGCTGTGGGCGGGGCCGGGAGAGAGGCCCCCTCCGAGCTGGCGGGGCGGCCCGGGCCCAGGGCAGTGGCCTGGCAGTGGGACTTCCTGCCGCTGCGACTTAGAACTCCACGCGGTCTCCAGGGGCCAGGGGATGTCAGCCCCCCCCTTCCCCCCCCCCCCCCCCCCGCCGCTTCAGACTCCTCCCCAAAACCTCGTCACAACTGCACAGAAGGGGGCGCGATCGGGTCCAGCCAGGCTCCCAGGGGCACCTGTGGTTCTAACCGCTCGCTCCCCGTCCCCCTTCCCGAAGGGCACGCGGGGAGCTCAGTGGGGCTACACTCACCCTCTCGCCCTTCGCGAGGGAACTCCCAGGGGGCCCCTGGGGGCCAGGAGCACCGGCCCTGCCCTGTGGGAGAGAGCAGTGAGCAGGCTGCCCGGCCCGGGCACAGGGGACCTGCTCGGGGGACACTCACCGGAAGGCCGGGGGGGCCGGGGGGCCCGTCTCGTCCTCTCGGACCCTAGAAAGGGTGGCCAGTGAGACCCGGGCTGCCTGCCTCCCCTGCCCCACTGCCCCCAGCCACGCCCCCCACCAGGCTGCTCACCATCTCTCCGGACTCCCCCTTCTGGCCCTGGGGAAAGACACGTCGGACAAGGGTCAGTGTGGCCAGCGACAGGCACGGCCCTCGCCCCCTCTCCACCCCGGACACTGACCTTCGGACAGCGCACCACGCAGGGCTGTGGCTGCGGACACAGGGTCTCCTTAAGGCCGGGCAGTGCTACCAAGAGCTGCCAGACCCCCTCTTCTCCACGCCCCGGCCCCCCAGAGGCCCTTCCAAACCTGCGCGGCAGAGGCCGCCTGGCACAGGGCGGCCGCCAGGCCGCTGACCGCCCGGTCCAAGCCGGGCCCGTCGTCCGCAGCGAAGAAGGTCTGCACGGGGCCCGTGCCCGGCACCAAGCGACGCAGCTGCTCCAGGTCAGCCCCCGCCAGGCCCAGGGCCATCACCTGGAGCCCTACGGAGGTCCAGGGCCTGCATGACACCCCGCGGGGCCCGCCCCCCCCGGCGCCCTGCCCAGCAGCCCTGCACCTCACCAGCGGCCTGGGCCTCACGGATGGGGTTGGAGATGTCACCTCTCAAGGGCTCGTCCACTAACAGCACCATCACCCCTGGCGCCTGCCCGCGGCGCCCGGGAGCATCTGGTGCCAACAGGTACCTCTGGGCCGAGCCCACGGCTGTGCCTGGGAGAAAGGACAGGTCAGAGCCCAGGGCGCCGAGCTCCCCACGGGGAGCCCCCGAACCCCGTCCGCTGCAGCCCGTACCCAGATTGTTCCCACTGGGGTCCAGGTAGGGGATGTCGCGGATCTTCTGCAGGATGACGCCAAGGTCGTGGGAGCTGTTCAGCGGGAACAGCGGGGAGGCCCGGTGGCTGTAGGACAGGAGGCCAACCTGGGGGAGGGGACACAGAGCCTGGAGGGGGTGACAAGGCAGGGATGGGGACCCGGAGCCCAAGGGGCAGACTGAACCTGAAGCAGGAGGGGCAGCAGTGATGGCAGGAGGGGGAGCCCGGGGCAGGGTTGGGAGGAACCCTGGGCCCGCGGTGGGTGGGGAGCGGGCAGCGGGTGCGGAGCGCAGGGTGGGGGGCAGCGGGACAGGCAGGGGTCTGGCTGCCTCTGGGGCCAGACCTGGACCGCCTGTGGCCCCAGAGGCCCAAGTGCAGACACCAGACGCCCCAGGGCCGCCTTCACGGCCGCTGCGCGATGGGCGCTGTCCTGCGTGGCGTGCACCAGGAACACCAGGTCCATCCGGCCCCGCGGACACGCTGCGGGAGGGGCCGGGTTACTGAGCAGGTCGGTGCTCTGGCTCCCCCCTCGGCCCCCCCACGGGGCCGCCATACCTGGGCTCTGTGTGACCGCGGCCGGAGCACCCCGGACCCCCTCCTGGACGGCCGTCAGGGAGAAGACGTAGGCCACGCCAGGCTCTAGGCCTGTCACCCGCTGGGAGCTCGAGATGCCGGGCAGCGTCTCTGAGGCCCCGGGCGCTTCTGCAGAGGACAGCACTCGGCTCAACAGCAGCCCCCGTGGGGCTCCCTGCCAGCCCCCCGGACCCTGGCCTCCCCTCACCTCGGCCCTCAAGTGGCCTCCACGACAGGATGTAGCTGGATGCCCCGGGCACTGGGCTCCAGGCCAGAGTCACCGAGTCGACGGAAGTGTCCACCACACGCAGCTCGGTGCCCGGGACACGCGGTGCCTCTGCAGGGGGAGGCGAGGGCCAGGCTCAGAGCCTGTGTCCTGGGAACCCTAAGGGGGCCCCGGGGCAGGCTCACGCCAGTGAAGGGGGTGACACGGGAGGTCATGCTGGGGTCACCCCATCACCCGGAGTGGTAGGGGGGCTACAGGGGAAGTCACTCAAGGTCACGGGGTGCAGAAAACCAGGAGGGTCATCAGTGGGGAAGAGAGCACCCCGGGGAAGGATGGTGCTCACCCGTATACGCCGTCACCTCCGTGGGGGGCCCTTCCCCAGAAGGCCACAAGACACTCAGCCACACGCGGTGCAGGGTCCCGGGCTCCAGCCCGTCCAGTTCATAGCCGCTGAGCTCCGGCCCCAGGACCCGAGACTGGTCCTGGCCGCCTGGAGCAGGCGTGGGAGGGGCGGGAGGTGTCACAGCCCAAGGTTAAGGGCCTGCCAGCTCGCCGGCCCTCACCCACCTTATTGACCATGACCTCGCCCGCCTCGCAGACCACCAGGTCCACCTCCTGACCTATCGTCCCCCTTCTCGCTGACCCTGCCATTTGACAGGCTCGCCGGGCTGATCCCGGATGGACGCGGATGCCACAGACCCCCTGACAGGCCGAGCCCACTTCGCTGACCCTGCCTGCCCACAGCCCCACCCCCAGGGTCCCTCACCCCCACGGGCACTGCTCACCCTCGGGTCGCCAGCGCAGCCGGAAGCCGTGCGCCCCGGGCACCGGCTGCCAGCGCAGGCTCAGCGAGTGCTCCCCTCTCCGCACCACGCGCAGGCTCTCCAGGGCCGGCGGGACGGCGGGCGCTGGACGGAAAGCGTGGGAATCAGGAGGCTTCGCCCCCGTGGCCCCTGCGCCAATCCCAGGCCGACCGTGGAGCACGCCCCGCCTCCAGACGACCCCTCTGCCTATCCCAGGCTTCGCCCCGCCTCCCCTAGGCCCCGCCCCCAAAGCCCTCTACCAATGGCGGGTCCCTATTCCCATCGCGACGTCCCGGCCGCCCGGCCCAGGCTCGCCCCGACCCAGGGGGCCTACGCGTGGTGACGAGGATGGAGACGGGGGCGCCCTCGCGGTCCCCGACCAGCGCCGTGACTCGCACCGCGTAGCTGACTCCGCCCTCGAGGCCGCGTATTTCTGCGGAGTCCGTGCCTCCGGGGAGCATCTGTTGTCTCGTGGGGCCACCTGATGGGGGGGGGGGGGCAGGGGCGACAGTCAAGGGGGTGCCACGGAGGCAGCCACGGAGGACAGGGCGGGGCCGGGGACAGGGCGAGGCCGGGGACAGGACAGGACCTGGGGCACAGGGCGGGGACAGGGGGACAGGACAGGGCCAGGGGGACAGGGCGGGGCCGGGGACAGGACAGGACCTGGGGGACAGGGCGGGGCCGGGGACGGTACCCTCGCTCCGGCCCCAGGTCAGTCTGTAGGCTGTGGCTCCAGGGACGCCCACCCAGGTGACCCGCAGGCCATCGCTGGACGCGGTGAGGATCTGCAGCTTGGACACACTGCCCACGGGCGCGGGGTCTGGGGGCAAAGGAGGGATAAGGGGTCAGGGGCCACGGAGTGGCTGGCAGTGCAGGCCTGGCCAAGGCACAGAGGTCAGAGGTTACTGAGGACACGTCAGTACAGGAAACCTGTGAGAGGGCGCAGGTCAGTGCCGCAGAGCGGGCAGCTGGACGCACGGAGGGCGCTTTGGGTGGATGCGCGGTCAGTGTGGGGAGGTGGCGTGGGGAGAAGTCACTGCGCAGGGGTGCAGGGGACGGCGGGAGCGGCCAGGAAGACACGGCAGGGCGGGGTGCACTCACCGGTCCTCACAACCACCGACGTGGGGGGCCCATCCACACCGGCCACGTGGGCCCACACGCGCACCGTGTACTCCGTGTCCGGCTCCAGCCCGTCCAGCTCGGCCGTCGCGGCCTCCCCAGACACCAGCTGGGACTTCTCTGGGCCTGGGGGTGAGGATGGGGGCAGCTCCAGGGCTGGCCAGACGCTGGTCCCCCGCCCTGCCTGGACCCCTAAGAAACCCCGGTCCTGCCCCTCACAGCCCTCCCCACCCTCTGGTCCCCTCCCAAACCCCGGACCCCCACCGTGGCCGGAGTGCCAGGAGACCCTGTATCCCGTGGCGCCAGGGACCCTGCTCCAGGCAACGGTGACAGAGGAGCTGGTGGCCTGAGTCACACGGACCGTCTTCACTGGGCCCAGGGCGTCTGAGGGGAGAGGCAGTGGGGCGTCTGCTGGGGGAGGCATCGGGGGCCTGATAGAAGGCAGGTTTCTGATAGGGGGGCCAGGGAGTGGGTCAGATGAGGGAAGAAGTGGGGCTCCTGACAGAAGCAGTGGGATCTGAGGGCAGGTGGCAGGCGGCTGAGAGACGGGAGGGAGGGAGGTGCCCATGGGCGTAGGAGGCAGCGAGGGGCCGGGAAAGGAGAAGGCGGAAGTCAGAGGAGGGTCGGGTCCAGCAGGAGAGGCAGAGGCCCTGAAGAAGGGGGTGAATTTGGGGGCAAACAGTGGGGGGGGGGGTCCCAGGCAAGAGACAGAGGATCAGAAAGGGCTGGGGCTTGGGAGGAGGCCAGGGAGACGGGAGGGAGAAGGGGAGGCTCCGAGGGAGGAGGCCGTGGGAGTCAGAAGGCGGAGCCTGGAGAGCGGAGGAGAAGCAGGGGTCCGAGAGGGGAGGCCTGGGGTCTGACCAGTTCGAGCGACGGTGAGGGAAGCGGGGCCCTCCTCTCTCCCGCGCAGGGCCGACACCGACACCCGGTAGGAGGTGCCAGGCCGCAGCCCCGTGATGTCCGTGCTGGTGGATTCCGGGGACAGCGTCCGGCTGGCCTCTGGACCTGGGGTCAGAGGGAAGTGTTGGCCCGGCTCCCGCCTGCCCCTTCGGCCCCACACCCTGAGCGCTCCCCTCAGCAGCCCCCCACACCCTCCACGGACCACTGTCTGTCCTCCAGCTGATCCGATAGCCACTGGCTCCGGGCACGGGTCCCCAGGCCACCCTCACGCGAGTTAAATCTGACGCCACGACCTGCAGCCCTGGGACAGCGAGTGGGGTTTCTTGTTCTGGGGGTTGAAGACAGAGACCAAGGGTCACGACTCGGGTCAGCGAGCCAGGCAGCTGGCCCCCACCACCCTCTGGCGGCGCTCACCCCGGCGGACAGTGAGGGTGCTGGCGCTGCCCTCACGGGAGCCCACTCGGGCGGACACCCGCACGGTGTAGCTCAGCCCCGCGCGGACGTCATCCAAGTCGAAGGCTGTCTGACTCCCAGGGAGCACCAGGGTCCTCTCCACCCCTACAGGGAAGCGGGGAGCGGGGAGAGCCTGTGAGACCCGGGATGCGGGAGAGGCGGTGCTCAGAGATGGACAGATACAGTGAGGGGTGGGCCACGGGCTGGAGCGGGGAGAGGAGAACGTGAGAAACAAGGACCCAGAGATGGACAGGGACACGGATGGCAAGGGCGTGACAAACGGAGATGTGGATGGTGGGGTCAGTGGGCGTGACAAAGGGAGATGTGGATGGTGGGGTCAGTGGGCGGGGACATGGATGTGGATGGTGGGGTCAGTGGGCGGGGACATGGATGCAGGATGGTGGGGTCAGTGGGCGGGGACATGGATGTGGATGGTGGGGTCAGTGGGCGGGGACATGGATGTGGATGGTGGGGTCAGTGGGCGGGGACATGGATGTGGATGGTGGGGTCAGTGGGCAGCGATGTGAGTTGACAGGTCACATTGGTAGTGATGTGGGCGACAGGGGTCAGAACTGGGTGGGGCGTGGGATGAGAGCTCAGCACGGACAGTGGCCCCAGAGGGCGGGGGGTGAGCTCAGAGGGGTGGAGGTGAGGGCCGCGGACGGGAAGCGGGGCAGGAAGTGGAGACAGAGGGGGCGGAGCAGTGCTGTCTTTGGAGCTGGATGGACAAGGAGTGAAGGGGCCGGTGAGGTGCGATCAGACGAGGGCTGGAGCTTTAGCGTGTGTGTGGCGGGGAGGGGGCGGGGGCGCCGGCTGTGTCCGCCTCACCCTGGGTGCCGCGCACGGCGATGCGGTACTCGGTGGCACCGGGGACTGGGCTCCAGGACACCCGCACCCGCTGCCCGGGCAGCTCGGTCGCCCGCAGGCCTGTCACGGGGCCCACCGGCCGCTCCGGCCCTGTTGGAGGCCACAGCATGAGGGGCAGCCCGGGCCTGTCCCTGCCCTCCGGCCGGGCCAGGCCCGGGGCCCTCACCCGTGGGGACCACGGTGGCAGGCGTGGCCACCTCCCGGCCCTCCAGCAGCGTGTAGAGCGTGAAGCGGTACTCCGTGCCCGGCTGCAGCCCGTCCAGCTGGTAGCGGGTCACCTCCGAGGGCAGCACCAGCTTCTGTGCCGCCTCCACGCCTGCGGGGCGGCGAGGTCAGGCCGGCTGAAGCCCAGCCCGCCCGCCCGCCCGCCCTCCGTCTGCACTGACCACGCTCTCGCCGCCACTCCAGCCGGTAGCCGCGGGCCTCGGGGACCAGGTTCCAGGACAGGAGGATGGAGGTGGGGCCCAGGATGACGGGGCGCAGTGTCTGCTCCACCGGAGCGTCTGCCCGGCACAGGGACGTCAGCGCCCCGGCCTGGGTGCCCGCCCGCCCGCCCGGCCCGGGGACAGCCCCGCCTCTCACCGGTGCGGGCCGTCAGGGCGGCGGCGGGCCCCACGTTGCGGCCGTGCAGGGCGCTCACCGTCACCTCGTAGTCTGTGCCGGGCTGCAGGTCACGCAGCACCACGGACCCCTGTCCGGGGCCCAGCTCCTGCTGCTGCGTGGGGCCGCCTGGGGGCGCACAGAGGGGTCAGGGTGGCTGACCCCGGCCCCCACCCTCCTGTCTGGGGTGCAGGGGTGCCCTATGGCCCACACCCCCCACTCACCACTAAGGAGCCGCCAGGTCACACGGTAGCCGGTGGCCCCGGGCACGCCCCGCCAGGCCACCAGGAGGCTGTGGGCGGTGGTGTTCTGGACCGTCAGCTCCGGCCCCTCCAGGGCGGCTGGGGGAAGGTCCCGCCAGCGGTTAGCGGGGGGGAAGTGGGGGTCACTGGGGGGGGGCGGGGCGGCGGGCGGGGCGGAGGGTAGCAGACTGCTCACTGGTGCGCGCCGTCCCGCTCACGGCCTCCCCGATGCTGTTGGCGTAGAGGGCGACCACGGTCACTTGGTACTCGGTCAGGGGCTGGAGGCCCTGCAGCCGCGTGCTGGTCTCGCTGGCCGGGACGCTCACCTGCCGGGGTCAGAGGTCACCGAGCCTTGCTCAGCCCAGTCCCCAGTCCCCCACCCTCCTCCCCCCTCCGGACATCTTTACCTCCCGCCGCTCACTGGCCAGCGGCTGGCCCAGGCCCGTCAGGGGCGTGTACTGGACCTGGTAGCCGCTGACGGGGCCGCTGGCCGCTGTCCACTGCACCCGCAGGGACTGGCTGCTGGGCTCGGACAGCACCAGGTCTCGCGGGCCAGAGGGCGCGACATCGGCTGGGAAAGCGGGGGATCGGGCAGCAGGGTCAGGGGTTGGTGCTTGTGGTGAGGCGTTGGGGTCAAGGGTCAGGATCAGAAGGCAGCACCCTGGGTTTGGGGTCAGAGCACACAGGGTGGGGCTGGGTCGCAGGCCCGGCCGGGCGCGGCGGGCAGGGACTCACGGGGCAGGGTCGCGGGCACGCCGCCCGCGGTGGTGCACACCCTCCGTGAGACGAGGGGCAGCAGGGTCCTCAGGATGCTGAAGTCGTTGACGAAGAAGAAGAAATCGCTGGTCGGCTGGGAGGCCACGCGCCTCAGCTCGTCGGGGTCCGCGTTCTTGATCCCTGGGGAGAGGCCGTCAGGGCTGAGCTGCCACCCGCCCCGCCCGGCCCCGCCCGCCCGCCCGCCCGGCGGAGACTCACCCACGGCGAACAGCTTGACGCCCTGGCCCTTCAGCCTCTGGGCAGCTGAGTCCACCAGGTCCTGGGACTTCCCGTCCGTGATGAGGATGCAGACCTGCGTGGGAGGAGGGGTCAGGCAGGGCGGCCGCAGACCTGAAGCAGGGCCCGGGGCCCGGGGGGGAGGTCACCTGGGGGACGCCGGGCCGGGCCAGCCGGGGCAGGAAGACGCGGTCGGCCACGTGGAGGATGGCGGCCCCCGTGCGGGTGTTGCCCCCCTTGTAGCTGAGCTCGCGGAGGGCGCGGATCACCTCGCTCGCCGAGCCAAGCGCATCCAGGCCGAACTCTGTCCTGTGGGTGGGGGGGTGGGGGGGTGGGGGGTGGCAACAGACCAGGGGCCGGGCCCACTCCCGCCCTCGTCTCAAGGGGCCCCTGGGGTGAGGGTGGTGGGTATCAGGGCCCTTGGGGGTCCTCTTGGCCCTGTGGTTCATCCCTCCACCTCTGACACCCCCAAACTAACTCCTCAGGTGTCCCCGTGTCCCGCCTGTGGTTGGGCCAGGGCAGGCCTCCCTCCGGCCTCCCTCCCGGTCAGTGAAGGAGCCGCAGGAGGAGGGCCGGCGGTGGGAGGGGCTGATGCCCTCTGGGGCCCGAGAGGCTGAAGGCATGGGGGGGGGGGGAAGGGGGAGGAGCCCGGCCGGCGGGCTCTGAGCCGGGCCCTCCTGGGCTCCCCGTGCACAGCCCCCTCTTTGCGGGGCACTAGCCTGGGGGTGTCTCCGGGGCGGTGGGCCGGGCGCCCGCACTCACCGCGGGTCGTCGCTGTACTGCACGGCGGCGAAGCGCACGCCCTGGGCCCCGGCCGCGCCGGCGAACGGCAGCGCCAGCCCCTCGAGGAAGCCCCGCACTTCGCGGAAGTTCCCGCGGCCGATGGACGAGGAGCCGTCGAGCAGGAACACGATGTCGGCGGCGTAGAGGCGCGTGCAGGTCACTGGGCGGGGAGCAGGCGGGACCGTTCTCGGAGCCCCTTCCCCCAACTCCCCTGTGGCCCGGGACGACGGGGAGGCGGGGAGCGGCCCCCATCTGTGCCGTCCGCCCGCACCGAGCGGAGCCGGACCCCGATCCCCCTCCCCCGACCCCCCTCCCCGCGGAGGGTGCGGGGCGAGAGCTGCCTGCACGCGTGGGGGGGCCGAGGCTGGCCCCTGCGGAGTGACAAGGGTAGGAGAGCCAGCGCGCATCTGGGGTCAGGGTTGGGGTGCAGAGGCTGGGGTGCGGTTTGGGAGACGCAGCGCGGGTCCCGGAGAGTTTGGGGAGACCAGAGACACAGGAGCCTACGCGCGGGGGCGGTCGGGACGAAGGCCGAGTGTGGCCGCGGGGCCGGGGTGCAGGGCCCGGGCCGGGGTCCCTCCTGGTCGTACCCACCTCGCTCCCCGGGCTGGGCCCGCACTCGGGGCGCCCCCGCCAGGATCCCGGCGCAGAGCGCGGCCACCAGGAGCTGCAGCCTCATCCTGGGGGTGGGGGGGGACGGTCAGCCAGGACCCCGCATCTGTCCCGCACCTCCGCCGCCTTGGCGGGTCCGAGCCCGGCGCTCCCCGACCCCCAGGCCCAGTCTTGCCTGCCGGTCCGGTCCGGTCCGCCGGCGCCACCGCCAGCCACCGCCGAGTCCCGCAGCCCCGGCCGAGAAAAGTCCCTAATCCCGGGGGGCGGGGCGCGGGCGGGGACCAGGGGCTGCCTCCACCCACCGGCCCAGCGGTCGCCGCCCCAGCCGCCCCTGGACAGATGCTCGGACTCGGCTGAAAGCCCCACGTCCACGGCTCCTGGGAACCCCCCCAAGTTCCTCTGCAGACAGAGCGGAGGGGCCAGATGTCCTGGCGGCTGAGCTGGCACCGTGAGAGCGAGGGATGGAGGCGGGTTCCCAGGCTCCGGGGGCAAAGTGACTCACCCCAGGGGGCCAGACAGCCACCCTGTGATTCAGCCCCCCCGTCCTGGGGGTGGGTCTCCTGTGCCACCCCATCCCCTTGACAAGCAGAGCAGCCCCCCCAAACAAGGGCTGTGAGCTCCCCCCAGGGAGACAGCACCACTGCCCAGGGCCTGCCCTCTCCCGTGTGTGTGTGTGGGGGGGGCAGGAGAGAATCTCACGCTTATGCATGCGTGTCCATCCCAGCGCCCTGCGTCCCCCACGTGCCGGAACGGTCCCAGACAGATGCCATCCAGCTGTGCCTGCAGGGACCACCCACAGTGACAGCTCCTTCCTCAGGAATTCGCCCCTCCTGCCTGCCCCTCTCCTGCCTGCTCCCCTGTCCTGCCTCAGGCCAGACCCCCACCTATGCCGCCTCGCCTTCCTCCCACCACCCCCCAGGCCGGGGTCACCTGGGCTTCCCTCCTCCTGCCCTCACGCCCACCTGTGCTCCCACCTTCCTAACCACCCTTGGCCGCCCCACCCTCTCCCCTGAACTAGCCTGACTGCCCACTTGTCTCCTGCACTGGCTTCTGAGACTGATAGGCCCCCCAGGACCCCCGGTCAGGGCCCTGTCCTGAGGAGGTGACTGTGTGTGTGTGTTCATTAGAGGCAGAGCGTGCCCCAGGCCTCCCCTCCGTTTTCCCTGCCAGCCCTGGATCATTCTGGAAGCCTCACCGCTGCCACCGAGCCTCCCAGCATGCCTGGCCCCGGCAGAGTGGGGACCCACAGGCTGCGTGGGGAGAGCTGGGGTGGCGCTTGTTGAACTGGTCTCCCCTGGACCCCTCCAGGGCCTGCAGCTCCAGGGACAGCCACTTGTCCCATCACCCAGAAGGCAGAGGGACCTCTCAGCGCTGGCCCCTCCTTAGCTCTCCTGGGGTGCAGAGCTGTGACCCACAGGGCCCAAACCTTCTCCCAAGGTCACGCTCTCAGCCATCTGCCAGGACCGCGCCCCCCCCCCCCCCCCCCCCCCGGCCCCGGCTCTTGAACTGATCTACAGGTGAGGGTAGCAGAGAACCAGACAAGTCTTGCCTTGTCTTTTTTTTTTTAATAGATTTTTATTGATTTCAGAGGGAGAAAGAAACATCAACGATGAGAGAGAATCATGGGTCGGCTGCCTCCTGCACGCCCCACACGGGATCGAGCCTGCAACCCGGGCACATGCCCTGACCGGGAACCAAACTGTGACCTGGTTCATAGGCCGCCGCTCAACCCTGAGCCACGCCGGCCGGGCCCAGACATGTTCCTGTTCCCGGGGCAGCTCTGAGACGCCCCTTCCCTTGCACAGCAGGGTGGGTGAGCAGGAACAATCGGCACATACAGTACGGACACAAGTGTGGGTGAGCCTTTAGGGGAGACAAGGCCCAGCTGGCAAACCTCACCGGAACCCTGAGGGGCCCCAAAAGAAAGGCAGGCGCCTGCTGGAGAGGCTGCTGGAGGTAGGGGCAAGGCTGAGGCTGAGTGCATGTCTGGAGCTCCTGGGAGCCTCGAGAGCACAAGTGTGGTCCTCTGGGCCCCTGCTGCCGCCTCCAGGCAGGCTCCCCCCACCCCCCGGCCTGGAACAACACAGCCCGAGGCCAGTGCCCTCCATCAGGGCAGCGGGGCCCTGAGCTCTGTCCTCCCCGGCCCTGCCCTGGACATGTCCTTCCTGGCCCTGGCCTGGGCTTAGAAGCCAGTTCATCCTCAGGAGCTCCAACTCGGCCTGGTGAGCTGCCTCTGTGAGCACAGGGGCCGGCCAGGTTCCGCAGTCCTCGCTCCCCCGTGGCCCCAATGTGGGGGGATCTGAGTCCCCAGCCTGAGCTCTCGAAGCACCTGGCATTGCTTCCTAGCTGACAGCGGGAGGGAGTCCAGGGTGCTCTGGCTGCTGTGAGGCCGGGGCTTCTGAACCGTCCTCAGCAATCCTGACCCAGGACCTGCTCACAACTCCCAGCAACACCTTCCTCGGAGACTTGGCCCCTCACTCCCCTCCTCCTCCCTCTCCTCCCCCCCCCCCCCCCGCCCGGCTCCCGGGGAGCTGACTGCAGGGCTGGGGCAGGAAGAGGGCCTCCCCTGCCTGCCTGCACAGGGCCCACGGGCGAGGGGACCAGAGCCAGAGCCCCGGGAAGATGGGGAGGGGACGGGGCAGCAGCTCAGGACTTGCCTGGGAGACCGAGGCAGGGAGGGGGTTCGGGTCCCACTGAGCTCAGGGCTATTCTTGGAGCCTGAGTCAGCGCGAGCGAGCGAGTGAGCGAGCGAGAGGCAGGAGTTTCTGCCCTGCCTGTCCAGGCAGCAGCGAGGAACCAAATGGGAACACGATGCCCCAGGCTCCCTCCTCCCAGAGCCCAGGGTAAACACGAAGGTGGCTCCGCAGGGAGCCCTCGGCCCCTCTTGGTCCATCCGGGGCCCAGGCACCAGAGGGTGACAGCCAGGGGCTTCCGCCTGAGCACCCCGAGTCCCCGGGGGGCCCTCCCTCAGGGCAGAGGCTGGTGTGCAGTCCCCGTGGGCGCCCTGCCTCACGGGGGCGTTCTGGCTAAGTGGGAACATCTGGCCTCATCTGCCTGAGGCATCAAAGGCTTCCAGCCTACTGCTGGCCCCCCGCTGAGGACACGCAGCTGCGGGGAGGCGGGAGGACCGGGACGTGGCCTGGGGGAGCCCCCTCCGCTGCCCAGTGGACCCCATGCAAAGCCAGAGGACACGCAGCTCTCACCAGGGCTTTATTGGTGCGGGGGGTGGGGGGGGGGGGCGTGTTCCTGGCGGGGCCGGAGCCACCCGCCCGCCCGCCCACAGGCTTCCTGCCTAGAAGCGCAGCCAGAACATGCCGCTGCGGGTCCGGTTGTAGTCGGGGAGCTGCTCGATGGGGCCTGCGGGGATGGGTGGGGTCAGGGAGGGGCGCCCGGCTGGTACAGGGACACCTGGCCCTGCCCGCACCCAGTTCGGGCTGCCCAGAGCAGCACAAGGCAGGCTGAGGGGAGGGGGGAAGACGTCCCGGGGTGCTGAGCCTGTCCCTTCACGCTCGGCCTCCGAGCCCCACCCCGCGGTGCCCGTTACCTGGTGGGTCGGGCATGGATGGAGGCACCTTGGCAGGGAGTCAGGGAGCTGCTGGGACAGGTTTTCTGAGCAAGAACTCCCTGGCAGCCAGACTATGGGCAGAGCCTCTTGGGGCCTCTGGCTGCTCCCAGTGCAGGCGGGGGAGGGGGGAGGGGAGCAAAGGGCCCAGGGAGGAGAGAGAGCGGCCGCCGGTCACTCACCCACTGCAGCCACTGCGGGGCACTGGTCGTAGAAGTACTGGGAGCAGACCTCACGCACTGTCTGGGCATCGACCTCCTGCAGGCAAAGCAGGGCACCACCCCAGCCAGTCAGGGTCACCCAGCCGACCGAGGGCTTTGGCACAGACCTCGGCGCTGCCCCGGCCCCAAGGGGAGGGCAGGGCTCATCCACCCCACAGCCAGGCCTCTGCCTGCCTCTTCCCTGCAGCCACGCCAGCCCCGCAGGGCCGGGGCCTCTGCCTGCACCCAGGGGGCTGCCCATCAGGCTTCACTGCCCGTCGGAGAGTCAGCCCGGTCAAAGCTCCAGCCCCGCTCCCGCCTACCGCAATCCTGCTTTCCCACTCGGCCAGGGGGATGCGGCGGCCGTAGGTGAGGAGGCTGCGTCCGATGTCCTCACACACAGGAGTGGTGCCTGCGAGGGGAGGGGAGGCTACAGTCCACCCAGTCCATCCTGGACCAGGCACACACCCACTCCAGCTTCTGGCTGACCCCTGAACCTTGTCTGACCCGACTGCAACCCTCACTCTACAGCCCTGTCACTGTGGGAATGGCCACCCCCTGGCCGCCCGCCCTGGATCTGGGCCCCAGCCGCTGTGGGCAGGCAGTGGGCTGTGGTGCAGCCGAGTTTCCCTTCGTCTTGGGCAGGAATGGGGCCCCCGGGGCTGTCACCGCCAGGAAGCCCATCACCACGCCGGGCGCAGGGCTCACCGTCCAGGTGGGACACGAGGGCATTCCTGAGGAGGTTCCGGCCCCGGCGCACGTCGCTCTCCGTGGCGCTGGTGCACAGGCGCATCCTAACGCGGGGGGGGGGGGGGTCCACTGAGAGGTGCTGTCTCGGCCCCACCTCCTGCTCCCAGGCCCCAGCGCTGCACTCACCACTGGCCTTGCAGGAAGAACACCATGTCGTCGATGCTCATGCGGTCGCAGACAAAGTGCGCGCCCAGCAGGCCCGTCTCCGCGTAGCAGATGTTGAAGGTCTGGAAGCTCTGGCACAGCTTGTTGGCCACGGCGACGGAAGCCAGCGGGCTGGACAGGTTCTGCGGGCCAAGGCGGTCAGCAGCCACCCCGACGGCGGCCACCCCTCCCCCACAGGGCAGTGCACGCCGTCCCAGAACCCTCTTCTCCGAGACCAGGCCCCACGCCCACCGGCACTCACCACGCCGCCGCCGTAGGTGCAGTCATAGTGGCCGATCATGGCGTTGGCCACCTGGAGGGCCACGTTGTCTGGGTTGGCCCAGCCAGGCCCCTCCACGGCGATGGCCACGTGGGCCAGAGGCAGGGCATCGTCACGGTGGGAGATCTGAAACGGGCACGGCCACACTGAGGGACGCCTGCCGACCCGGGCGCCCAGAAAGGGTGCAGGTGGGGGAGGGGGTGCAGGTGCAAGCATGTCTGTGAGGCAGCAGCCCCAGGCCTCCCACTGCCGAGGCACCTCCGGGGTCGGGAGGTGCCGTGTGCGTGAGGGTCCCTCCTCCAGGGGCCCGGGCGAGGGCACTGCCCTGCCCACCAGGCAGCACCTGGCTGCCAGTGAAGCGGCACGGAGCGAGCGTGGGCACAGCGTCCTCGGCGTACGTCCCGGAGATGCCGCTGAAGTGCTTCTGGGCGAGGTCCAGCAGCTGCCGGTGCTCCACCCCTGCGAGACAGCGTGTCACCGGCCGCCCGGCGCGGGCACAGGGCCGGACAGGGTGTCACCGGCCGCCCGGCGCGGGCACAGGGCCGGACAGGGTGTCACCGGCTGCCAGGTGCGGGCACAGGGCCGGACAGCGTGTCACCGGCTGCCAGGCGCGGGCACAGGGCTGGACAGGCGTGTCACCGGCTGCCCGGCGCGGGCACAGGGCCGGACGGCGTGTCACCGGCCGCCCGGCGCGGGCACAGGCACAGGGCCGGGGAGATAGCAGAACGTGACATCGGACAGGGTGAGGAAGACCCGTGGGTGAGGAAGACCCGTGGGCAGGCTCTGCCTCGGGGTGGCGGGCACCTCAGGATGGACCGCACTGCGCGCCGCAGCCAAAGGAAAGCTGAGCCTAAAATCGGTCCTTGCGGTGCCTTCTCACCTGCACCGAGGACGAGACGGGCTCCCGGGCACGAGCCACCTGCCCTGCCTTGTCCCGCTCACCCTCCCCTCACGCAGACCCTGGTGCTGCCCTGGGAGGGTGGCCAGGGACAAGCACGGAGGCGGTGCTCAGTGCGTGACTAGCTCTGGGGGCCCAGGGCTGGAGCACTGCCTGGCACCATTACAAACCCGTGCCCGCGGGGCCTGCTCTGCTGTCAGCGCCGTAGCCTCCCGGGATGCGCACAGCCTCCAGCGGCTCTGCCGTGCCCCTTCCGCCCTGGGAACTTCCGCTGGCCTCGGCCAGGCCGGGCACGCCAGCAGCTCCCACTGCGCTTGGTCCCAGGTTCACTGGCCCGAAGCCACCAACAGGCCCTCCCCGTCAGCCTTCCTCCCGGCACCAGCTGCTGCCCCTCTCCCGTCCCAGGCCCGCCCCGGCCCCCCTCAGTTCCCATCGGCGCCACCATCGTGGCCCATCTACTTCTCGCCCTGGCTCCCCACCTCCCACGGCACCAGGGACAGCCCCCAACCCCCGGGTCTGCTGGCCTCTGCGTTGGCCCCAGTGGCGGCAGGACACGCCGAAACCACGACGCTGCCAGCCCTCTGCCCAGGCGCCCACTCCGCCTCTTGCGGCCTCTGCGAACAGCTCCGCTTCCTGAGCAGCCCGCCTCCAGCTCCGAGTCCCCAGCACGGCCGCTCTGCCTTCCTCTGCAGGCACCTCCCTCTGCCTCCAGTGCGCACCGCGTGCGGGGCCTGGTGTGCCGCCGGGGCCGTGAGGAACAAGCCCGAGGCTGCCGCTCCCACCAGCCTCCGGCCGGGCCTCTAAGACCGGGTGGGTGAGGGCGGCGAGGCACAGGCAGAATCCCACTCCATCTCAGACGGGACAGAGGCTGCTCCCCCCGGGGGGGGGGGGGGAGGGCGGGGAGGACAACAGCGTCCCCAGGGGCGGAAGATGACCCCGCTCAGAACCAGGCGACCTGAGCCCTGGTGACCAAGGCCGGGCCTACCCACCATTGCCACCGGCTTCGCCGGGCCCAGCACTCACCGCCCGCCGCCGCCAGCACCATGCGAGGGGCCTTGTAATGCTGGCCCAGGAACTCGGTCAGGTCGGCACGCGACAGCTTCCTGCAGGACACGGCCAGGGCTCAGCGCCTCCCGACCCAGGGACTTGGGTCACACAGAAGGGGGCCGAGGAGCAGCCAAGGAGACGTGGCTTCTCACTGCTCGGTCCCTCCCCATCCCTGCCCCCACCCTCCAGGCCCAGAGGGCAGCCTTGCCTGGCCCAACTCCCACCTGACCTCAGGACCGGCCCAGAGGCCCCTGTGAGGAGGGTGAGCTGGCCCTGTGGGCTCGCGGGGCAGCAGAGCTCTCCCACCACAGGACGGAGCCCACGGATGGGGCACCCACACTCCCTCCGGCCGGCTGTCAGGGCAGGCGTGGCAACGCCCTGCGATCAAGCCCCGAGTTCCAGCACGAGCACAGGCCACACTGCACAGGAAGTGCTTCCAGGGCGTGAATGAGGCCAGTCCACAGCACGGCAGGCAGCCAACTGAACCCACTGGCGCGGACGCGCCGAGCCGGCCAGAGGGGTAACGACGTCCGCCGCAGCCCAGCCGCCCACCTGACGTTGTCGCTGGGCCCCTCCACGGGCTGGGCGAGCGGCGTGCCCTGGAAGGCCGTGGCGTGCAGGTAGTCGAAGACCACATCCCGCAGGGACGCGTCGTTCTCCTGCAGCTCCCGCAGGATCACGTCCCGCTCCTTCTCGATCTGCGAGTCCTCCAGGCTGCAGTTCTGCACGATGTCCGCCAGCAGCTCCACGGCTGGGGGCAAGGACAGTGTGGGCACCAGGGGCCGCCGGAGACCACACAGCACAAACCCCAGGCCTGGCACCTGCTGCCCGTGGCCAGGCCGTACGCGAGGGCAGCCCGTTCCTCGGCCAGGCCAGGGCTCCTGGTGCCGGTCCCGCCCCCGCCCCCCCCCCCCCCCCCGCGGCGCTACCTTTCGGCAGGTCCTTGGACAGCGCCTTGATGTAGTAGGCCGTGTGCTCCCGGGTGGTGTAGGCGTTCAGGTGGGCCCCCAAGCTCTCCACCTCCTTCTCCAAGGCATTGCCAGGCCGGTTCTTTGTTCCCTGAGCCAGACCCCAACGGCACCGTCAGGAGCCGCGAGAGCCCAGGACCCCCGGCTGCGCAGACTGAAGGCCCACCAGAAGCAGTGCCTTCGGCAAAGAGCCCGGGCGCAGAGCCCAGGGTCTGTGCCTCCCAGCACGAAGCCGGCTCTGCGCCGAGGCCACAGCATCACGGGCAACGGCGTGGAGACAGCCAGGCCCAGGGGAGAAGGGCGTGGCCAAAGCGAGCGGCCTGCAACCCAGAGCTCCCCAACAGTCGGCCTTACCAGCACCCTCCCCTTACCCACAGGCCTGCCCAGGCGAGCTCACACCTGCGTTCAGGGGACCCTGCCGCTGCCTACTCCCCCACACCATCCATATGACTGTGTGCAGCGGCCTGTCCTGTGCACGTGTGCGAACATCTGCACAGCTCTGGCCAGGTAGCTCAGTTGGTTAGAGCTTCGTCCCGATATACCAGGTTGTGGGTTTGATTCCCAATCAGGGAATACACAGGAGGCAACCAATCGCCATTTCTCTTATCCATGTTTCTCTCTAAAATCAATAAAAACATATCCTCGGATGAGGACAAAAAAAATCAATCAAGCGAGAATCAATATAATTGATACCTTTCTCTCAAATCGAGAAATAAAGAAGAGCCCTAACTGGTGTGGCTCTGTGGGTGGAGCAGGGCCTGCGGACGGAGGGGTGCCAGGTTCGCTGCCAGTCAAGGGCACATGCCCGGGTTGTGGAGTCGATCCCCAGTAGGGGGCGTGCAGGAGGCAGCTGATCAATGATTATCTCTCATCATTGATGTTTCTTTCTCTCTCCCTTCCTCTCTGAAATCAACAAAATTAGAAAAACAAAATTAGAAAAACAAAAAGATCTATGCCTTAGCCAGTTTGCTCAGTGGTTAGAGCATTGGCCCGCAGACTGAAAGGTCTTGGGCTTGATCCTCGGTCAAGGGCACATATACCTGGGTTGCAGGTTCGACCACCCACCCTGGTTGGGGCACACGCGGGAGGCAACCAATTGATGTGTCTCTCTCACATCGATGTTCTCTCCCCCCCCTTCCCTCCCTCCCTCCCTCCCGTCCAATCCTCTCTGAAAACCAATTGGAAAACACCCTCCGATGAGGATCAACAAAAAGGTCCACACACATCGCTGACGCTGCAGCTGGCCAGGCTGCCCATCCCACGTCTCCTCCTCCGTGTTTCCATTCATTCAAAACGCCAGTCTCTCCTCTGTGCCAACCGGGGCTGGCTGGGGGCCACCGGGGACTGTCCCCCCAGGAGAACCTGAGGCCCAGGAGCCCACAGGCGGAGCGCCGCGCAGAACGCCTGCTCAGCCAGCCGGGTTGCAACGCGCGTGCCTATGGCGGCTCCACATCGGGCCTCGCACGCCCAGGCCGGCCTCGCTGGTGAAGGGGGGCTCCTGCGGCTCCCGCGGCTCCCGCGGGTCTGACTCTGGGCCTGTGCAGCGCTCCGCACACAGGTGCTCACAGGAGAGGCGAAGACCAGAGGCCGCCCGGCTGCCGCCAGACTGAGGAGGCGGCTTCCCGGAGGACAGCCCGGAGCCCGGGGAGAGGCGGGCGGGACGCTCACCTTGAAAGCCAGATGCTCCACAAAGTAGCCCGCCCCGTTGTTCTTCTCGTTCTCGTACCGGCTGCCAACGTCAATCCACACCCCGACCTGGACAAGAAGGAACCAACAAATCACTCCAGCCCCACGTACACCCCACCCCGGGTGGCTGAGCAAAGCCCAGGACCCCCACCCACAGGCTGAAGTTGAGGCTCACAGCCCCAGTGGGGACAGCCGTCTCCCAGCAGGACACTGTGCGTGGCGGTGCCCAGAGCACCCGCGGCGACAGGACCAGTCACGCTGCATCGCTCCCCCTCCTGCTGTGCTCCTGACCCGTCAGCAAGGGCTCCCACACGAGTCCCTGACGTCTAACGGCACCTCACCTGGTCCCCTCACGGCACCCGCAGGGAAGGCTTAGGCTCCTCTTAACTGTCAGTGACTGTGTTTTCTAGGAAGCAACACGGGGCAAACGACCTCCCTCTCCTCTGACCACTGCCCTCTCCGGCCGTGCTGAGCTCATCCTTTCTCTGCCAAGGAAGGAGGCTGCCGGTTCAGACACGGGCGTTTACACTGGGAAGTACCCTGCACTCACACTTAAAAGGAGTTTTCATCAGACCTGAACACTGAACACGCCAAGTGTCTCCCTGATAGCCAATCAGAGGATCCGATCATTTTCTTTTTTTTGAAAAATATATTTTATTGCTTTTTTACAGAGGAAGGGAGAGGGATAGAGAGCTAAAAACATCCATCAGCTGCCTCCTGCACACTCCCCACTGGGGATGTGCCCGCAACCAAGGTATATGCCCTTGACCAGAATCGAACCTGGGACCTTTCAGTCCGCAGGCCGACGCTCTATCCACTGAGCCAAACTGGTTAGGGCCCGATCGTTTTCTTAGTAGCCTCCTGTGTGCTGTGAAACAAGCCACACCACTCACCCCACAGGGTCACACAGATTTAGTCTTTTAATTTACTATTCGTTCAGAGTCGATTTAAAATTTTACATCTTGCCCTGGCTGGTTTGCTCAGTGGATAGAGCATCAGCCTGCAGACTGAAGGGTCCCACGGTTTCGATTCCTTATGGTCAGGGCACATGCCCTGGTTGTAGGCTCGATCCCCAGTAGGGGGCGTGCAGGAGGCAGCCAATCAATGATTCTCATCACTGATGTTTCTATCTCTCTCTCCCTTCCTCTCTAAAGTCAATAAAAATATATTTCAAAAAAAATTCTCACATCTACTTTCCTAAGAGATACTGACGTACAACCATATGTCGTAAATTCTTACGTGAACATCTACCCCACGCTTAACACCCTTGGGAAGATGCATTTTAAAATCCATGGAACCCTTTGACAATAACTGCAGCATCCTTTCTCTGACTTTCTCCTCACAACCTGGAGCATCTACTAGCACATGTACTAGGTGCACCAGTTAATAATGCGGATTTTTCCCAATAGATGGAGTTACACGCATGTTGATATATATATGCTATTTGATATGTATGCTATTTTGTTGTATTGACAAGCTTCAAAACTTCATATGTCAAATTTGCTGAAGGTGTTAACATCATAGATATTTTTACACTTAAAAATGTCCAATTTCATGCCAAAAAAAGAGCATTTGCGGGAAGTTTAAATTCATTACTTTATTTTGAAGAAAAGTGCTGCTGAAAGTTACTTTGGGAAGCTTATAGCGAACATGCTCCATCTCGAGATACTTGTGAACGCTGGTTTAAACGCATTAAAAGTGACGATTTCGATGTGAAAGACAAAGAATGTCCAGGTCAACCGAAAAAGTTTGAAGACCAACAATTACAAGCATTATTGGATGAAGATGCATGTCAAACTCAAAAACAACTTGCAGAAAGATTACACGTTGCTCAGCAAACAATGTCCGACTGTTTACAAGCAATGGGAAAGATTTTAAAGGAAGGAAAATGGGTGCCACATCAACTGAACGGAAGACAAATGGAAAACCGAAAAGTCATCAGTAAAATGTTGCTTCAACGGCATGAAAGAAAGTCTTTTTTGCATCGAACTGTGACTGGTAATGAAAAGTGGATTTATTTTGAGAATCCCAAACGCACAAAATCATGGGTTGATCCAGGTCAACCATCAACATCGACTGCAAGGCCAAATCGATTCAGAAAGAAGACAATGCTCTGCGTTTGGTGGGATCAGGAAGGAGTGGTGTATTGTGAGCTTCTAAAACCAGGTGAAACCGTTAATACTGATCGCTACTGACAACAAATAATCAATTTGAACCACGCTTTGATAGTAAAACCACCAGAATGGGCCAGAAGACACGGCAAAGTAATTTTGCTTCATGATGACGCACCAGCACACACTTCAAAGCCAGTTAAAGACACGTTAAAAGATCTTGTCTGGGAAGTGTTAACCCACCCGCAGTGTTCACCAGACCTTGCTCCTTCAGATGACCACTTGTTCTGATCGATGGCACATGCCCTTTCTGAGCAGCACTTCAAAACGTACAAAGAAGTGGAAAATTGGGTCTCTGAATGGTCTGCCTCAAAACAAGAAAAGTTCTATTGGGACGGTATCCACAGATTACCTGAAAGATGGGGGAATGGGTAGCTAGCGATGGACATTCCTTTGAATAAAGCACTTTTGATGTTTCTCTCGAAATTACCGTGTTTTCTATGATTACAAAAGCTGCATTATTAACCGGTTAATAGTCAATCCGAATTATTAACCGGTAAAAGGCCGATCCACATTATTAACCAGGTGCAAGTGGTTAATTCGCATTATTAACCGGTACACCTAGTACAGGGGTCTGTGCTGAGCCTCTGGGCAGGCTTACACAGGTGCCATGTGATAAGGAGGTTGCCCTTGCCCTTTGCTATGTTTTGTACCAACATTACACGGGGCATCGTCTGTTCCTGAACGGAAAGATTTTGCCAATGAAACCACTTTGCCCTGGAGTTTGGGGTGGGGAGAAGGATGACTTCTTGAGAAAATTCTCACCTATCCCTATGTCTAGTCAAGATTTCTGTCCTTGAGTCAAATGTGAGGATTTGCATTTTTCTGGAAAATCACGCATTTCACTAGAATCCCCAAATGCGTTTCCCGTCAACGCCTTCCTGGTCTGGTAAGGAGTATGACCTGCTGTCTCTGAACCCCGTTTTCCTCACTGTCACCCTGAGGCTGTGGCTTCTCTCACGTGAGAAGCTGGGGGAAAGCTTGGCCCCTGCTTGGCGGGCATCGTCGGCGACCGGAGTGCAGGCTGCGGGGCCTGCCCCCGCCCCGAAGTCAGGAGGGGCTCAAACCGTAGAGGCCTGAGCCCAAGGTCACCCCCGACCCGGTCCGACCCCCGACCCCGGGGGCGCCACTCACCGTGCAGGTGGGCTGGGCGGACTGCTCCGAGGCCACGCGCAGGCCGTTGTCCAGCTGGCTCACCTGCGTCTCGGGCACGCGCTGCAGGGCCTGCGCGAAGGTGGCCGTGCTCCGCAGGCCGGGCGGCTTCAGCAGGGCCGGGGGCTGCAGGCGGGCGGCGGGGGCCGAGGCCTGGGTCCGGGCCTCGCTCCTCAGCGGCCGGACCCGCGGGGTGTCCCCGTCCCCGCCGCCCGGGCAGCCGCGAGGCCGCCATCCCCACCCCCGCCCGGGGCCGTGACCTTCCCACGGCCCTGACCCCGCGACTTCCCCGATCCCGGCCCACCGCCGCTAACAGCCCACCCCAGTCCGCGTCCCGGAGCCCCGCGCGCCAGAGCCCCGCGCCCCCGCTGCCCCCTCACCGATCGGCGGGTGCGCAGCAACACTCGCGTCCCAGCGCCGGCCGCCCGGCAGACCGCCGACGCCGCCATCTTCCAGTCCTGTCGGCCCGGGCCGCGCCGCGCATGCGCAGAGCGACGCGGCGGCGCCCGAGGCGCACGCGCAGTATCGCCCCCTGGCGCGCGGCCGCCCCCTGGCGGAAGCCGGGAGGATTCACTCCGGCCGGTCGCCGGTGCCGTCCGCGCGGCCCGTTCCACCCGCGGAGGGCGGAGCGCGTTTCTCCCGGTCCGCGCGCCCCCGGCCACCGCGTGCCCGGAGCAGCTCGGCGGCAGCGGGGCGTGCTGGCTCCCAGAGGCAGTTGCTGGAAGTCAGGTTTGTTTTCTTTTAAAAGAACGAAGCGCCTGGGGTCGAGGTGGGCGGTGGAGCGCGGTGTGGCCCAGGAAGGAGGAGCCGCGGCGATGAACTCGGGGAAGGGTTCCCGTCTGGAAAGCAGAGCACACACAGTTCCAGTAACTCGTCCCCCATTTCCTCCTGAGCCCGGCTGGCAGCAGTCTTTTCTATTGTATTTTTATTTTTAAATCCTCACCCGAGGATGTTTTCCGTGGAGTTAAGAGAGGGGAGGAGAGAGAGATCAGTCGGTTGCCTCCCTTCTGTGTCCCTGCAACCTGGGTCGGCGCCCTGACGGGGCATCAAACCCACAACCCACGGGATGATGCTCCAGCCGCCGGAGCCCCACGGGCCGGGACAGGGGCGGCATCCTCCGAGCCCGGACTCCTGCCCGCCGTGGGGAAGGGAAATTCTCCCCCCCTGCCCCCCGAGAATTTGGCTGAACCCACAGGAAGCAGATGAACAAGAGAAAACCAGGTTCCCGTTCCACTGCCTGGAACCCCGGAAACGTGACAGTCAGACGCCTCGAGCACGAGAGGCTCAGAGACAGAGTGAGAAGTGGGTGAGACGTGCTGAGCTGACAGCACGGGGCACACCGTCGGGGGTCGGGGGCACCCCACGGGGAACCCCACGGCAGCGTGCCTCGCCAGCCTCCGCTCACTGCCCAGCTCCGAAGCCGTGGCCTCGCGTCTCGCACGTGTCTAAGAGCCTCTGGACCTAACACCTGTGTGTTCTGCTGCGGCCACGACCAGCCACCACCGGCGAATGGCCGGGCACCACACACGTGTCAGCTCGCCGCTCACGAGGCCACCGTCCAGCATGGACGCCGCTGGCTGGGAGCTAGCCCCGCCGGGCTGCTCCTCCTGGAGGCTCCGGGAAGGAAGCACCCATGGCCACCAGGCTGGTGAAGGAACTCAGACCCGGTGGTTGCAGGACTGCGGCTCGTTCCTTGTGGCTGCCCCTGCCCCCTGCAGGCATGCCCGGCTCTAGAGGCCTCCGAGTGCCTCGTACCCTGGACCGGGGGGGGGGGGGGGGGGGGGGGGGGGGGGACGGACCCGCTCCCCGTCTCCGAAGCCAGTGGCAGAGGCCGCGCTTCTGTGTGGGAACTCAGGTGGGTGCTTGGGCCATCACCAAAGGAATCCAGAGTCGTCTCCCTACTTCAAGGTCCTTAATCTTTTTATCTTTTAATATATTCTTATTGATTTCAGAACGGGAGGGAGAGGAAGAGAGAGAAGCATCAATGATGAGAGAGAATCATGGATCGGCTGCCTCCTGCACGCCCCCTACTGGGGATCGAGCCCACAACCCAGGCATGTGCCCTTGAGCGGAATCGAACCCGGGACCCTTCAGTCCTCAGGCCGAAGCTCTATCCACTGAGCCAAACCAACCAGGGCTAATGTTTTTAAAAATATATTTTTATAGATTTTTAGAGACAGAAAGTATGGGAGAGGGAGAGAGAGCAAGAAACATGGACATGAAGTTGGGTCTGCAGCCGGGGCAGGAGCATGGGGTGGGCGATGAGCCACGCCGGCCGGGGCTCCGGCTCTTTAACCTTCGTTCTGCCTGTACAGCTCCTTTTGCCAAGAATTGTCACATGTTCACTGACCCCATGGGTACCTTGAGGGGCTATGATTCTGGCTGCCACCCCCCCCTGGGAGGCACCCCCCAGCTGCCCCCCCCCCCCCCCCGCCTGTCTCCTGAAGTCCGACCACCCAGCGGTTCCCCGACCGGGCCCTTAGGTGCCCACCTCTCCGACAGCACCCTCCCCTCTCATGGCCGTTTCAGGCCCGGCCGCCTCTGTAGAGTGACTGCCTTTTCGGGTCTGTCCCGCCATCACCGCCACCTCCCCCATTTGAGTGGGCGAGGGAGGCCCGCAGCGTTCTGCACGTCAGCCGGTCCCGGTGAGCACACAGTAGGTGCTCGTCCCACCTGTGGAATACAGACGGGGACCCAACCGGAGGCTGGTGACGCTCCTTCAACCTCCAGTGCCCTTTGCGCACTTCCCGGCCTGGGGGCCCCCAGCAGTGCGTCCGTGGGAGCGAGTCTTTTTTGAAAATGTACAAAAGTGAGACAGTCCAACCGCACCCAGTCAGGCCCGCTGTCCTTCCCCGCCGGGACGCCCCTCCATCCCGCCTCCCCCGGGATGTGACACTGGAGCGGCAGAGCCATTGGGGTGCAGCCAAGAGGAAGGTGAATTGGGGACTGTCGCTGGTTCTCCGGGAAGCGCACGCTGAGCGGGAGCTCAGGATGCTCACGGGGAGGGGGGACCCCTTACAGATGGGCATCGGGAGGGAGGGACCCCCGTGGCGAGGCTCCGGGCAGCTGGGTGCGGGGGTGTTGGGGGGGCGGCACCTCTCCCACAGGGAGGCCCGGGGTTTCGGTTTCGAGGGACAGGCTGACGTTGGCTCCCGCCTGCGTCTCAGCTCACTGTCCCCGCCTGTCCCGCAGGAACCGCCTCTAGGGCCCCCCAACCCCCGCTGGGCGGGGGCGGAGGCCAAGGTCCTGCATTTAGAACCTGCCCAGCGCCCAAGGTTAGAAAACCGCGCCGCGCCACGCAGGAAAGCAAGGCCTGGAACGTGCGCAGCCCGGGGCTCGTCCTTGGGAAACCGTCCCCTCACACGGCGTCTCTGAGAGGCACGGCGGGAAGCGTCTGGGATTTGCCGACAACCCAGCGCCTTAGCCCTCAGAGAGGCCTCCTCTAAACCATCGGTGCGGAGACACACACCGCCCTCGGCCCTGAGGAGGAGGAGGAGGAGGAGCTGCCGTCCTCGTCTCTGTGGGAACCCTCAGCCTCCGTCCTCCGGAGGCCGGGGAGCGAGCAGCGGGACGGAGCATTACAGAAGGGCGTCGGGGCCACCTGCTCTCGCCTGGCCCCGGCCCTGCGCGTTCCGACAGTTAACGTCTGTGCTGCTTCTCCTTATCCTAGCTCACTCGCTTCTGGTTTTAGTTCGTGACGTCATCGTTTTTCTAAAACGGAGGCCCTGGCTGCCTGGCAGGAGGGAGAGGGGGAGGGGGGTCCCTTTGGGAGGGCCTGCCCTCCCTCCCCTTCCTGGGGCCTTGGAGCAGGGCCACTCAGGTGCCAGAGCACAAGTTTGAGACACCACAGGGCTCCCCCCGCCCCCCCAGCTCAGGCCCCGAAGCCCAGCTCGGAGCCCTGGCTGGTCTTACCACTGGGCCTCCCTCCCTGGACCACCCAAGGCTGACCGATGGTCAAGTCTCCTCCTACCCCCTGGGGGCCTCCAGGGAGCCCCAGAATAGCAGCTGGATTTCTGGGCAAAACCCTTAGGGAGGAGGGGTCAGTTGGGGGCGGGCAGTGGAGCAGTGAGTCAGCTGCTGGCTCTACACGTTAGGAGGGGATGCGGGGAGGACAGACACACAGGCCCGGCCTGGCCCGGCGCCCCAGGCTCCCCGCCCCGGAGGCCACCAGGCGGAGGCGGGGGTCGGGTCACCCACACGGGGTGGGAGTGCCCTTTATTGGCCTGGGCTGCTGCGCGGCCAGGTGCTGCAGGTGGCCCTGGATCTGGGCCAGGAGGGCGTCCAGCATGTGCAGGACCGTGAGCAGCAGGGCGTGGTCGGAGAGGGGGGTCCGCCGCTTACAGGGTCCGGAGGCGTGAGCCGTCACCTGCAGGAGCTGAGGACCGAGAGGCAGGAGTGAGAGCCGAGGGTGGACTGGGCGTGAGGAGGGGCATCCCTGGGGCTGGGGCCATGGGCTCGTGAGGGGAACTGGGTGGTGGAGGGTCTGTGGGCTGGAGTGGCCGTGGGGCCCCTGGGGGCTGGATGAGGACTAGGCGTTGAAGGGAGCCGGAGGGCAGGGTCCTGGCCCTGGGGTACGGTCAGGGGTCAATGGGTGTGGATACACGTACGGACCGTGGGGGCGGGGGCGGCGGGCTCTCACCTCGGCCCCGGCGGCCTGCGGGCCCCGCCTGCGCAGCACCTTGCGGCCCACCATCAGCATCATGGCGCTGGTGAGCATGACCCCGGCCACCGAGTAGATGGGGTTCATCCCCAGGCCCATCCAGTGGCCGGGACAGCCCAGGCTGACCCCGCAGCCGTCCAGGCTGCTCGGCTGGCACCCCCAGGGCTGCAGGTCCAGCCCCACCTGGTACCACAGCGGCCGAGGCCAGGCCTGGGCGGGGGCAGACTTGGCCAGGAGGAAGAGCAACAGCAAGAAGGACGGTGCGCACTGCATGGCGACAGCGAGTGCCAGCGGAACCCGGGGCTTGGGCGCCTGGCGACGGCAAACACCCCTCCCCCGAGGCAGGCCTGGCGGAGGCAGCGGGTTCCAGGGGGGGAGGGGTGTGGCCTTCCAGGAAAATGGAGTGGGGGCTGGGGGTGGGGCAGTGCCAGGCCCGGAGCGGGCAGGCAGGCTTGGGGCCCAGGACGGAGGGAACGGCTCCTTCCCCCTCCCTACTCCACACTATCACCCACCCCCTACAATCCTAACGCCCTGCAGTGCAGCCGAGTGCGGGCTCAGGAGTGGGGCCTGCCCGGCAGGTGTGGCTCAGCGGTTGAGCATCGACCTATGAACCAGGAGGTCAGGGTTTAATTCCTGGTTGGGGCCCAGGTCCAGGTTTCAGACTCGATCTCCAGTGTGAGGTGTGCAGGTGGCAGCCGATGGGTGATTCTCTCGTCACTCATGTTTCTAACTCTGTCCCTCTCTGGAATCGATAAACACATATTTAAAAAAAAAAAATGTAGGCCCTCCCTGTCCTCGCCTCCCCTCCCACCGCCCGCTCCCGAGCGCACCTGCTGTTCCCGGTGCACTGCCCTTCCCTCCCAGGCGGGCAGCTGGTTCCCGCTCACGTGTGACCTGCTCAGACCTCCCCTCCGTGACCGTCCGTCCGGGCAGCAGTCCCTTCGCCCTCACGTGACCTTTATTTCCTTCCGAGCTTTCTGAGAAGCTGAGCCAGTGTTTACCAGGCACTGCCACGCGCCAGGCAGTCCCGGAGCCAGGACGAGCTGGCAGAGCGGACAGACAGCCCGCCGTCCTGGCGTGGCACTCACGCGGGAGCGGGAAGCAGAGCTGGTCAAGGTGACTCGTGCCCCACCCCACCCCGCCCCACCTCGGGGCATTTCCTCCCGCCTCATGGAGTAACCAGGAGGCACCAAGCAGTGGGGGCTGGGGAGCAGACACCAGGCCCAGGGCTCTCGGGCCTCCCCCGCAATCACCCGATGTCGCTGGCAGAAAGCCTACTGCTGCCCGCTGGCCATAGGCCCAGATGCCAGCCTTTTATTTTATTTTAAATATTTTTATTGATTTCAGAGAGGGAGAGGGAGAAACACCAATGGTGTGAATCATTGGTCGGCTGCCTCCTGCACGCCCCACCCAGGGGCTCGAGCCTGCAACCCAGGCATGTGCCCTGACCGGAATCAAACCCGGGACCCTTCAGTCTGCAGGCCGACGCCCTGTCCACTGAGCCACACCAGCCGGGGCAGAAGGCGCTGCAGGCGGACTGGCACGTGCTTCTTGGCTGACCTCGCCCTGCAGAGCCCAGGGGGCCGGACACAGCGGCGCTTTCCCACGCAGATCAGTGCCGTGCACGCTTCCTTCTGAGTGCGGACCAGCCGCGCCTGTGAGCACCTGGCTTCCTCCCCAGCTGCCCAGAGGCCGCCCTGCCCGGCCCCACCGGGACGCTGATCCTTCCTGAGGCGGCTGATTCCAGCGACGGGACCCTGGGGCCCAGCCAGGGCTGAGCGGCTGGGAAAACCCGGAACCTGGGTGCCCCTCCTCGGGCCTGGCCCACAGCCCCCGCCCATGGGGTGCCCTCCCCGCCTGACTGCCTCCTCCACGCCTCGCTCCAGACATCTAACGCCAGTTCCCACTTTGGGACGTAAGAAGAGTCAGGAGCCAGGGCCGCGGCCCCCTGGCGCCCACCAGCCACAGCAGAGCCGGGTGCTGGGCAAACGAGTCTTTATTCCTGAAGCTGAAAGCATCCCGCCCACCCCGGCCCGGCCAGGGCCCAGCCCAGGCCGACAGCACTGCGTCTGGAGTCAGGCCCTCCATCCCTGAGTTGCGTGTGTGCACGTGCGTGAGCGCGCGGAGGGGACTCCCGAGTGACATCCGGGGCAGCGCAGGCGTGGGGGTCCTCGCAGCCCGGCACAGCCTCCGGGGGCGGGCCGTCTCCGCAGGCGGCAGCGGGGTCAGAGCTTGGTAACCTAGCGGGCAGCGGAGGGCAGCGCCGTCAGTTACCGAGGGCACACGCCGCCTCCTCCGTCTCAAGGCAGGAGGGAGGGGAAGCGGGGGGTCCACTGCGCCAGAGGCACCGGGAAGGCTGGACCCCCCCGAGCTGGGGTCAGGGTGGGGACGAGCAGTAAGCAGGCAGGCTCAGCGGCCGGGGGCCAGCTCACCAGGACCGGGCTGGCAGGGCCGGACCGCGGGTGCTGGCGGGCGAAGAGGACGGCGTCGTGGACGGAGGCGAAGAGGTGCTGCTTCGAGATGGACGCGTCGAAGAAGTGCCCGGCCTCCAGCTGGGTGACCACGGGCGCTGTGGGCGAGGCAGGTCTCTCCTGACTCCCACCCCGGCGGCGGCGGCGGCTGAGCCTGCGTCACTCGTGACCCTCGACCCCTGCCTTCCCGGAGAAGCCTCCTTTTTCCTGGAGCCCCGCCCTCTTCCCAAACCACTCGGGTCCCCACCCCACGCACCTTGGCAGCCGGCCACGTACACCTCCACCTCGATCTCCCGGAAGTCGCGGAAAATCTGAAGCGGGAAAGGGGCCGTGTTCAGTGGGGGCCGGGAGTGGGGGTTCCGAGGGAGGATGGGGGGCTGGGGTCAGAGGGCTCCTAGAGCTGGTCACGGGGTCGGGAGAGGCTGCGGGGCCTTGTCCCCCCGCCCCGGCGCCCCGGCCCTTACGTTCTTCAGGCTCTTGATGCACACGGTGTCCACGAAGGAGAGGGCGCTCAGGTCCAGCACGAGGCTGTGGAAGGCGGGCGGGGGCAGGCCCAGGCCCTTCAGCGTGCACCCGCCCGGGGCCTGCGCGCCGTCCTGCCCGCTGGCCGCCGGCTCCGCTGGTTCAGGCTCCGTGCTCACCTGCTGGGGAGCCGGACACCGTGCAGGCCGCCCGGGGTGAGGGCAGGGGACCGCACAGACACGCAGGGACACGGGCAGATGCGGGACAAGCATGAAGCACCCACACATACGGCGTGTGCAGGGGACACATGGCATGGACATGGATGCAGACAGGAGGGACACGGGGACACACAGGAGAGGGCACCCCGTGACACGCATGTCCTGTTACCTCCTGGGCGCGGGCTTACGTGGGACGCTTGAGAAGGGAGGTGCTGGGGGACCGTGTCCCCCCTCAGGCAGGGCGGAGGGGGCTGAGAGACAGACCCCACACCCCCCCGCACCCCTGCCCGCGTCTAAGGGAGCTGGGCATCCCCTTTGACCCCTCGTCTTCCCCACACACCCTCCCCCTCCCCCTCTACCCGAGCACAGGCTGTGGGGCCTCGATCAGAGAGGAAGCCACAGCAGAACCCTATGGCCTAGCGCCGGGGACCCCTCCACAGAGCACCCACCCAGCGCCCCGTTCCTCCGCCCCCACAGGCACCGGAACTGAGGCAGGCCCATGGCTTCCCCCGCGGGGCACGCCCCCATCCCTGCAGCTCCTGGCTGCTCCCCGCAGCCTCACCTGGGCCTTGGGGCCATCCGCATCGTGGCTCTTGACGGCACCGTCACTGATGTTGACTTCGATGGGGACGGAAGTGCCCGTGGAGGCAGCGGCCTGGGGCGGGGCAGGGGGACAGGGGAGTCACCCCAGCAGCTGGCCGCGGCCTGGCGCTGACCTCGGGCTTTGGGCAGGAGGCGGGATGCTGACCAGCCCTGAACGCCGCACTGGGAGAGGGCTGGGCGGCTCGGCTGCCAGGGGCCCAGAGCTGGGGAAACAAAGCCCCCCCGCCGAGGAGCAGGGGTCAGGGAAGAGGGGGTCAGACAGGAGCCGGGCCGGAGCCGGCGGGAGCGGGGGCAGGGCGGGGCGGCGGCCACGGGTCCCTGCCTGTTGCTGGGGCTTCTCCTTCTGCAGGCGCTTCAGCCTCAGCTCCTGCTTCCGGAGTAGCTTCTTCTTCCGGGAGATGAGGTGGTCAACGTCCACGCCGCACTAGGGGCAAAGGTCGCACTAGGGGCAAAGGCCGCACCAGAGGCAAAGGCCGCACCAGAGGCAAAGGCCGCACTAGGGGCAAAGGGCGGGGGCGGGGGCACCGGGAGGGGTGTGGGCGCCCTGGGAGGCGAGGCCCCTCTGACCTGACCTGGGCCCAGCCTCACCCTCTGCTTGAGCGCGTCGCTGTAGAGGTCAGCGTTGGCGAAGTACACGGTGGCCGAGGAGCGGAAGACCTTCACGCCCGGGACCTCCCTGGCCTGGGGGAGGGTCACGGGGTGGCTGAGCCCTCTCCCGGGCGGCATCTCCTCCTGCCTCTCCTGCCCTGTGCGCCCCCGTGCCTCCCCCCAACCCTCTGCTCCCCAGCCAGCGGGGGCCCAGCCTGCGGCCTGTGCCACCCTGATCCTCGTCCTGCTCCTGCCCTCTGCCCAGGCCTCCCCGTGGGCCCTCCCCTGGCCCTGTGGTCTGTCCTCCACAAGCTGCGTGCCGGCCTTCCCCAGCTGCCACCACGCAGGCCCAGGCCAGGTCTCTGCTGGGCTCAGCCCTGCTCAGTGTGCCCGCCCCTCCCTTTCCATCTGGCTGAGCGGCTTGCGCGTCCTCCCCTCGCTCTGCCTGGTCCTATGTGCTCGGCCCCCAAGGCTCCACGTCGGGGGTCGGCTGGTTCCTCCCTGAGCCCCTCTCTGTGCCGGGCACTTGGCCTGGGACTGCTCAGGAGATCAGGGAATGACCTCCCGGGGCCAGCACCCTGCCCTCGCACATCCTGGCCCAGCACTGCCTGCAGGACCGGCTGGTGCCGCTGGCTGACCCCGAGGCCCAGGCCCAGCTCCGTCCCTGGTCCTCCGGCCCTTCCCAGCCCCTCGAACGCTGGGTGGGGGTCACAGACCCAAACGCCTCCCTTGAAACTCCAAGGACCAAAGTGTCCTTGTCGGGAGGAAGGGACTCACAAAGGCCCATTGTGCCTCGGCCCCCACCCCCCGCCCCCGCCGCTCCCTCGGCCCTCACCTCCGAGTACTCTGCCACGTCTCTGTAAACATCTGTGTCTGGAATCTGCCCCAGGACAGAATAGTGGGGCCTGTGGAGAGATCGCGCGCGAGTCGGGGAGCGCATGAGCGGGGGACGAGGAAGAACAAAGAGCCTGGGTCACCCCAAGATGTGGGGAGCCGGGGGGAGCCATGCGGATCTCACCCTCACAGTGGGAGGCGGGACGGGGGACTCACCGCTGCGTGCGGACCACCACGAGCAGCAGGGAGAAGGCGACCGCCACGGCCAGGCCCAGGTCCAGGTTCAGCAGGATGGTGGCCACGAAGGTCACCAGCCAGATGAGCTGGAAACAGGGGCGCCAGGGGTCACGGGGCCCGCGGGGTCACAGGGCCCGCGGGGTGCTGGGGCCCCAGCCGCTCACCAGGTCCACGCGGTTCGCCTCCCACAGGGTGCAGACGTCCCTGAACTGCAGGAGCATGCCCTTCAGGTTCACGATGATGGTGGCCGCCAGGACAGCCTGTGGGGGGTGGGGCGGGGGCTGTCACGACTGGGCCGCCTGGAGGCTGACAGCCTGGCCCCGGGCAGGAGCCGCCAAGCCCCGGGGCATCACCCACGCCACCCCTGAGCCTGACCACTTGGGTCTGACTCTGTCTCACCCCCGAGATCTCACCTGGGACCTGACCGGCTGATCTGAGCCCAGGGCCTGGCCAAGGCCTCACGCCTGTCTGGGTGTGGGTGTGGGTGTGGGTGGGGTGTGGGTGGGGCTCACCTTGGGCAGGTCTCGGAAGAGCTCCCCAAGTTTGAGGATGATGATGAGGATGAAGAGGGAGGAGACGGCTCCGGCCACCTGGGGGTCAGAGTGAGCGGGCGGGGTCACCAGCTCGGTCTGTGTGCAGAGGCTCAGTCCCGCCCGCGCCCGCCCGCGCCCACCTGCGTGTTGCCGCCGGCGCTCTCCTGGACGAGGCTCCGGGACATGGAGCAGCTCACGGGGAAGCACTGGAAGACGCCCCCGACGAGGTTGCTGAGGCCCAGAGCCACCAGCTCCTGGGGGGCAGGGAGGTGGTGTCACCAGCGGTGCCCGTCCCGGCCTATACACCCCCCACCACCCCCCCCCCCCGCCATCCCCGCTCAAGAGCCCCAAGGACTGGCCTGCTGCCCCGTGTCCGCTCTCCACCCTCAGCCCCACGTGGTCCCACCTCCCTCCCTCCCCAGGCCCTGGCGTCTCTTGTAACCAGTTTGCTCCTTCGTGTCCCCGTCCCACCCCCACACCTGGTTGCTGTCCACCCGGTAGCCATGCTTCAGGGCAAAGATCTTCCCCAGCGAGATGGCGATGGCGAACCCCACCACGGCGATGGCGAAGGCGTTGCCCACGAGCCTGGGAGCTAGGCTGGGGGCCACGGGGGGCACCAGCCTGTGAGGGGCATCCGTGAGGCCAGAGGAAGGCGCCGCCTGGCCCGGCCTTCCCTGACCGCCAGGGGCCGGAGCTCACCCTGCAGGGATGCTGCCCACGACATCCACCCCGAACCGCGGCTGGAGGCCCACGCCGTAGGAGATGGCCGTGGCCCCTATGAGCTGCGGGGACAGAGGCGGGAGGGGGCTGGCACTGCTGCCGGGGAGTCGGTGAGAGGGGAGGTGGACAGGGCTGCGGGGAGGAGGTGCTGTTGCGAGGGAGCCTGCCGACGCGGGGCCTCCTGCGGGGTCCCCCCACCCCCGGACCTCTCACCGGTGCCACCCAGTGGGGCTTTAATCCCGGGGGTGCCCACAGGGTGCGGCCTGGCGCGCCCCTCGCCCCGTTCCCAGGAGCCGAACCGTGAGCAGCTCCCCGGGGATCGGCAGGGGCAGGTGTCGCTTCAGCTTGTCGTTCAGCAGCTTCACGGCCACGAGCACCAGCCCGGCCACGGCGGCCGTGACCACGGCGCCCACCACGCTCTGGCGCAGCTTCCAGCCGACCTCCAGCAGTGTCTGAAGGGAGGCGGGGTCACGCCAGCCCTCAGGGTCACGGGCGCCACCCCGTCCCCCTGCCGCCCTCACTCACATAGATGAGGGACAGCGGCCCAGAGAAGCTGCTCAGCTGGAGGCCGAACACGTACTTGAGCTGCGAGACGAAGACGTGCACGGCGGCGGCCGTGGTGTAGCCGCGGACCAGCGGCTCGGACAGGTAGGTGACCACGAAGCCGAAGTGCACCAGGCCCAGCGCCACCTGCGGGTCGGCCACGGCGGTCAGCGGGGACAGGGGTCCTGGGGGTGGCCGGACCAGCGTCCAGGGCAGGAGGGATCGGATGGGGGTGCGATGAGGAGGACCGCGAGGGCCAGACGCTCAGGGGAACTGGTGGGGGGCCGAGGGGGGTGGGCGGAGGGGCGGGCGGCGGGGGACACGCTCCTGACGCTCCGCACCTGGAAGAGGCCGACCAGGACGCTGAGAGAGGAGGCCAGCCTCACCCGTGCGGCGTCCCTGGCCTTGACGTCGGTGGAGTTCCCGGCCTGCATGAAGACCTCATCCGGGGCCAGGGCTTCCGTCACGCTGCCCACCATCACGGACATGACAGCAAAGGTGCCTGCAGGGACAGGCACGTCCCATGGGGCGCGGACGCCGTCCCGCCGGGAGCCCTGGCCTGAAGGGCGAGGCGGGCGACACCAGCTCTAGACAGATGTCCCCAGACTCCACTGTGCAGCGGAGGCCGTGCGGGGCGTCGGGTGGGAGCCTGGCTCCGGGGCTCCGGGGGCTGGACGTGCTGGCCCTGCGCCCTCTGCCTTGCCCCTCCCCGCCCCCCGTGCCCACGGCTCAGGCAGGGCAGGAGGCTCCCAGGCCCCAGCCTGCCCAGGAATGACCCTCAGGCCGTCTCTCAGCTGCCCCGACCAGTGCTGCCCTCCTCCCAGCTCCGGGCCCTGCTCGGCCCTCCCGCACCCTGGCTGGGCCTGGCTCCACTCACCCACCGAGATGTGCCGGGAGGTGCCAAACAGGAAGTAGATAAAGACAGGGTAGAAGGAGCTGTAGAGGCCGAACACGGGGGGCAGCCCCGCCAGCAGGGCGTAGGCCAGGCCTGCGGGGGGGGGGGGGGGGGCACGTGGGTTTGGAGGCTGAGCCTCGGAAGACGGAAGACGAGGAAATCCCAGCACCAGGTCAGGGGCCCCGGCCTCAGGGCCATTTTTTGTTGAATATGTGTTGATTGACTTCAGAGAGGAAGGGGGAGGGAGGAGGGAGACGGAAACATCCATGAGAAGCATCCATGGTGGAAGAGAAGCACTGATCGGCTGCCTCCCACATGCCCCCCCACTGGAGATAGAGCCCACACCAGGCACGTGCCCTGGATCGGAATCGAACCCAGGACCCTTCAGTCCACAGACTGACGCTCTATCCACTGAGCCAAACTGGCTTAAGGCTAGGGTTATATTTTTTTTTTTGGGGGGGGGAGGTTTCCAGGCCAGGGTCACCCCCCGAAGGCTGAGGGTGCAGCTCCGAGGCAGGGCCTCACCCTGTGGCAGCTGCATGATGGCCACACTCAGGCCGGACAGCAGGTCGCCCAGGAGCCACTCTCGCACCGGGTACCGGGGCAGCCAGGCCACGACGGGCAGGTGCTTCAGCAGCAGGGCTCGGGCCCGGGCCCCGGAGCACCTGGGGACACGGGGTCGGTATCAAGCACGGGGGCTGCCCAAGTCCCGCCAGGGACCCTCCCCCATCCTCAGCCTTACTGCAGAGAGGTTCGCCACGGGCGGGTCCGGGGTGCTGGGCCCCAGCGTCCCAGCTCCTCCAGCTGCTCCTGGTTCAGCAGCGGCCGCTCCACACGGTAGTCGCGCCTCCTCAACTCCATTGCGGCCAGCAGTCCTGGGTGCCCCTCCGTCTGGGGCGGCGAGACCAGACACTGTGAGAGCACCCCTGGCCCGACCCCCACACCTCCCCGTCGGACCAGAGCGTCGCCCCTCTGACTTCTCCAGGCCCCGAGACCCCGTGGGTCCAACCTCCAGTTGGCCCCGTGCCCGTGCGTGGCAGGGGTAGTCCCCGAACCTTGGCTGCTCGAGCCTCTTCCTGGGCCAAAGTCCCCTCCAGAGACAGCGGGATGAGCAGAGGCCACACCTCCAGCCCCGGAGTCTGCTCAGCCCGTCGCCCCCAGCCCAGGTCCCAGCCTCCTCCCCTGGGCCCCTAGGCCTCCCCCAGACAAGCTCTGCGCAGGCCGAGTCCTCCCTCTCCCAGCTGCCCCCGGAGCCCCCGCGGCTGGCTGGGAGCCCAGACAGGAAGGACCCAGCACCGGGGATCTGGTGTTCAGGCACCCCCCCTCTTCAGAGGAGCCCTCCCCGCAAGGGAAGGAAGCTCCCCCCGGAAGTGGGGGCCTCCCCAGGCAGGGACAGCCTGGCCCGCAGGGACGTTTCACCAGCCAGGCGCCTCTGTCCTGGGGAGAGTCTGACCCCCCAGTTCCCACCAGGAGAGGGCTTCTCACCTGGGGGGGCTCTCTCCTAGAGGGGGGGCTCTCACCTGGATCTAGAGCTCACCTGGAAGAGGCGCTATTAGAGGGGGTTCGCTAGACCTGCCAGAAGCTCCCAGCAGCTGGGGAAGTTTCACGCGGGGACGGTCCACCCCTGGGGAAGCGCTCACCCGGGAAGAGAGCTCTCCCCGGCCCGGAAGGCCGCTCTGACCCCGGGGAGGGTCCCCCTCGGAGCGGGCACTCACCGGGAAAGGCCTGTGCCCCGGGCGCCCGGACGATCGGAGGAGGGAGGGAGCGAGCGGCGCTCACACTCGGAGATCTTTGAGCCCCGCGCCCTCCGCCTGAGTCACTCGGGTCTTCCCCACGCGGGCTGGGCCGGCGCCTGCAGGCGGGGCCGACACCCTTGGCCCCTCCTTCGGGGAGAGCTCGGCGGCCCGAACCCCAGCGCTCGGGACCGGGCCAGGGGCCCAGCTGGTGGGCCCGGCCTCCCCACGGACTCGCTGCAGCGCCCTCCCGGCACCGACGCGCCCCGCGCGCCCCTCCCGGGCGGGCTCCAGGGCACGGCGCCGCCGGCAGCCCCTCGCGGGCCCTCGAGGCCGGGGTCCCGGGCGCCCGCCCCCTCCCTCGCTGCAGCGGGGACGCTGCCCGCAGGGAACCGGCGAGAGCAGGGACGCGGGGCTGTGCAGGCGGGAAATGGCTGCTCCCGACGCGGCGGCGCCCCCCCGAGCGACCCCACGCCGGCGCCGCGCGGACACCGGGACCGGCCGCGCCCCGCACTCACCCCGCCGCCGCCGCCAGCCGCCGGCCGCTCCAGCCACGCGGGCCGAGGCCGCTACGGGCCGGGAGGCGGGGCCGGGAGGCGGGTAAGGGCTGCAGCGCGCGCCGGGGAGCCAATCCCCGGGCAGGACGGCGAAGGCTCGGACCAATCAGCGTGCCTGGGCGGGGCCTCGGCGGGGCTCCCTGGGCGGGGCGGGCCCCGCGGGGGGAGATTTAACTCCTTCGCCGCCGCGGCCCGGCTCGGGCGCTCCGCGGGGCCCGCCCTCCTGCCCGCGCGGGGGGTCTGCAGACCTGGGCCCGCGGCCCGGCTCCTGATGGGACAGGGCCGGTGCCAGGCCCTGGCTCCGTGGGGAGGGCCCCCGTGGAATAGGGAAGGAACCCCCCGAGGCCGGACCAGTGACCCCCCAGCCTTCACCCTCCGTGGGGCCGCTCGTGCCTCTGCCCTGAGGCCGGCCTGTCTCTGAGACGGAAGCCTCCCTTCAACTGTGGACAGACACCCAGACCTGAAGTGAGGCTCCCCCCCAAGCCCAGCCCGGGAATCCTGCCCCCGCCCCTGCCCCGCCCCCCCCCGCCCCAGGTGTCTGCGCGGGTCGTGGATGGCCCCACGGCTCCAAAGGGGCCGGTGCTGTCCACGGGCTGACGGTCAGCAAGGGCGGCTCCTGGAGTTGTCCTGCCCCAGGCCAGGGCAAATGTCGGCCATCCTGCCTGCCGCCTGCCCGAGGCGGGGTTCCCTGCGCCCTTACGTGGGGCCCCAATCACAAGGTGAGGCCAGAATTGAGGGCAAAGGGGATGGGAACTCCCCCATGGAACGGGGTAAAAATAGCGGAGCGGTCTCAGAGGAAGGCCCTGCTCAGGTTTCTCCCAGGTCAGCCTGGCTGCCGCTCAGAGCCGCCTCCTGCCCACCGGCAAGACACCAGCGGCCTGGCCGCCCCTTGGCTGGAGCCTGTCCTGATCACCAAGGGCGCAGTTCCATCCCTGGTCAGGGCCCTGGCTGGTGTGGCTCAGTGGATAGAGCCTCGGCCTGTGGACTGAAGGATCCTGGGTTCGATTCCTGGTCAGGGAACATGCCCAGGGTTGTGGGCTCGATCCCCAGTAGGGGGCGAGCAGGAGGCAGCTGATCCATGATTCTCTCGCATCATAGATGTTTCTATCTCCCTTTCCCTTCCTCTCGGAAATCAATAAAAAAATAAAAAAGCAACCAATGAGTGCATACGTGGGACAACAAATTGATTTATCTCCCTTCCTCTCTCTAAAACCAATACATTTTTAAGCAAGAGAGAGACAATAACCATTTTCTATAGAAGTTTATTCCCAAAACAGAGCGCGGCTTCACGGAACAATGTACACAGACAGGAAGAGGGCCACGGGCTGAGGGGGCGCCCCCAGAGAGGGGCATCTACAGGACCTAGGACAGAGCAAGGACAAGCCCTCCCCACAGCGGACCCCGCAGCCCTGGGAGGGCTGGGCCACTCTGGTCCGGAGAGCGGGGATTTGGCACCAGTCAGCAAAGTAGAATCTTTATTCTCCTTGGAAACTGCCCCCCAAGAGTATCCGTGCAGGAGGGGACTGTGCCCCGACCCCGCACCTACCCTGCCAGACCCGGTCCTGGTGGTAGGAGGCTGCCTGCCGCTGCCCGGGCTGCTGTCCAGCAGGCACTCGGCTGACCTTTGGTCTGGGACAGCCAGGGCTCCCGCCCCTGCGAGGCCAGGGTCCTTGGGGGGCTCCTGCACCCCCCCCCCCGCCCACTTTCCCCACTTCCACTGTAAACAAAGGGGCGGGGACACTAAACTGTAAACAAAGCGTAAAGAGTTCCGGTTTACTGCTGTAAACAAAGGGTTAAAAGGTTTCCAATCTCGACCTGTAAACAAAGTAACAAAACGTAAAAGTTCCCAGTTCCGGACCTCAGACAACGGAATAAAAACGGAGTTTAGTGAACAGGTCCTAACAGTCACGTCTCCCTTTAGAGGGGCGTGGGGGTGGGCAGAGCCGTCCTCAGCCAGGTGCCCGGCCCGGCTCCTGTAAACATGGGGCGGTGGCACCTGCACTGGGCATCGTCAGCCCCTGTTTCTGATCCCGCTCTCCCTCCTACCCCGGCCCTCAGCTAAGTCCTCCTGGGGGCAGAGCTGGGGCGTCACGTGGCACCACAGACAGCTTCTGCTCCCAGGGGCGGGCGGGCGCCCTCTGCGGGAAGGGAAGGTGACGAGGCCTGAACCCCTCTGGGAGAGGACACCTGCTCTGTAAACAGGGCGCTGCTCGCACCCAGCAGCAGTCCTCGGTCATAAGGCAGTAACGGCAGGGGCTCAGCACCGTGAACACCCAAACCCACGGGAGGGGAGGCACGGGGGGCCCTGTGAGGCAGCCAGGGGACCCTTGTTCCAAGCCCCACCCCCCAGTCTCAGGAGTTTGCATCCCAGAAAAAGCAGAGATCAGTTCTGTCCTCGGGCCCTGACGATACTCAGATCCACCTGGGGGGACAGGAGCGTCTGCCTGCGCCCACCCCAGTTAAGAGGAGAGAAAAGAGCATATAGTTTGGGGGGACCCCAACGGAGTCAAACTCTGCACCTCTTCCCCTGGCCCCCCGCCCCCAGCCCAGCCTCAGAACCCCAGGCAACAGAAAAGCTAAAAAATAACAGGCATATCTCTCTGGTTACAAAGATACAAAAGTATAAAAGTCCTTCAGTTCCCAGGCCCTGCGCGCCTGTCAGTCCCGCATGCGCACTCTCAGGAGGAGCGGCAGCTCAGCCCGCAGCCCCGGGAAGCCGGCCGCCTGGGGTCTGCCCAACTCCTGGGGTCTCTTCCGCAGCGTCAGCCCGAATCCTCCCCTGCCCGCGGTTCCTCAGCTGCCGGCTGCCCTCAGGAGTGGCCCTCACTTCGGGGGACTCTGCAGAATCCAACGGGGAGACCCATCAGCAAGACCTGCCTCTGAGCACCGAGCAAGCACCGCCTGCATACGGACACCCGGTTAGGCGCTGGACAGATTTTGTCTCAAAACCTCCGCCTCTCGAAGGCCTATCGCTACAGGCACATTTTGCAGAGAAGGAAACAGGCTCAGAGGGTCAAGTCACTCCAAAGCCAGAAGCCCTGCTCAGTCCCCCAGCTCCCTGCCCCCAACAGCCAGACCCGAAGGCGAGGCTGCAGGACCCAGATGGGGCTCGGCACCCTCCTTTAGACTGCTAAGGCCTGGCAACTCCTGCTCCTCCCCACGGCCTCCCTGACACCTGTGCATGCAGCTGCCTCCGGTGTGTCCGCCATCCCCTACCCCACAGACGCCACGGGCACTTGAGATGCACCAGGTCCCAGCTCAGTGTCCGTGCCCAGCCCCAGAGCCCTCGGCAGGAGGAAGCTGACACGGGCTCAGTGAAGGACGAGTGCGTTACCACTAAGTGAGCTGTCCAGCCGGCGTGCAAGGGCCATATCCTGGCACTACTTCCCCCCTTCCTCTCCTGCTCCCCCAGGCACAGCCTCCTGCCTCCTCCCCCCTCTTCCCCTCCCTCTCCCAGCTCAAGCCCCTGAGAAGGCCAGGCACCCGGAGGGAGCAGGGAGGGTGCTGGCCCATCACAGCCCCACTGCCTGCGCGTTTCTGCCTCGGCCGACGGCCCCTGGCTGTGCTGAGCCTGGGTGCCCGCTGCGGCCCACCCTCACCCCATCTGCGGCAGGCACAGGGCGTGCACAGGAGATGGTCCTGAGCCGATGGGGGTGCACGAGGGCTGGACCCCGCTTACTCTGAGTCGGGCGACAGCTCCGAGATGCTGTGGGACGTGGCCGAGCGCGGCGTGGAGGGCCCCGGCGCGGAGGCGGTGGCGGAAGGCGTGGCAGTGGTGTGGGGGCCTGAGGGCGAGCTGGAGGACTGCACGGAGGAGGAGAGGGCCGAGGAGTTGAAGGAGGCGAGGATCGAGGAGAGGATGTCCAGCTGCTCGGTGGAGGGGCCGCGGGCCGGGTCCTCCCGGACTCGGAGCAGCTGTGGGGGTGGCCCCAGGCCTTCCCGCGAGGGATGCCGGCTAGACACCTGGTCCAGCTGCTCCCCTGAGTTCGAGCTCCTGGACAGAGAGTCCAGGGGCCGGGATGGCAAGAGGGGGTCCCGTGAGAGCTGCCGCTGGGGAGACAGGGGCAGAGGTGGGGGCTGTGGGTCCCGGTCCCTGCGGGGCGGAGGCAGCGTGCGCAGCCACTCGCAGGGCGCTCCCAGGTCCAGCGCATCCCGTGACCTGAAGCGGCCGGCCGCGGCGCCGGCGCAGTCCCGGGGTGGCTGCCTCCGCGGCAGGGTGCTGCCCCGATCCCTGGGCTCTGGGCGGCCTGGCACGGCAGCCAGGCGTTCCTGGGAGCCCGGCCGACTGAGGGCACGCAGCAGAGGGCCCGGGGCCTCCTCCAGCCGCTCCCGGCTCAGCTGCCGCCGGAGGAGCAGGTCCAGCTGTTCCCGGGAGGAGTAGCGGCTGGCCGGCTGCGAGAGGCTGCCCGAGCCCCCTCCGGCACAGATGCGGCCGTAGGAAGCCGCCGGCACGGCGCGGTGGCCCAAGGTGGCTGCGCGGCACCAGGACAGCTCCGGGATGCCTCGGGGCTGTGGCACCAGTGGGCACTGCAGCCGGTTCTTTAGGATGCCTGGGTGGGAACAATGGGGGACAGGATGTGTACACGGGGCAGGGACTCCCTGGGTCTAGGGACATGGCAGCCTTGGGGTCCCTGTGACACAGGGTTGGGGGCAGAAACCCCTGGGAGAGGCACAGTTCCCGAGGCAGCTGGGCAGTCCCCGTGTGCGGGGTGGAGACAAACCTCCCCCACCAGGTTGGGGTGGGGGCAGCCCAGGTCCTGGTGATGCGGACAGGGTCAAAGGGCAGAACCCCCTGGGCTGGGGCAGGGGCACTCCCCGGGGCCCCTGTGTGCAGAAGTCAGGGCAGAAAGCCCTTGGGGTGGGCGGGGCCATCTCTCGGGGTCCCTGTCCAGCAGGGGAGGGGGCGGGAGCCGAGGCCTGAGCACAGGAGCTCCTGGGCTCGCAGGACGCAGACGGGGCCGGGGAAGGACCCCCTGGGCGGGGCCCCAGGGGCTGTGGTGCAGCGCCGAGGAGTGGAAACCCCCAGGTCGGAGCAGAGGGAGCACTCGGGGCCCCCGTGGAGCAGTCTGGGTTGGAGGGTGGAACCCCGAGTCAGGACAAGGGGTCCCCACAGTGCCGGCCAGGCCGCGGCTCGCACCTTTCCTCTGGCGCTGGGCCCGGCCCAGGGAGGTCTCGTCGCCGCTGGTCACGGCGGCGTCCGTCGGGTTGTTGTTGGCCGCGTCCTTGCTGGCATCCAGCCCCAGGCGCCGCTCAGAGCCCCAGGCCTGCAGCGCGCAGGGCGCGGCCTCACACTCCCCCAGGGCGGGCCAGCAGGACAGGAGGTCATTGCCGTCCACATCTGCAGAGCCAGGGCCGTGACAGGACCCGATGGTTCATGACCCCTGCGGCCCCGACTCTGACCCCGACCCCAACGGCTCCTAAAACCCTGGCTGTCCTGTGAGCACAGGTGCGAACAGGAGGCGGCTCTCAGAGGTCGATGAGCCTCCGGGGGGACTAATGCGCCCTCCCTCTCAGCTGGAGGCGGACAGAGACGCGGGGGAACCTGATGCTGAGAGAGGAGCCCCGCCCCAGGGGAGGGGAGCCGTGGCTGGAGGGGTGGCGAGTCACCTAGAATACCCTGCCCTGCTCCCCCGGCACCGGCTATGTGGGCCTCCAGCCACGGACACGCGGAGGGGGAGGGGAGGGGAGCGCCAGCCCGATGCCCGGCTCCCAGCAGGTCGGCCCCAGGAGTCCTCAGGGATAGGAGGGTCCCGGGGTCACACCCAAGTGGTAGGGGGATCTGCTGGTCACTGGGGAGCGGAGAGCCCCGTCACCTGTGGGGTGGCTGAGGAGCCTCTCGCTCTGGGCAGCCCGGCAGAGCGGACGCTGGAGCCGCCCCCGCGGCCGGCCGCTGTCCTCGCTCTCCGAGGACGGGATGGACAGGCTCCTCTCCTCCTCCAAGGACAGGTCGCTGTCGGAGTCGGAGTCTGCACCTGGGGTGGGAGGTCAGCGGTGGGAGGTTAGAGGAGGAGGGCCCAGCGTTGAGGTGGGGAAAGGAGGGACTTGGGAAAGGAAGGGATCTGGGACCTTAGAGCGTAAGGGGCGGAAGGACAGAGGGCGGGGACCTGTCAGGAGAACAGGCTGGGTGCTGGGTGCCTCCTGGGGCCGTGACCTGGGGAGCTGGCTCCCAATTTGGGACAGAAGAGGGGGAGGCGGGGGGAGATGTGTCTCCCTCCCCCGCGCCCGGGCCCCCACCTCCACCGGCGTCTCGATGGAACATGGCCACGTCCAGGTCTGTGGGGCCGGCGTGCGGCTGGAGGCTGTGGTCAGTGTGGTCCGCAGCCGAGCCGTGTCGAACCAGGACGTTGTCCCTGGAAATGCAGCCCCCATTAGGAGGGCGCCACGGGTGCCCTGCAGGCCGGCGTGTGCGTGCCCGTGCCCGGCTCCGAGGGCCCGGGGTGAGGCAGGAGGCCTCGGGACGGAGGCGGCCCGGCAGCACCCACCCCGGGAACGCGGGCTGGTCGGAGCTGTGTCCCCCGCTCACCTGAGGCAGCCCCGGCCCCGCTGGCTGTCCTGGTCCTGGGCGCGGCCGGAGCGGGCGCTGCTCACGGAGGAGACGGTGGAGGCGCCCAGGGTGATGCGGATGAGGCCGCTCTCCTCAAAGAGGGCCGTGTTATTGTAAACCCCGGGCCCCTGGGGGGAGACAGGGGGTGAGCCCACCCGAGAGAAGCCTCGAACCCTGGCCTCCCGGCCCTGAGAGCCTCCTACCGTCCCAGGCACGGGCCTGGCCTCCTCGGGCACCGCCTTCCTGCGCAGACAGGCCGGTGCCCAGGCGGCCCGGGCGTCAGCGTCCAGGACACAGAAGAGCAGCAGCACGGCCAGGCCCTGCGGGCAGCGAGGGTTGGCGAGACTTAAGCGAGCGAGGACAGGGCAGAGGAGGCCCCGGGCCAGCCAGGGCGTCAGCCCAGGTCCAAGGGACACGAGGGACGCGGCGGGGAAGGTCAGTGTGGCCGGGAGGCAGGCGGCCAGGAGCCCGGGTGTGGGGGAAGGTCCGTCCAGGCCAGCACCCCGCCTGCTGCCAATGCCCGCCCAGGAGCGGCCCTGAGGCGCCGTCAGCCCGGGGACAGGGCCGCCAGCCTGACCTGGAGCCCGCAGAGCCCGGCGTGGAGGTAGTGGAAAGCCAGGACGCTGTGGTTGACCGCCAGGAGCCCGAAGACCCAGGAGGCGCTGACCAGGAGCAGGAGCAGGAAGGCGCTCCGAAGGGTCCTGCGCAGGAGCACGGGGACACGGGACACATGGAGTCACACGGAGTCACACAGGGCTCATGGAGGGACACATGGAGTCACACAGGAGGCAGCATGGGGCCAGGCGGGGACACCCGGGGACACGGGAGGAGGGGAATTCACACAAGAACGTGGCGGGGTCAGGAAGACGCTGGGGGGATGAGGAGCCAGGAGGGGACACGGGGAAGCACGCAGGAAGCGGGCATGAGGGGAACAGGGAACACGGCGGGAACCCACGGGTGGGAGGAGACTCTGGGGAGGCAGCAGGGCCAGAGAGTGACGGCAGCCCCAGGCGGCTGGCTTCCTCCCCCCAGAACCCGGAGCCCAGTCTGCGCCAAGAACGTCCGGGAACCCCAGGCCCCAAGCAGGAGGGCGGGAACCCCCAGGGCCCAGACAGCCAACTCACAGCGCAGACGCCTTCTTAGCCTCCCTCTGCCCGGGGGCGCAGGGCGCGCGGGCAGCCAGGAGAAACATGGTCCCGTTCATCTGGACCCAGGGCCGGACATGGGCACCGGGCAAGGCCGAGAGAGACAGAGATGGTGAGAGAGAGAGAGAGAGAGAGAGAGAGAGAGAGAGAGAGACCATGATTCATGGTGGGGTGGGAGGGCAGACCCAGAGAAACACATGTGGTACAGAGATCAGAGACAGAGACAGGAAACCAGAGGGGGACTGAGATGGAGAGACAGGGAGGCCGAGGGGGGGGGGCGGGGGGGCAGCCATCTCTGACCCCCACCTCCATCTCCATGCCAGCTGCATGGGACCAGTGGGCCGAGCCAGGAAGCCTGCAGACTGCCACCCGGCACCCCTCCCCACCCCCCCCACACCCCTCCCTGGCACACCCCCCCCCCCGGCACCCCTCACCTGCTGCTGCCCCACCCCCCAAGCAGAGCACACGGTGACCGAGTGCAGGGCACTCACCACAATGACAAGGACGACAGGGCCTGCGAAGCTCCAGATGAGGGGCTCGTGGACCGAGATCCAGCAGAAGTCGGGGTTCCCATAGCCCTCAGGGTCCAGGCCAACGGCAAGGCCTGGTGGGGGGGGGGCAGGATGGAAAGGGCGTGTTTTAGAGTCGCTGAACCTCCAGGGATGGGAGAGCCGGGATGGCGAGCAGAGCAGGTCCTCCCAGAGCAGGTGGCACGGGGGCTGAGGTTGGGGTCACGATGGGGATTGGGGGCGGGGGCGGGCCCTGTGACGGACAGAGGTCAGGGGTCACAGCCTGGCCGGCGGCGGGCAGGGCGCTCACCCAGCAGCACGGCAGGCACGCCCCAGCCCAAGGCGTGGTAGAAGCGCATGGCGCCGCGGTCCACGTTGCGGGGCTCGACCTGCACGCGGCGGAGGTGCAGCCCCTGCACGAGCAGCCACGCGAAGGTGCTGAGGAAGAAGTAGTGCAGGAGGATGGCCACCGCGGTGCACGCCAGCTGGAGGAGGGGGCGCGTCAGCAGCTCCGCCCGCCGGCCCGCCGGCCCGCCCGCCTCTGCTCTCCACCGCCGACCCCCACCTACATGCAGCGCCTGCCCCGGGACCCGCCCCACACCCTGGCCCGGCCGAGGCCACCAGGACAGTCCCTGACCCTGACCCTGACCCTGGCCCTGGCCCTGCACCTGGTTGTGGGTCCTGTGGATCCCCAGCAGGAAGAGGAGCTCGGCCGTCCCCAGGGCGGCGGCCACGTGGGCGTGGATCCTCCGGGTGTTGGACTTGAGGCTGCGCAGGCTCAGCAGGAGGGCCGCGGTCAGCAGCAGCGCGGCCACCGACACGGCCACGGCCACGTGAGTGAACACAGCCAGCAGCTCCAGGTCGCCCTCTAGCCGCTGTGGGGACAGGGGTGGCCGTTGGGGTGCTGCGACCCCTGCCCTTCGACCCTCCCACTTCCCCGGGGCCCTGAGCAGAGCTGCACCTCACGGGGGGAGGCGTCCATGAGGACCCCGAAGGTGCCGGTCCGGCTGCAGCGACACCGTGCGTGGGACCCGTTCCTGGACACCAGCTCGCAGTCCCGTGCCGTCCACACTCCGTGCTGGTCCGCCCTGCGGCCACGGGCAGTGAGACCCACCAGCGGCTCTGAGGGCCCCGTTGCCGGGCAGGGGTGAGGGGGCAGGAGGGGCCCAGGGTGTCTGGAGGTGGGGAGCAGCATTCCTGGGGGGCTGGGTGCACAGGGCGTGAGTGGGGCCCAGGGGAAGGTCGGCCTCCCAGGGGCTGACAGGCCCAGGGCTTCCCGGGGGTCCTCACGGGCCAGGCGGGTCCCACTGCACGCAGACGGCCTTGCTCCGGTTCGCCGTCTGCAGCAGGCGGAACTCCAGGCTGATGGGCGCCTCCAGGACGCCCCTCAGGAAGCTGCGCCCGTGGAAGACGGCCACGCTGACCACCGGGGAGTTCATGACGGGGTGCGGGGGGAGCCTGCGGAGACACCGCCCGGCTTGAACGCCGCGGCCCCGGCCCGGCCCGGCCGCCCCGCAGGTCCTCCGGCCACTCGTCGGGGTGAGCCCCGTCTGGGAAGCCCCCAAGTGGACGCTGTTCTGAGACCCCCTCAGCCTCTGCGGGGTCATGGTTCCCCAGAAACGACAGGTTCTCTCCAGCGAGGGGCTTCGGACCCACTGCCCATCTGGGCTCCCCCCACTCCCACCGGCCTCTCAGCAGCCTGCCTGCTGCCCTGGCTCCCACCCTCCGCCTTAGGACCACCCCCCCAGCACCCCGCAGCACGCCGAGGGGACCAGGCAGCACGGACCAGGCTCTGCGCATGCAGAGGAGCAGCTGTGTGACCATGAACCTGCTCACTCGCCCACGAACGGGGTTGGGGGGCTAGGCTGGGTAGGAGCTGCAGGAAGCTCAGGGTGAGGGGCCTGGCATCGCCCCCCCACCCCACCCCCCGTACCTGGCGCCCCGGCGCTCGGCCTGGAACTGGGCGGGGAGCAGCCCCCCCAGCGTGCGGTAGACCAGGAGGGTGACGATGGAGGTCCCCGGCTCCGGCTCGGGCTCCAGGGCAGGCGGCATGGGGGCCACGCTTTGGGAACTGGAGTTTTCCACGCCGCTGCCGCCTGTGGGCAGAACTGCCGGGGAAGGGGAGGAGCCGCTGTCAGTGACCTCCGACCCTGAGCACCCACAAACCCAGCTCTCAACCCAACCCTGCACCCAGCATGGGGCTTCCCTCCCTGCAGGTGCAGACCTGGGGTTGGGGTGCAGGAGCCCCTGAGGGAACGTGGGCGCCCAGGTCCAGGCCTGGGGAGGTCCTCGAGGTGGCGGGAGCCGGCGAGGCGAGTGCTGCGGCCCGGGCTGGGGGGAGGGCTGACGAGGGAGGTGCTCCCAGGGGACCTGGCAGGGGGTGACGTGGGGTCCGGCTTGGGGAAACAGGGCCTGGCCCAGGGGTCCCCCCAGGACACTCACCGTCACGTGGGGACAGCCGCGGGGCCTGGGAAGGCAGCAGTACATGGGTGTGAGGATCCCAGGCATCCTGACCACGGAACAGGTTGCTATGGTAACGAGGGTAGCGACGGGTGCCCCGGGACGGACTGGGGTGCTCCATGCGGTCGATGCTGAGCACTGCCCAGGAGGAAGAGGGGTGAGGCCGTCAGGGATCCCTCCCCAGGCCGGGGCCGCTCCTTCCTGCCCACACCCAGAGCCCCCCGCCACCAGCGGAGCCGTCCCAGCCGAGGGTGCGGCCAGCCCTCAGACCCGTCCCCACCCTTCCGCAGCCCCGCCCCCCCCCACATACTGATGTTGGGCGTCACCAGCCCCACGGGATTCAGGTACGTGAGCTCCATGTTCCTGGCGAGCGTGGCCGCGTACTCCTCCAGGTGCCGCACCAGCCCTGCGCTGCCGGGGGACCCCCCGGGCGCCCGCCGCCCCAGCGCGGCCCACAGGTCCCCAGTCTCCGGGGCGAGCAGCGCAGAGCCTGCCCACAGCAGGTTCTGGGAGGAGGGAGGAGAGCGGGCTCAGCCGGGTGAGGCTGTGGAAGGGCAGAGCGGGCACAAGCGTCTGGCCAGGGCTCAGCGGGGCCCCAGCAGGCAGGGGGTGGGTCTGGGGGGCCGAGGAAGAGGGAGCTCAGGGCCGTCCCTTCCCCAGGGCCAGGAGGGCCTGAGCGGGGATCCGGGGCTCAGGGTCCAGGGCCAGCGATGGGTGGAGAGCACAGGGCACAGCCCACCTCGTTGAAGTGGGCGTCCTGAGTGGCCGTCAGCCCGAAGCCCTGCTGGTGGCTCTCAGAGGCCAGCAGGCGGGCCAGCAGGCGGGCAGCGACGCGGACGTCCTGGCTAAAGTAGTGGTCAGTGTGGCCGGTCACCTCCCGTAGCCTCTGAGCCAGCTTCTTGGCCTCCACTGTGTCCAGTGCTGTCCTGTTCAGCTCCAGGCCATCCAACTGCCGGACAAAGGTGGGGTTCGGGGTCACTGGGGTCCCTTCGGCCTTTCTCAAAAGCCTCACAGGAAGGGCACCAGGGAATGCCCGGGCATGGCGTCTGGGGCCTCCCACAGGCCTGGGGGCCGGGGCCGGGCCGGGCAGGTCTGAGTGCAGGGCACGGTCTGGGCATCTCACCAGCAGCGTGAGCTCGCGGAAGGCGGGGGAGGTGCAGTTGAAGAGGTCGGGCTCCAGCCACCCCTGGTCCTCGTCACAGAGCCGCACGGCAGCACCTGGGGGCAAGGAGCCCTGGTCAGGCCTGGGGCCTGGCACCTGCTCCCGCCGCCGATCAGAGACCAGAGGACTAGCCGTCAGTCAGGCCCTGGATGGAGCAGCCCGCCCCCCGGCCCAGCAGGCCCAGCTGCTGCCAGCAGCTCCTGAAGGCCTGTGGCCATTCCAAACCACCAGCGAGAAAGGTGAGCGTGAGGGCAGGCCTGGGCACACGTCCACACGCACATGCACACACAGGCCAGGAAAGGTTCACAGACATGTGGCCCAGGGCAAGCACGCATGCGCGCACGCACACACACCCCGATGCTCCTATCTGCACACACACGTGTGGGGACCAGGACAAGCACACAGACACACAATGTTCTTTCACACACACACACACACACACACACACACACACACACACAGATTCACACACACACACACACCAGATACACACACACACACACACACAACCAGATTCACACACACACACACCAGATTCACACACACACACACACACACACACACACACACACACACGGAGGTCACATTCTCCAGGAGCACTATGTGACCCAGCTGGTGGGGGTGGAAGTTTCCACGCAGGTTTGAACTGCCCAGGCGGCTGCTGCCGTCTCAATGTCCATGACTGGGGCGGGGGCTGTACAAGAACTGACCTGGACCATGAGGGAGCTTGCAGCCGTCAGTGAAAGGGACCCTAGCCTTAACACAGGGTCCTCTCCCCCCAAGACAGACTCACAGACACGTGCACAGGCACCGAACGACACACACACGTGCATGCACACGATGATCTCTGTCCAGCCACTGCAGGGACCTCAGGCCAGGAGGAGGGTGTGGGGAGACCTCAGGCCGTGGGGAGGAGCCTGGAGGAGCTTCGAAGGCGGAGTCGCCTCTCGAGAACTCAGGCAACAGGGACAGAGGTACCTGCAGGGCCCTCAGGACCTGAGGAGGTGGGAGGGGCGGCCAGGGCCTCCCCGCGTGGGGAGGGTCTCTGAGGACCACGGGCAGCAGAGAAGGGGCCCCGGGGCCTCAGACAGCGGAAGGGGCCCGGTTCCCCGAGCCATCGGAGTCGCTCTCAGAGACCTCAGGAAGGGGAGGGTCTGCGGGGGCTTCAGGCAGCGGGGGGTCTGCAAAAGCTCTGGCCGTGGGAGGGGCAGCGCACCTGAGCAAACACGTACCCCTTACCTGCACCCCGCAATCCTGCCCAGAAGCCAGGAGAAACAGACGGAGGCTCAGTGAGGTGGGGGGAGGGACACGGAACCCCTAGGAGGTAGTGAGGGGCCCGCCTGGACCCTACCCGCCCCTACCCGCAGGAACCAGGACGCCCGTCTCAGGAAGAGAGGCGGCTACAGCAGGCCAAGGACAGGCCCACCCCACCCTCAGCACTGCACCTGCTCCGAGGTACTCACCCAGGGCGCCCCGGGGACAGGGCACTGAGGCCAAAATGCCGAACTTGGTCTGGGGCCACCATACACCGGATCGCAGGGACTTGGGGCAGGCATCGTACAGCACTAAGGAGAGGGGAGGCGCTGAGCCGGGTGGCCAGGGGAGGGGCGGGCGACTGCCACACCCACCGCCCTCCCCTGCGGCCTCACAGGAGCTGGCCTATCAGCTCTTGAGCGAAGTGAGGCTCCTGGGTGTCTCAGAGAGCCAAGGTCCACCCGCTCGCAGCAGCCGAGCTCGCCTTCCGCGGGGGCTGGGAGCCTGCTCACCTCGGCAGCCGCTGGCCGTCACCTCGGCGAAAGGGCTGTCACAGCTGTTGCACTGGCGGCCGAGGGCGCCCGGGCGGCAGGGGCACTGCCCGCTGTGGGGCGCGCACGAGCGCGAGGTGGAGCCCACAGGGTAGCAGTCACACGGGAGGCAGGCGTCACTGCCCCGGGGGCGGTAGTGGAACTCCTGTTTGAGAATGGGTCAGGGCCTGAGGTCAGAGGTCAACGCTTGCTTGGGGAAGGAGAAGAACCAAGGAGGAAAGGTCAGAGAACAATGCTCACAGGCCAGAAGGAAGCCGGGCCTCAAGTGAAACTTAAGGGAGGGGTCAGATGTCAAGGACAAAGGACGGCACTTAGGTCACAGGACAGTAAAGGGTCAGGGCCTGAGTCAGGGGGCAGAGGTCAGCAAGCTGGAAAAGAATCACAAATCATGGCTAGGGAAGAGTGCAAAGGCCAGGGGTCAGGGGTCAGGGCTCCGCACACCTTGCAGTGGCACTGCCCGTCCGTCTGGTTGCAGTTGGGGTCAAAGCCCTTGTGAACGGCACAGTTGCAGGGCCCGCAGGTCGGGCTCCCCCACCAGCCTCGTGGGCACTGCTGGTCCTTCCTGGGGGTGCACAGCCAGGTGAGATGCCCCGATATCTCAGTGCCCTCCTAACCCCCCAGGTCCTCCATGATCTCGGCCCCTGGCCCCCTACCTGTGCTCACAGTGGTGCCCGAAATAGCCATCTACACAGTCGCAGGTATAGCCGTGGGGGGCCCCTGGGAGGTGCCGGCATGACCCCTGGTTCTGACAGGGGTTCAGGAAGCAGGCGTCCACGCAGCCTGGGCCATAGTAACCTGCAGGTCGGGTCAGAGGACTCAGGACACTGACCACAGGGCACGGGAGGGAGGGCGCCTGTCCTCGGTCTCCTCCTCCTCCGGGTCCCCGAGTCTTCATCAGCCCCCAAGTCATGCCACCCCCGGGCCCCACCTGGCCAGCACGTGCAGGCAAAGGTCTGCCAGAGGTCTCGGCAGTCCGCGTGGGGCGGGCAAGGCCCGGACGCACAGGCGTTGTCCACGGCACAGCCAGGTTCCACATTCACTCGCTGCGTGGGGGGGTGCAGGGCTGGGGACCCCAAAGGCGTGGAGCCGAGCCATACCCCCTGTGGACACAGCTGGTCTGATGACCCCTGACATGCAGCTCCCTACCCGACCCGACCCCATGTCCCTAAGTCAGCTCAGGGGCCCGAGGGTGCTGTCCCTGACACTGACCTCGAAGGGCCCGTGACCATCTGAGCGGGACTCTCGCCTCCAGCAGCACGAAGGCTGGGCTTCTGATGGCTCTGGCGCCCCCCCCACCCCCGGCCCCCGCCGAGGTGAACCAGCTGTTGAGGTCCCCAGGCCCCTGCTCTCGCCCACGCACCCGAGGCCCCGGTCACCCCCATGCTGACCCCACCTGGACACAGCCGACCAGCCCCGGGGGAGCCTCCTCTTCGCCGCGGGGGGGCAGGCCCCCCACATGGAGCCGCTTTACTTTCAGGCCCTGCAGCTCACTGCCCACCGCCATGGTGTCCTGGGGGAGGGGGCAGTCAGCACAGGGGAGGGGGAGGGGGAGGGGAAGGACCCTGCCCTACCCCCGAGTCCGTCTTGGCCTTGCCCTAGCCCTCACAACCCCCACGCTGTTCCTTTGTACCAGGGGATGGGCTGGGAACAGCTGCTCTCAGCACGGGGCCCTGCCGGAGCATGGGGGACGGCTCAGGAGGGTTTCAACTGGGCTCAGCCCTGGCTGGTTTGGCCCCGTGGATGGAGAGTCAATCTGCAGACTGAAGGGTCCCGTTTGATTCCGGTCAAGGGCACAGGCCCGGGTTGCAGGCTCGATCGCCAGCAGGGGGCGTGCAAGAGGCAGCCAATCACTGGTTCTCTCTCATCATTGATGCTTCTATCTCTCTCTCCCTCTCCCCTCTCTGAAATCAATTTAAAAATATTTAAAAAAAAAAAAAAAAAGCCAAAACCGGTTTGGCTCAGTGGATAGAGCATCGGCCTGTGGACTGAAGGGTCCCAGGTTCGATTCCGGTCAAGGGCATGTACCTTGGTTGCGGGCACATCCCCAATGGGAGGTGTCCAGGAGGCAGCTGATGGATGTTTCTCTCATCGATGATTCTAACTCTCTATCCCTCTCCCTTCCTCTCTGTAAAAAGTCAACAAAATATATTTTAAAAAAATAAAAAACAAAAAAAAAGAGCTGCGCTCAGATAGGCCTTCTCCTGGACCAGAACAGACCCTGACATCCCACGACTTGAGCTGGGAGGTGGGGCGGCCATCAGAAGGTTCCAGGAGTCCGGCAAAGTGCTGACGACTGAGACCGGCCAGAAATCAGGAGCCTCCCTGCAGGAGGGCTGGCAGGGTGGGCTCGGAGCCGGACGTGGGGAACATCCGACTACGTGCAGGGGAGGGAGGCGAGGAGCTGGACTAGAGGCGGGATCAACTGGTTGGAAGACTAAGAAGGGACTACTGCAGGGTCAGAGGTCAGACCTGGAAGAGGCTAAAGTCCAGCGAGACCATGAGGACGTGGTGGCCCCGCCGGCCACCTGGCTCCTCCTGCAACTCCAGCCGAAGGTCGTGCCACCTGCCGTCACTGACAGTCACCTGGTCCAGGAGGAGGTGGGCGGCACGGCCCGAGCCCCTGGTCACCGTCAGGGACAGCAACCCCCGATCCAGCTGTGGGACAGAGGCACAGACCTGGGTTAGGGACCCCGTTGGGCTGGGGCTGGGAGTGTGGGGAGGCGAGGCCGGGCGCTCAGAGGTCAAGACCACCAAAGGGTGGAACAGCGGGAGCAAGGCTGCGTCTGGCACTCGGCCCTGCGCCCAGGGCCGCTCCGCGGCTGGAAGTGGGTGAAGGGGCAGAGGTCAGGCCAGAGGCTGCTGAGTGGGGCAGCCAGCACAGAGCTATGCTGATGCCCTGTGCCTGCGGCAGATGCCCTGGTGGGAAAGAGGGTCAGGGGCCGGGGGTCAGGGGCCAGGGCTGGGTCAAGGAGGGTCAGTACACCTGGCAGAGAAGTATGCGGCCTCCTCAGGCCCAAACGCAACGGGCGTGTTGCCGGGGCCTCAGAGATGGAGCTGGAGGTCAGAGGGCTCAGGACAGACACACCTGACAGAGGAGCGTGCAGTGCGGCCCCGCCTGCACTTGCATCAGGACCCCGCGCGTCGCCCGCGTCCGGAACGCCAGCCCCAGGTACCACGGCGCAGACACAACCACGTCACTCCCAAAGTCCCACCTCAGGGTGCCGTTGCCGCGGAAACGGTGGGGCTGGGCCATGGCTGCGGAGACGGAAGGGGCAAGGTCACCGGCCCCCTCAGGAGCAGAGCCGGCCCTGCAGGCCCCCCGGCCCCCGCCCCAGCCGCCACTCACGGAGCCGACAGTCTCTGCCGCCGAAGCCCACAGGACAGTCGCAGCTGAAGCCACCCCACCGCTCCGCGCAGCGGCCGCTGTTCTTGCACGGGTTTGAGTCGCAAAAGTGGAGCTTGGCCTGGCAGCCTGGGGAGGGCAGGCACGGGGAGGGTCTGAGACGAGGGGCCCCCAGGTGGCCCCGACCTCAGCCCCGGGTCCCCTCGGGGTGAACTTGGCCCGTGGTAGAGCTACCGGTGCCCGTGCTGCCACCAGAGGAGCCAGTGAGCAGGCAGCTTTGGAGTCTCTCCAGGCGCCCCCACCCCGCCCCGGGGACAGGGACTGCCTACCTGCCACCGTGCCGTTGTTTGCGACGAAGGCCGCCATGTCCACTCGGCGGCCATCAATGTGCAGGTCCCGCATGCAGCCGACGAAGTCCTTGTGGGACACGGGGAAGTTCTCGGGGAGGTTGGGGACCCCCCCCAGGAGCAGAGGGCCTGTCAGGTCCAGGGACCTGGGGGTCAGGGGTCCAGGTCATTGGTGGGACTGGAACCAGGGTAGGGTTGCTCCTGGGGGGGCCACAGGAAGTGTGGGGGCAGGACTGAGAGGGCAAGGCCACTGAGGAGGCCCGGCTGGGGGCGCAGTTGGGTCCTGGCTTCAGGTGGGGAAGCCAAGGAGCTCATGATGGGCAGAGTCTGGGGAGGGGGAGGGGGCAGAGGGGGAGGGTGCCTGGGGTGGCGGGCGGAGAAGAGGTGAGGTGGGGTTTCAGGGTCCGTGTGGGAGCGGGAAATCTGGTGGTTTGGGGAAGGATGGGAGTTTGGCGGGTGGGAGAAGTGGGGTGCGTGAAGGGCTGGGTGGGCTTTGCCCAGCGGAGGGCACGGGGAGCAGGGCTGGGGCCTCACTTCTTGGAGCTGGTTTGCACGCCCGCAGCTGCACACGAGTAGTTTCCGATCTCGGCTCCAAACTGCAGAGCCACGGCCACGTCGCAGTCGTCCACGCTCAGCACAGCCACCTTGTCCTTGGAGGGGCCCTGAGCAGCCCCCAGGGCATCTGTCCGGGGCTAGAGACCCAGGCACACCACTCAGCAGGACCCCGGGGACCCCGAGGGGCAGAACTTGGCATCCCAGCGCCCCCACTCCCGGCCGAGGGGACGCCCACCTTGTTGTAGTATCTCAGGTGCACCGTGTGCCACTGGCCGTCACTCAGGCCGCCTGGGACCGTGGGGCTGACCACCGTGCTGGACTCGCCTGGTGGGATGATGGTGTGGAGGGTTGTCTGCAACGGCTGCGCTGACCCCCAAAGTCACGTAGGCACAGCTACCCCCAGGGGGACCCTGTTGCAGCAGATCACCCCACACACTGGGCCAGAGTGCCCGGGCAGACAGAAGCACACACCCCGGAGAGAGGACTCTCCCACCGGAACCAGGTCCTCACTGCTGTCTGTTGCCATGAGGTGGATGTGCAGGTACCTGAGGGGGTGGGGGCTGCACCCCTCGCCCACACAGCTCCTGGCACCCACCTGTGGAGTAGGTGAGCCGCACTTGCCCAGCCACCATCTCCAAGGCCAGGAAGTCGTGCTTCTCGTTCAGACGGCCGTTGTAGAAGAGCAGCCCACTGGGCTGCACTGTTGCAAACCTGGGTGGGGCGGGCAGGGCGAGTCACGAGCCGCACCCCTCCTCACACCCACCACCCCTGCGACAAGAAGGCTGGCGGGAGAGGGAGCCCAGGCTGGGGTAGGAGGAGGCCATGAGGGGACTGCAGTGAGGCCGCAGTGAGCTCTGAGCCGCCCGGCAGGACGGCGGGGCGGGGCGGGGCCGGGCAGCAGGAGGGGCGCGGGCAGGCGGCGGGGTGCGGGGCGGGCACCTACGAGAGGGACAGCGTGAGGTGGAAGCGCTGCCGCAGGCCCCGGAACATGACGAACGAACTGGGCGGGAAGGAGCGAGCCGACACCTCGCAGCGCGGGCCCTCGAAGGCGCCGCCCGCCGGGCACTGGCAGCGGAAGCCGCCGTAGGGCCCGTCCGCGCAGGTGCCCCCGTTGCGGCAGACGCCGGGCACGCAGCGTCCGGCCTCCGTGTCCAGCTCGCAGTCCTCTCCTGGAGGGGAAGCCGCGGTCTGAGGCGGTGAGGCGGTCACGGCCCCTCCCGAGGCTAAGGGCTCCCAGGCGCGTTTCAACGCCTCGGAAAGGTCTGGCCCCGCCCAGCGCCAGCCACGCCCAGTCCGTGGCCCCGCCCCGACTCTAGCCACGCCCCATGTGACCACGCCCAGCCCGTGGTCCCGCCCAGCACCAACCACGCTTAGCCAATGGTCCCGCCTCGGAGCTAACCACGCCCTCTGTCTGGTCCCGCCCATGCTCTGACCACGCCCCGTGGTCCCGCCCCGTCAGCTACAACGGACTCTCACAGCCCCGCCCCTGGCCTGGCCACGCCTCCCTCACAGCCTCAGCCGCGCCTGAGGCCTTTGGGCCTGGTGGCCCTGGACTCTCCCAGGACCAGGCTCTCCAGCTTCTGGTCCCACCGCGCCCGCCCGCCCGTCCCGGTTCCTTCATCCCCGTCCTCCCTGCACTGCGGTTCCGCCCTCGCGCTCTGCCTGAGGCTCCCGGGCGGGCTCACCCGTGAAGCGCGGGCGGCAGACGCACGTGTAGCCGCCCTCCCGCCGCGCGCAGGCGCCGCCGTTGCGGCAGGGGTTGGAGTAGCAGAGGTCGAGCTCCGTCTCGCAGAAGTCTCCGGTGAAGCCGAGCGGGCAGCGGCAGCGCAGGCCCGCGATGGGCTGGATGGGGCGGAAGAGCGTGGAGGCCGAGGCCAGGAAGGGCGCGGACGAGTCGAAGCGCAGCACCGACACGCACTTCATGTAGTTCTCGCAGGGCTCGCGCAGGCACACGTTGTCGTCGAAGGGCAGCACGTCCAGCAGCGAGCGGGCGGCGAGCGCCGCGCGGCGCACGTACAGCTGCTCCTGCAGCTCCTCGGAGCTGAACCAGGGCCCCGCGGCGCCCGCCCCCGCCCCGCGCGGCGCCAGCGCCGAGAAGCTCACGTTGAGCACGGTGCCCCCCACGTCCGTGTCGTTCTGGATGTTGAAGATGAAGACGTCCTCGGCGGGCGTGGCGAGGACGGCGGCCACGCCTTCCAGGAAGCGGCCCAGCAGCGGAGACAGGAAGCGCTCCTGCCACATGTTCTCGAGGCGCACGGTCAGGCTGTTGGCCAGCAGCTCCTCCGTGATGATGGCCACGCGCAGCACGCACTGCGCCGTCACGCTGTGCAGCCCGTCTGCGCGCAGGGGAGGGGCAGGGTCAGCCTGGGGTCAGCAGCTGCCCGCCCTGGGACACGAGGGCCAGGGCCAGTGCCTGCCCAGTTCGCTGGCACCTGAGTCAGCAGGGACCCTGCCAAGACACTCGTGACCCTGGGAGACCCAGCTCTGGTGTCAAGGTGTCACAAGTTGCTGCTTCCTCTCCCCTCCCTCCAACACAGGGAGAGGCCTGAGCCAGGGACCACCCGCCGCCCCTCCCCGCCCCAGTGCCCATAGGCCGGCAGGCCATTCCTCTACGGAGTCTTAACAGAACACGGGGGTCGTAAGTGTGACTCACCCTTGCCCAAGTTATCCTAGTCCGCAGGCCACCCCACTCAGGACACTGACCACCCATCCTCCCCCGCCCCCAGCACCACAGAACCAGCAAGACACCCTCCAAAAAAACACAGGGTTCTAGGCAGGGGTCACCCACCCCTATCTCTGTCAGCAAACCACTCAACCCCATCCCCCCAGGTCAGTAAGCTCCCTCCCACCAGGAGGGTCGTGCACCCCAGCCTCTCCCACCCTCAGCATTCTTAGGTCAGCAAGTTGCCCATCACCCCAGACGCGGGCCCTTCGATCTCAGTGGCCGCCCGGAAATGAGGATGAGGGCTTATATGCCGTGTCCCCAGACCATGGCACGCACTGGGCGGGCGGTGAGGGCTGGCTGGTCGGTGCGTAAGTTGAGTGGCACGTGGAGGTTGCGCCTGCTTCGGCCAGGAACCAGGCTCCAGAACTGGGAAGTGAACGCCAGTGAAGTCTGTCTCCAGCCTCTGCAGCCCCCAGAGCGGGGTGACCAGAGCCTCTCCCATGGCCCCTCCCCAGGAGGGGCTCTGACAGCCGCTGTGCAGGCGGGAAAGAGGCAGGTGAGCCTCCGGTCTTCCCCAAGGGCAGGGCCGTGGTCAGGCCCCTGGATAGTAGCCAGGCCGACGTGACCCTCTCGGCCTGAAGCTGCCAGGGTGCGCTGCTGTTTCTGACCACTGAGCCACTGGCTTCCCCTCCCGCACGAGGGGTGAGGGTCAGCGTGGACCCAAAGTAACTCATCTTCCGAGCGGGTGTGGTGCGGGCTGACTGTGACCTCCAGACCATTAAGCCAGGACCTCCAGCCTTGGAGGGAAGGGGCTACCCTCGGGCAGTAGACCGCTCATGCAGTCTGTATAGGGTTTGCTCGATGCCCTCGAATCTTTGGGGTTCTGTAGAGACTTCCCAAGAACCTAAGCAGGGGGTATGAACCTAACCTGTGAGGTCTCTGGCAGGTCCCGTGAGGTGCAGGAACCCAACACTTAAGGGATTTTTAGACGGCTTGGAAATCCCTCTTTGGTTTGAGGTGCCCTGTGGCGCCCCAGACAGGTCATTTGCCTGCCTCCACCCCTTACCTGTGACGGTCACCAACATGGAGGCCACCAGTGGGCGGTTGTTGTCCAGCTTGCGGCTGAGCCGAAGCTCCCCGCTGGTCTGGTTGACGACCAGCAGCTGCAGCTCATTGCCGCGCTCAAACGAGTAGAAGAGGTGGTCGGAGACGTCGGGGTCATACGCTGGGATGCGCCCGATGACGCCGGAGGGGAAGGTGTCCGAGCGGTTGGACACGTAGTTGTTGAAGAGGATCTGGAAGTTGTTGAGCACAGGGCTGTTGTCATTCTGGTCGACGAGGCGGACGTGCACGGTGGCTCGACTGACCAGCGGGGCGGACGTGGCCTGCACCACGATCACGTACTCCTGGCGAGCCTCGTAGTCCAGGTCGACGAGCGCCGTCAGCTCCCCGGAGAAGATGTCCATCTGGAACAGCTCGGGGATGTTGCCCTCCACGATCTGGTACATGACGTGGGCGTTGGGGCCCTCGTCGGGGTCCGCCGCCGTGATCTGGGCCACCACCGAGCCCACGACGCTGTTCTCCTTCACCCGGACCTCGAACTCCTCGGCGGGGAAGACGGGCGCGTTGTCATTCACGTCCTGCACCGTCACCTGGATGCTGACCGGAGTGCGGAGCGGAGGCACCCCTCGGTCCACCGCGTAGGCCGTCAGCTCGTACACTGGTCTGGCCTCCCGATCCAGCCGCCTCACCGAGCGGACGATGCCAGAGGTGGGCTCGATGGTGAAATCTCCATCCCCATCTTCCCCGTTCTGGAAAGTGTACTGGACCCGGCCGTTGGCATGCGCGTCCCGGTCCGTGGCTGAGACCTGCAGGACGCTGGTGAAAGGCGGGGCGTCCTCGGGGACCAGCCCGGTGTAGTAGGAGGCCACAAACTGGGGGGCGTTGTCATTCACATCATTGACCATCACCTCCACGTAAGTGGTGTCCGCCTTCTGTGGGATGCCGTTGTCTCGCGCCGTGATGGCCAGCGTGTAGGTCACCTGGTCCTCGTAGTCCAGCGGGGCCTGCAGCGTGATGGCCCCCGAGGCGGCGTCGATGCGGAACTGGGGCAGGTTGTCCTCCAGCAGGTAGGTGATGCGAGCGTTCTCACCCACGTCGTCGTCAGAGGCGCTGATGACCACCACGGTGCTGCCCACGGGCCGGTCCTCGCTCACGCTCACGGAGTAGTGGGCGCTCTGGAAGACAGGCCGGTGGGTGTTGGCGTCGGTGACGTTGACGTGCACGTAGCAGTGGTCGTGCAGGGCCCGGTCCGAGGCCGTGAGCACCAGCCTGAAGTAGCGCTCCTGCTTGTAGTCCAGGGGCAGAGCCAGGGTCACCAGCCCCACCCCGCCCTGGGTGCTGATGGCAAAGCGGCTCCGGGTGTTGCCGCCTGTGATCTGGTAGCTGATGGCACTGTTGGCATCACGGTCCACAGCGGTCACGCTGACCACGCTGGTGCCCACGGCGGCGTCCTCGTTCAGCCGCAGGTGGTGCTCCTTCGCGGTGAACTCGGGCCGGTTGTCGTTCACGTCCAGCACAGTCACCGTGACGCTGGCTGAGGAGGACAGGGGGGGCGAGCCATGGTCGCGGGCCTCCACGCCGAAGAAGTAATGCTCCACGGACTCGCGGTCCAGGGGGCCGCTCACAGACACCCAGCCGGTCGCGCTGTTGATCACGAAGGGCGTGTCGGGGGCCACGCCGGTCAGCGAGTACTCCAGCCTGGCGTTCTCCCCGTGGTCCGCATCCACTGCCTGGATGTGGATGACCGAGTGGCCCAGGGGCGCGTTTTCCAAGACGGACACCTGGAAGGGCGTGCTGACAAATATGGGCGCGTGGTCATTGACGTCCACCACCTGGATGCTGGCCAGGCCCGTGTTGTTGGACAGCGGGGGCCGGCCCGCGTCCTGCGCCCGGATGCGCAAAGCGTACTCGCGTTCGGCCTCAAAGTCCAGCGGGGCCACCACCTGGATCTCGCCCGTGAGGCTGTCGATGGCGAAGTGGCCGCGGCTGTTGCCGCTGATGACGTTGTAGTGCACCAGGCCGTTGGCGTCCTTGTCGCGGTCCGTGGCCGTGACGCGGAGCACCACCGTGTGGGGGCGCACGTCCTCGCGCACCTGAGCCACGTACCGCTTCTCGCTGAACTGCGGCGCGTTGTCGTTTTCGTCCAAGACGGTGATGTGCACACGCACGGTGGCCGATCGCGGCCCGGGCTCCTGGCCCTGGTCGCTGGCCTCCACGACCAGCTCGTAGCTCTCCATGTGCTCCCGGTCCACGCGGCCGCTGGTGCTAATGAGGCCCGAGCGCGGGTCGATCTCAAAGGCAGCGGCAGCGGGGTGCGTAGCGGGCGGCTCCACGAAGCGGTAACGCAGGTTGGCGTTCGGGGGCGCGTCGCCGTCGGTGGCCCGCAGCTGCAGGATGGGGTAGCCCTCCTCCACGTTCTCGCGCAGCGTCTCCCGGTACTGCGACTGCTCAAACACCGGCGCGTGGTCGTTGCGGTCGGCCACCGTCACGGCCACCATGGTGGTGGCCGAGAGGCGCGGCGAGCCGTGGTCCTGCGCCGTCACGCGCAGGTAGTGGCGCTCCATGCTCTCGCGGTCCAGGGCGGCCTCCGTGCGGATGAGGCCGCTCTGCGGGTCGATGCTGAACAGCTCCAGCGAGCGGCTGTTCATGAGCGCAGCCAGCGAGTACACCAGGCGCCCCGCCTCGCCCGCGTCCGGGTCCTGAGCCGCCACGCGCAGCACCGCGGTGCCCGCCGCCTGGTTCTCGGGCACGAGCGCCTGGTAGTTGTACTGCGGGAACTGCGGGTGGCGGTTGGCGGCGCGACGGGGGCGGGCCCGGCTCGCTAGGGGTGTCCTCCGAGGTCCGGGCGGGGCCGGGACCCCGGGGCGCAGCGGGAGGAAGCGGCGGCGGAAGAGCCCGCGGGGGCGCATGCGCCGGGGCGTCGGCCCGGGAGCTGTCCGGTCACCGCGCGGTGCTGAACCCGGCGCGGGAGCTGTCCCGGCCGTGCGCGGTGCTGAAGCCAGCCCCGCGCCAGACCCCGCGGCCCCGGGAGGACAGTCCGCCCGGGAGATGGTCTTCTCGGCTCGGGGGCTCCGGGTTCTCTCGCTTTGACCCCTGCGCCCCGGCACCCACAATTCCCCGCAGCATCGCGTGGTTCCCACTTTTTGGGGGGCGCTTCTCCCAGCATTCCTCTGGGGCCGAACCAGAAGGTCTGAAGGGAAGGGCAAGCTGCTCTCTGGGGCCGGGACCCCTGCGGCCAGAGCCTCTGGCGACAACCTGTGTCTTCGTGAAGGTCCTGTCCGTCCGCAGGAGGAAACCTCCGGGCGCCAGCATAACGGAGACCCCGGCCCCCGGCCTGCCCCTCGCCCGCGGCTACCGAGTGCCGGGACCCCATATTCCGCCCCCAGCCCCGCATCCGGTTGCCCAGGGGATCCTCGGCCACTCTGGGCGCTTGGCTTCCCCCGTCGGAGCCCCACGAAGATAGGCTCCCCAACTCCCAGGCCAGGCTCCCCGTCCTCCCGGGCCCCGGGAGGCTCGGCACAAAGAGCTAAGGCCCCGCCACCGACCCGCGCCCCGGGCTCCGGGGCAGCAGCCACCTCCGCGCCCCAGCCTCGGCCCCCGCCGCCCCCCAGCTCCTCCCGGCTGAGCGGGAACAAAGAGAGGAGCAGGAGCGGGAGCAGCGAGGCCGTCGGGCCCCTGAGGCCCCACCACGGCGGCCGCCTCTCCATCGCTCCCCGCCTCCCCACACGGCCTCCACCGCCCCCCGCCCTGGTCCGGGCCTTGGGCCCGCCCCGCTGGTCGGGCCCCCTCCCGGGCCCCTGCCGCCGCCCCGGCCCCGCGCCTCTCGGCCCGTCGCTCCGCGCCCCCGCCGCCCCCCTCCGGCCACCATCTACTCCGCGGCCGGAGCCCCTGTGGAGTGCGGCCCCGGGTTCGGCCGCCCCCACCGCAGCATCCCGGGCGCCGCCGCCGCCTCCCGCCGCTCCAACATGGCTCCCGGCCGCCGCGATGGTTCGTTCCGCCTCCGCCCGAAACCTCGAACCCGGTGGTACAGGCCGTGGCGCATGGCAGCTCCGATCGCCGACGCCCCCGACGCCATCTTTACTGAGGGCACAGCAGGCGCTGCCCGCGGTGCTGAAAGGGCGCGGCGGGTGACCGCGGCGGATGCACCCTCCTCGCTCCGCGCACCGCCCGCACCGCCTCTCTCCCTTCAGGGCGCGGTCCCAGCTCCGTCTCCCAGCCTTTCTTCTTCTTCTGTTTTTTCAATTTAACTTTATCCGATCCGTTCTTGTCCCCCTTCCCGAGCCCTAGATCCGAACCTCGCGCCGGATTTTGGTGTGAGAATGTGGGGCAGGGTGAGCGTCCTCAGGACTCCAGGGCGGGGACGCCGTGTGGAACCCCGGGGGCAGTGGGGGCGATGGGTGGGGGTGGGGGTGGGGCAGCTTTAACTCTTCCATCCGTGAGGTTTAAATCATGAAACGTCGCGACTATCCACCTCCTTGTGTGGCGCGCCCCGCGGAGCAGGAACGGGAGGAGACCTGCCGGGGCAGAAGCAGGGGCTACCCCTTCCCGGCCCTGACAGCCCCCCGCAGTCTCCCGGCGCTGGCGGATCCCCCGCCGGAGGCTGCACCCCTCTCCCCAGGGCACGGGACCCCAGTGCTCTGGATGCCCCGTGGAGCCCGGCGTCGCCACGCGGCTGCGGGCCCGGCTCCTCGGATCCCGGCTGCTCCTCCGCTAAGATCGCGTCCTTGAACCCCTGGACGGGCCTAACAGAAGCTCAACCCTCTTCCCGCCGTGCAGTCCGGTTCTCCCCGCGCCGTGCACCTCCGGGCGCGAGTCGGTACCGTCTGGCCAATGGGCAGGCGCAGCGGAATAGACGTCACAGGGAAGCGGGGCGGCGGGTGCACGCCGAGCGCCCCAACCAGAAAGCCACCGTCTCTGCGGGCACAATGTGAGGCTCTGCCCCCGACGGGACGCATTGTCTGGGGACCGGGCGACCCGTGGGTCCCGGCACCGCCGGGAAGATGCTCGGGAGACGCTCCACCCAGTGGCCTGCACAGGCAGCAGCGACAGCGGCCTGCAGCGCCGGGTGCAAAGGGCGTGGGCGTCCCAGCACCGAGGCGGGGGTCGCTCTGGGGCCCAGAACACCGAGGGGTGCGGCTCCTGCTGGGACCCGACGGAGAACCCCGGCCTTTGGCCTCTCGCCCTCCCAAACGGTAACTATGACATCACCACCAACCAATCAGACGGCGCGCTCGTTGGCCTCTCGACTTCTTCGCTTCCGGGAGGCGGGGTTCCCGGGGGTTCCACCCTCCGAGCGCCGAGCGCGGCCGGGCCCGGAGGCGGGTGAGCTCAAGTGGCGCTTTGCCCCCGTCTCTGCACCGGAGGACCCGCTGCGGTCGGAGCTTCGGCCGGATGCAGGTCTGGTCCCCAAGGGCGTGAGGGGAGCGTCTGCATCCCTTACGAACACAGCCAAGTCCCCTGGGACAGCTGGCAGCGGCCTCCGGTCCTCCTGCCTCCGAGCCGGGGTCCCTCCGTGCCAGCTCGGTCCCCAGGGCACAGCCGGCCCCGCGCTGCCCACGAGGTCGGTGTTTCAGGAGGAGAATCGCGGTTCTCTGCCTCCGCTCCCGGGAGAAGGGAGCGGGCTGGAAGCCAGTCGTGGGTTCCGGGGACAAAGGGGGCTCCCAGGAGTTCCGGCCCAGTGCTCCTGCCTCCCCTTCCTGGGGGGGGGACCTGTTTCCCAGGGACCCGCCCCTCCCCCGCGTCTCTGCGCTCCTGCAGGAGTCGTGGCGGGACAAGCCCTCTGCCTTTTGCATCCCGATGAGAAAATAAAGGTCGTGACCCGAAGTCACAATGTCAGGGATGAGTCCGAATGGGTGCGATCACCTGATAGAATTCATCTTGGGCAGCCCGGGCTGGCATGGCTCTGCGGACAGAGCTTCGGCCTGTGGACTGTAGAGTCCCAAGTTCAGTTCTGGTCAAGGACACCTGCCTGGGTTGTGGGCTTGATTCCCACTGGGGGCGGGAGGCAGCCAATCAATGACTCTCATCATTGATGTTTCTCTCTCCCTCTCCCTTCCTCTCTGAAATAAATTTATTTTTAAAATCATCTTGGGCAAAATAAATAAATAAATAAATTGATGGCCGAAACCGGTTGGGGTCAGTGGATAGAGCATCAGCCTGTGGACTGAAGGGTCCCAGGTTTGATTCCGGTCAAGGGCACGTACCAGTAGGGGGCGTGCAGGAGGCAGCTGATCGATGTTTCTAACTATCTCTCTCCCTTTCTCTCTGTAAAAAATCAATAAAATATATATTTTTAGCCCTAACCGGTTTGGCTCAGTGGATAGAGCGTCGGTCTGCGGACTCAAGGGTCCCAGGTTCGATTCCGGTCAAGGGCATGTACCTTGGTTGCAGGCACATCCCCAGTAGGGGGTGTGCAGGAGGCAGCTGATTGATGTTTCTCATTGATGTTTCTAACTCTCTATCCCTCTCCCTTCCTCTCTGTAAAAATTCAATAAAATATATTAAAAAAATATATATATATATATTTTTTTTAAATTGATGAAAACCACTGACTGGTTGGAGTCTGGCACTGGGTTCCTGGAATCTCCTCCGGAACCTACAGCGGAAATTTTTTAAATCTGGGAGCCCACAAGGAAAGTGCAAACCTAACCCCCTATTTGCTCAGATACTCTCTTGTCCCACCGTCATTACCAAACCTCTGCCGAAACCGAGCAATGTGGGATCTTCCTGGCCTCATGACCAACGAGATAGGAACACAGAGCCGGGCAGGGCCCAGGGCCGGAGCCGGGTTTCAACAGGGAGGAACGCGATGGCATTCAAGGCAGAGGGAGATTTTAAGCGAAGCCTGCGGGGCAGCACCTGCAGGACCCCGGGCACGGCTCCGAGGAGGGAACTCCGGGAAGCCAGGCTGGAGCAGGGCTCACGGCCGCAGAGGACAGGCTGCCCGGGTCTTCACCTCCTAGGGCTGGAGAGGGCCGGGCTAGCCCCGGGGCCGCCATCCTCTTCCCACCCTCAGGATCACACAGGGAAGCCTGTTTCCAGAGGCCATTTATTTCCAAAGGCGAGCAGCAGCACACAGGAAGGACACATGGCTTTTCAGTCTACGTGTTCACAGAGAAAACAGAACCTGTCACGGGCCTTCTCGGCGCCATCACCACGTTCTGAGGCTCAAGGATGGGGCACCCTTCTCCCAAGTTCTGCTTTCACAGCAGAGGCCTGGCCCAGGCCCCTGGGGGTGTGGGGAGGGCACTGACCCCTGGGGGCGGGGGAGGGGAAGCACATGAGCAGCACTTATTGCAAAGCTAAGGCAAAAGACAGAGCTAGGGGGAGTCTCCCCTCACCCCAAGGACACGGACCAGACAGGCTGGGGATGGGGCCCTGGCCCAGCCTGAAGCAGCAGCAGGACTCTTGAGTGTGCGTGTGCCTGTGCGTGTGCGTGTGTATGTGTGTGTGTGTACGGAGAGGGGGAGGGGGACATGCTGAAGAGGCAGCCGGGACGTGGAGGGGCTTCAGCTCACACACATTCCCTTGGCCCCAGCATTGTTCCCAGAGCGTGGTCCCCAGTCCTGCACTTGGCCCCTTGCATCAGCCCTATGTCAGGGGCGGGCCCCGCTCAGGACCCTTCCGCCACCGCACCCCCGAACACCGTCGTCTGTGCAGAACATTCTTGAGCCAAGCCCCAAGTCCCCGATCGCCGGCCAGGGCTGCAGGGAAGGGCGGAGAGGACGGCGCTAGCTGGGGGCCTCGCCCAGCGCCGGGAACTCCTTGCACATCTCCCGGACAATCATGCGGTCCATCTGGCACTGGGGCGAGGCGTCCTCCTCCGACAGGATGCGCCGCAGAGTGGCTTGCAGGTCAGGCAGCCGGTGGCGGTGCTGCAGGTAGGGCGTGGAGCGGACCACCGCATGCATCAGGGAGAGGTACTCCATGCGCAGCTGCGGGGAGAGCAGGCAAAGCTTAGGGACCCCAGGGACAGCCACATGGACCCGGGGCTGTGGACACCAGGGAGGCTCAGAGTTGCAGCCTGGCTCCCAGAATGTACTTGGCACAGAACTGGCCTGCGATAGTTCTCGGATGAGTGAGTGAATGAATGAATGAATGAATGAATCACCCGAGAGAGAAAGTCCCAGGAGGTGGCTGGCCTGCAGCAGTCCTGGCTCAGAGAGGTGGCAAGCAGCAGCGGCGAGCCCCTGCCCCTCCCTTATTTTTTTATTTCTATCTTTTAATGTTTTTATTGATTTCAGAGAGGGAGAGAGGGAGAGAGGGAAATAGAAACATCCATGATGAGACAGAATCACGGATCAGCTGCCTCCTGCACGCCCCCCACTGGGGCTCGAGCCCACAACCTGGGCATGTGCCCTGACCAGGAATCGAACCCAGGACCCTTCAGTCCCCAGGCCAACACTCTATCCACTGAGCCACACCGGCCAGGCCACTGCCCCTCCTGGTAACGCTGCCTGCGTTCAGAGGCCCCCTGCTTCTCGCCGTCCTCTCACCCTGGAAGATCTTCACACAGCCTCAAACGTGACCCACTCACACCTCTGGCCTCGACCTCTCCCGTGAGCCCAGACAAGCACCTCCACCCGCCCACCGTCCCTCCTGCACCTCGGGGTCCTCAAACCCTGTCCACCATCAAACTCACGGCCCTCCCATCGTTCCACGGTGAAGGCTTTCTCCTGTTCTCCACCTGGGTAAACAGCAAACAGCGCTGTCCGTTCAAATGTCAGGCCAGACCCGCAGGCATCCTGCCTCCCCACCCCCAGTCCAGCCCACTCCTAACACCTGGCCATCACCTCCTGGCCCACGTGCTCAGAGTCCATCTCCCAGTGCCAGCCGCCCTCACCGTCCCAGCACCTCAGGTGAGAGAGCTCCAACAGCCCCCCCACCCACATCGGACACCCACGCTGCTCTCTGCCTCACTGAGACCCCAACCCACGGACCTGGCCCGGCACGTCCTCTTGGTCTGTCCCCTTTGCCATCGGCATTTTTCTTTTTACCTTTGATGAGGCAGCATCATCCTGCTAGCTCCCACCCCTAGTCAGACCAGCGCCTGCCAATCAAGTCCAGGTATCTATGCAACAGACAACTGCAAAGCCAGCACAGGCCTCACGCACTCCAGACCACAAACCTCCCATGGGCGTGGGCGTGCACTGCCTGGGGCTCCCACGTGCGCTTCTCCCTTAAAGCACCACTGCCCACCTTCTCTAACTGCCCGGGCCGCTGGCCTTGGGCTTCATGGGAAACAAGCCGTCTTTCTCCCTTTCTTTAATCCTCACCCAAGGATACTGGGTGCACCGGTTAATAATGCGGATTTCCCCAATGGATGGGGTTACACGTATGTTGATATATATGCGATCTGATATGTGTGCTATTTTGTTGTATTGCTCCTTCAGATGACCACTTGTTCCCATCGATGGCACACGCACTTTCTGAGCAGCACTTCAAAACGTACGAAGAAGGGGAAAATTGGGTCTCTGAATGGTTTGCCTCAAAACAAGAAAAGTTCTATTGGGACGGTGTCCACAGATTACCTGAAAGATGGGGGAATGTGTAGCTAGCGATGGACATTACTTTGAATAAAGCACTTTTGATGTTTCTCTTGGAATTACCGTGTTTTCTTTGGATTACAAAATCTGCATTATTACGGTCAATAATGCGGATTATTAACCGGTTAATAATGCGGATTAATTATTAACCAGTTAACAGTGCGGATTAACGCTTAACCGGTTAATAATGCAGATCAACCATTAACCGGGTACTGGGCCAGTTCTCAGTCCTTGTCTCACTCGGGCTCACACTCCCTGCTCCTCCTCCACACGTGGCGCTGGCTCCTGTTCCCTTGGTTTTCCTCCCGGTTTCTCCCTCCGGACCTGCCAGTCCCGCGCTAAGGCCCGGACTCCCTCTGGCCTGTCCATCCGACTCCGAGTGCCCGCCAGCCACAGGCTTCCCACCACATGGGGCACAGGCAGCTCAGTGCGGCCTCCTGCCGGCCCCTGTGCCTGGACGCCTGACTCAATCTTGACACGGAAAACAGCCTACCCCTTCCGAGTGGCAGCCGTGGCTCCGTGCTACCCCCGGCCATGGGCCTCGGCGTAGGCCACGGGCCACCTCGCAAACCCAGTCAGTGCGGGGCATGGCCCCCGGGGGTGTGGCTCTGCCCCCTAGAGCAGGCGCCACGGAGCTGCTGGAGGTCTGAGGTCTCCAAGGAAGAGGGGGGCCCCCCCGATATTCACCAAGAAAGGGGTGGGACATCGTGCCAAGAGGGGGAGGGAGGAGCTGAGCAGGGTCCTTGCAGCCACAGGCCGGCAGCAGCCCAGGCTGAGCCCCGCCTCCGTGTGATCAGCTGCTCAGACACAGCCAGCAGGTGGTTGGAGCTCAGCCCTGCCCTGAGGGGTCGGGGTGCAGGGCACACATCCAGGCTGGGGGTTCAATCCCCGGGCGGGCGCCTACAGGAGGCAACCAATCCATGTTTCTCTTTCTCATCAGTGTTTCTCTCTCTCTCTTCCTCTCGCTTGCTCTCTCCTTCGGGTGAGGATTAAAAAATAAAAACCACCACCCACCCACACTCCACCCCTCCCGTGTCAGGTCCCTCGGCACCTCAGCAATCAGACCTGCAGCCCCAGCCCCACACCCGGCCCCCTGGCACTCCCAGCGCTACTAGATGGCCCCCTCCTGGGAGAAGCACGCGGCCTGCACCCCCACTTCCACTCCCACCCCCACCTCCCACGGCTCCTGGGCTCCAGCTTCCCCCCCCCCACAGACCCCCGCCCCCCGCGGGCTGCAGGGCCGGCCTGGCGCCCCCAGGTCCCCAGCGCCTCCCACGCCCGGCCCTCGCCTCCGGCCGTCCCTCCCCCTCGTCCCCGGTCCCGGCACCTTGTCTCCGGGCGACAGGTCGGCGATGTGGCGCACGGTGATGTCGATGAGCGCCATCATGTCCGTGTGGTAGAAGATGGTGGCCGTGGCGGGGCTGGCGAACACGTCCTGCAGGAACTTGAGGACCGAGTGCGGCGGCGCGGGCTCGTGCGTGAAGATGCGCACGGGGTCGTCTGGGGGCGGGAGGGGGGCGGGGGTCAGGCGGTCCCGGCGCTGGGCCGTCTCCCCGGGGATGACGGGGCCCCGGGGCCCCCGGACACGGGCCTGGCACCGCGCACACTCGGGGCCTCACCCCCCCTGTTGAGGAGCAGGAGCAGCTTCTCGGAGAAGACCCTGACGTTGGCGAGCTTGCCCAGGGCGGCCATGACCACGTTCTGCTCGGGGGCTGCGGGGAGACACGCGGGCAGGTGCGGAGGGCGGGCAGGTGCTGAGCCGGGAGCCCTGGCTGGTGGGCGCCTCCCCTCCCGCCGGGCCCCTCCCCCGCCTCCCGCCGGCCCCCCCCCCGCCCCCCGCCGGGCCCCCCCCCCCCCCCGCCTCCCGCCGGGCCCCCCTCCCGCCGGCCCCCCCTCCCGCCGGCCCCGCCTCCCGCCGGCCCCCCCCCCCGCCTCCCGCCGGCCCCCCCGCCTCCCGCCGGGCCCCCCCCCCGCCTCCCGCCGGGCCCCCCCTCCCGCCGGGCCCCCCTCCCGCCGGCCCCGCCTCCCGCCGGCCCCCCCGCCTCCCGCCGGCCCCCCCCCGACTCCCGCCGGGCCCCCCTCCCGCCGGCCCCCCCTCCCGCCGGCCCCGCCTCCCGCCGGCCCCGCCTCCCGCCGGCCCCGCCTCCCGCCGGCCCCCCCGCCTCCCGCGGGCCCCCCCCCCGCCTCCCGCCGGGCCCCCCTCCCGCCGGCCCACCTGGCAGGTGCAGGTTGAGCGCCAGCAGCAGGTTGGTGCAGAGATCCGGCAGCTGCTCCGCCGCGTCCGAGGGCAGCCCGTCCTCCACGACGCTCAGCAGGAACTGGGCGAAGGGCGTGCCCAGGTGCTCTGCCAGGGGCACAGGAGGCTGCAGCCCCGCGCCCGCTCCCTGCACCGCTGAGGGCCCCTCCCGAGACCCCTCCCTGCAGCCCTGTCGGGGCCCGGCCCGCAGCCCGCAGCCCGCAGCCAGGGTGCCGGCCCGCGGGCTCCGCGCTCCCTGCTTCTTACCGTAGTGGGCGCAGGGCACGGCCTCCCCCATGGACAGGACCATGGCCAGGATGAGGGCGGAGTAGCACAGTTTCTGGTGGTCTGGGGGGGGGAAGGCGGGCCGTCAGCGACGCCACAGACGGCAGGGACCCCCTCCGATGGCAGGCGCTCCCCGCCTCACCCTGCGTGTCCGTCTGCATGTCCCGCGCCAGCTCCACGGGCAGCACGGACAGCACGAGGGTGGAGATGATGGCCGCGTCCAGGCTGCACATGGCGCCGAAGCACTTGAGGAGCAGCAGCCGCAGGGACGCCCGGTGCTCCTGGCGGGGGCCCTGCGTGCTCAGCGCCGGAGGCCCCGCCCCCGCGGCAGGCCCCGCCCCTCCCCAGGCCCCGCCCCTCCCCGCCCCAGGCCCCGCCCCCAGGCCCCACGCACCATCTGGTAGTAGGCCACCAAGGCCAGCACGGACTCGAACTGGTTCCTCTTGCACATCTTCTTGCAAACTTCAGGGTCCGCGTCCGTCTGCGGGGGAGGGGGTGTGAGGTCACTCAGGGCGAGCCCTGCGGCCGCAGGTGAGGGCGCCGCCGAGGGCGGGGGTGGCGCAGGGCGGGCGGCTGGGTCCCCACCCCGCACCAGGATGCGCAGCAGCTCGTCCAGGTAGCAGCGGATGACGCCCTCGTCCTCGTACAGGGCCCAGCTGCGCTGCTGGGCGTCGTCCTTCCGCTGCGCCAGGTCCGCGAAGATCACCTCCAGCCGCTGCTGGTCGTGGCAGATCTGCCCCGAGGGCAGGGCCGCGCTCAGGTCCTGGGGGGAGAGGCAGGGCTGGGGCGGGGCAGCTCCTAGGACCTGCGAGGGGCCAGACCCAGGTTCTCTCCCCCCCCCCTCCCCGCCACCCTGGTCCCCATCCCGCTCCCCCCAACACCTGTTCCCATGCCCCATCCCTCCACATCCGGGCTCCCAGGGCGAGAGCCAGCTCTCCAGCCCTCTCCAGGTTAACCCTCTCCAGGTAACTCCATGCTCCCCGGCCTGGATAACCCCCTGGGGCAGGCTTCTGCATGAAACACTGATGTGGGGCCCCAGTAGGTGTGGCTCAGTGGATAGGGTGTCAGCCTGCAGACCAGAGGGTCCCGGGTTCGATTCTGGTCAAGGGCACGCACCTGGGTTGCAGGCTCCTCCCCAGCCCAGGCCCTGGTCGGGGCTCGTGCAAGAGGCAAGCCATCGATGTGTTTCTCTCACATTGATGTTTCTCTGTCTTTCCCCCTCTCTCTCTTTTTTAAAAACATATTTTTATTGATTTCAGAGAGGAAGGGAGGAGTGAGAGAAACATCAATGATGAGAATCATTGATCGGCTGCCTCTCGCATGCCCCCCACCGGGGACCGAGCCAGTAACTTGGACATGTGCCCTTGACCAAAATCAAACCCGGGACCCTTCAGTCCACAGGCCGATGCTCCATCCACTGAGCCAAACCAGCCAGGGCTTGCCCTCTCTCTTCCTCTTTCTCTAAAAGATCAATGGAAAATATCCTTGGATGAGGATTAACAACAAGATTCTCTCTCCTCACTGATGTTTCTATCTCTCTTTCCCTTTCCCGTCCTCTAAAATCAATAAAAAGATATTAAAAAAAAGAAGAAACTCATGTGTGGGGTGTTTTCCAACAACTTGCCTCTCATCCCAGACCTGGATAACCCTGAGACCCTACCCCCAATTCGGCACAAAGTGGTGCCACGCCTCCCACATTCCCCTCGGACCCTGCCGCCAAGCACGTACACCTGCCCAGCGGACGAGCTCGCGGCCCACTGCTCCCCCGACCCGACCCGACCCCAAGGTGCTGGAGCCCCGGAGCCCCCGGAGCCCCGAGGAGGTCCCCACGGTGTGGACGGGGCTCACCGCCTGCCAATCCTGCTCCCTGGCCCGTGCCCCACCCCCAGGGTGTCCCTGCACCTCACTCACGTCTGAGTCAGCCCTTGGGCCTCCTCAGAGCTCTCGAAGCACCCACTTCTCTCCACTGCCGAGGTCAGCAAGGCCGGCCCTCACTCACGCCCTACGTGCACGCCCTCCTGCAGCCAGAGCGCTCTGGGCCACCACACCTGGTCTCACCTGTCACCTGCCCAGGCCCCGCCTCCTCCCACACCACCTGCCCGCTCACTCCGTGTCCAGCCGTGCTGGCCTCGCCCGCTTCCCCTGCGAGCCGAGCAGGCCCGTCGACGAGGCCTGTGCGCAGGGGAGCCCCTGCGGAACCCTCTTCCTCCCGCCTCCTCCAAGGCTCAGCCCAACTGCCCGCAGCGCCCCGCAGAGCGGAGGCCCCGAGCCAGAGCTCAGCCAACGCCTGCCAAGGACAGGCGGGCACCAGCGGGAGGGCGGGGTGGGATGGGAGCAGCAGGGTGGCCCAAGGACAGGTGCCCTCACCCGCCCTCTGTGCCCGCCCTCACCTTGCCTTCTACCAGCGAGAGCAGGACCTGCTCCATGATGGGCGAGCTGGCCGGCACGGAGGCCTGGATGTGCCCCACCACCACGCCGATGGCCACGCGGCACAGCTCGTGGCTCAGGCCCGTGTTCCTCCGCACCAGCTCCATCAGCTCCGCCCCGATGGTCCTGGGCACGGCCGGCTCGGCCCCCGCCTTCTCCTCGGAGGTGCCCAGACTCAGCGCGCCCAGGGCCTCCAGCTCATCGGGGGCTGAGGGGGTCTCACCGGCCCCCTCCTCTGCAGGGGGCTCGGCGGTGGGCCCCTGGGAGGGCGGCGGCTGAGCCTGGGACACGGCGGTGTGAGGGCCGCGGCGGGGCACAGGCGGGGGCGTGGGTGAGCAGCTGGCGCCCGGCTCGGACGGGCTGGAGCCGGTGTAGAGCGTGTCCAGGGAGGTGCTGCTGACGGAGGAGCCGCCGGACACAGAGCTGCCCCCGGAGGGCGTGGCGTGGCGGCTGCCTGCAGGCAGAGTGGACGCTGTGCTGGGGCGGCCCCGGGGCCCTACCCCGCCAAGGCCAGAGCCCCGCCCCCATACAGGCCCCGGTTCCACTGCCAGACCCTCCCCCCAAGCCCAGGGCCCCAACAACCTGACACAGCGGAGCAGCCATTCCAGCTCATGGTGCCCCCACAATCCTCCCAACCCTGCCTCTCACCGCTCCCCAAGGCCGCCAGGGCCTCCCGGTCTCGGCGTTTCACGGGTGGAGGCGGCGTGGCGGGCGCTGCGCGGCGAGGCTGGGGCGGGATCTGGGAGGGCAGGGAGGTGTGAGGACGGGCTGCCACGGGGCGCCAGCCGGGCTACAGTCGAGCGCACTGCTCCCCCAGTGGGCCTTCAAGCCTCCGGACAGAGTCCTTACCCCCCTCACCCCCACCACACACACACACACACACACACACACACACACACACACACACACCCAGGCTGCCCTCACCACCCCCACCACACACACACACACACGCACACACACACACGCACACACACACGCACAGGCCGCCCTCACCACCCCCCCCCCACACCACACACACACACACACACGCACAGGCCGCCCTCACCACCCCCACCACACACACACACACACACACACACACACACACACGCACACACGCACCCAGGCTGCCCTCACCAATCCCACCACACACACACACACACACACACACACGCACACACACATACACACACCCAGGCTGCCCTCACCACTCCCATCACACACACACACACACACACACACACACACACGCACACACGCACCCAGGCTGCCCTCACCACCCACCTGGTAGAGGCCTCCGTCGGCCCCAAGATGCTCAGAGCTGGGCAGGCTGTGCTGCCGCTCGAACCCAGTGCGGCACACCCCGTTGGGCTGCCTGGCGGCGGCGTCCAGGTAGTGGTCACTGGTGGACGGGGTCATGGCTGCAGGGCTGGAGGCCGAGGGGCCCCGGCGGGACAAAGTCTCCTTCCGGTGGTGGATCAGCTTCCTGCCGGAGGAACGGGGACGGGGGGCGGCCTGGGGGTCACCTCACAGCTCCCAGTCTTCAGGTGCTCCCTGTGGGGTGCTGCCCCCCCAGCCCAGGACCTTCCCCCCTCCGGCATCTCCACCCCACTCGGCACTACCCCCAGCTCTGCCCGGTACCTCCCCGGTACCCCGAGGGACCCACTCACTGGAGGACCCCGCGCTGCTCCAGGCTGTACTTGCCGCCTTCCCGCATGGCCGCGTTGTGCACAGCCTCGATGGCCCGGTCAATGGCTTGGAGGACATCCTGCTCCCCGCCCTGAGGGGGGGGAGGGGCAGGCGATTAGACCAGGGGCCTCGAAGGGCACTGACCACAGGCCCAGCCTGGACAGAGCCGGGACGCAGCGGGCACCTCTGCAGCCGGAGCCGGAGCTAGACGGGGGCTCCGAGAGCCCCGCATACAAACCGGGTCCTCAAGCTGCGCCCCAGAGAGCTGGGCGTGCCAGGGAGGTTCTCAGCTAAATGTCTATGAAAGCCAGGAGCCTAGAGCAAAAACACAGCCCGGGGACCCCAGCTGAGGCAGGGGGACACGCCTGGTCCCTCCGGGGGGACTCCAGCTCAGGCTGCGATGCCCAGCAGGGAGCCCCCCTAGAGTCCGGGACCTTTAACAAGTCACCCTGGATCCTGCTGACCCTTCACAAAACCAAGGTCACACCCCAATGCAGCCCTGTCCCCATGGAGACCTGCAGGCCCTGGCAGCCACCATGGGCCAAGGGATCCCCCCTCCCCTCTCCTCCCCTCCCCTCCCCTCCCTTCCCGGCTCCCAGTCTCATCTCCCAGAGCCGTTATCTTTCAGGCCCCCCCCCCCCCCCCGGCGGGAAGCAGCAGTTCTGTGTTGGTGGTGAAGGACGGACGTAATCATGAGAGGCCAGGCCCTGCCCGGAGTCCGAGTTGCCATCCCCAGCACCTCACAGGCCGGACAGACCCAGCCTGCCTGGCCCGGGTGGGGAGCAGGGGGGCAGCTGCAGGACCGGCCACCTCCCCGCCCCCGGCTCCTGGCACACGTGTCCATCAGGCCACAAAGGAGCCTCAGAGCTGAGGCGACCTCACTACGCGGCAGTGTGGGGACAGACAGAGGGACGCAGTCAGCAAAGCCACCCAGGCCACGGGGCGCTCCAGGTTGCCAGCAGAAAGGGGAGCAGGACACACACACAGGAAATCAGAAAGACACGGAGACAGAGGAGAGGGGGCGGGGAGACAGGCCGAGGGAGGCAACCGGACTGAGGGCGGAGGAGGAGACACACGGGGGACCAGAGTGAGCGCGTAGGGAAACTGAGGCAGGGGCTGTGCCGAAAGAGCCAAGAACAGAGCAGATGGCAGCCTCCGCGACGCCCCAAACTCCCAGCCCTACTGGCCCTGGGCAGGGAGGGCTCACAGGGCCCCGGACAAGAGGCAGGACTGTCCTCAGAGGCTGGTGCAGCCCAGCGGCCCCGCCGGCCCACTCCCCGCCGGCCCACTCCCGCTGGACCGACCCTCGGCTAGACGGTCAGGCCGAGGGTCGGGGCCGGGCCCATCCCTCTGGTAAGGCCAGACGACATCTCCAAATTTATCCCGTTATTTCCGTCCTGGGCTGGGACACGAGGCTTAGGGTGGCAGGGGCGTCTGGCAGGGGCGTCTGGCATGGGGCAGGCCCAGGGGCTGCAGGCGCCCTCCCTGTGGTCAGAGCGGACCAGCTGGAGACACTGCACCCCAAGAACAGGGCTCTTCTTGGGGAAACAGGCGGGAAACGGGGCCACGGTCAGACCAGGGGAAGCCACAGAGGTCACTGCCTCACCGGGCAGCAGCCCCCACTCCAGGCTGGGCTCAAGGAGGGATGGAGCTCCCTCGCTGTCAGAGAGAAGTCCCGAAAGGCAGGACCTGAGACTTGGGGGGCGGTGGGGGGGGGGGCGTGCCAGCAAGTGTCCGCAGGGGCTGGGACCCTTGGTTCAAAATGGGAGGGTGGGCGGGTGGTCTTAGGCAGCGCTTAGGGGGTGGCTGAGAATAGACAGTGGACCACACTGAGGTCTCAGGGCTTTGGGGAGCATCGGGGATGGGGTGCTCATGGCTCCAGGGTCCCCAGGGCATGAGCTGGCGGTGCGGCCGCGGAGGGTTGGGGAAACAGGTGGTGTCTCAGTGGCTCCACTCGGGGGTCTGAGGGTGGGCTGCTGGGGACCCAGAGAAGGGGCGCATGGAGAGTCCGGAGTCGTGGGGATCTGGGGAGTAGCCAGAATCCGGTGGGGTTGGAATCGGGGCTGCGTCTGGAAGTCTATTTAGAGGGGGGCTCAGACGGTGGGTCCCAAGGGGTCTCAGTCCCAGAGTCGGGGTTTGATGGGTCTTGGGTCCTCAGAGGGGGCTGACAAGGGCCTGGTTGGACGCGGAGGTGAGCGCTCCCGGGGTCCCAGTCCTCGTGGGTCTGGGGGTCTCGGGTGCGGCTCACCAACGCCCTCTCCCGGGAGGCCCCGCCCCCCCGGCGTTCCGGGGCCGGTCCAGCGAGCCGGGAAGGAGGCCCGGCCGGGTGCGAGGCCGGCGGAGGGCGCACTCACCTGCAGGCGGCGCAGGTAGGCGGGCGGCACGTAGCCCGTCTCCCCGCTGCGCGCCCGCGCCGCCAGCCACCAGTGCGCGCTGCTGCGCTCCAGCACCAGGAACGTCTCTCCCGCCGCGAACGCCAGCGCGTTGGGCTCCGCCGAGCGGAACGCGTACAGCGCGCGGTACATGGGGCCGGGCCGCGCCGGGGCGGGAGGGCGGCGGCGGCGGAACCGGGACCCAGGCCGCGAGCGCCGCCGGGCGCCCCGTGACACACGCCGCGAGAGCGCGCACGCCGCCCGCCCCGCCCCGCCCCGCGGGGGCCACGCACGCCGGTGCCGCGCCCCCTGGCGGCCCCAGCGGCTGAGTCCGCGGTCCCCTCGCCCGGGACCTCTCCGACTCTAGGTCCCTGTCTCCCCACGCCCCCGGCCCCCCCCCCCAGAGCCCCCTCTCCCGCCCGGCCCCCCTCTCCTCCCCGCACAAGCCCGAGCGCTTTGGCCCCCAAGGAGCGCTCCGCCCGCAGCCCGTCGGCCGCCCCGGGAGTAGTGGGTCCCGACCTAACCGGCTGGACGGCGACCTCGGGGGCGTGGTACCTCTGTTGAGCCTCTGCTCGGACCCGGACCCTTGGCTCACCCCGGCAGCACCCCGGCACCTCTGGGTGAGGCCGTGGGGAGGGGGAGCGAGCAGGGGTCTCAAACAAACCAGCGCGGCCGGTGTGGCTCAGCCGCTGAGCATCGACCCAGGAACCAGGAGGTCAGGGTTCGATTCCCGGTCAGGGCACAGGCCCGGTTTCGGGCTCCATCCCCAGTGGGGGCCATGCAGGAGGCAGCCATCCATGATTCTCATCATCAATGTCTCTCTCTCTCTAAAAATCAATAAAAGTATATTATTTTAAAAATAAACAATAAAAACAGAAACCATGTGGGGCCATCCCCTGTCCCAAACCCTCCCTTCCTGCTCCACACCCCACTTCCTCTCTCAGCAGCTTTCCCTCCTCTCGCGTTGTATTTTTTCTTCATCCTCACGAGGATATTTTTTCCCTTTTCAGAGAGCGGAAGGGAGGGAGGGGAGGAGAGAGAGAAGCATGGATGTGAAAGAGACACCCCCAACCCGAGGTAGATCCCTGCCCGGAAATAGAACCTGCGACCCTTTGACCCTTGGGTGCCTGGGCCAGCCATCTGACCACTGAGCATCGGGGGCCAGGGCTCCACATTGCGTGGTGTTCCTCTGCCTGGGACACCTTCCCTCCGCCACCGCATCAGACGCTCCCACAGCTGCCTACAGGCTTCACGGTGAGGGTGAGGAGTGGGGTGCCACGTAGCCATAGGGCTGTTGGACCCACTCACTGTCTCAGCCAGCCCTGACCGGTCCTGGGAGGGCGGGAAGCCTGGGAGAGGCCCTGAGGGTGTGAAGGAGGGGTCTCTGGGGACCTCCCATCTCTGCCGGGGGCTGGTCCAGCCACATTCCCCACTGGAAGCCTGGGCCCAGGGAGCAGGGTTGGGGGCCCAAGCAAACCGGTGTGTGCAGGTGGCCTGTTTGTGGACATCGTGGACAGAGGAATGCTGGGCCTTGGAGACGCAGGGGGTCCAGGAGGGGGTGAGACTTGCTAAAATGGCACTCAGACCTGTGCTCCTGGCACCAGGCTGTGCCCTGCTCCCTGGTGTCTGGTTCTGCAGTTCAAAACCTCCTGCCACACACACACCTCCTCCCAGAAGCCCTCCTAGCACCGGGCACAGGGAGCTCTCCCGGGGCTGCCCTGGCTGAAGGACAAGACGGCACGGTTGCCAGGGCCCACGGCTGAATACTATGGTGACAGGTGGTGAGGCCGAGAGCCAACCTGCCCAGGACAGCCCTCATGGCACAGCCATCTCCTGGGACCCTTCTCCACAGAGCCCATCGCTGCCAGCAGCTGAGCCTGGTGGCCAGCCCGACAGTGGCTCCAGGTCCTCTGACATCACAATGTCCAGCCAATGAGCTGCTGCCAGGCTTGGCTTAAGCTGCACGAGGGCAGGAAAGACCCGTCAGGAGTCATGTCCTTCTTTCCGGAGGAGGTGCTGGGGCACTCGGCGAGCGGCCCCCGGAGCAATCAGCTAAGGTGACACGTGTCGGGGTCCTCTGGGGGTTACCTCAGGGTGCTAGGTGAGGGGACTGAGGACCAACGAGGGGCAGTAGTGAGGCGGCTTCTGAGGGTTGGAAGGGGAGATGGCTGCCTGCCTCTGGCAGGAAAGACGGGGGGGGGGGGGGGGGGGGGAGAGAGGGGCGTGTTAGAAGGTGAAGGGGGTAAATGGTGATGGAGACTCGACTGGGGGCGGTAAAAACACACAATATACAGATGATGTTGTTATAGACTGTATATCTGAAATCTATATGATTTTATTAACCAATGTCACCCCAATAAATTCAATAAAAAAAAAATGACAGCAGCACTGTGTACAATTAACAAAAGGATTTGTATTAGGACATTTACACTCAGGGAAGAGAGGTATCTGCATCATCAAACATGGAATGTTGAAGAAACAGTAAATAAATAAAGACTCGGAGCGCGGCGGGCTGGCTCAGGCGGGACTCGAGGCCTCTGTGCGTCAGCTCCAGGCTGCAGAGGCCACCCCCTGGCCACACTGGCTCCTCCCGACACAGCACAGCTGTGCGCGGACACAGGGTCAAGGGCTGGTGCAGTCGGCCAGCTCACTCCCCACTCTCCTCGATGATCTCTGTGACAATGTCTATCAGGCTCTGGAGCCCGAAGATGTAGCCAGCATCCTGGCCCTCGTGCACGACGCTGTCCTCGCCGTACAGCCTGCAGGTGGTGTGTGCAAAGTCAATCATGCGCACGTCCACGGAGCTGGCGCCGAGGGGCTTGAAGGCGTAGGCCCCAGCGGACTCGTCGGCCGACTCCTCGGACAGGTCCTCCAAGTCCTCGGCATCCGAGTCCAGAGCCACCTCGGGCCACTCCTTGCCGTCGTAGATGATGAGCAGGGAGCTGGAGTAGAAGCGGTAGGACTCCTGTCGCTCCAGCACCGCCTTGAGCTCCGCCAGCTTCTTGAGCACAGGGCCGAGCAGCTCCCGGCGCAGGTACCGCCCGTTGTGGAAGAACTGGAACAGCGCCTCCTTAAAGCCCTGCACCGACAGCTTCCGCCCATGGTACTTGTTCATGAACATGAGCTGCCCACTGCCCGCCTGGTACACCTGTGGGAGGGAGACCAGCAGTCAGGGCTGACAGCCACCTCAAAGCCGGGCCCCTGGGCCGTGGCTGTGATAGGAACAGCCCTGGATCGATCAGATTCTCTACCTTGTTGGGCCACAGGAGACACTGTGCTTGCCAACCAACACCAGGATACAACCCTCGGACGTGGGTTCCGCCCCCAGCTCCGTGTTCGGCACATGGTTGATGGAGAGGACCTAACCCTCTTGCCTTGCCCGTCCTCCTGTCCACAGACTGGACTCGGCCAGCCAGGCCAGCCAGAGGGGATGACCCAGGCATGCGTGCCTTCTTTTCTAACCACAAAGTGTAAGGTTTAGTCAAACCTGGTATCTTTTGAGAAACAACAGGACTATGCCAGGGTAGGGGAGCGACAGCTGCTGGACGCCGCAGCCAGCCCACCATGCACCAGCTCCCCCTCACCTGCATGCCGCACAGGCGCACACCAATGACCGCAGAGGTGCTTTGCTGGCATTTTCGGATCTGGTTGGCTGCCTTCTCCTCGGAAGCATCGTCACCATGCTGGCGTGTCCCCATCTTGAGGTCCAGGACACAAGGTACCTCATATCGGGAAGTGAGGTTCTCCAGTAAGATGAATTCTGAGTGGTTAAGGAAAACACCCTCGAAAGAGCAGGTGCAATGCAAGGGCCTTGGGCCTCCACGCCGCGAGAGGGCACAATGCCTACACACAGTGCCCAGAGAAGCCCGACACGACAGAGGGCTCCCCCAGTCCTGCCATCTCCCACACAAGGAGCCCAAGGCTGGCAACTGGCTCCATCCCCAGTGTGGGGCCTGCAGGAGACAGCCGATCAATGATTCTCTCTCATCACTGATGTTTCTCTTTCACTCTCTCCATTCCTCTCTGAAATCAATAAAAATATATTTCAAGGAAATAAATGTGTCTTTCCCAGCTGCATACACTAAAAATGTCTAGAAACAATGACCAGATGCATGACCCCCCCCCCACGCACAATTCTGTCATGAAATGTGAAAATGAAGTTAAAATCTCAGTGACCATAAACAGTTTTATTGGAATACAGCCATACTTATTCGTTTACTGTCTATGGCTGCTGTCATGCTACAACGACAGAGTTGTGACAGAGAGCATGTGGCCTGCAAGACGTAACATGTTTACTATTTGGAGCTTTAACTGGAAAGCTGTGCAACCCCTGCCTCAGAGGAATGGTTACATTCACATCTGGAGCCAGAAACATACATGAGCCTGGACTTCTTTCCATACCAGAAAGTAAGACAGCCATGACAGACTACTGTGATTGTGTCCAAGTGACTCAAGAGCTTATTGTAAAAGTCTCCCACTGGCAAAGGTGTGATAATTTGAGCATCAATCAAGACAACTGCAATGAACTGAAACATGTCAAATATGTTTAAAATTAATGGATTCATGCTTATGCTAAAAAACTCACTGGAAACCTTTGGAGGATGTTAAGAAACCGACTCATTATTCCAAATACATATCTAATAAATAAAGGGAGAATTTAATCTGCTTTTCCTATATAAACTACACCTCAGGATAAGCACATAGTTAATGAGGAAAAGTTTTTCTTTATAGTAGGATTCCAGCTCATGAATGAAGGAATGTCAAAATCAGAAAATCACCCAGTGAGAAAAACAGATCTAAGGACAAGACAAAAGAAAAAGACAACTGAACACCATGCTTCCTGGTGGACACCACCATCTCTGAGGCTCTGGCCCCCACCCCACCCCACCCCACCCTAACTGAACCTGAATCTGATCAAGCCTGCAGATAAAATGATCAACTTAATGGAAACAGAGGAGACGGAGTAACATGTAAGACACCGCAAGGATGTAACCAGTAAAACCCAGATAGTGGGAAACTCTAGGAGACCTAGCTGCTTTAGCAAGAAATTTCTAAGAAAAAACAAGAAGGGTTATAGAAAACCTTAAACATTTCAACCAAAAGCCACACGTGAGCCTCATCTAGATCCCCATTCATGGAGACTATCAATACAAGCTTCCTCATGAGACTATTAGGAAGATGTGGGCAGAACCTAGGGCTTTCATAGGAAGGAATTACTGTCCCCTTTGTAAGGAGCAGCAATGGCAGTAATGTCTAAAGGGCCCTGCCCTCTTAGGGATGCATGGGGGGGCACACAGGGGCAGCGGCACACCTGAGCCTCGCCTCTGGAGGAAGCGGGTCCGCTGTCGGGCTGGGTGGATCCAGTCCTGAGTGGGTTTCCTGCCGAACCTGGGTAACTGGTACTTAAAAGGTTCAACATGTATATTTTTTAACAGGTTTAAATTTTTCCCTAATAAAGTGTTAAAAATAAATAAAACACAACTCTTTTTTTTTTCACACACTCTCAATTCTGAGGAATTTCCCCCCATAAGATTAAAACAGAAAAATCAAGCCCAGCTGGTGTGGCTCAGTGGTTGAACATCGACCCATGAACCAGGAGGTCATGGTCAGGGCACATGCCCAGGTTACAGGCTCAGTCCCTAGGAGGGGGCATGCAGGAGGCAGCTGATCAATGATTCTCTCATCATGGATGTTTCTATCTCTCCCCGCTTCTCCCTTCCTCTAAAATCAATAAAAACATATTTTAAAAAAAATCGATTAACACCTAGCTTGGTAGGTTAAGAAGGGAGATAAAAATGGCCTGTGCTTTCTTCATGGGCGAGCCTGGGGACGTGGATGGTCAGCCCGCCCCACCTGACCCTTGGCAGGGAAGCTGTTTGGGGACTTCTGAGGAGTCTAAAATACAAACCTGCCCCTTGCACTCTAGGCCACAGGCCTCCTGATGCAGACTGGTCCCGACCTGAGAACCCGCTCATCCCCCCAAACCTCTCAAACTGCCCCCCATCTGCGTTCCCAGAGCAGCCCTTGGCCTGAGGGAGTGACTCTGCCCACAGCTGTCACACAGCAGTATCCCGGCACAACCAGGACTAACAGCTCATACCTTCTCTCCAAGCTCCCAGGGGCTCCTTACCACCCCCACCCCCACCCCCACCCCAGACAGAGATGCCCAGTAAACAAAGGATGCTGTACTGGTTCCGATGCTTCGCATTCTCCTTCATTCTCTGTAACTGCTGCTGGTGACACTTCAGGCTCCAAGGGTTGTAGTACTTAAGCTGGGAGCTTACACTCCCCTTCTTCTCTACACTGTAGTACAAGACTTCAGATTTCTTCAGCCACTCAAACTCTTCTTCTAACTTATGGCTATGAAGAGAGAAAGAGTCAATAATCACATTGTCTTATCAAAATTCAGGGCCAAAGGAAGCACAAAGGAACTTTCTAGAGTGATGGGAAGTTTGATGTCTTGATATGGTGCACAAATCAAACACTTTTAAAAGGTACATGACATTGTATGTAAATTGTACCTCAGGAAAAATGACTTTTCTCTCTTTCTTTCTTTTAATTAAGAGGCCAGCTCGCTGTTTTTCTGAGTAAGGAGAACCCACGATGCAAGAACAGCCTTTGCCTCCCCACTCGCCCCACAGGCAGCCTACACAGCCTTCTTCTTCAAGGCAGCACCACCCTGGTTCCTGGTACGTCCAGGTTCCCGGACTCCAAATGCTGGAGTCTGGGGAAATGGGAATTGAAATGCCATGGCGATAAGCCAGCCTGCTACCTACCTATCCAGACCTCAATTTCTATGTTTACAAGCGCTGCCGAGGTGTGGCACTTGGAAGGCCCTGCCTAGGTGGATTCCTAAGTTTCGGGATGCCCAGCAGACCATTTTTCTCCCACTATCAGGGACCAACCTGACCCAACAGCTGTCTTAGGACTGCTACACCCCCAGGACGCAGCATAGGGACTGGCACAGAGGAAGGTGACTGAAATCCTTCTATAGCTGCCACCACAGCCACTTATCCAAACGTCACAATGTCACGCAGAGTCAACTGCAGAGAAGCTACGCATGCCAGTGGAAAAGCGGCCACTGAGGGACAAGGCACCTACAAAGTGCGTGAAGGCGTCCTTAGGTCCAGGGCACTGAGCTGCAACTAGGATCCCCCACCTCCGCCCTCCCCGAGGCAGGTTCCCTCGGCTGATACCCACCTCTTCATTCTCTCCTCCTTCCAGTGCTGCCGCACCCAGTCCTTGGGGGGCTTCTCTGTCTCCAGGGCATGATGTTTTTTGTTTGTCCACCTCAGGAGCTTGCTTTTTGGTTCACAGTCTGAACTGTCTACACTGTCCACAGTCCCATGGTCCCCTTTTACTGGGTATGCTATTAAGCACAAGTTCCTGTCTTCATCTTCATCAAAGCACACAGACACCACACCTAGGAGGGGGTAAGGAGCAGAGAGGACTTTTAATTCCACAGAAGCAGAGAGAACTTCGAATTCCACATGTTGTAAGTAACGATGGTAACATTTGTGGTTTCTCTTACCCTGTTCCTTAGTCTCTATGTTGCCAGAGGCCCCAAACTCATCTGCAAACCTAACAAATCTCAGAACACTAGAAGAGATGACACCACACACGACAAGCGTTAGGGAGCAGACACAGCCGAGGCTTCCTCTCTGCTGCACTCAGCAAGGCAAGAGCCAAAGAATTACAAGACACATTTTTCCTTCATCGAAAATGTTTATTAATTTTTATGTAATCCTTCTAATCCTGAGAGAGGTGTAAACACATTTGCTCTTTATCTTGTGAGGATTTTTAATGCCCTAAACAGAAACTCCGGTGGCCTCAAGGCTTGCTTTATAGCAGAGCCTGACCAGGGGAACACAGGTTTGCCTGAGGGGTAAGAGCGTCCAAGGGGAAGGAGAGGCTGGGCAAGCAAAACAAAATAAAGGAGCAAACAAAACAAACCACACAGCACAACAGACACCCTAGCAGAGGCTTCCTGCAGCACCCCCATACAGGTGGGGCCCCAGGCCTCTTTGTCCTCTCAAAGGTCACTTTATTGGTCTCTGAGATCTCATATCACAAAGAACAAAATAAACACAAGGCAAATGGGCTGGGCGGGGTACAGACGGTGGCGCCTTGCGAGCGGCTCTTCCCCCTCCAGTCTCTAGCACCTGCGTGTGTACTCAGTCAGTCTCTGAGGAGGGGCTTGTCAACTGGCAGCATTTCAGCAGGTGTCGACGAGCGCCTTACAACCGACTGGCTGAACACCTCTCCTCCCAGACCTCTCTGGCCCAGGATCACTCAATGTGCTCAGTCCTTGCTGCCCGCCCGCTGCAGGGGAATGCGTGCTCAGAGAGAGACGACACTTCTGAGGTGGTCCCCGGCTCTGGGCGCAGAGGAGCCGGGGTGGGGAATTCAGGGGCCACACTTCCCTGTGGCCATGGGGAAAGAACCAGGGGAAAAAGGGGGCAGGGGCGGCCAGCTAACAAAGGGCCTTTGGCTTTGTCCTGGAAAAAACAACAGAGAAGGACCAAGTGAGGGCCCCCAACTCTCCCACCCCAACACACATGCATATTCAGAACAGAGGTGCCCAGCACACTGTCTTCAAAGAGTGTTTCAACAGTCCCAGAAGAACCCAAGTTGTTCAAGAGTCTTTTGTTTAATCAGACAATACAAATTTCACATTAATTTCCTTAATGGATTCTTAATTTACCAAGAACCCCGCCTCCCCAGGAAAGAACACACATGCTGGTGGCTGCTGATGTCCCCCAAAATCCATTATACAAAGGCAGTCACCATCTGTGAATCAGAAGGTTGCTGTAACAGGGCAATTTCAGGGACATTCCGTAACAGCCCTGGGCTTCAGCTCGTCAGCACAGGCCTCCCACTCCTGCATTCCATCTGACTCAACCTGCCCGAGCCTACCGATCACCAGGGCTTCTGGTTTTCTGGAGGACACAAAGCCGGCCGCAAGCATTCTGGGAAAATCCTCCCAGTCTTCCCCGCTGGCCCGCCACGGAGACTACGGGTCACTGTGACCGAGAGACACTTGAACATAAAACACGACTACACTGTCACCAAAAACCAAAATAAACTCAAAGCAATCCACAAACAAAAGACAATTGAGCAATCTTACCAGGGCTTGAAAACTGAGGGTGTGAGGTGCTGGGCTGAGGGCCAAGAGGAGGAGGAGGCGGAGGGAAACTGAGTGAGCGGGAGGGTGAAGGCTCTGGGTACGGCTGCCTCGGCGGTCACCACGCCTCACCTCGCCTCGCCTCACAACTCCTCGCCAGGCGCTGGCGACCCCTAGCAGCAGCGGGGGCTCACCTTTGTACTGGGGAGTGAATCTGCGCATCTCAGCGGGGAGAGTCTCGTAGAACTGGTGCTCCCTCGGGACCAGCGGCTTGCACAGAGTCGTCTCGTTGAAGCGGAGCACACACGAGTGCCCCCCGACCTGGTGGATGAAGGGCTCCAGCAGGACGCCCTTGGCGCGGGGCTCCACGTCCATGGCCCTGAAGGCTGGGCTCATCCTCCAGGGGCAAGCAACAGGGAGAAGGGGGAGGCGGCTGGGCCCAGCGGCCAGAGCGTCCTCCGTCTGTCTGTCCTCTGTCTGTGTTGGTGTGTCTGGCCTTGGCTCCTTGGTTGCGCACGACAGGATGCTCTGCGGGAAGCAAACAGTGGCAGGAGTTGGAAGTGGCCTGGGAACCGCATCTGCCTCAGAGCCTACGCCCTCCACCTCCAGCAGCAAGACAAACAGACTGAGCTCACTCAGAGCGCCCGCCCACATCACCCTACCGCCCCGCCTCCTCCCGCAGACACAAACAGAGCCTGCAGGGCGAGGCGGAGCAGCCTGCGTGTAGGACTGGACTGGCTCCAGGTGCCTCTAAACAGCCCTTCGTAGTTCGGGCAAAACGTGAAGCCACAATGAGGTTAAGTCATCATTTCAAGCCTAATATTCGGATTAAATCTTACTATTTTCTTTTTTATTTTTTAAATATGTTTTATTGGTTTTTTTACAGAGAGGAAGGGAGAGGGATAGAGAGTTAGAAACATCGATGAGAGAGAAACATCGATCAGCTGCCTCCTGCACACCCCCTCTTCTGGGGATGTGCCCGCAACCAAGGTACATGCCCTTGACCGGAATCGAACCTGGGACCCTTCAGTCCACAGGCCAACGCTCTATCCACTGAGCCAAACCGGTTAGAGCTAAATCTTACTATTTTCTAATAAAATTGTTAAACTGAAGGTAACTGATGTCCAAGTCTCTTTGTTAATTACATAATTTTCAATAAACTACTTTTTAGAGAATTTTTAGGTTCAGGACAAAATTAAGATGAAGATAGATTTCCCATCTGACTCAACCTGCCCCCATACATGCATGACTTTCCCATTATCAACACCGCCCCCCCCTGCCCCAGCTTTATCAGGAAGGACGTCCGGAATGATGTCGGTATAATTAGCATATTACCCTTTTATTATTAAGATGATGATAAACCTACATCATCATAGTTTACATTGGTGTTCACTGTTGGTCATTAATTAGGTTTTTATAAAATGCACTTAAAGGGAAAAACTGCTTCCACGTCATCTAGTAAGATTTACTTCCCCAGGGCGTCCAAACACACTGCCCCTATCCAAGGCCAAATACATGCCCCAGTACCTTATTAGCGGTGGAGCTGGGGCCTAGCTTTAATGATTAACGTCTGTATCTAAAAACAACTGATCAAGGCTGTCTAACTCCCTTTAAAAAGATACAGTGTTCTAGGTCACCAACTATTTTTATCAGTTCTCTCCTGCTCTCCAAAAGCTGGGACAGGCCTTTAAACCGAAGCTGTACTCCCGGGGCAATCACAGCTCCCTCCCACTCGGAGGGCAGGGCCTTACACCCGACTTTGCATTCCCAAACACCCTGGATCTAAGCCCTCCTCTGTAACCGTCAGCAGCGCTAGGGCATGTCTGTGCTCTGTCTGTCATTGACGGACTACAGTCAGTACCAGCATTACTTCCAGGGCGTGGCTACACTGCAGTGTCTGTACAGGGTTACGGGGTTCTCCTCTGGCTCCCATGACTCCCCCCGAGATGGTGGTGGTGAGCATGGCCGGCTGGAAAGGGCCCACTGTCCTCTAAAGTGAGTAAAGCCCCTATTATGTGCCGGACTCATTGCAGGATCAAACTCATTTAGTCCTCACAATCCCTTCTAAGAGGGAGACACTACTCTCCCTGTTGCAAACGAGCATCCACAGTGAGAGGCGATAAGGCACAGCTCCCAGTGAACCTCCGTCTGCTGGGTGCTCCCCCAGGGCAGCCACCGGGCCAGGGTCTCTGCCTTCACATAGCACGCCTCCGTACTTGGCACAGTTAGCCTGTCCTGCGAGCGAGCTTTCACTAAGTATTTATAGTACCTATTCATAAAACATGCCATGCGCCACTGAACAACAAGGGTACATTCTGAGAAATGCATCCTAAGGCGATCCTGTCACTGTGCGAACATCAGAGTGCACGTACACAAACCTAGATGGTACAGCCCCCACACCCCTAGGCTATATGGTACAGCCTACTGCTCCCAGGCTACAAGCCTGCACAGCATGTCACGTACAAACCACGAGATTAAATCACACACACGAGAAAATTATGCGCCCAGCCGGAGTGGCTCAGTGATTGAGCACTGACCCATGCACCAGGACGCCCCCAGTTCGAGTCCAGTCAGGGCAAATGCCTGGGTTGTGGATTTGGTCCCCAGTAGGGGGTGTGCAGAAGGTGTTTCTATCTCTCTTTCTCTTCCTCTCTCTCTAAAATCAATAAAAACATTTTTTTTTCGAGAGAGAGAAAATTATGTAATCAAGAGGCACTGTAAACACAAGATGTATGAAGCTGCTGCCGGCATAACATGCATACTTTTACAGAAAACCTTTGTGCTTTTTTTAAATAAGCAGAAAGAGTACACTCTAAAATAACAATAAAAAGTACAGCATAGTACATATATAAACCAGTGACAGCCATTTATTGTCTTAAGCATCCGCACTGGACATAATTGTACGTTAACATCTTTTATACACTGGCAGCTGGCTTGTTCACACCAGCATCGCCACAAACGAGGGTAATGCGTTGCGCTACAGCGTTAACATGGCTAGAGGTCACTAGGCGACAGGAATTTTTCACTTCTATTATAACCCTACGGGACAGCCATCATATATGTGGTCTGCTGTTACCATCGTGTGGCACATGTCTATACAGGCAGTCCTCGGGTTACGTCGGACTCGACGTACATCGTTTCATGGTTACGTTGCCATCTCCCATTTATTAAAAAAAAAAAAAAGAGTTCCGTCATTTGGACGTACGTACATATGTGCTTTATGTTTTTTATTATTTATTTACCACAAGTAAAGGTCAGGAATTGTTATCTTCCTTTCAAATTTTTTTTACTGTTTCACTTCATTACTGCTGTGTATGTGCTCCATGTGAGTGACGTGGTGCTTATGTAGGTGGGTTCTGACTTAAAGACGAAAATCGCTACCTCGCGCAGTAGGAACGGATCTCCGACGTAACCCGAGGACCTACTGTATATAACCTTTCACAGACTTTAAACTGGTGCTCATTTCCTCCTTTCAGAGAAAACAGGCTGTGGATCCCAATTAAACTCAAGGGTTAGGAATTAATAAGCTTCCCTACATGCAAAGTGCAGAAAACCAAAGGTCCTGATTTTTAAAAATATGTTTTTATTGATTTTAGTAAGAGAGGAAGGGAGAGGGAGAGTGAAACATTGATGTGAGAGAAAACCATTGATTATTGATCAAGTTGCCTCCTGCACAGCCCCTACTCGGGATCAAGCCCATAACTCAGGCATGTGCCCAGACCGGCAATCAAACGGTGACCTTGTGGTTCATGGGTCGATGCTCAACCAACTGAGCCATGCCGGCCACGGCCAAAGGCCCTGATGTCTCACCTGGCACTACCTCCTCCTCATCAGAGTAGCCTTCAGGAGGGCATGTGCTAAGGAGTCCCAAGACACAACACAGGCAACCTGCTCTAAGGGTGAGCACAATCCTGTCATTCCAGGCTCTCTCCATAAGGTGGCGCTCTGAGATGCTTGGCCACACGCTCCCCTTCTCAAGATCTGAGGAGGGTGGTTCCCTCTCTTCTACTGAAAAGACCTCGTGAATAAGAGCAATTCCAAAGGAACCTACAGACTGACTCATGGTGAGACTGCTAGTACCCAAGCACAAACCGGGTACCCTAATTATTAAACTGTGAAAGTATAAGATACTCCTCACGGGCCAGGCTTTAGAAACATAATCCAAAAACCTTTCATAAAAGTGTACAAAACCACTTTTGTTACCAGAGCAATGCTAACAACAATACAAATCCCTTCCCTGCTCTGTTCAAGATTCCTTAAATGTATTCAATTCAGAAGAAAACTATCTTTCCACACATTTCTTATCCATCCCCATCTCCAATGGCAAACCTAAAACCAACGAAAACCAGTCCTTCCGGCAGCTCCCTGTAGAGCAGTGGTTCTCAACCTCCCTAATGCCGCCACCCTTTAATACAGTTCCTCATGCTGTGGTGACCCCCAACCATAAAATTATTTTCGTTGCTACTTCATAACTGTAATTTAGCTACTGTTATGAATCGTAATGTAAATATCTGTGTTTTCCGATGGTCTTAGGCAACCCTGCTAGCGGTTCTCAACCTGTGGGTCGTGGCATTAGAAAGGTTGAGAGCCACTGGTGTAGAGGATGGCTCCTGGGTGTGGCTGGAAGCTGAAAGGCAGGGTCAGGTCCCTGCCCGCTCTCCCAGGTCCTCAGTGCACTCACAGCTGTGGGAAGATGTGGCACTTACCCCCTCCCCGCAGCACTCAGCTCTGGCAGTCCCCAGGACATGACTCCCCAGAGAGCCATCCTCTTGAGCAGAGAGGCAAGAAAAATAAGGCTCATTCTCCCCTGAGCCATGTCTGATGACAGAGGAAACTCCCAAATGTGAGGCGGAGTTACACTGTAGCGAGGTGATGGGATTACGCGGAGAAGGTCCCCATTACTTTTACAGACTCGTTTTCTGATCTATAAAACAGAGAGGAGAGGGCTGGATAGATCTCTACTCTGTGGGCTGTGTAATCAAATTAGCGTCTTAATCAAAAAGGAAAGACAAACAAATGTCAATGTACTGCACAAATAAGGGGAGTCCTGCTTTGTGGTTCTTTTACTTGGGTTCAATTTCTCAACAGGAACGTAAGTACGCCTTCACTGTACGGGTTCCTCGGCCCTTACAGGCCCTGTCCCTGTAGGGAGATGAAGGGTCGACGTCGCTAGCAGCCTCCAAAGAAAAGAACCCCAAGCACCTGCTCTGCGTCACCTGCTACTCTCTCCTGTTCCACTCGAGGTGTGAGCAACGGGGTCGCTTAATGGTTTTCAAACATCTGAGTCGAAGGCCTAGTTTCCCAAGAATCCTGGGGTAGTAATGGTTACTATGAAGTCCAAGCAATGGATAGGCCCCGTATCTAGAGAGACATGGAACACCATAAAGCACTGGCTCCAGACTTATCACCTGTTTAACTTCCTGTACTACCTCACACATTTGTCCACCAAACTATGACCAGGTAAGAAACACACCAGGATTCATCCTAGGCTAGGACACAGCTTTCCCCCACAGTTCACGGCCCTAAATCCATGACACTGGTTTAGGGATCTCCTGGAAACAGTGTATTAATATTCTCAACTTTTAAAATACAACAGCTATGACTCATGACAGCCCCCGGGCCCCTAGCTCACGTATCTAGAATTTAGTTAATGAGGCTACACATGGGATCTGCTGGGGCTGCTTACGCTCCCTCCAGAAAAGCCCCAAGTTTGAGTAGGCACAGGGGACAATGTGAGGCACACTAGCCTGATGGTGGGACCCCGCCCCTCCTCTCCGTGAGCTCTCCCGTGGCCCCGGAGCCACTGCCTGGCACTGCACACATCCACACGCCCCACAGCTCCACCACCAGTGTCAGTCCCTGGCACTCCCAAACACCGCGGGGAGAAATACAAGATACCACCACTTATAACGTTAAACATATACTTATCATATGACCCAGCAATCTTCCTCATAGGTATTTACCTAAGAGAAATAAACACAAATGCCTACACAAAGAATTGTACGTGAGGGGTGGGGGGTCTAGAAGAGATCAATGGGAAAAAGGGAACATATGTAATACTTTCAACAATAAAAGACTTAAAAAAAAGAATTACATGAGAATGTTCATAGAGGCATTATTCACAATAGCCAAGAGGTAGAAACAACCCAATGCCCATCAAATAATAACAAATTGTGGTATGTCATAAATCTGCATAATGGAATATTCATGAAAATGAATGCATTGATACATGCAAAACAAAGATTAATCACAAGAACATTATGTGACGTGGAAAAAGTCAGTCACATAAGATATACTGCGAAATCCCATTTCTCGGACATTCCAGAAAAAACAAAACCATAGCAGCAGATGAGCAGCTGCCAGGGAGCCGGGGCAGGGGCGCAGGACTGGCTGCAGAGGGCGTGCAGACGTCTACGCTGCCACCGGGGCAGTGACTTCGTAAGTTTGTCAAACTCATCAGATTATAGACTTGAAATTGATATTGCAGAGAAACTGTATTTCAATAAAGGGATTAAGTTTTACTGATACATTTCTTAATTTACAAAATTCTCATAATTACGTATTATAATAACCAGAGAATATACTTTAAAGGTCATAATGGCAGTATGACAATTTCTATATACAAATGCACGGGCTGACATTTGCCTTCGCATCCATTCTCACTGAGCTCACTGGCCTCACACTGAGAATCTGGCATCATCGGCACCAAGGTCGGTCTGAGTCACCATCCTGGTCAAAGAAGGGCTTCTTTTCTGTGAAGGTCCCCCTGCTGCTAGACCTCCAGGGACAGCCATGTATTCCCTCATGAACCCAAGATTCCCGTCAGGGCATGTACCTCGGTTGCAGGCTCCTCCCCAGCCCGGGTCCCTGCTTGGGGCAAGTGCAAGAAGCAACCAGTCCTGTTCCTCTCACATCAATGTTTCTCGCTGTCTCTCCCTCTCTCTTCCACTCTCTCTAAAAATCAATGGGGAAATATCCTCAGGTGAGGATTAAAAAGTAAATAATAAAAACAAAAACATGCTTTAAAACGTAATCACATGAGTGTGATCATCTGCTTACTTTTTACTATGCAAAAATATATTCAATTTAAGGTGATTATCTCACGAGGTAAAGCAACTGTAATTAAAGGGGATATTCTTCCCCAGTGCAGCCCCTTATGAGCCAAACAATGGAAACTTTTCACCTCAGCAAGCCAGCCTCAGGAGACCGTGACAGCTCTGGTGCTTCCAGAGCGCTGGCACCTCCTGCAAGGGCACCGGGAAGTTCCTCCGTGCCCCTTCCTCACACATCCCACTGCGCAGGCAGGTGCAGGGCTGCTATCCAGTGAACCTGTCACTTCCGAAGCCTTGAATCAGAAAGTCTATTACATCTGCTAAACTCTTTTCTCAATATATTTTATTGATTTTTTACAGAGAGGAAGAGAGAGGGATAGAGAGTTAGAAACATCGATGAGAGAGAAACACCGATCAGCTGCCTCTTGCACACCCCCTACTGAGGATGTGCCTGCAACCAAGGTACATGCCCTTGACCGGAATCGAACCTGGGACCTTGAGTCCACAGGCTGACGCTCTATCCACTGAGCCAAACCGGTTTCGGCTGTTAAACTCTTTTTACAATTATATCAACTCTAGTCCTAGTTCTCATTGATTTGATTTCTAACAATAACTGTGAATTCTACTCTAAAATCACGCCGAAACCGGTTTGGCTCAGTGGATAGAGCGTCGGCCTGCGGACTGGAAGGTCCCAGGTTCGATTCCGGTCAAGGGCATATACCTTGGTTGCGGGCACATCCCCGGTGGGGGGTGTGCAGGAGGCAGCTGGTCGATGTTTCTCTCTCATCGACTCATCGACGTTTCTAGCTCTCTATCCCTCTCCCTTCCTCCCTGTAAAAATCAATAAAATATTAAAAATAAATAAATAAATAAATAAAAAATAAAATCACAAAGCAAGTAAATCAATTGGAGTAGTTAACAGTTCAAATGATTTTTCCCCCAAAGAAAAAGTTACTAAGCAATCAACTGGCCGATTATGTCAAATACGATAGAGCATTAATTTTGCCCACTTTTTAAAAAAATGTATTTTTATTGATTTCAGAGAGGAAGGGGGAAGGAGAGAGAGATAGAAACATCAATGATGGGAGAGAATCATGGATGGGCTGCCTCCTGCATATCCCCCACTGGGGGATTGAGCCCCCAACCCGGGCATGTGCCCTTGACCAGAATCGAACCCGGGACTCTTCAGTCTGCAGGCCGACCTCTATCCACTGAGCCAAACCAGCTGGGGCTAATTTTGCCCACTTTTTAATGCTGACAGTGGCTAAAGTTAAAACAATAACATTACCCCGAAACTTCTCTTCAAATACATAACACCAGGTTATAGGATGCAATTATATAAACCCCACAGCAGCAACCTATGGAAATAAGCATCTTAGTTCACTTAAAATGTTACCCTGCTAAAAAAAATTTTTTAAAAAAATGCAAGTACAACAAATATTTTAAATACTAGAATTCATCAAAATTACTGTAATCATGGTGCTTTATAGAAACTACCATAAAACTGGTTACCTGCAACGTGTTTGTTACTGCTTTTCAAAGGTCTCAGTACGTTTTCTTAAAACTATTTTTATTCTGGATCTATGTACATTTTGCTACCAAAGTGTTGTGTGTGTTTCTGAAATCCTCACTGGAGGATGTTTTTACTGATCTTAGAGAAAGAGAGGAAGGGGGAGACAAACAGCCAGTGAGAGAGAAACACGGACCGGCGCCTCCCACGCCCGGGCCTGGAGGGAGCCACCACCTTGGTGTCGGGAGGGCGCTCCCCCACCTGAGCCCCGGCCAGGGCGCTCCCCAAGGTCCAGTTCCCAGCAGCGACCCGGTCTAGTTCCCGGGCACGGATCCTGCCGGTCTCTGCTTTCATGCCCGCAGGGGACTCATTTTCCGCTCCTGCGGCTTTCTTAACGTGAGACCCGATCAGATCAGATCGCCAAGGGGAACAGATCCTTCGGGTGCTGCCAGGACAGAGCAGCCTGCGACCCAACCGGACCGCTCCGCCGGGGGGGGGGGTGCGGGGGGGGGCTTGTCGTTACAGAGAAAGCGCCCCCGGCCGGGCGGCCCGTGTGGCTCGGCGCTGAGCGTCCACCAAGGAACCAGGAGGTCCCGGCCCGGTTCCGGTCAGGGCGCAGGGCCGGGCTGTGGGCGCGATCCCCAGTGGGGGGCGTGCAGGAGGCAAACCCATCCACGATTCTCTCCCATCACTGATGTCTCTCCCCCCCCCGCCCCTTCCTCTCTGAAATCAATAAAAACGTATTTTTAAAGAAGAAAAAAAGGAAGCGTCCTCTGCCGCCCGGCGTGGCTCAGTAGCTGGAGCGTCGCCCCGCGCACCGGCTGGTCGCCGGGCGGACCCCGGGCCGTGCTGCCCGGGTCGCGGGCTCCATCCGGGTGGCGATGGCCCCGGGGTAACCCGCCCCGTTTCTCTCGCCCCCTCCCGTCCTCTCCCCTAAAACCCACCGGACCGTGTTTACGGAAGAAAGCACCCGGTCATGGCGGGGCTTCTCTTGGTGGAGAAGCTGTACTTCAATGAAGGGGCTGAGTTACCGGGGTCGGGTGTGCAGAACCCTCCCCCGGCGCCAGCCGACAGCCCAACGGCCACTCGGCCCTCAAGATGGCTGCGCCGCGGCCGCCCCGGGAACCGCACCTGCGGCGCCGGCGGACTCGGCCCCCCACCCCTCGAGGAGGCCGGCCTCCGTACCCCGCGGGCTGGAGAGCGCCCAGGTCCTGGGACAGGCCCCCCAAGACCCGGGACCAGAGACTTCCTCCATGACCGGGCGGGGGGGGCCCTGCACCCCGCAAACATCCGGGAGAGAGACCGCCCCCCAACAAGCAAGCAAGATCCTGCCCCTCAAAACCCGGGTAGCTCTTCCCCTCCAGGAACCTGAAGAGAGAGCGTCTCTCTCCAACGACCGGAGAAATTCGGCCCCGAAGACCCCGCGAAGCTCCCTTCGCCCGCCCCGCCCCCGCCCCGCCATCACAGCGGGAGCCCCTCCCCAAATAACGCGGGGCCCCTCGTGCCGGAAACCTCACCCACAACGGCCTGGAGAAACTCTCCCTCAAAGCTCTCGGGGCGACGAGGCCAGAGGCGAGGCGAGGCGGGCGTTACCTGAGGCCCCAGCCCGGTCCCGCGGCGCTTCCGTCCTATTGTTTCTCTCCCGTAAAGATGGCGGCGGCCCGGCCGAGCCCCGCCCCCAGCCTCCCTCCCGGCGACCCTCGCTATTGGCTCGCTCCGGGAGCCCCGCTCGCGGATTGGGTGGTCCGAACAGCGCTGTTGCTAGGGTGCCGGGGATCTCAGCAGCAGCTTCCGGGAGGGGCGGGGCCAGGGGCGGGGCCGTGCCGACCTCCCCTGGAAGGGTGTCGGAGGAGGGCCGTTGGGTGGTGGGTGGGCCGATGGCTTCAGGCCGCCGGGTGCAGTGCGGGGTGGCTGCGGGGCGGATGGGAACCAGCCTTACCGTTGTCCCGGAGTCTAAGGGGCTTCCCGGGAGGTGGGCTTTCAGTGCCAGCAAACCGGGTCCTGATGGATGGACAGAAGGGGATGTGCATGGACAGAAAAGAGGGACCAAAGAGCTGCTGTAGCCCTAGCCCCGTGGTCGGCAAACTGCGGCTGGCGAGCCACATGCGGCTCTTTGGCCCCTTGAGTGTGGCTCTTCCACAAAACACCACGGCCTGGGCGAGTCTATGTTGAAGAAGTGGGGTTAGAAGACATTTAAGTTTAAAAAATTGGGCTCTCAAAAGAAATTTCAATCGTTGTGCTGTTGATATTTGGCTCTGTTGACGAATGAGTTTGCCGACCACTGCTAGCCGGTTTGCTCAGTGAATAGAGCGTGGGCCTGCGGACTGAAGGGTCCTGGGTTCGGATTCCGGTCCAGGTCACATGTCCGGGTTGTGGGCTCCATCCCCAGTAGGGGGCGTGCAGGAGGCAGCCAACCCGTGATTCTCTCTCATCATTGATGTTTCTATCTCTCCCTTCCTCTCTGAAATCAATAAAAATATTTTTTTAAAAGAGCGGCTGTAAACGGTGGATAGAGGAGTGTAGGTATGTACAGGTGGACAGATGTCTGCATGGAGATGGGTGGGAAAACGACTGACTACGGAGGGATGGACAGAGAATGGCGTTCAGGTTTTCTGTGTCCAACCCAGGTCCCACCGCTGCACATGGCAGGGCTCGTCTGAGGCTCAGTCGTCCGGATCCCACTCTGGCCAGTAGGGCTCCCACCTGCGTGAATGTGGGTGTCACTGGGGAAGGCAAGGGAGGAGGCCGGTGCTGCTGAGAAAGGGCAGGCCTCCCGCCTGGGCTCTGCTTTCTGTAAAGGCACCAATGTTGCAGCCTGCGTGCTGGTGGTTTTCAGAGGTGTGGACTCAAGCATATGCTAATCCACTCCACAAATATTTAGCCCTGGCCGGTGTGGCCCAGTGGGTAGAGAGGCGGCCTGCGGACTGAAGGATCCCAGGTTCGATCCCGGTCAAGGGCACACACTTCGGTTGCAGGGCCCAGACCCTGGTCAGGCTTGTGCAGGAGTCAGCCCATCAATGTGTTCCTCTCACATCGACATCTCTCCCTGTCTTTCCCTCTCTCTTACACTCTCCCTAAAAATCAATGGACAAATATCCTCGGGTGAGGATTACAAATAAACAAACAAAACCAAATATTTATTGAGCGTGTGTGCTCTGTGCTGGAAATACAGCAATAAACAAGAGTTTTTTAAGGAAGCTTACCCTTGCCTGGCCGCTGTGGCTCAGGGCTTGAGCATCGACCTGAGAACCAGGAGGTCACCGGTTCTGTTGGAGAGGGAATTTCTGAGCATGCTTCCAGAGAGGCCGTGGACTGTGCCCCAGACAGAGCTGTCAGTGCTGACACCAGGTCAGGCCTTGAGATACGGTCTCATGGCCCCTTCCCAGCACGTAGGCCTTCTTTCACAGAACACTGTCAGCTTTCTGGAGAACAGGATGACCCTGTGAATCACATGGACGTCAATGGCATGACCCTGACGTTGCTTGGGAAAACTGTTTTGTCTTGGGTTGCTTGCTCTGCAAAAACAGGATGTGGTTAATGTGCTTAAAAGTGGTCCTGCACAAAGGGTCGGGGCTGCTCTCTGGATTCGCTGCGTGGAGAAAGGCAGAGCAGTCACCGGCCGGCTATTAAAGGCTCCCTAAATTTTAATTTGGTCTGGACTCCAGTGGTCGTTCACTTGGGTTCGCTCCACAACAGTTCAATTCCCAACCGAGGCACAAGCCCGGGGTGTGGGCTTGATCCCCAGGCGGGGGTGTGCAGGAGGCAGCTGATACATGATTCTCTCTCATCATTGAGGTTTCTATTCCTCTCGCCCTCTTCCTTCCTCTCTGAAATCAATAAAAAAATAATAATAACAAAAATGAAAAAACAAAAGCTTACCCTTATGGGAGGGGAGGGGAGACCTTCTGTGACCGGCTGGTGTCTCCTCTCGGAAGCACCTTCCCCGTGTGGCTTCCAGGGCGCCACGCCCTCCCGGTTCCCTCTGACCTCACTGGTTCCTCTTCGCCTCGTGTCTGTTCCTTCATAATCTCATCCAGGTGCATGGGTTCAGATCCCACCTCAGGTCACTCCCAAAGGTGCATGTCCGTTCAGGCCCTTCCTGAAGGCCAGCCTCCATGTCCAGCTCTCTGCCCTCTGACTTCCACTTGGCATCTCACACTCAACTTGTGCCATCCTGGCCCTGGTTCATCCTCCAACCCGTTCCACCCCCTCTTCCCCCCCTGCCCCCTGCCCCCGTGACAGTGGCTTCCACCCCATCTCCCTCCCCGCCCCCTGCTCCCCGTGACTTAAGTGGCTTAAGCCTTCCTATCGCCCGGCTAAGCTAAGCTTCGGGGGCCTCCTGGCTGCTTGCGTCCCCACCTGCATGCACCACCACGTCCTGGTGCTTCCTGCGCATTCTCTCCCCTGAATGAGACCAGGTCTGCGGCTTCCACCCAGTCCCAGCCTCCCCAGAGCAATGTCACTGCCACGGTCACCTCCCAGGCTCCTGCTGCTGCCTTTGCCGCCGTCAGTCTCCTCTCCTCACGCTAAGTCAGAGCCCCGCATCCCTGCTCAGAACCCCGCGGAACACCTCCCCAAGGAAAAGCCGAAGCTGGCAGGCCCGGGACTCCTCCTCTCTGACTGCATCTCCTCGGCTCCCTCCCGCCACCTCCCCCACCCCCCCCACTGCTCAGCCTCCCAGGTTTCTCAGGTGTCACAGGGTGCATCCTCCAGGCTCGGGGCCTGGGGCCAGTTGTTCCCCGAACCTGGACTGCACGTCCCACAGCTGTCCACAGGGCCGCACCCCAGCGCCTCCAGAGCCCCTCAATGTGGCCACCGGCACCGGGGACCATCTTCATCTCCTTGTCCGGCCCTCCTTTTGCCCGTGGCCGTTACCAGCCATTTATGTCAGCATCAGCCTCACACCGCATTGCCTGGCTCCCCCCACTGGACCGTGAGCGCTGTGAGGCGGAAACCCCGTTGTTCGTGAATGTCTCCTGAGCACCTCCAGCACCAAGTAGGTTCCAGAAATACATGCTGGCTGGCTGGCTGAGTAAGGAGCATGCCAGGCGGTGCTGAGTGACGAGGGTGATGGGGAAACATTTACATGGTGCAGCAGGAGGCGGGGCAAGATGAGAGGGGCCCGATCCAGGCTAGCCCGGGGTCAGCAAAGGCTCTCCACACCTGGGGGGGTGGGGGGTACTGCTAGGAGGAGGCTGAGCCCAGCTCTTGCCCGTCCCCCCCCCCCCCCCGAGGCTTCAGGACCTGCAGCAGGTGCAGTGAACTCAGAATAAAAGGCCGCCAGGCTCCAGTCCTTCAGGCCTCACCGCCAGGCACTGCCTCACTCTCGCCCACCAGGTCCCATGTGTGGGTGGAGGCTGGACAGCTCAGGGTCTCCCTGGGGCAGCACCAGCATGAATTCACTCTTCCACTCGTTCCGTTAGTGCTTACCAAGGGCTGCCCCGGCCTGGACACCTGGTGCATGGCAAGAATGCACGCAGCATGGTCCAGCCGGCGTGGCTCAGCGGTTGAGCATCGACCTGTGAGCCAGGAGGTCACAGTTTGATTCCCGGTCAGGGCACATGCCCGGGTTGTGGGCTCGATCCCCAGTGTGGGGCGTGCAGGAGGCAGCCAAGCGATGATTCTCTGATCATTGATGTTTCTCTTCTCCTGCTCCCTCTCCCTTCCTCTCTGAAGTCAATAAAAAAAACACACACATTTATTTAAAGAAAGAATTGGAATAATAGCACTTGGTTTGGAGGGGCCTACCATAAAGTCAGGCTGAGTGAGAAAAATAAGATGCCGAAAAGTGTGTCTAAAATGACCTAAGTGTATGCAGCACAGACAAACCACTGTGTAATTGCCTATTCCGTGATGACAGAAGCAAGGAGAAACCTAGGGAACCTGTACGTTGTAACCACTGGTTCCAGAGAGTGAGGGTGAAAGAAGAAAGAGGCAAGAGCAAGCCAAAAGGGGGGGAGATAGAAGGCTGCTCACCACCAGCAGTTAGAGCGTGTCCCCTCATGTGTCTAATTACAGGCGTGTAACTGCGTGAAGAAAGCGGTTTTTCAGAGAGGCACGTTTAGGCGATGAAACCAGTCAAGAAAACCAAGGAAGTAATGACCACCTGACCCAAAACTCGGAGAGGAGGCCTGCTGGACCACAGGGCTGCGGGGCCTACCCCTGTGCTTCATCTGAGGCCTTTTTAAAAAAATATTCTTTATCGATTTCAGAGAGAGGAGGGAGAGGGAGAGAGAAACATCCGTGATGAGAGAGAATCCTGGACCGGCTGCCTTCGCACGCCCCCACTGGGGATCGAGCCCACAACCCGGGCACGTGCCCGCCCTGACCGGGAATCGAACCCTGACCTCCTGGTTCATGGGTTGATGCTCAACCACTGAGCCACATCAGCAGGGCCATCAGAGTCCTTTTTAAAAATATGTTTTTATTGAGAGGAAGGGAGAGGGAGAGACAGAGAGAGAAACATCAAATGGTTGCCTCCCATATACCAACCTGGGACTGAACCCACACCCTGGGTATTTGCCCTGATAGGGGATTGAACCAGCAACGTCTCAGTCACAGGACAATGTCCAACCAACTGAGCCACACCAGCCAGGGCACATCTGAGTCTTGTTTTGTGTTTGACCTCTGGGAAATCATTAAGTATAATGTCTTTATTTTATGCACCTTTCTGTATTTGTTATAATAATATTCCACATTGTTTTAAAATTTTATATTAAAAAAAAAAAGGAGGCCCTGGTCAGTAGCTCAGCTGGTTAGAGCATTGTCCCAATACGCCAGGGTTGCGGGTTCGCTCTCCAGTCAGGGCACATACAAGAACCACCAGTGAATGCAAAATACGTGAAACAACAAATCAATGTTTCTCTCTCTCCCCCACTCTCGCTCCCTAAAATCAATAAATACAAATTTGATCGTAAAACCACCAGAATGGGCCAGAAGACACGGCAAAGTAATTTTGCTTCATGATGATGCACCAGCACACACTTCTAAACCAGTTAAAGACACGTTAAAAGGTCTTGCCTGGGAAGTGTTAACCCACCCGCCGTGTTCACCAGACCTTGCTCCTTCAGATGACCACTTGTTCCATCGATGGCACACGCCCTTTCTGAGCAGCACTTCAAAATGTATGAAGAAGTGGAAAACTGGGTCTCTGAATGGTCTGCCTCAAAACAAGAAAAGTTCTATTGGGACGGTATCCACAGATTACCTGAAAGATGGGGAAATGTGCAGCTAGCGATGGACATTCCTTTGAATAAAGCACTTTTGATGTTTCTCCTGAAATTACCGTGTTTTCTTTGATTACAAAACCTCCATTATTAACCGGTAAATAGTCAATCCACCCTTACCGGTTAATATGCGGACTGAGCCAAAACCGGTTTGGCTCAGTGGATAGAGCGTCGGCCTGCGGACTCACGGGTCCCAGGTTCGATTCCGGTCAAGGGCATGTACCTTGGTTGCAGGCACATCCCCAGTAGGGGGTGTGCAAGAGGCAGCTGATCGATGTTTCTCTCTCATCGATGTTTCTAACTCTCTATCCCTCTCTCTTCCTCTCTGTAAAAAATCAATAAAATGTATTTAAAAAAATAAATTTAAAAAAATAAAAAGTACAAATTGTCAGTTACAAAATAGTCAAGGGGTTGTAAACTATAGTATATGAAATCTAGTCAATATTATAATATCTAGGTATGGTGCTAGGTGGGTCGTAGACTTAGGGGGATCATTTCAAAAGTTATAAAAAATATATATATATATATATATATGTGGACTGACAATTAACCGGTACGCCTAGTAAATGTTCCTGAGAAGATGGTCCTTGCAGCAGGAGGGAGGGTCCACCATGGTGACTTTGGCTGACCCCTGTGATCCCAAGAGCCCGCCTGCGGAAGTCAGGGGGACTGCATGGGGTGGGGGGACTGTAGGGGGTGGGGGGGCTGCAGGGGGTGGGCCCTGATGGAGGCAACTCAAGGCTTTGCCCTGAAGGGAGAGCAATGGGGCGGGTGCTCCAGGAGGGGGGAGCAGAGGAAAAGCTCAGTTTCTGGCCCGTGCCTCCTGTTTTCTCCCTAAAAACCAGGCGAGGCCATTGCTGATGGGGGCAGGGGCACCAGAGGTTAGAGACGGCCGAGGGCGGCAAGCCCTGCAGGGCCTGGAGGAGGAGGGAGGTCCTGAGAGCTGGCCTCAGGGATGAAGGAACCGGCCCAGCGGGAGTGGGCCAGGGCCAGAGGTCGTCCAGAGCTGGAGGGGCAAGATCTGGACCAGGGCCAGGCGGCCCTTCCGCCTGAAGATGGCAGCCGGGCAGCCGTTGCTGCACTCTGTCCCTCCCCAGCAGCCCTGGCGGGGGCGGGGGGGGGGGCATAGACTCCCCTAAGGTCAACATCTCTCCACACACCCTTTCGTGCTGTTTTTTAAGCAGTGCTGGCCGTTCTCGCCCCACCCCACCCGCTCTGGCCTGGACAACTCCCAGTGGCCCCGCGCCCGGCTCCAGGGTTGGGTTGGACATGCAGATGCTTGTAGGGAACACCGTGTTCCGCCAGGGCAGGGGCGTCCCTGGATGTCCCCCAACCCCCACGCTCCACACCCACAGCCGTGGACGGCTGCCCAGGGGCGGGGCTGACTGCAAATCATTCCTAAGGATTTTTTTTTTTCCAGAACAAAAGGCAGGAAAATTACCAAGAAAAAGATCCCTCAGGGAGGGTGGAGGCCTGGAAGCACACCCTGTCCCTGGCACCAGCAGGAAGGGGGGGGGGCACTCAGGAACCCCAATTGTGCTGGAAAGTCAGCCTGGTCATAGCAACACTCTTTAATATTTTATTGATTTCAGAGGGGAAAGGGGGGCGGGAGAGAGAGAGAGAGAGAGAGAAACATCAATGATGAGAAACACTGATCAGCTGCCTCTTGCACGCCCACACACTAGGGATGGAGGCTGAAACCCGGGCATGAGCCCCGACCAGAATCGAATGGTGATCTCCTGGTTCATAGGTCGATGCTCAACCACCGAGCTACGCCGGCCGGACTGCGCGCACTCTTACGTACCTTTGCCTGCGCGCTGTCGACCAGGCCTTGGACAGCTCGGGGTCGAGGAGGCTTGCCCTTGGGGTATAAAGGAGCTTTACCCATTTCGCAGGGATGAGGCAGCCCACCCGGGGAGCTCCACAGGAGAGACCACTCCAGCCACTGGACCCCAGCTCCCGCCTGCATATAGTTGGGCCATGGCCCAGCCCAGGCAGGTGAGGGGCAGGGCCCAACGCCTGTGGGCAAAGCCAAGGGCAGGGGAATGGGCGGGGTGGTGGTGCCCACCCGGAACCCTGGCTCCTTGTTTCCAGAGCAGCCAGCGGAAAAGAGGCTCCAACTCCTCCTTGTCTGCTCACCTCAGGCCAGCTGGGTGAAACTGCCTTCAGTCCTGACCTATGGCAGACGCCCCGAGTTCAGGGTCTGGGGGTCACGTGCTTACCCTCCCCTCTTCCCTCCTGGTTGGAGAGAAGCTCTGGCTTCCCAAGCTGCCAGGGGCCACCAGCCCTGTTCTGGCTCCGGGCTTATTCCTGGGGCATCGGAGCCGTGTGGAGCCTCATCTCTTGCTCCGAGCTTGAGGCTGGCTGCACAGCTCTGGGACAGGAGGCAGGGTCCGAGGTGACTCAAGAGCTGATCCAACGTGCCCGGGACTGATGCCCATCGGTCCAAAGGCCTCTTCCCTCCTGCCCCGCAGTCCGAGACGCAGCGCAGGTCCCTGCTCCTCCGTCTGCCCGCACGTGGGGATGTGCACTCATGTGCCCTCAGGCCCGGCCTTTCGTTTTGAGAATGAAAATGTCCCGTTCAAGCAAGCTCCACTGTCATGCTGCCGTGTTGGTTTGCTTCTCTGGGGTTCTGGACTCTCGCTCTTCCTTTTGAAAGGGCAGAGCAGGACAGCACAAAATGTACTGTACCCTCCACCCTGTGTAACTATGTATATAACTCCTTTTTCTTAGAAAACTGCGAGAATGTAACAATTGCATGAACCCGCCAATAGGAATGTAGAGAGGTGGACTCAGTCCACCTTAAGCAAGCTGCCCAGTGTGCCTTTGTGTAACTGGACCCCTCACCCTACCCCTGACCAATCATAAACACTCTCCCTGCCCACTGCTTGAGACCCCCTTAAAGCCTTGGTGTTGGCGAGAGAAGCTCTCTTGGTCCCCGGTGAGCGCTGGAGATGAGAGCTCGTGCTAGCACGAATAAAGGTTCTCTTGCAGTTACAGCGGGTCTTGGCTCCTTCCTGGGGGGTTTTTGGGGATTCTGAACACTGGGCATTACATTTGGGGGCTCGTCCGGGATCCCCAAGCCCTCCGAGGGACCCCCAAACCCGGAGAACCTGACTGGCCACGGTAGGTGTCTGTTTGTCCTTTGTCTCTTGTATGAGCTCAAATCTGAATTTCTGGCAGTGCCCGAAGCGATCTAGGCGGACGCGCTGCTGAAGGATCACGGGCAAGAGGCATCGGGAGACGTCTCGATCCTCTTTCAGGAGGGATGTGTATGCCCCTCAGTTTCTGGGACGAGGTGGGTCGCTCCCGCCGGTCGGCGTGAGGCCGTCGTCCACGCTTCTGGTTCTGCTCCAACGGACTGGCGTTGGAAGGATTTTCTTAAGGATCCTCTGTTTGTGTGTGTTGATTTGTTTTTGTTTTGTTTTGTGGACTCTCTTGACGGACATTATGGGACAGACTCAGTCCACTCCAAGTGAGTGGAAAGGGGAGCTTAATCCCCCCCCCCCCCCCCCCCCCCGCCGAAGGCCATAGAGCGTCCTCAGGCAAATTAATCAGGTGTCTGTTTAAACTCTGGTAAATATCTAGTAGGAGTCAAAAACTCGGACTGTTTGGTATATAAATATAAATGTGAAAATATTTGTTATCTCTTTCTGCTGTTTAATTTATTTAAAGATAGGGCGGACCTGCTGTGGCGGAATACAGAGGTCTTTAGCAGCTGCTGAGACACCTTTTTCAGAGCCCTTTGTTCTCCGTCAGAGAGGGAATCAGCCCACTTAGATGATAAAAATTCCTCTGTTTGTATAAATGAAGGTTTCAGTTTGCTCTGATTTGTGAATTTACTGTATTAAATTGAATTTTAAAGTTCTAAGGTTGATTTAAAAGTATCCATTTATAACATTTCAAAGAACAAAGGAACTTTTATTTACAGCTTCCTTATCTCTTTTGGTGCTCGGAGACTCCCAGCTAACAACTTCACAGGGCGGAAAGATTTACAGGCCTGTGACATCATAGTCCAACGTGGAACTAAGGCTGAAGTTACTATTAACTCTTTATAGACCCTGTTAACCGTTTGTTTAACTTACTGTTTTCAGTTATTAGGATCCTCAGAGAGGACATAACCTGGACTTTCCCTTCCTCTCTCATCCTGATTCTAATAGCATCTGTAACTGGATTAAAAATCTTTTCTTTCAGGAGGCCATCCAGGCTTTAAGCTCACAAGAAATCTTCTCCTGCGAGAGGAGAGAGGGACCCCCCGGAAGGGGCTGGAGGCTCTCCCTCTCAACAGGTGTTTGTTTTGTGTTTTGTCATGTTGGTATCAGGACTGTTTGTTTTGTCTTTTTGTCTTGGGCCCTATATGTATATATTATTTATTGAATTTTGATTTGTCAAGGTTTTGTCAGTTTGTTATCAGTTTGTTAAAATCCTCTTAGAGGACATTGAGTGGTTCTTCCCTTCCAGTTTAACCTTTGACTGTGTGATTGAATTACGGAGCTTTTATCAAGGTTTTGCCTCTCCTGAAACAACGCTCCATGTGTAACCTGTCCCTCCCCGAGCCGGACTGCAGGATGATTTTTCCTTCAACACACTGGTCCCGCCCACTGGCCTATGGCAGAAGCCAGAAAAAGCGACGATAAGAAAGGGAGGCCCCCATCAGGGGACTTAGAAGCAGTGTTCCTGTTATCTGCTTAGATCCCAAGAATATAAGAATACTTATTTACTGAAATGATATAAGGACAGATGTTTGTTTGATATTTTGTTGTCTGCCTGGTTATAATTATTTGTTCATATATAGAAGAAAAAAAAAACAACAACACATTTAATTTGTTTAAGGCTGAGTGCTCTGACAGGTAGCAATCCCCCCGAGTGGCCACTGGGATTCTTTTTTCCCAGGGGTGTTTTCTCTCTGTCAGAGGGGGAATCGGCCTGCCTAACAACATTTCTGTCTATATTTATTAATTTGAAGATATAAAGTTATAACAATTGTAATCCAAAGAGATTTAAAGCAGGGACCACATTCTAAAATTAACTATAAGAAGGAAGCTGGAGCTGGCAAAGTCACCAAGTCTGCCCATCAAGCTCAAAACCTAAGTGAATCTTATTTCTAACACCCGCCACCACCCAGTCTTAATCAGTGGTGGAGGAACGGTCTCAGAAGTGTTTGTCTCAATTGGCCATTAAGTTTGATATGATTATTGTACATTGTAAAACCTTTAAAAGAAAAGGAAAATATTTTATAGGCCACTTGGTCCTTGTGTGTGTGTGGCAACTCTTAAGTTATAATTTTGAAATCAGTAATTTTTAATAGAAACACACTCTAGCAGAGTGGCTTTTCAGAAAGGTCAGGGAGTCTGATTACAGTGTAGGGGTCACTGGTTCCCCCACACCACCTTCGTTAGCAGGAGGCAAGCACTTTTCCCAGTGGGAACAGAGAGTGGGCTGCCAGATGAAAACGCCTCGGTGGGACCCGTGCCGCGCTCCCTGCCTCCGCCCACCCGGTGTTCCTCCCCTCCAGGGATTGTTTTAAGTGGCTAGAGGCAGCAACAAGGAGGGAAATTCCCTTGTGACCCCCTCCGCCCCAATGAGACCAAAGAACCCTCGGCAACTCCTTGGACACTTTTCACCGTGTTCTGTTAGGGGGCTTAAAGGCGGCAGCTAGAAATTCCCCATTCCAGGCTTATCAGAATCTGATATTCTTATCTATAGGAAAAATATAACAGTTTGAAATTCAAGCGGCTGAGCCTGCTCCCTTCTCCCTCTGCCTTTTCTAAATATTTTAAAGTAATAAAAGATTTGAGGCATAATTATACATTTTTGAAAGACATAAAAAAAGTTTAGAGACTAATTTAAAATTATAAAATTTATAAAAGTTTATAATTAGTAAGAAGAAGAACAGAGAAATATTAGAAAGAAGAAAAAGCCAGCAGCAAATAGGAAGGAATTAGTATGCCTATTGTAAGAAGGAGAGGCACAGGAAGAGAAAATGTCCTGGCAGATTAGCTAGAGAAGCAGAAAGGGGAGACTCAGACTCCAAGGGTCTTTAACTTAGAAGAAAAGGACTGACAGGACCGGGGTTCCTTTCTATTAAGCCTCCAGGGTAACCTTACAAGTGGGGGGCAAACCTGTTAGTTTCCTGGTGGACACTGAAACAGCCTATTCAGTCTTGACAGGGCCTATGGGACCCGTAACCTCTAAGAAGACAGCAGTCCAGGAAGCCACCGGACAAATTGCCTGTTTTCCTTAGACATCAAAAAGGACTATGGACCTCGGAAAGAACACGGTAACTCATTCATTTCTGGTCATGCCAGAATGCCCGTACCCCCTATGTAGATGTGACCTCCTACAGAAACTATTTGGACTGCCATCATATCCTTTGCGGGGGATGAAGCGGGAATTATTAGGGGCAGTTGGATACTACAACCTGTGGATACCGGGGCTCATAGAGATTGCTAAACCTCTAGACTCAAGTACTGGGGGAACGCAGCCACTGAACTAGTCCGAAGTAGAACAATGGGCCTTTGAGGAGCTAAAGAAAGCTCTCATCTCAGCACCTGCCCTAGCCTTGCCAGACGTCACGAAGCCCTTCCACGTCCACGTGAGTGAGGTAAGAGGCATTGCCAAAGGGGTTCTCACTCAGACTCTAGGTCCCTGGAAGAGACCTGTAGCCTGTCTGTCTAAGAGGCTAGACCCCGTGGCAGCAGGGTGGCCAGCGTGCCTCTGGGCAGTAGCCACCACAGCATCGCTGGTAAAGAAGGCAGATAAGCAAACTCTGGGCCAGGAACTAGCCCTAATAATACCCCATGGTGTGGAGGCCCTCCTTCGAGGTACCCTGGAGAGATAGATGTCAAACACCAGGATCACCCAGTGCCAAGCTCTTCTCCTGGACCAGCCCTGCATCCGGTTCCATAAGACACTGGCCATCAACCCTGCCAGCCTGCTTCCAGAGCTTCCAGATTATGAGCCAGAGGAACCCATTCATGACTGCACAGAAGTAACAGACGCAGTACAAACGGCTCGTCCAGACCTGAAAGATGCCCCACTATCATCACCAGACAAGGTACTGTTCACGGTTGGGAGCAGTTATGTTCAGGATGGCATCCGATGTGCAGGGGCAGCAGTAGTCACCCTGAACCACACCATTTGGGCGCAGTCCCTAAATAGGGGAACCATAGCACAAAAGGTCGAGCTTTTGGCCTTAATCCAGGCCCTCCAATAGGAACACAGTGCCATCCACCAGAAAAGAGGGTTACCAACTGCAGTAAAAAAGGAAATTAAAAATAAGGAAAACATTTTAGCCACATTAAAGGTCATCTGGCTCTCAAGGGCAGTTGCAATAGTGCACTGCAAAGGACATCAGAAAGGGAAGACAATTGAAGCCAGAGGAAATAGAGCCGCAGACCAAACTGCCAAGGAAGCCGCCCAAAAACCAGTGGGGCCTTTACAAGTTTTAGTAACCCTGCCTTACCTGGACCTATGCAGACCCCCTCCTACACCAAACAAGAGGAGGAATTGGCAGAACAGAAGCAAGCCATTAAAGAACCGGATGGTTGGTGTACCCTACCAGATGACAGACTGTTGGTCCCAGAGGCTATAGGTTGGACGTTAGTTACCCAATTATACCAGGCTACCCACTTGGCGTCACCAAGACTTCTGAAGTTCTACAAGGCAGGTACTCTTAGATAAAATAATTAAAAGCATAGTCACTAGAAGTAATGTCTGTGCACAGGTAAATGCTAAGCAAGGTAAGAGGGTCCCCCTGAGAATTCGGGCCCCACGGAAATTCCCCAGGAGAGCATGGGAGGTAGATTTCACAGAGATTAAGCCACTAGCGTCAGGGTATAAGTATCTGCTAGCTCTCATAGACACCTTCTCGGGTTGGGTTGAAGCATACCCCACTAGGACAGAAACTGCCTCTATAATTGTCAAGAGATTACTCCAGGAGATTATACCTAGATTCAGGCTGCCAGTAGTCATAGGATCAGATAACAGCCCCGCCTTTTGTAGCCAAGATATCTCAAAATATAGCTCAAGCCTTAGGACAGCCATGCGCGAGACTAAAAAAAAAAAAAAAAGAATTTAACTGAATTTACCCTAGAAACCGGTGAAAACTGGACCAACCTCCTACCCTTCACCCTCTTATGGGCCAGGTGTACCCCCTACCGGTAGGGGTTTCCCCCTTTTAGAGATCATATATGATAGACCTCCCCCTGCCGCTTCCTTTCCAGGGACAGGAAGAAACTGAAAGCTGGAATTCATAACCATTCCCTTACTCAAGTCCTTAAAGGCTGTGCAGTATACCCAGAAAGCCACCCATAAGCTTGTTCCTGTACAACCCTTCCAGCCCAAGGACTCGGTATAGGTAAAGAAGTTCACTGCCCAAGGACTCACCCCAACCTGGAAGGGATGCTACACTGTTATCCTGAGCACGCCCACGGCTGTTGAAGTAGACAGCGTCCAGACCTGGCTACACCACTCCCAGCTCCTGCACCAGGAAACGGCCTAGATCCTGGCAACCAGCGGCCTCACCCGTGAGATCCCTAGCCTGGGCTCCACGCAGGCCAGGAGGAAACTCAACACCTGCAGGAGAAGAACTGGAATTCACTGTGGACAGTACTGTTGGGGACTTTAGTACTAAAGGCCTTAACCAGAAGTAAAAGACAAAGTAAAAATACAAACCGTCTCATGATTGAGCCGGGTGTCCCAAGACAAGGGGGGAATGAAAGGGCAGAGCAGGACAGCACAAAATGTACTGTACCCTCCACCCTGTGTAACTATGTATATAACTCCTTTTTCTTAGAAAACTGCGAGAATGTAACAATTGCATGAACCCGCCAATAGGAATGTAGAGAGGTGGACTCAGTCCACCTTAAGCAAGCTGCCCAGTGTGCCTTTGTGTAACTGGACCCCTCACCCTACCCCTGACCAATCATAAACACTCTCCCTGCCCACTGCTTGAGACCCCCTTAAAGCCTTGGTGTTGGCGAGAGAAGCTCTCTTGGTCCCCGGTGAGCGCTGGAGATGAGAGCTCGTGCTAGCACGAATAAAGGTTCTCTTGCAGTTACAGCGGGTCTTGGCTCCTTCCTGGGGGGTTTTTGGGGATTCTGAACACTGGGCATTACACTTTCACCTGTTTACTAGAAAAAATACCAACTGCACACGCCTGCCTCCTCATCCTGGGCATTGGAGGACCTGCCAGAAGATGCTGGGTCCTGGCTTCCAGCAGAACACACAGTGACCTCTGACCCTGGGCTCAGTGCCATCCTGCAGAGGAAGGGGTGGGCCTATGAGCCAGTTCCATGCCAGGGTGGGGGCTTGATCCCCTGGGAAGGTGTGTAGGAGGAGCCGATCAATGACTCTCTTATCATCATCAATGTTTCTCTCTCTCTCTCCCTCTCTAAAAACCAATAAAGACATATTTTAAAAAAAATTTCAGCCCTAGCCGGTATGGCTCAGTGGATAGAGCATCAGCTTGTGGACTGAAGGGTCCCGGGTTCGATTCCGGTCAAGGGCATGTACCTCGGTTGTAGGCTCCTCCCTGGCCTGGGCCCAGGTCGGGGCTTGTGCAGGAGGCAACCCATCGATGTGTTTCTCACACATCGATATTTCTGTCTTGCCCTCTCTCTCTAAAAATCAATGGAAAATAATCCTCAGGTGAGGATTAAAAAAAACAATCAATAAAAAAACCACCACATAAAATAACCAAAAAAAACCACTCCCTTGACCAGGCTGTGGCAGCCCACACAGAGAAGAGCAGCAAGGCCAAGGGCAGCCACAGGCGTGGAGCCATGCTCATCCTTGCTGTCTGCGTCCGCCAGAGAGACGGAGGCTAACACACTGGAGGAGGGGTCCGAGGCCGCTCAGCGGACGTCTGTACCGTCAGTCCTGCTGATCCCTGGGGTGTCAGGATGTCCACAGCAGGTCATCAAGGTTTGTTCACTAACCAACGAGCTGAGCCAGACCTAACTTCTGACATCCTCATTCAGAACCTAGTTAACCTTGTCTGAATTCCTAACCGGTTGTCCAGTATATTCCTGGTTGACACTCTACATGCTGTTATTAGGTAACAGGACACATCCCTGGCCATCATCGATGATGGGGCATTTGTCTGTAGGGAGGATGAGAAAGGGAAGCAACATTCATACTTACCATGATGCCTTGTAAAACAACCCATTTCCTTAACCACATTATATAAGTGATTGTTATAATTCTGTTGTAATAAAATTGGTGCAATAAGACAGCTGAGGATACATTCAGGTAACTCTGAGAGAACAAATCTCTAGCTTCCTGTTACAACATACACAGAAAGCAAAATCCTCATGCGACTTCCACTCTTCAGGGCTGAGACTGTGGACTACATGATCTTGAGGCTGTCCAGGCATTTGTATTTTTTTTTTTTTACAAATTTAAAAAATTGATTTTAGGAAGAGATGAAGGGAGAAAGGAAGATTTGTTGTTCCACTTACTTATGCATTCTTTGGTTGATTCTTCTATGTGCCCTGACTGGGAATCAAAACCTTGGCGTATTGGGACGACTCTCCAACCAACTGACCTACCCCAGGGCTGTCCTGGCATTTATTTATTATTTTAATACTAGAGGCCTGTTGCACGAAGATTTGTGCAACAGGCCTTCCTTCCCCTGGTTACCGGCACCAGTTTTCCTCTGGCACCCGGGACCCAGACCTTCGCTTTGGCTGCAGCGAGGCTTGGCTTCTTCGCTCCAGCCGCAGCGGAAAAGCCAAGCCTCTTCAGTTTTCAGTTTTCACTTGGGCTGGAGCCTTGTCTTTGCTCTGTGCCTGCATATGCAAATTAGCCCACCATCTTTGTTGGGTTAATTTGCATACTCACTCCTGATTGGCTGGTGGGCATCACGGAGGTATGTTCAATTTGCATATTTCTTTTTTATTAGTGTAGATATGTCTATTGATTTCAGAGAGGAAGGGAGGGGGAAATAGAAACATCAATGGTGAGAGAGAATCATGATCTGCTGCCTCCTGCATGCCCCACACCGGGGACCAAGTCTGCAACTGGGCCTGTGCCCTGACCAGGAATTGAACCGTGACCTTCTGGTTCATAGGTTGATGCTCAACCACTGAGCCATGCCGGCCAGGCTGTCCTGGCATTTCTTACCTGTTCATAGCAATGCCACACAAAAACCACAAACGTCAAACCATATTTAAGAAATTGAAGTCTTGAAGCAAAGCCAGTTTGGCTTTGAGGGTTCAACTACCAGTTTCTGGGGCCCCACGTGGGTATTTCGTAGGACACCCACTATTTGGCCTTTGAACTGCCAGGTGTAGGCGAGATCAAACTGAACAGTTTTGTTGTAGAATGAGCTCCCTCTGGTGACCTGGAAGTGACCTGTGGGCACAGTGGGCTGTCAGTCATTGCTCGCTCTGGCAGCCACGTTGCAAGAAGGAAATAAACAGCGTCAGACAGAGGCGGCTCTGTTGGGCTCTGTCGGGGAGCACATCTTCCCTGGCAAGGGTGGTGCTGGGTCCTCAGGCACCCCATCCCCAGCAACTCAGAGCTGGGGTTCATTTTATGTGTCAACTTGACTAGACCCTGGGGTGTCCAGGTATTTGGTCAAATATTATCTGGGAGTTTTCCAAAAGAGTGACTCGATGATATTAACATTTAAATCAATAGAGTAAAGCAGATCGCCCTCCTAATGTGTGTGTTGGAGGGGGGGGGGGAGGGGCCCCGAATAGAACAGAAAGTCTGTCTCCCCCAAGTAAGAGGGAATTTTCCTGTCTGACTGCATAGAATCTGGACACCGGCTCTTCCTGGCCCTTGACCTGGGACAGCACCCTGTGACCTGGCCCACGGCGCAGTCTGCGCTCACGTAGCAGCCTGAGGCAGGGGAGGCACAGAGGTGAGGTGGGGCCCAGGGCACCGACCCAACCTGGTCCCTGAGGCCAGGCCCCGCCAGATGAGTGACCTGATGGCCTGGAGCCCTGGAGCGAGAGGACAAACACAGGACGCGGGCGGCACTGGAAAGTCAGACAGACCTGTCGGCCTTTATTAGCCAAGAGCCAAGCCACCCCCTCGAGTTTCCGTTTTAAAAACCCAACCTTGTTTATGGCAAACAATGATTTAATTGTGTTCAATACCACAGAGCAAGAGTTAATCACTTTCCAATCACTCATTCTTCTAAGATTAAAACACAAGTGTAAAACGGTTTAAAATAAAATTCTTCCCAATGATTTAAAAATAATCCCAATTGAAAGACATTTCAAACACCATGTACAGACTCAGGATCAAAAAGAGACCTTAAGACATTTTGACCTTTGAGGTAGCACAATGATGCCAAATTAGGTTTCTTTTATTACATTGAGCTTTTAAGAAAATAATGAGGAATCTACCTTTTGCTCAAGGTGGGCTAAATGGTTTTCTGCAAATCCCCCAGGAGGTTAGCGACAGTCTTCTTTAAAAAGAACCTTTTTTAAGTATAAAGATAGCCCTACAGTGTGTAAAAGGACACCCATGGGAAGGCGCTTCCCATAATAGACGTGAGAACAACCGAGGGACGTCAGCAGCCAGGACAGGAGGAGGAAGAGGTAACTAGTGAAAAAGACTGGTTCAAGCGCGCGTCACGAACAAAAACTCCAACTGAAAACAAAGGATAAAAGAGGACATTCATGGGTCTTTTCCTTTTTCTGTGCAAAATGCTCTTTCAATGTTTCTGAAGGAGAGAGGGTTGTTTGCACACTTGACAGGACAGGGCGGTGCCGTGTGCCCTCACGGAGCACTCTGCCGTGGCGAGCAGAGAAGCTGGGCGGTAAGCGGGGGAATACCATCTCCCGCTGGAGGACCATTTCTCGCCACTTCTCTGCCAACTCGCTCATTAAACTGCTCAGACCTCCACCCTGGATTCTGAGAATCCACAGCAATGACACTAACGCAATGACCTGTGAGGATACTGAGCAGGCGGTCGGACTCATGCCCCCTTCCTTCGGAGAGCGGGTGTGACACATCTCCTGACCCACCGGGCCAGAAGGAAGGATAATGCTGCACCTCGAGACTCAGACATTCTCCACATCCAAAACCATCGAACAAAGGGATCATTTCCCAACACGCGCTCTACCCCATGAGGCCCAGCCACAGTGAAGGGCCTGCCGGGCAGGGTGGGCCCGGAGCCCGGAGCCCAGAGCGGAACCTGGCTACCACCTCCAACTCCCGTGCTGCAGAGAATGGGACGCCCAGGCTCCTGGCACCTCGGTCACGCTCTGTCCCATCTCCCTCGCCGGTCCCTTTAAAGTCTCCCTCCTTCAAGCCAGACCCTAAGGGGCCCTGCACGCAGTGAGGGGCTGGACGGGTGATCCACGTGGCATCTGTGATGAGCGCAGGACGTGACCCTGATGAACTCTCTTTAAAACACGCAGCCTGAGTGAGCCGGGGGCCCGGAGGCTCTGTGGCGGGGAAGGCTGCACTGGGACGGGCCAGGGGGCAGGACGAGAAGGCGCCGCCCTGGCAGCCTGGAGGAGTGACTGGCGTGGAGCTCAGTGCCCTGACTGATGCTGGCAGGGTGGGTGGGGGTGCGAAGGGGGCACCTGCGCAGGGCTTTAACGGAGTCCTGACAGAGTCTGGGGCCAGACCTGTGTCACTCCTGGAGCCCACGTGCCTGTACCTTTGCAAGACACGGGTGCGGCGTGGCTCCTGTCCGCTGAAGTGCAAGATCCGCTTTCCTAACTTATCGGCCAGGAAAGCAACCCCATAGAAAAGAGCCACCTAGGAAGGTCATGAGGAAACCACGCGGCTTCCCGGTGCTAGCTGCCTGTTTTGGGGTATTAGTCACCACCCTGCGGGACCCCGAGTGCGGCAGTGCAGGCTGCCAGGGCAACTGGCAAAGCACCTGCTCTTCCCTCCACGGAGCGGAGCACAGGCCCCGCCTGTGGCGAGCCACCACTCTGCCACCTCCTGACCCACTGTCTGTGGCAGAAACAGAGCATGGCTGTGTGGACAGTGGCAGCTCCACGTGGGCTCCGTCAGTGCGCACAGTAGGACGACGAAAGCCCCAGCATGTAGTCTCCTAGGGGCTTACTGAGTTATACAAGTTTTTAAAAAATCATATTGGAAAGGGCCTCTTGATTTAATATAAACTTGGCTGCAATGCAAATTTCACACTGCTCTTAGGATCACTTTTAACATCTGTTTTGAAGCCATTCTGAAGAAAAAATTTCATTCTGAAATATATCTAGTTAATTAGCATAATTCATCAGAATTCTACCTGATTATGATTAAAAGGTTTAAAAAGTTTTAAAATACAAGCTAAATTACTTCCCTTTGGGATTAACAACTGGAACCCCAAATATCCTAATATCTTAATTAGAAAGGTTTTCGCAGTAATTCTATAAAATTGAAAATGATGCCGAGTTTTGAAAACTAACAAAGAGTTGACCTTTAGGATAAATGCCTGAGTCAGCTGACAAGCTGATATATATGAACGTATCCAAGGGGAATTCCTAAATAGAGAAATACTGTTGTAATTTCAAAAAATCGCTGCTGCTTCTTTTAAAGAGTTGAAAAATGGATGGTTCAACAGCGAAGCCAGGTGGTGCCTGGACAGAAGGCAAGGCTCTCTCCGCAGTACAGCCTCCTGCTGGCTCAATGCCCTGCGCCAGGAGAGGCACCTGCTAACAGGACGGCAGGAATAGCCAGGAACGTGATGGGTCAGGAAAAGTGATGGCACCTCCAGACCCCGGCTCCTTATAAATGGACAGCAATTTATTCATGCAAACTGCACAGATTAAACAAAACAAGATCTACTAAAAGAACTCCCCCCACCCAGAAAACCTTCCCTCTCTGCTCCCTGAAGGATGTACCAAACCCAAAGGCTCTGCTCTAACATGGCCCCAAGGACCGGCCAGCGTGCTCGGGGCTGACCCGCGGGGCCCGGGCAGGGCTGTGCCCTAAGCCAGTGATGGCGAACCTATGACACGCGTGTCAGCACTGACACATGTAGCCATTTCTGATGACACACGGCCGCTGAGGCGGCCGCATGCCGAGGATGAAACATTTGCGAAATAATGTTTTCTCCTCAAAGGGACACACTACCCGAGTTATGCTCGGTTTTTTGGCGAAGTTTGACACACCGAGCTCGAAAGGTTGCCCATCACTGCCCTAAGCATCACTGTGAGTTTGGAGACAGCTGTTCCAGGCAGAACCAGCCGCAGGACCGCAGCCTCCGGCACATCTGCCAGCATTTCCCCCTGTACAACCCAAGGCTACCATTGTGAACACATGTGGACGCCCTCGAAGGACACGAGAGGGAAGGCTGCAGGTTTCCCCGCTTGAGAAAGGCCGGGCGAGGGGTGAACGGTCATACTACCGGCTGCACAGACCCGAGGTGACTTCCCAGAGCGGCAGCAGCAGCAGCAGGAGAGGAAGGGAGATGTTTACACTTTGGACTTTGTATCAGGCACTTAAATTGTTGGAGAGACATGCCATTTTGAACCAAAGATGTGAAACTGGGTTGGAATACTCACTACAAGTCTAATAATAGGCTTTCAGAAGCAAAGTGGAGGTGTGGGTTGAACCTCGACCCAGCCTTTAGTGCTGACTTTCAAGTTTCCTGATGCCCGTGGCCACAGCCCGGCAGCTGCGGGGCGACAGCAGCAACAGTTCTGTGGTGTCTGCTTTCCGTGTGCTCTGCGGCTGACCGTCAGGTCTGGGTCACACTGAGACGATGGGGTGTGGCACACCTACTGCCCAGGGTCGATCAGATCCATGCTGGAGCCAAACATCTTCACCAGCTGCTCCTCGTAGTGGGTGATGTTCCTCTTCATGATGTCCATGCAGGGCCCCAGCAGCCTCTCGAAGGCTTGCACATCCATAACTGCGTTGTGAAAGAGAGGAGGGCGGTCATGAACTCTAGACCAACGATTCAAAGCCATTTCCTTCCTGCAAACCTCTTCTTCCACACACACACGCACATTAGAGGGTAGTGGACGGTGGGACACCAGGCACTGGGGAGGAGCAGGGAGACTCAGCGGAGCCCAGTAGCAGCTGCTGCTCTCCGCCCCCCACAGCCCGGACACCGGCTCTCTCCACACTGCCAGGTGCCTGCAGGCCTGTCTTGTTCACAGGCGATGCCAGTGCCCGGGCATGTTTGAGAGAAGAAATATTCCCTCATTTCTGGTTGGTCACGCTAAACTGCCCCAGCCTAGACGTAGGAACCGGATATAAGCCACGGCTTGCTGGTGAGGAAAGCACTGCACCAAGGGTTTTCTTACCTAAGCACTTGACGTCCCCCACAGCATACGCAGAAGCCGCTCTGGGCTTGTTGGTCACCAGGGCAAGCTCTCCAAAGTACTGCCCCTTATGGCAGCGGGCGATCTCCACCTCCTGGCTCCCACTCTCCTTGTTGGCTTTAGTCTGGAGCAGGCAGAGAACACGGCCCGGCTGACTCCAGAATCACAGCGGGCACCAGTTGCACACACTAGTCCCTCTTATGCGAGTAACACAATCACTGAGCACCTCACTCCGCAGGGGCTCTCCTGGGCCCCGCGAGCTGCGTGGCTGTCTCTGGGCATGGCTTCACCAGAGGAGCTGGCTCTCACCGGGGACCCGAGTCCCAATACCTTTCAGGTAATAGCTGAACACCCAGAGGTAAGGTGCAGGCCATTTTCTTTTGAAGGTTTATATATATCATTATGATATACTTTACACTAATATGTTATAAACAATTATAACATATAATTAACATGTTATATGTAATATGTTATGTTACAATTACAATACATAATTATATATAACATAATTATAGTATATTATATAATTAATAATATATGCTACTATTACATGTTAATCTGTATTAACATATAATAACACATATATTTTACACACATATATGAATCCTCTCGGTTTGCTAGATGTGGCTTCTGTGGCACGGGGGGCGGGGGGGAGGGGAGCGCTCTTACCATCCTCGCTAAAGAACGCTAAAGCTTTTCTCAGGGAGAGTCCCACCCTGGGCCGCGCTTTTGAGTGGAGACCATGACCTTCCAGGACACGCTGTGCAGTGCCCATTTCCTGTTTGGTATTGTCTACTTCTTAAGTTAGTGGTCCCCACCCACATTTTTTTAAAGAAGAATTAAGTAACTAAACATTTTTAAAAATAATGTCTGACCTTGAAATTCGGTGGTTTAACTCTATATTAAGAAATCAAGTAGGTTGTAATCCATGCTTATCAGATTACAGAAAATAATGAATAATGAACTATATTGTATTTAATATCTAAGAGTTTCCTTTTTTAAAAAAACAAATCCCTCTGCTGAACTAAGCAATAACTTGTTCAAGTAAGTAATTATTTAGAATTTTTAGTAAGAATTAGTCTCAAATCTCTAAGAGCCTCTTTGTGTTATGGGCAGATAGATAATTTTTTGAGGGCTTACTTAGAAAAATAAACAAAAGCCCACACGAGCTTCCACGGCCTGACCATCCTCCTTCCACACTTCCGCCCTGACCTGCCTGCTCTCACGCCAACCTGCCCCTTCACGCCAACGCTCCTTCCCACGTCTGCAGCCATCTCTGGGACTACAGCCTGGCGGTGCCCCCGTCTTTCCTAGAGCAGCACCGCTGCACTGCCACCACATCAGACCCTAGGGGTCTTGTTACAATGCAGACTCCGATGCAGGAGTCTGGGACGGAGCCCGAGCCCCTGCATTCCTGACAAGCTCCGAGCCCCCGGTGCTGCTGGCCCCGCCCGCCCAACACCGGGCTGTGTGGCAGTGAACACCTGAGAAACGTCAACGGGCCAGCAGCCCACACTGTGCGTGAAAGAACACAGAAGTCTCAAACTATTGCGTCACGTGAAACAGCAGGTCTATTTTAAGCTGGGAATCAAGCCATCTTAAAAGCAATAATCGTAATTTTCTTTCTTTCTCCATTCTTACCTCTTAATAAAGCTGTCCCAGGTTTCATACTAGGTTGCTAGTATGAGATATAACTCACTATTGTAACAAATTCTATATTCTTCAAAAAAACGGACACGGAGATGTGGAGACGGTGCATTTATGGAAGGTCCCTCTCCCGCCCAGCCGTTGGCCTCCAGGTCTCCCTGCCCATCAAAGGCCGCAATAACCATCGTCCTAGAGACCGCCCCCCACTGCTCCACTAAAGGAAGCTATTCGCATACCCAACACCTCCATGTACTTTTTAATTATATAATTCCACCAATTTCCTAGGAGGATGCTTATCCTTTCATTGATTTATAGGGCAATGCTTCTCATATCGTTGATTACATAGCAAAGGCAAAGGCAATAGGGACAAGAAAAAATACCCTAAGTCCCTATCAATGGACAGGCCTGAACATGAGTCTTGGTCGGTCACACACCCTCCCTACGGATGATGGTGCGGGTACACTACACACACGCACATTATTTAAAGCACACAGCTGCTTGCTGTGCACACCCCTGGCCGCTGGGTCTCCCCTGGAAGAACTTGCATCGTCACACATCAACTCACCTTGCTCCTAATCAAGATGCTCACTTCACCAGACTCTATAATGTAAAAGCTATCAGCCTTTTCGCCCTGAAACGGAAAGGAGGTCAGGTACATGAGCATGGCAGAGGGCACAGAAGTAGGTCATTTTGTTACTGCCTGAGCTCTGATTTGATTTCTTTTTTTTTTCTTTTTTTTTTTTAATATTTTATTGATTTTTTACAGGGAGGAAGGGAGAGGGATAGAGAGTTAGAAACATCGATGAGAGAGAAACATCAACCAGCCGCCTCCTGCACACCCCCCACTGGGGATGCGCCCGCAACCAAGGTACATGCCCCCGACCGGAATCGAACCCGGGACCCTTCAGTCCGCAGGCCAAGGCTCCATCCACTGAGCCAAACCGGTTTCGGCTGATTTGATTTCTTTTCCAACGCTTCAAACCCATCCCTGGCTAACAAACCCAGAACCAAACGAGAGGGTCCTGACGGCAGGGGATGTCAGTCCGACAGAACTGACACGTTTCCTGACAGGGAGCAGTCACCTTTTCCTCCAGGCTATGCCCAGGCCGCCACAGCACGGGGCGCCCGATTTCTTACCGCCCCTGCTGGCTCACTACTGAGACCGGGGCCAAGGCCGCTCCAGGCAACAGCAGGGGGCTCCTGGGCCCTGGACCATGGAGCAGCCCTCTGACAGCGTGGACCTGGGGGAGGCCTGGCTGTGGCGAGGAAGGTGCTCTGATGTGGCCTAACATCACCCTTCTGTGGCCTAACGTCACCCTGAGGCTTTTCTTTTGCTTGTTTTGACTCTAACCCACTTCACTGAACTAGTCATTCAGGTCACTGAACAAGTAATTACGGGCTCACAGCGAGCCAGGCCCTGTTCTCGTCCAGGAATGTCCCTGCCCTTGAAACTTAGAGTCTGGTGGCACGAACTGTAAACAATCAACAGAGGAATCAGTAACTATGCTGAGGTGCTGGAAGGCGGCAAGTGCTACAGGAAAAGGGGAGCAGCTCTGTGCAGGGCTACGGAGAAGGGGAGGTGAGAGCGCAGGCGGGGAGGAGGGGAGGGCAGGCGAGCAGGTGTGGGCGAAGGTAAAGGGCACCACTTTTCGACCTCCCCCAGGTCTGGCAGCCATGAATGAAGCTGACTCCGAAAGAACAAGACCAGAAGCCAAGGAAAAGTGGATGGAGGCGACGGATGGGCACGCCAGCGAGACGGACGTCGGTGGGCTCCGAGGAGCTGCAGGAAGTGAGCTCCCGAAGGGCGGGGCCCACGCGGCACCAGCCCTGCCCGGGGCTCCGCCCTCACCTGAGTGATGATGCGCTCTCCGTCCTTATAGGTCTTCTCTCCGATCACATCCACAATCTTCATCCGCTCCGACACCTGGAACAAGACCACAGTTACAAGGAACTAAAAGCCACAAAAGTGTCTGCACAACACAGAAATGAGAAGAGTTAGATTTGAAAACCTCAACAACAGAACAGTTTTAATAGCTTCTCTAAACCCCCATAAACAGAGTCTTATTCAAGTGGACTTTACCTCTAGTGATTTAAGGAGGGGCACAGATTCAAGAAATGATTCAAACATCTTCCGTTTTTGTGCATTGTTTTTCACTATGATTCTTCTAAAAGTCCCCCGGTCCTGCAAGAAGGAATATGAAAATTCTGGTAAATGCGTGTGTAAGAGAACCCCTAGGCTCTAATTAAGAGGGCCACAGCAGATATTCGGACTACGGGAGGTACTAAGTCAGGGACTTCAATCTGAGAAAAGGAGCCGCAGCCTGCGCCAGGAAGATGCCTCTGGTTGCTTGCTATGTAGTACTCAACCGGCGCCCCCTGTGGCTCAGAAACAGAGTGTGAGGAGCACTCCCAGTCCAACACTGAGCTTACAGCCCGGCTGCTCAGTGTGAACAGAAGCACCTTAAGGAAAAGGAGATCCAACAATCAGGTGGTGTTTGCGCTCAAGGACTTTATAATCTCAACGTATAAATATAAATTTGTCTGGGACCTGAGGAGGGGTGGAACTTAAATTAATAGAGAGACGGGGGAGGAAATTCAAGATGAAAGGCAGGCATGTGAAAGGCACCTTGACCCAGCAGCCAGGCACCTCTCAGATCCGGGCGGAGGGACATGCAGCCAGGAGAATGCTGACTGATTAGTGCTAGGTTCTAAATGGTCCCACGGTGATGGACAAACAAATTAGCACAGTACTGACCCTAAAGGCTGGCGGGTAAAAACCAGCGAGAAGCTAAAGGCATGCTAAGCTGCAGGTTTGCTATTTCACTCCTGTTTCAGGAAGTACAGGAGCCCCAGGCCCTGTCCCTTGCTATGTTTGCTCTGCCTTAGAGCCGTCACTACTGCATCCTAAGGCCGACTGCGACCCGCGCAGACTCCCCTCCCTCCCTCAGCTGCTGCACAACAGCATCTGCGCACCAGCACCTGGCCCGGCCCGCCCCGTCCCCTCAGCGGCTGCTGGCAAAGAGCCCCTCAGTCCCGGACTGCTATGAGGCTGCATTACAGGCCACTACTTTTTGAAGTCCAAGGTTAGAAATGTGTCATTTAAAGTGTTACTTTTATACTTTGGAATATTACTCCGTTATCTTTAGAATTCAGTTTCTACATGTTTTCTGGGCCAATCTAGGCCAAGAGTGCTGTGGAAAGAGAGCAATCCGGACTGAGAAAAGAGGAAGGCATTGTCCAAAACAACATTTTCAAAAATCTACCTGTAACGAAATGTTACAGAGACTGTGACAACTGCAACAGCAAACATTTCCAGCTGGAGGAAAACCAGCCGGTATCTTCTAGTGCGACTTTATTCATGCCCCGCCCCTTTCACACTTCCCAGAACATCATGCTGTGCTAGGCCCATTCCTGTGACACATCCACCAGCTTCCAGGGCCTTCCAAAGGGGGAAGGGGGGGTGCGGGCGGGGCAGGCGACACTCCTCTGTGAAGTGGCTGCTCCCTCAGGCAACAAGCTCAGAGTCAAGCAAATAACCCTGAGGCTCCAAAGAGAAAAGAACCGCTGCCCTTCCTGAGCCTGAGCCCGCGGGCGGGCGCTCCCTGAGGAAGGTACCCGGCCGCCCTCCAGTCCTTCCTGAAGTGCCCAGCCTCCAGCCAGTCTGCCTTCCCCTTTCCCTCCCGGATCTCGCTGTTGGCTCGTGTGCGATGCGTAGTTGTTTAGTTTGAGAGAGAATATTGAGGAATAGGGTTATTCCACATTGGCCTGGACCAGCAGTTGGCATCAGTGCATTTTATTTCATTTACTTAATTATTTAAATCTTCACCTAAGGATATGTTTTTATTGATTTTAGAAGGGGGGGGGGGAGAGAGAGCTAGAGCGAGAGCGAGAGAAGTCGGTTGCCTCCCCTACTCACCGGATCAGGGATCAAACTGAAAACCTGGGTATGTGCCCTGACCGGGAATTGAACCTGCTACCTTTCGGTGTATGGAACGATACTCCAACCAACCAACTGAGCTACACCAGCCAGGGCAACATCAGTGCATTTTATAACAGAGTTTATTTTCCCCATATTACTTATTGATCTATCCTGAGTTTTCCAACCACTGAGTCCCAAAGTGTGTGATCAATTCTGAAGCCATTCTACCATTCATCTCTCAGGAGCATTCTTATTTTCTTAAATCACAGTAAACTGCTCTATTATGTCTTTAAAATGTCATTTTAAAAAAATTATTTCATTTGAGGAAATATGTTGATGATTCTAGGGTATATATTTAATTCTGCTTGTAAGGTAAATAGAAACAAATTACTACAGAAGCCAATGTTTTAAAAGTGAAATATGAAATATGTACAAGAGAATATTTTGTTAAGAAGGAAGAGAGGCCCAGCTGGCATGGCTCAATGGTTGAGTGTCGACATATGAACCAGGTGGTCATGGTTCGATTCCCGGGCAGGGCACATGCCCAGGTTTCAGGCTCAATCCCCAGTGGGGCATGCGGGAAGCAGCTGACTAATGATTCTCTCATCAATGATGTTTCTCTCTCTCTTCCTCTCTGAAATCAATAAAATGTATTTTTTTTTTAAAAGGAAGAGAGTTATATATATTTTGAAGGAAGGTAGGTCATGTACAATACAGGATAGGGATCACAGCTGTGCTATGCCTAAGACATTTTAGGAAAGTTCTCTTTCCCAAAATATAGCCACCAGCCTTTCCAGTCATCGAAATCTATTGGATATTGGCATAGACCAATGCACAAGCAGATGGCTGAACAGAGAAAAGTTAGTGCTGGGAGCGACAGATGCAAAATGCTGCTGGCAGAGCTTCCAGTGACTTCTTGTCCAGGCTGTCTCCAGCACGGAAAGCTGTCCCTGCTCTCTTTCTACTCGTCTCAAAAAATCACCAACAGAAAACGTAATAAGAGCTGACACGACTGCTTCTCCGCCTTTGGGCTGAGATCAGGCGCAGAGCTGACATGACGGCAAGGTCATTAGCCCAGCCATTGCCCTGGGGTTTGCAGTAAACGGTTTCCTGACAAACCGCTTTAGAGAAATGGAGGACACATTGGTTCCAGACCTTCCACAATGTCTTTCAGACGACTGGCTGTACCACGCAGTGTTCACCAACAGCCAGGACAGAAACCCGGAGCAGAGGGGTTCACACTGGGCTACGCAGGGAACCCCTCTCCACTCACCAGGCCCCACAGGGCGCCTTCCGAAGTGGCCACGATGGTAGCGGCCCTCGGGGTGTTGTACATCAGAGCGAGTTCCCCAAAACTTCCTCGGTTGTCGTACTGACCGACAGAGCGGGTGAGGTCATCTTTTGTTACTAAAATATCATAAGTTCCCCTGGAAGCATAAGAAGAAACAACTTCACTATTAATTCTAACAATAAACTTAAGAACGGCAGGGAGTGTGTGAACAGAAGGCACAGAAGACAGAAACATTGTCACAGGGGATTCCCAACAGACCTCTGCATTTGGACTGGCATCCTCTGACCTTGCTAACGTCCGTCGTTAGTTCTCCTGGCTTTTTGGTAGCACTGTTGGATTTTCTAGAGGGTGTGTCGTCTGCAAACAGGGTTCACTCCCTTCCCAATCTACATGCGGCGCACCTGCCCCCCTCCCTCCTCCTTTCCTTACTGCACTGGCTAGGACCTACGTGCAATCTGGAACAGAAGTGGTGAGAGCAGACATCCCTGTTTTGTTCTCTGTTGTTTAAAGGTAAAACATTCAATCTTTCACCTTTAAGCGTGACGTTAGTTGTAGGTTTTTAAAAATGCCTTTAATCAGGTTGGAGAAAAGCCCCTTCTGTTCCTAGTTTGTGGAGATTTTTAAAAAATATATATTTTATTGATTTTTTACAAAGGGAGAGGGATAGAGAGTCAGAAACATCGATGGGAGAGAAACATTGATCAGCTGCCTCCTGCACACCTCCTACTGGGGATGTGCCCGCAATCAATGTACATGCCCTTGACTGGAATCGAACCTGGGACCCTCGAGTCCGCAGGCCGACGCTCTATCCACTGAGCCAAACTGGACAGGGCAGTTTGTGGAGATTTAAAAAATATATATATATCTTTTAAAATATTGTTTTATTGATTTCAGAAAAGGGAAAAGGAGAAACAGAAACATCAGTGATGAGAGAGAATCATGGATCAGCTGCTTCCTGCACGCCCCCCACTGGGGATTGAGCCCACAACTCGGGCCTGTGCCCCGACCAGGAATGGAACTGTGACCTCCACGCTCAACCACTAAACCACACTGGCCGGGCTGTGGAGAGTTTTTGATCAAGAAAAGGTGTTGAATTTTGTCAAATGCTTTTCCTGCAGGTACTGAAATGATTGTATGGGTTTTCTTTCACAGTCTGTTGAAAACTAGGATGTAGAACTGATTAAAGTAAAAAACAAAAAACAAAAATACAATTTCTCTGTTGATTGATAATAATTGCTAAATAAAATATTCAGAAATGACAAGCATTTGGAGAAATATACCAAATATACTCTCTCAAGATACCAGTGAGGCAAATGTAAATGTTTCAAATTTTCTGCAAGATAATTAACAACATATAGCAAACTGCTTCAAGAGACCCACTGGCATAGCAATTCCATTTCTAGAGAGGATTCTAAAGAATTTAATCAAAGACACTGGAAAATATTTAATTATAGAGATGCTCACCAGGTCATATTTATAACGGCAAAAATTACAATTTAATCTGCTAACCATTGGGGTAGGTCAAATACATGTCTATGTTCACATTATACAGTCAATACAAATGATGACATAGAATACTACCGCATCCCACGGCAAACTACTTAAAACAGATGTGAAAACCAGGCCACACGGCCATGTGTGACCCGACAGGAAAGCACGCACAGGTGAGCGTGACAGTCACCTCCACTCCGATGCTGGACTGTCACAGCCCTCAAGCCCTGCCCTCCAGTGCGCCTCCCTCCTCTGCCGCAGCTGCGAGCGCTGAGAAGCGAGCCGTGTGCTCCCTCCTCTGGCAAATGCAAACACCGCAAGTGCCAGCCACACGAGTGCCCTCACCAGCCCGCCTGCTCACCCCAGGAGACTCTGAGCCAGTCACCGCTCCTTTGTGTGGACTTCTTGGGGGCTTGCCTGGTCTCCCTAAAAAGCCTCATTGTGTAAGAAACTTTTTTTTAAACATGACCTCCATTCTTTCTTTTAAAGTGCGTTTTCCTTTATTGCTTTTTAGAGAGAGATGGAAGGGAGAGGGATAAAGATAGAAATATCGATGAGAGAGAAATACCGATCGGCTGCCCCTGCATGCCCCCTATTGGAGATGGAGCCCACAACTTGGGATTGAAAGACCCGGATGATAACACAGCATCACAGCGATTCTTCAGGAAATCAATTCCCTTGAACACTGGCAAATAAAATGTTTAAAAAGCACATCTTGCCACCCTAGCCGGTTTGGCTCAGCGGGTAGAGCATCGGCCTGCAGACCAGAGGGCCCCGGGTCAGATTCCAGTCAAGGGCATGCACCTTGGTTGCAGGCTCCTCCCTGGCTTGGGCCCTAGTTGGAGCTCGTACAGGAGGCAACCAATCAATGTGTTTCTCTCACATCGAAGTCTCTCTCCGTCTTTCCTGCTCTCTTCCACACTCTAAAAATCAATGGAAAATGATCCTCGGGTGAGGGTTAAAAAATAGTAATAATAAATAAAATAAAGAAGCACATCTTGCCTTACTGTAAAGGAGACTTTCTACTGTAAACAGTGGCCACCCACGCTGGGATCACTGAGGACTCGGGGCAGCAGGAGAGAGGGAGGGCAGGCTGTGGGCAGAGGTGGGCAAGCTTTGGGGAGCTGGTGCATCTGCCTACGTCCTCTCCGCGCTGGACAATCACGTAGGTGCAGCCGCACAACTGCAAAGCCCATCGCCTACCGTTCTATGACATAAAAGTTGTCTCCGTCATCTCCTTGGTCAATAACATGCTCATCAGCTTTGACTATCTTCTCAAACATGGCATCGAGGACTTCGGAAAGCTGTTCCTGCAGGTGCGCACAGGAGAAAAGACAGCTTTGACATTTGCTGGGGGGGGGGGGGGGGTGACTATGTTTTCTCAGCTTGTGATTACATAGTGAAGTCCCCAAATCAGACCATTCCCTCTTCCAGCAGAAACCGAAGGACGGTCTGAAACAATGCTCTCCTGTGACCGTCCATGTACACCGCGCGCTTGCTGAGCTTTCCGAGGCGGCACGGCTTTGGAAAGTGTTAATGTAACAACGTGGTGCCCGTTCTCCCGGCTGCACCCACAGACTGTCACGGCCTTGGTGGCTCCACTCCGTCATGTGTAAAATCAGATGATGTCACCTTCCTCTAGGAGTTGATTTAACAGGATCATCAGGTCTAAGGGGCTGGGATGGTGTCAGAGGTCACGTTTGAGCTGCGCTGACTGGCCAAGCGCGTCACCTCTCTGAGCCTCGGTTTTTTCATATGTATGAAGTGGCTTAATAGTTTCTAGCTTACCTATTTTTTATGCCTAGAGGGAAAAAATCTAAGGGAAGTACTACATAACAGGAACTCAATAAATGAGATCTATTACCAGACAGCTAATATTGCCTCAATCATTTCTTTACAACACTTACAATTACTTACTTACCAATATTCCTGCCATAACCAGAAGGAAACTGTACCAATAAGCATAATGGAACCAAACAATGCTGTTAAATTTTTTTTTAATATATTTTATTGGTTTTTTAACAGAGAGGAAGGGAGAGGGATAGAGAGTTAGAAACATCGATGAGAGAGAAACATCGATCAGCTGCCTCCTGCACACTCCCCACTGGGGATGTGCCCACAACCAAGGTACATGCCCTTGGCTGGAATCGAACCTGGGACCCTTCAGTCCGCAGGCCGACGCTCTATCCGCTGAGCCACACCGGTCAGGGCAAATGCTGTTAAATTTTAACAAAACATTGGTCAGCGTCTGGGGCCTGCCGGGCGGGGAGACCGGTGACTACTAGGGGCACTAAGAACACCCGCTTCCACTCAGAGAAAGGCTTTCTCTTTGGAGGAATGTGAACTGAATACCGGGCCAGGAAGTAACTTTATTGCTGAATAATCTCGTGTGATTTACTGTTCCGTCAGTGTGACTGTGCCGTGCTACCTAAACAATCGAGCATCACCAAAAGGCCTCTCTCTCGTCCCACGGCTCCATGTGCTGACACTGCAAGCTGACAGGCGCCAACAAGGCAGGCTTGCTGTGACCACACAGCTGGCAAGTGGGGTGCTTTACCCGGCCGATGGGTTCCCCTGACGGACAGTCACAGATCCACATGGGACCAGCCCGATGCCCAGGGAGGGCTGTGGGAGTGTCTTCCGAAGGCTTGTTTACAGGAGCTGGGTTTGCAGAATTCTAATCCCATCCTTCCTGTCTTCACAGCGGGGCTTCCCCAGGAGGCCTAGCACCTCAGCCACTCGTGTGGCTTCAGCATGTGGCCCGCAAAGTGGAGAAGGTAAGGAAGATGGGAGGCTCTGTCGTCAGGAGGTGGTTCTGCTCTCTGTCTCCACAGGCAGGGAAGGGAAGCCCAGCAGAGATCGCTGTGCCGGCCCCTGCAGATACGCCACTCTGCGTGGCCCCGGCCTGAGGTCTCAGTGAGACGTAACCCCATGAGGGCCCCCACCTAAGGTGTGAGAAGCAGGCACACACTCCCGGGGGCCAGCTGATGTGGATGGAGAATGCCACTCTGGTATCTTTGGAGGAATTACCCTGGAAGATGAGTCAGGCCCTCCATGTAAGCCAAGGCCAGGCGAACCTGAGCATTTCCTTCTTACGTGACCAACGGCATGCCTCGGAGGGAAGTGCCAGGAAGAAGTGTGAAAGCAATTCCAGGAATACTGGACGTCACCTGAAAGGCTCACCGTGGTTACGGTGGTCAACACAATACAAACATCTGAAAGTGAGACGAGTCTAAAGTTTTATGCCTCACCTGGCTGTAGCTAAGACACTGAAAACTAGTTAAATGATAAACAGGAAAAAAGCTAAAAGACAAAAACATTTTTAAATCAATGTTACCTGATCAAGATTTCTGAAAAGGAGAATATCTTTGCAAGCTTCCTGAAGTCTGCATCGCTGCTCATCAGTTTTAGGGTGAATCACCTGCCAATACAAAGAAAGCCAAGGGAATTTTAAGTTCCATTTTAAAATCTTACTTTATTTACAAGTTGGTGTATTTCTCTCTCCTAAAAAGTGGGAAGTAGCCGAAACCGGTTTGGCTCAGTGGATAGAGCGTCGGCCTGCGGACTGAAGGGTCCCGGGTTCGATTCCGGTCAAGGGCATGTACCTTGGTTGCGGGCACATCCCCAGTAGGGGGTGTGCAGGAGGCAGCTGGTCGATGTTTCTCTCTCATCGATGTTTCTAGCTCTCTATCCCTCTCCCTTCCTCTCTGTAAAAAATCAATAAAATATATTTTTAAAAAAAGTGCGAAGTATGCTGAGCACATTTACTGTAGTTTTTTTTTTTTTATTGATTTTTTACAGAGAGGAAGAGAGAGGGATAGAGAGCTAGAAACATCGATGAGAGAGAAACATCGATCAGCTGCCTCCTGCACACCCCCTACTGGGGATGTGCCCGCAACCAAGGCACATGCCCTGACCGGAATCGAACCCGGGACCCTTGAGTCCGCAGGCCGACGCTCTATCCACTGAGCCAAACCGGTTTCGGCCGTTTACCATAGTTTTAATTCCACACAAATACCAGGCAGTGCCCTGGCCGTGGAGGGTGTCTGACGGTGAAGAGCACCCACTGGAGCCACCCACGGGCTGTGTGGCTGCCGGCCAGTCAGCTCCGCCCCGCAGCCTCACAGCCCCCTGGTAAAGCAGAGGGTTCATTCAACAAACATTAGGCATCTACTGGGTGCCAGGCATTGTCTTGCCCCTGGGGACCCAGCAGTGAACACACAGACAAAAACGTCTGCTCTCTTCTATCTATAGATACAAAAGCCTAAGTGACGGTTACCCCCGGTCAACCCAGCGGCCAGTTGAGGTCACTCTGATGCGCACTGACCACCAGGAGGCAGACGCTCAACGCAGGAGCCGTCCGCTGGTGGTCAGTGCGTCCCACGGCAGGAGCGCCGCTCAGCTGACAGGAGGTGCCAGAGCCCGGAGGCCACGCAGCGGGCCGGGATGAGCAGGAGCAGCGGGCGGCGTTGGACTGCCGGTTTCACCCCAATCCCCACAGGCCACACTGAGGGGCCCCACCAGTGCACAAATCCATGCACCGGGCCTCTAGTGTTCACGAAATACCTAACAGTATGTTGAAGAGTGACAGGCTAAGGAGAAAAAGAAGGTGGGGAAGGGTGATAAAAGTGTGTGTGTGTGTCCAGATGTGGCCTCAGGGAGAAGGGGACGTTTGTGTAAAGCTCTCAAGGAAGTGAGGACAACCTGAGGGAGGGAGTCAGCTGTCCATCTGGGCAGGATGAGCACCTCAAGCAAAGGGAACAGCAAGTACAAGGCCTTATGGGGGGTGCACAGCATGTCTGAGACGTAACCAGGAGACGGTGTGACTGATGCAGAGCCAGGGGCAAAGATCAGCAAGAGACCAGGTTTGGGGGCGGCGAGGGTGATGCCAAGTCACAGAGGGCATTGTGGGTCACAGAGCGGGAACTCTTCTCCAGTGACGTGGGGATGATTTGGTGGTGGTGACTGAGGAAAGAGGGGGATCTCATGTTTGCAAAGGCTCACACTGGCTGCTGAGTAAAGAACAGCCTGAGGGGAGGCGGACTGAAAGCCAGCAGGCGACGGCCACCCTCCCAGTGCAAGGTGGCGGGAGCACGGAGGTGCTGAGCAGAGTGGAATCGTGACTAGGCTTTAGAGACGGAGCCCGCTGGATTTGCTGCAAAATTAAAGGTGGGCATGAAAACAATGAGGAGCGGGGAGGGACCCTCACGTTTTGGGCCTGAGCAACTGGAAGGGCGGCGCTGCCAGGACTGAGCTGTAGAAGACTGTAGGTGAGAAGAATGCTTAAAAGGAGACAGGTAACAGAATTCATGCTATATGTGAGTTGTCTGCTGAAATCTAAGCAGAGATGCAAAGTAAACAATGGCTATACAAGCTAGAGTTCAAACATTAATAAATAATCATAACAACAATAATTAGTAGTCGTGGTATCTATAAAATTAGAGTTGCCATACCGTTTAAATGAATTAATACATTCAGTATTTAAATCAGTACCTGACATTTAACAGATGCTCAAAACTATTACTATTATTATATTCAATAAATATTGACTGAACTAAAAAATAATTATTGCTAGCACTACTATTATAGTTGAGACCCATCAAGCTCCTTCCTCAGTCTGACTGTCTTCACCCTAAAAAGAAAGGCCCATCACTTAGTCTATCTGGAAATAACAGCTGTCACAGCGTTACGCATTCCGTCCTGCCTGGGTTGGTGGGCTGTCGTGCTGTGCACCAAAAGGCTGCAGGCTCAGTTCCCAGTCAGGGCAGATACCTAGGTCACCTGTGTCTCTCTCACAGCGATGTTTATCTCTCTCTCCACCTTCCCCTCTCTCTAAAAATCAATAAAAACATATCCTCGGGTGAGGGTTAAAAAAAAAGTGTTAAGCATTTTGAATTTGTGATATTAAAAAGTTAATAAAAAGTCCAGCCAGCATGGCTCAGTGGTTGCGCATAGACCTATGTACCAGAAGGTCATGGTTCGATTCCTGGTCAGGGTACATGCTCGGGTTGCGGTCTTGATCCCCAGTGTGGGGTGAGCAGGAGGCAGCTGATCAATGATTCTCTCTCTCATCATTGTTTCTGTCTCTGTCTCCCTCTCCCTTCCTCTCTGAATCAATATAAATATATATTTTTTAAAAGTTAGTAAAAAGCCAATTTACTTCTTTTTTAAAACCTTTTTCACTCGGATGTCGAGTGTGATTCGACACGGTTAGCATTAGAATAAAGGAATCGAGAAAAAAGCAAGCGAGTGAAAAGGGTTAAATTGGTTTTAGAGGAAGTGAGAGAGAAGAGAGAAAGAAACATCAATTTGTTGTTTCTCGTATTTATGCATTCATTGGTTGATTCTTGTATGTGCCCCGACCAGAGATCGAACCCGCAACCTTGGTGTATAGAACGATGCTCTAACCAACTGAGCTACCCGGCCAGGGCAATTTAAATCTTAAAAGTCATCAGGAATTTTACAGAGACAGTAAAGCATCAAACAGACTTTCAAATTACAGGGGGAAAGTTAGGGAGAGGTGGGGGAGATAAGAAATCAAACGAAAGACTTATATGCATGCATATAAGCATAAACAATGACACAAAACTCTGGGGGGTGAGGGCATGTATGGGTGTGGGGTGGGGGGGGCAATGGTAAGATATGTACACATATAATACCTCAATAAAAAAAATGTCAAAAAAAAAAAAAAAGGCATCAGGAATTTTACAATATCCAGAATAAAAATATTTAAAAATATATGTCTATTATACTCACACAGTGGTAGCATTTTATTATAAGAATACTTAAGGAATCTTTCATAGGATATTCATTTTAAGGCATACTTGAAAGATCATCAAAGTTTCTTTTATAACATCTTTTAAAAATGATGCTTCATATTTGTTTTTATAGAAGTACTTTGGTAACTGTAGAATTAAAAAACCCGAGTTTTTTAAAAAGTGCCCAAAAGTCAATCATAGTCCTCACAACCACTATTAATATTTGGAATATATCCTTCCAGATATAATCCTATATAACAAAACCCTAATATGCAAATCGACTGAATGGCAGAATGACCAGTCACTATGACACGCACTGACCACCAGGGGGCAGATGCTTAACGCAAGAGCTGCCTCCTGGTGGTCAGTGCGCTCCCACAGAGGGACCACCACTCAGCCAGAAGCCAGGCTCGCGGCTGCAGGTGGGCGGTAAGGAGTGAGGGGTCCTGGACTGCGAGAGCTCAGGACTGCGAGAGGGATGTCTGACTGCAGGCTTAGGCCCGATTCGCCCTAAGCCAGCAGACCAACATCCCCCGAGGGGTCCCAGACTGCGAGAGGGCGCAGGACAGGGCTAAGGGGACCCCCCCCGAGTGCACAAATCTGTGCACAGGGCCTCTTGTTTTTCATAATATTTTTCAACCAGCTAGATTAAAAAAAGGCATCGTGTTGAGACTTTAATTTGTATTTAGTTACCAGCATGCTCAGATTGGGTGTGCAGAGAAGCAGGGGAGGGAGTGGGGAGGAAACCAATCCTACTAATGCCCTTTGCTGCACGTCTTACCCTTGGCTCTGTATCCTCCTCTTCGTCATCAGGGTTGTAGGCCTCAGCACAGACTACATTTGGAGAGAGAAAGAGAGAGAGAAAGTGAATAAAACAATGTGTGCTTTTACCAGAAAAACAGGGAGTGAAAACAATTTTCTTTTCCTCGCTGCTTGCTAAAGCTGTCATGACGTTTTAAATCCCTTCTTTCAATTAACAAAGATATTGAGTACCTACAACGCCAGGGATGCTGTCAGGTTCGAAAAGCCAGCTCTCTAGCGATTGATAGTTCCACAGAGAAGAGAGATGATAAAGACAGGGTAGGGTAAAAGTTGTTTGTATGGAAATAATACAATAATTAATAAATAATAATGCAAGAATAAACTCTTGTGTTTCGCATCCTCGCAGCTGTATGCCTACTTCTGCCCCACACTGTGCACCATCCATTAAACCCGATGGTAGTGGTGAGGACAAGCGAGTGAGTTACGAAGCAGGGGTGGAAAACCACAAGGTACACGACACGCAACATACACATTTGGCTATGGAGTGATTATGAGCAGAATCAACTAAAGTAACTCACACGAATGACTTAAAAAATAAGAAGGAACCCTGGCCAGGTGGCTCAGTGGTCGGAGCGTCGTTCAGCACACCAAAAAAGGCGGTGGGTTTGACCCCCGGCAGAGGCACCAACGGGAGGTAACCATCGATGTTTCTCTCTCTCTCTCAAGTCAATAAACTTACCCTTGGGTGAGGATTAAAAAAAGAAGAAAATAATAAGGTTTAGACAAAAGAGACAGTGTCCCGCTCTGCCCTGGGTGTGACATGAACTTAAAGCATGTTGGCTTCCTTTGCAGGCGACCGTGTGTGTGTTGCCTGCAGCACGTGTCCTTGTCGTAATTCAGAGAAGATACGAGGACACCGCCATCTGGTCCCTAAACCAGCGTCGGTGATGCTCTGCAGAGGGCTGTCCCGCCTCGGCTGACTCAGGCTCTGGGTAGCGGAGCCAGAGAAGTGAACAACTGGATGTAGAAAATGACTCATTAATGCTCTCCAAGCCACTAGTTTCCCCCCGACGAGGTCAGGGTGACTGCTCTCAGATCTGTCCGACAGATGAAGGCCGACCCGGCCTGAGCGCCCAGATCACCGCTGCCCTTCTCGGCATCGTCACCGCTGTCTCGGTAGGAGGCTGAGGAAGCTGCACGGAGAGCTGCTAAGCAGACAGCGTGCTAACCTGCAAGCCTCCTGCTTGTGTGTCCTTAGGGCTGTCCTACCAGCCTTTCCAAACCAGGGGTTCACCAGACTTCCTCTTCTCCGCGTACCCAATCAACACCTCCATTCCTCCGCAGCAATACGCTCACATCTGACCTTTATTCTATCTGCCCAAGTGCTACTCCTCCGTTCACGTTGACAAGCCCTTCATTTTGGAGCTAGATGGGTACGTGGGTATTATTATACTAGGATTTGAACAAAAGTAGTTATTTTCATTAAAATTATTTATATGTTTCTATTTGTGGAAAAATATTATGACTTTATTTTTCAAAACTGGTTCTGAATTTCCCCTTTTCTTCTGAACTCCCCTCCCTTTGCCCTCTTCCTGTTTACACCCAACCGCTCGATTTCCTGGTCCTAATCCCAAATTACTTCTCATTTTGTGCAGAAATCCACCTCAGTGTCTGTGACTGCTGCCCTACGGTTCACACAGCAGGAAGCTTGTCTCAGCGCACAGGCTCCCTGGGGGAGGCTGGACGGCCCCTGCCACAGCCTCAAGAGCCACACTGAGTGCCGTGAGACGCTGAAGACCTATTGAAAAGGAAGACTAGCCCTGGCCGGTTTGGCTCAGTGGATAGGGTCAGCCTGTGGAATGAAGGATCCCGGGTTCGATTCCCGGTCAGGGCACATGCCTGGGTTGTGGGCTCAATCCTCAGTGTGGGGCGCGCAGAAGGCAGCCAATCAATGATTCTCTCTCATCTCTCTCACTCCCTCTTCCTTCCTCTCTGAAACCAATAAAAAATATATTAAAAAGAAAGAAAAGGAAGACTAGCAGCAGCACGGCCCATTGCCTGGAGGAATTTATTTTGCCACAGGTCTCCAGCAGATGTCACTAGTCAGCAACACGAACCGTACAAAGGACACTAGATTATCCAGCACAGCCTTCTTCCAAACTGTAACTGGTGCTCCTTCATGCAGAAATGTGACTCATTAAGATGTGCTGGTGGGCCCTGGCTGGTGTGGCTCAGTGGATAGAGCGTCGGCCTGTGAACTGAAGGGTCCCGGGTTTGATTCCCGTCAAGGACACATGCCCAGGTTGCGGGCTCGATCCCCAGTGGGGGCGTGCAGGAGGCAGCCGATCAATGATTCTCATCATTGATGTTTCTATCTCTCTCTCTCCCTCTTCTTTCCTCTCTGAAATCAATAATAAAATATTTAAAAAAACATATATGTGCCGAGACCGGTTTGGTTCAGTGGATAGAGCGTCGGCCTGCGGACTCAAGGGTCCCAGGTTCGATTCCGGTCAAGGGCATGTACCTTGGTTGCGGGCACATCCCCAGTAGGGGGTGTGCAGGAGGCAGCTGATCGATGTTTCTCTCTCATCGATGTTTCTAACTCTCTATCCCTCTCTCTTCCTCTCTGTAAAAAATCAATAAAATATATTTTAATAAAAAAAAAAAAAAAAAAACATATATGTGTTTTTTTTTAAAGTGCTTGTGAGAGAAACTTTCATGTCTACAAAGAAATGAGCACCGGTCCTGGTCACCAGCCCGAGGCCCCATGCTGACCTGCTCGCTGGGGGTCTTAGTCAGCTTGGGCTGCCATAACGAAACACCGCCGACTGGTGGCTTAAACAACAGAAGTGTATTTCCTCACGCCCAGAGGCTAGAAGCCCAAGACCAAGGTATTGGTTCTCCTGGGGCCTCTCTCTCTCCTTAGCTTGTAGCTGGATGCATTCCTTTTACTTTTTAAATTTTTATTGATTTTTAGATAAAGAGAGAGATCAATTTGCTGTTCCACTTACTGACGCATTCATTGGTTACTTCTTGTATGTGCCCTGACCAGAGATCAAACCAGCGACCTTGTCGTATCAGGAGGACGTTCTAACCAACTGAGCTCCCCAGTCAGGGCCGATGCCTCCTGCTGTGCCCTCACAGGGCCTTCCCTCTGAGCTTGCACTCCTGGTGTCTCTGCCTCTCCTTCCTTCCTTCCCCCCTCCCTCCCTTCCTTTTTTGTTAATCCTCACCTAAGGGTATTTTTTCTATTGCCCTTTTCTAGAGACAGTGGAAGGGAGGAGTAGAGACAGAGAGAAACATCAATGTGAGAGACACATGGGCTGGTTGCCTCCTGCATGCACCCCAACCCAGGGCCGGGGATCAAACCTGCAACCTTGGTACATGCCCTTGACCAGAATTGAACCTGGGACCCTGCCGTCTGTGAGCTGCCACTCTAACCACTGACCCAAACGGGCGTGGGCTCTTCCCGTTCTTATGAGGACTCCTGTCCTATTGGATTAGGGCCTCATCGTTCAGACCTCATTTAACCGGACTAACCTCTTTAAAGGCCCAATCTCTAAGTGCAATTACATTGAGGTTGGGCCTCAACATAGGACTTTGAGGGAGACACACGATCCATAACACTGGGTTTCTAAGTTATTTTAAGCAATGTTTAGTAGTATTTCACCCCAAGACAGCTATGGATGAAAAAAATACTGAATACTGTGAAAGGATATAAAGAAAACCCCTGGATCTAAGTACACTGTAAGCATGTGAGCCTTCCGAGACAGGGACGGCTGGTCACAGGCACCTGCCATGCAGCAAGGAGATTCTCAGCGGACTCTCCTGCTGACGGTGCTAGTCATCACTAGAAGCAGACGCCCCTGCGACCTGTGGCCTGATGCCCAACACACACATTCCAAGTAATGCGCTTTGAAGCATCAATACACGTTCAATAAATGAACAGGTTTTTTTTGGATAAGGTTTTTCAAATGAACAGAATCAGACTAACATGTCAAACTCAAAGACAGTTCACATAACTCAGGATTACTTCCAGAAAGCTGCCTCTGAAGAAGTCATAAACTGCTCGTTCAATGTAGAGACTGTTCTGCTAGGACTTGGGAGGCACCGCTTCCCTACCCCAGCGCTTGCCAGGGGGAGAGCTGGCCTCTGAAGCGCCCCGCCCTGGTCTGAGCCTGGGCCCCCCGCCCCTCACCCCGTTTCTGCAGGGCCCCGATCCTTGGACTCTTTAATGGTAAAACGGGACGACGACACTAGAAGCCGAAAAGGGTGAGTGACAGCGGGGCTGGGCTCGGGAGACACGCAGGGCCCGCCCGGTCCCTGTGCTGCTTCGTGCTCCGTCACTGTGTCCGACAGCCCGAGCTGAACGCAGGCTCTCACGGCTCCCATGTCCTCACACGGCCAGTCTGTGCTTAAGTCTTTGAATCATATCAGGAGCCCACCTGCACCTCTCCTCCCACCGTGATTTTACCTCCTCCCCTTCAGCCAGAGTGGCCAGGTCCAGCTCACCCCCTTCGAGTGTTAGGACACTGTCCCAGCTAGAAGCCTCCTTCGGGTACTGGCCCACCAGCAGCCACGTTCTCCAGCTCCCAGGGCAGTTCTGCCCCCTCCCAGAAGGGTTTCTTCAGGGGCATGTGCCAAGGTGTGGCTATAGTCACTGATCAAAGACTGGGACGTGAGTCCAGAGGAAGTGAGGAAGAGTGAAAAGGAGGCCGGGTCGATGCCTTGCCAGGGCTGGAGCAGGAGCTGAGAAGACAGCAGGTCAAGTGACACGAGACTGGCACCACTGACGAAGAGTCTGTCACGTCAGAGTGTGACCATGGAGTATGGGGTGGAAGCCAAGGTCCTTGGAAGAGAGGAGGTCACGGACCAGAAGGGCGAGGCAGTGGAAGGGAAACTATGTAGAAATAAAAAGGGCCTAGCGGTGAGGCTCGGTTGAGTGTCGACCTCTGAACCAGGAGGTCACTATTCTATTCCCGGTCAGGGCACAGGCCCGGGTTGCAGGCTCGATCCCCAGTGTGGGGTGAGCAGGGGAGAGCCGATCCAGGATTTTCTCCCATCATTGATGTTTCTCCCTCTCCCCCGCTCTCCCTTCCTCTCTGAAAACAATAACAATATTTTTTTAAAGAAAAGGGACAATATGGGATTATTAGATGACTACTAGTAAAACAAGGAGGGGTAGTAGCTGGGAGAACATAACAATGAGAGGTTTAGGAAGGAGGGAAGGCCAACGGTCTGAAAGGAGCCACGAGCCACGAGCAGCACAGACCCATCCCGTCGGTGTTGCCGGAAGGTGAGTGAGCACAGCCGCCACTGGAGAAGCCTGCAGGGCAAGCGGAGCTTCAGCCAGAGCAGAAGAAGCCGCTACACTCAGAGGACAGGCCGAGGACGCGGAGGGCCCCCTGGAGACTGACCACGGAGGGTCTCGGCGATGGAGGAACACTAGGGCTCACGCTCCCTTTGGGCACACTATCACCTCGACCGCTGCGAGCGACTTCCTCTCTGCTTTGCTCCCGTTTCCTGTCTGTACAATGGGGATACTCATCGCATGTACCTCCAGTGTTAATGTAAGAATGTATTAACAATACAAGGCAGGCAGGCACTGAGAAAGTCCTTAAAGCTGTGCACCGAGCACACAGTCTGTGTGCCAGCTATTGCTACAGCCTGCCTTCTCTCCTGCACAGTCGTTTTAGAATCTTTTCTTTTCACTTAACATTTGAGTAACGTTAAAAAGTCTTAGATGTTCAATAGGATTGTGAAACGTGAGGGGGAGGAATGACAACATGTGCTCGTCTGAGTCCTCGGCAGCTCAAGGACGGCCGCACGCTGAAAGCCCAGCAGCCACCCGTGAGCGAGCACCCGCTGTGCGCTGTGACCTCTGCAGGAGAGCTCGCTGTCCTCCACCACCCTCATCGGTCCTGCAGATGCCAAGGGAGATCCCTGATCTTTCTGGGAAAAGGGATGCGGGCAAGGATGAACCGAAATGGAGATGATCCCTCACAGGCCTTGCACCAGCCTTAGTCTCTTCTCCATTTCCTCTCTGTGAATAACTCTACACAGAAGAACACCTTCTTCTCTCCTTTCAACAGATGTTGGTGCACAATGTTATCAAAGGCTTTCTGGAAAAATGAGCAGCTTTTCTCAAAGAAAAGGGTGCAAGGACAGAAAGGGTGAGTGGAAGGGTGGGTGACATGAAAGAACAAGGTGACATGTGCAGCTTGAGTGACAATCCTGAGACACACTAACATCCCAACATACAGCCAAACTCGGGTTACTCTAACTCGCTAGTAAAAGCCCTTTCTCTAAAATAAAGCAAAGGAACTCTGGATGCATCCAAAAGTCACACATTTTAATTATACAAAACACTTTTGGAAAATATATTGATCAGCAATATGCCAAAAGGGGGTATCCTCCCCACCTGGCAGGTGTGGCTCAATGGCTGGGTGTCAACCTATGAACCAGGAGGTCACAGTTGGATTCCCAGTCAGGGCGCAAGCCCAGGTTGTGGACTCGATCCCCAGTGTGAGGCGTGCAGGAGGCAGCCGATCAGTGATTCTCTCTCATCGTTGATGTTTCTCCCTCTCCCTTCCTCTCTGAAATCAATAAAAAGATATTTTTTAAAAATGGGGGGTTCCTTCTCAGCTTAGGAGCAATCATGAAGAAAAATAAAAAAGAGGAGGATGTATATATTCAACTAATATTTGCCGAGTGCCTGCTATGTACCAGGCAGTTCAAGGTAACAGTTACATAAGAAAAACTTTGAGTACATAAAAAAAGATAGCAAAAGTAAAATAAATAGCACAACCAATGTGAAAAACTTTGCATTAAAAATTTCAAAAGGTTAAAAATCATGACAGAAATTTACTCAAACTTACAAAAATAATCTAGACCAGTGGTCGGCAAACTCATTAGTCCACAGAGCCAAATATCAACAGTACAACGATTGAAATTTCTTTTGAGAGCCAAATTTTTAAAACTTAAACTATATAGGTAGGTACATTGTTATTAACTTAATTAGTGTACTCCTAAGCTGGCCTTTGCTAAAAACTCAAGGGGACAAAGAGCCGCATGTGGCTCGCGAGCCGCCGTTTGCCGACCACTGATCTAGACCATAAAAGATTCAAGTATTACCAAGTTAGTTCTATATGGGAAAATAAAAATGGAGTTCCCATGTTTGGAAACACTAATTTTTGTTAACAATCAAAGGAATGCCAAATAAAACAACCGGAGGCACTACTTTCCATCCAACCTAAAGGAGTGGGCACGTGTCCCCGGGGAATGGTCTGGGAGGAGAGGCCTGAGAGGGCATTCCCTGCAGGCTATTCTAAAGACCGGCTCCAAAAAAATAAATAAATAAAAATAAAGACCGTCTCCAGAAAGCAATGCGCAAAAAAAGCAAATGCACCGCTCAGTCTCTGACCAGGGAAGGCCATGCCCATACTAAAACTGAGGAAACAATTTAAGTGGCTCGAAAATGTAGGCAAGAAGTTAATGTCAGCATAATTTAGAAAACCAGAAATAGTAATGTTAAAAGTAGTTTTTAGAAGCCACAATTAGGAACATGGAAAAACAGTAATGACATAATAATTAACTAATTATAGCAATATAAAAATATACACATATATGCTCTGAACTGAAAATGAAATAGAATGAAGGAATCAGAAAATTTTTATAATGTTCTGAATGCTGTTAATTTTTTAAAAATATATTTTATTGATTTTTTTACAGAGAGGAAGGTAGAGGGATAGAGAGTTAGAAACATCGATGTGAGAGAAGCATCACTTAGCTGCCTCCTGCACACCCCCTACTGGGGATGTGCCTGCAACCAAGGTACATGCCCTTGACCAGAATCAAACCTGGGACCTTTCAGTCCGCAGGCCGACCTCTATCCACTGAGCCAAACCGGCTAGGGCTGCTGTTAACTTTTTATTAAAAAGAGCAGTTTGTTTTAAGATAACCCTATCTTAAGTCATAGCAGTATGTTTTGAAAGAGAACATATACCTGATACTCGCCGATCATGTCTACTAGGAATTGGAACTGCAAAAGAAAGAAGAAACAACATTTAGTCATCATCATATCATCTGACCCCATTTTATCCTCCCATCTTGCAAAAATCTTTGACAACAGAACTAGGCACCACAACACCAAGTAATGGGTCAATTCACACTCTTCCATAATCAACCACAGACAGTTCAGCATGATCACATAAAGACAATATAAAGGAATACAGATGATGTGTTATAGAATTGTACCCCTGAAACCTATATCATTTTATTAACCAATACCCCCCCAATAAATTCAATTAAAAAGACAATATAGAGAATAATATGTCTCTTTGAAAACAGGCTCTTTATAACTTCAATGTACTTAAAGGTGACAATTTTTATTTCTGCTCACATCCACGTTCCATCTAATTTATATCATACCAAATGAATAAGAAATCTACCAAATGTATTGGTAATTTATCACAGCAAATAGTTAAATGCTTTCTTTAATATTCTTTAAAAACAATCCCAAGACCTGCTAGACAACAGCATTTGATTCATTTTCAAATAATTTAATGAGTATTATTAGAAAATGAAAAATAAATTAACCATTAAGTTACAGTCTCAATTATGGGTGGATTTTCTCCTGCCCATGGTTAGGGTAAAGAAGAAACAAAAGAACCCACACATTTTTATCTTTGCTAATTTTTTCTATTTTTCACTTGTCATTCCTTATTTGACGGTTACCTAAATTCTCACTACTAAACTATATCATCTTACTAAGCCTTTTTTTAACCTTCAAAGCTTAATCTGATTATCTTTTTGGTTTTTTGTTTTTAAATCTTTTCACCTTCCAAAAATGAGAAATTTGAGTATTTGTGAAAAACAAATTGAAGGAAGCTTAGAGAGCCTAACTCAACTCATGTGCGGTCTCTGAGACAGACACAGGAAGGAGGCAAATGCTTATCCTGTATCAGTGGTCGGCAAACTCATTAGTCAACAGAGCCAAATATCAACAGTACAACGAGTGAAATTTCTTTTGAGAGCCAAATTTTTTAAACTTAAACTATATAGGTAGGTACGTTGTTATTAACTTAATTAGGGTACTCCTAAGCTGGCCTTTGCTAAAAACTCAAGGGGACAAAGAGCCGCATGTGGCTCGAGCGCCGTGGTTTGCCAACCACTGTCCTATATAATAAAAGCCTAATATGCTAAGTGTCCAGTCAAATGGTCGGCCTTTCAACCAATCAAAACGTAATATGCTAATGATATGCTAAGGTCGCTCAACCACTTGATATGATGTGCACTGACCACCAGGGGGCAGACAGTCTACCTGTAGGTTAGCTTGCTGCTGGGGTCTGGCTGATTGGGACTGAGCAAGATGGGCTGGACACACCCTGGAGCCCTCCCGCGTCTCTCCCCAGCCCCAATTGTGCACCGGTGGAGTCCCTCGGCCTGGCCTGCGCCCTCTCACAATCCGGGACCCCTTGGGGGATGTCAGAGAGTTGGTTTCGGCCCGATTCCGCAGGCCAGGCCGAGGGACCCCACTGGTGCACAAATTCATGCACCAGGCCTCTAGTTTATTATAAAGGGTTGGAATTATCTTTCTGCTCAGCATGGGGTCGAAGTCAAGTTACTGGAACAAATGGGGGAGGAAGGGATCCAAAGAAAGCCCCGTCGTTACTGGCAGAAAAGCCCCTCTGCTTCTCCAATAAGACAGTAGCTTAGTCAGAAAGAAAGACGATAATTCAGTTCAAGTATAGGTACTATGTCCCATGCACTATAGGAGACAATTTGGGAGACATCAGTGGAGGAAAAAAAGCCTCCTGATTTCATGAAGCTTGCATTCCAGTTTGATGGCTATGGGTCAGGTTCCCTGGATCATTTGAAACACAAGTGCCTGCCACTCAGGGAGATAGATGAAATGAAATGTACATCACTTAAGCTCTCATCCCAGACCTTAGGGTTTCCATAATTAAAGGCACTAAACATGAGGACACAACCTACAATTACAAAACACACACTGAAGTGATTCAGCATGGGTTCCTCCAACAAAGCAGTAGATATCAAGAGCACAGAACTATTATAAGATAAGAACACTGTGTTTAAAACAATTAAAAACATAAAAATCTCAAAAGCATAGAGAATAAGATACAACCAAAAACAACCAGAAGATTTGAAAAACAAAAAGAACAACTTGAACAGCTAAGAGAAAAATAACAACAGTCATTGAAATTAAAAACTATAATGCCAGGCATATTCTTAGTACGTAACACCTAAAAATGCTGAAAAATCCAAATTGCAAAATATCATCTTATTTATAGAAAACTTTACAGAATCCACAGACATGATAAAATTTCACTTTTATTCTGTTGTCAAATCATATTTCATGTAACTAATTCAAAGTAAATGAAATATATGCACAGCCATTATTATTTTTTTACTGATTGATTTTAGAGAGAGAAAGGGAGAGGTGGAGAGAAACATCAATTTATTGTTCCACTTATTTATGCATTCATTGGTTGTTGTTTTTTTAAAGATTTTTTATTGATTTTTAGAGAGAGGAAGGGAGAAAAAAACATTGATATGAGAGTGAAAAATCCATCAGTAGCCCCCTGTATGCACTCTGACCCAGGGTCAAGCCTGCAACCTTTGAACTGGCAACCTTTCAGTGCATGGACGCTCAACCAACTGAACCACACCGGCCAGGGCTGTTTTTTTGTGTGTTTTTTTAAAGCTAGAGAGAGGAAGGAGGGAGGGGTTTAAGCTAGAGAGAGGACGGAGGGAGGGGAAGAGAGAGACATCAATCTGTTGTTCCATTTATTTGTGCATTCACTGCTTGCTTCTTGTATGTGCCCTGATCTGAGAGCCAAGCCGTGACCTTGGTGAACTGGGATGATGCTCTAACCACCTGAGCTAGCTGGCCGGCCTACATGCATAGTCGTCAACATAAACAAAGTGTTAATACGAATAAAATTTCGTACAAAAAGATGAGAAAAAATAATAAAATAAACAATGTGTTGAAATTCACTTAATTTGTTTCACACTATACTGAACTAGAATTTTTAAATGCAAACTTAAAATCACTATTTTCATATATCATGCAAAAATATATATATATTTTAAATATTTTTATTGATTTCAGAGAGAGGGGAGGAGAGAGTGAGAGAGAGAGAAATATCAGTGATGAGAGAGAATCATCCATCGGCTGCCTCCTGCATGCTCCCTACTTGGACATGTGCCCTGACAGGGAATCAAACTGTGACCTCCTGGTTCATGGGTCACACTCAACCACTGAGCCACACCGGCTGGGCACGAAAGTACTTTTTAAATTCCTAAAGCATTCCCTGTTACGGTGAAAAGAGTCCAAAAGTGTAAAAAAATAAGTTGACTTGCAGTAGAAAATGTAATTAAAAACAAGGGACTTGAGGCATTTAGCTTGAATGAATGAGTGGATAAAAAGGTAAACAAAATGGGTAAAAACATGCTGCCTGATAAACCTGTGTTATTTAATTAATTTTTTAATCAGTACATGTCTCACAAGCTCTCCCAGGGCCAGAAGAAACCGCTGCCGTTGAACAAGATACACCGAGGCACAGAGAACGCAATCAGGACGACTCCGACCGAGAGACCATCTTCCTCCAAGTTCACCGCCGCTTAGGGACTCAAAACAGCACCCCCGCCTCTATGTGACTCAGACAGACATTCAGCTAACACAACGAGCATGAAACAGTCTCCCAGCAGAAAACAACGCCTGACATGCACTGAGCTGCTGAGGAAGAACCCAGAACAGCCATGTGATCACCACAATAGTGGGCACATGCTGCACCGCCGCTGGGAACAGCGTGCTCTGTGGGCACACGGGAAGGGTCTAGAGAGGGCAGGAAGGTCCCTGGTCTACAGAGAGGAAGGTCTAGGCACGGAGTGCAGAGGAGTGAGCCTGTAACCCAGGGAATAAAAGGAGTGTGATGTGCACAGGAGCGAGGCTGCCAAAGAGCACAGACACGAGCGCCAACAGGTGAGCAGGCACTGGGAGCCCGCAGTGGCAGGGACTCGGGAGCGATAAGCTGGTAATTTATGTCCTTCCTTTCCCCGTCGGGGAGGAGAGCAGAAACAAAGACTAAAGAACTCGATCAAGATTCCTGGGATGTAACTGTAAGACCAGAAAAGGGAGTCTGGGGAATAGACAGAGGCTTACCGGGGAGGAATTATTACTGAGCGGAGAGGAACGAAGACTCTCCTCCCCGTCCTGGGAGTGGCAGGCAAGCCCTCCGTCCACAACACCTGTCCCCTGGCTCTGCGGATGCTCCCCCGCAGGCTCTGTGCGCCCCCCGCCCTGGGCAGCTGTAAGACCCTGGGAAGAGGGGCGGGGACCCCACAGAAGGTGGCACTGAACTGAAGCCACTTGGAAATGTTCCCTGTGAGTGGGTGGGCGGTGGAGCGCAGGGAGTCATCGCAGACCGGGTTCACAGCCCCTGCCTGCAGCTGGGGGGGGAGGCAGGGGCTGAGGCGGCTGTGTGGCTGCGGACAGCAAGAAAACAAATGGATTCCAGAGACGTACACCGTTTAGTGACAGGCTCCAGGTTTACTCCACAAATGTCAAAAGATAAAATCATATCCTTACAATTACTAAAGACGACACCTTCAATATGGATATCATTCAATCTATAAATAAGGGTGTGTCATAGATTCCAAAATCATAAAATGTCGGAATGGCCAAGTATCTATAAAGTCATCATTGTATGGATGTACCATATTCCGTGGCAGGTCACCGGAACGCCAGCCGATGCTGCCAGTCCACCGACTCACCCGACTCCTCCTTCCCCTCATTACTCACATCCACTTCCTACAACTCCATCTGCTCTGCCTCCCACTTCGCTGCCTGACTCAGCCCACCTTTCTCCATCTCGTCATCCGGTCTGAAGGGCAGCCTTCCTTCCTGGATGGCTGCACACGCCCAAACGTGCCTTCCCCTGCCGGTTCGTCTACACTGGAAACGGTTCTGCCTGCCACGCGGGCTCTCTGGCCAGCGCCCTCTCCCTTCCAGGTCTTCTCCGGGGCGGTGGGCGTCAGCCGAGGCCGGCAGTCAGACATCCCTCACCCAGGCCCCACCACCTGGCTTAGGTGACGATTCCAACCAGGGGGTTAAGGTGGTGTTTACCTCTGGGGCCCCTCTTCAGGGAAGCCTTACCCGACCTGCTAATGAGGTCAGACGCCTCACAGGCTCTGAGAAACCAGCACCTTTCCCCGGAAGCAGCAATGCCGCCGGTGCAAGCTACATGACCTAGAGGTGACTTGGCGGATGCTGTCTCCCCTACAGGCTGTGAGGTCTCCCTAAGGAAAAGGACGAGGTGTGTGTGCTCACCAACGTGTTTCCAATGCCCGGCACATGACAGATCTTTAGTATGTGTTTGCCCACTGTGGTTACAAACGCGTACGTGTGCCAGAATACATAAAACATCCACCCTCCAGAAACCTGGGGGCCTGATGATCACAGGCCTAAAGAGTTCAGTGAATGGACAACCAGGAATGCAAAGATACGATGAATGTCCATAGCAGCTCTATTCATAGTCACCAAACCCTGGAAACAGATGAATGGATAAAATATGGTACATCCATACAACAAAATATTACTCAGCAATAAAAGCTATTGGTAACATATAGTAACTTGGATGAATCTCAAAGACATTATGCTGAGTGGGGGAAACAGTCTCAAAAGATACATATTGTAGCACGCTCTCCCCCAGGAGCACACCCTCACTCCCCCCCTCCCTCCCCCCACAGGCATGCATCTCTAAACTCAGGGAACCCACCGGGCTTGCAACCAGGAAACAATGGGTAGTGGCAGCTGGTCCTGGTCTACCTCCCTGACCCTGTTTCCAAGGTCCCCTTTTCTCTGACTTCTTTTATTATTATTATTATTGATTTCAGAGGAAAGGGGGGCGGGGGGAGAGAGAGAGAGAAAGAGAGAGAGAAAGAGACATACTATATAATAAAATCCTAATATGCAAATTGACCAAATAGCAAAACGACCAGTCGCTATGACATATGACAAGCACTGACCACCAGGGGGCAGACGCTCAACACAGGAGCCGCCCCCTGGTGGTCAGTGCGCTCCCACAGGGGGAGCACCGCTCAGCCAGAAGCTGGGCTCAAGGCTGCCTCTCCCGCCTCCGCTGCAGACAGGCAGTAAGGAGTGAGGGGTCCTGGACTGGGAGAGGGATGTCTGACTGCCGGCTTAGGCTTGATGCCCCTCTAGGGACTGGCCCTAGCCGGCAGGCGGACATGCTCTGAGGGGTCCTAGACTGCGAGAGGGCAAAGGCCGGGCTGAGGAAACCCCCCCTCCCCCTGTGCACGAATGTCGTACACCCGGCCTCTAGTCAATGATGAGAGAGAATCATTGATCGGCTGCCTTCCTGCACACCCCACACTGGGGACTGAGCCTGCAACCCGGGCATGCGCCCTGACTGGATTCGAACCTGGAACTCTTCAGTCTGCAGGCCGACGCTCTATCCACTGAGCCACACCAGCTAGGGCTTCTCTGACTTCTCAGCCGCCAAAGCAGCGCAGAAGGCTCATTTCCGCACCTGGTCCCTTTCTGCTGCTGCTTCTACCCCAGGCCCTTTCAGGGTCACTGCCCCCGCTTTGTTAAACGCCCTCTAAACGTTACTTGGACTCGTGTTGTGAAATCTTTCCTGCATGAAGCCAGGAACCCACACACGACCAGCAGGCCAGGCAGACGGCTCAGGGCCAGGCCCCCTTCCCGTGGTTTACTCCCGGGTTACATTTGCATAGCACAGTGTCTGCCTCAACAGGGTCAATAGCTATTTGCTGAGTGTACAAACAAGCCCTCTCACCTGACCAGGCAGCTCAGGTGGTTAGAGCATCATCCTCAGAGGCCACGGTTGTGGGTCCTCTCTCTGGTCAGAGCAATGAGAACTGACCAATAAATGCATAAATAAATGGAACAAATCCATATTTCTCTCTCCCCCTTCCTCTCTCTCTCTCTCTCTCAAATCAATTTTTAAAAAAACCCATAAAGTCAGGTGTGATCCAAGGGGCTCATAAATAACAAAAACACTCCTACACTTAGGAAATTCTAAGAGTTTTAGAAGCTCTGTGACAGGAATCTGGGACAGAGGCCAGACACATTCTTTATTATACAACAAAAACAAACTGTTAAAACTCCCTGGCCAACTTACAAAAATAAAAAGAAACAAAAATGCCCAAGACGACTGATGCCCACTCATTTCAAGGGCACTATATTCCATTCTTATTTATTAGCATTTTAGATACTATTGATCTACTAGACTAACAACATTTTAAAAATTAGGTATGCATTAAAATCAACCAGAATCTGAGGATTACTTAGTGATTCCTAGAAAAAAATCCGGGCCAGATAGTGTGGCTCAGTGGTTGAGCATTGACCTATGAACCAGGAGGTCATGGTTCCATTTCCAGTTAGGGCACATGCCTGAGTTGTGGGCTCGATCCCCAGTGTGGAGTGTGCAGGAGGCAGCCGATCAATGATTCTCTCTCTGAATCAATTTTAAAAAATTCTTTTTAAAGAAAGAAAAAAATCCCTGGAGCATCACCAACCAGATATGACTTCTCTTTTGTGAGTTAAGAAATCAACCCACTAGATGAGCATTGGACATAAGACAACTCACCTGCCTTCTGATGATCATGGAGTCCCCAAAGAAAAAGCCTCAAGAACCTTTCCCAAGAGCCATCGAGAACATGACAAAATGATACGGCTCATTACAGCAAGGAGCAAATCCTCCTCTGATCGGAATTTTACTTTTATAAATGGATGCCTCAAAAAAACAAAAGTGCTCCATTATCACATTGCAAACTGAATAATAGTTCTTCAGCCACTGGTTTATCTCACAACCCGATATCCAAATTTCTACATTATTAATCACTGTCTTCACACATAATATTTTGTGGGTATCATAGCTTAAAACTATTGCTGACAAATTCCCAGACAGATATCAGGGTTTGGACTGAAAAAAACCTCAAGCATCTATTTTTAGATTCACTTAAATGGACCTCAAATGCGAAAGAAATAATACAAGCTAAAAGTTTTAGTTACCAGTCTCTGTCTGAACACCCATACTTTTTCTTTTTTAATTCCCAAGAGTCATACACTAAATTTTATACTAAACTAGAGGCCCAGTGCACGAAATTCGTACGCGGGGATAGTCCCTGGGTCTGGCCTGCAATCAGGGCCATCTTCCCCAGGTGCCTGCAGCCGGCCCCTCCCCTTGCCGCCACCCACCCTGGTTCCCCATTCGCCATCGGGCAATCGGAGCCTGCCAGCCGGGGAAAGGAACCAAGAGGTGGTCAGTGCGCTGCATAGTGACTGGTCGAGCGGTCGTTCTAGTCGTTCCACCGTTAAGGTCAATTTACATATTACCCTTTATTATATAGGACAGGAAAAATTACACAGAGAAAGTAGCTGTGCCAACACCTATTTCATTCCTGAAGCTACATCGTCTGAAATGATGACAAAATAACTCTTATTTTTGTTTAATCCTCACCTGAGGATATTCCTTCCGCTGCTTTTAGAGAAAGTGGGAGGGAGGGAGCAGGGAGAGAGAGAGAAACGTCTATATGAGAGAGACACATAGATTGGTTGTCTCGGGCACAAGCCCCAACCAAGCCCAGGACCTAACCTGCCACCCAGGTACGTGCCCTTGACTGGGAATCAAACCTGCAACCCTCTGGCGAGTGGGCTGACCTCCAACCACCGGGAAATACCAGCCAGGGCACAAAATAACTCCCAATGAGCAACGTATTTCCCCCATTATTTTCCTGCAAGTTGCTTTTTACTTGAATAGAAAGTCTTGATCCGTTATTACTGAGTAAATACTTAATCTTGCAATAATCTCATCCTTCGACAGACTGTAAACAAAACTATTCCGTGCCACAGACAACGAACACAGGCTCCGTACACGGCTCCAGAACGGGCAGTAAGGCCGGCCGGTGCTTGGCCACTGAGTGCGCTGATGGCCCAACTGCATGTGGGCCTTCAAATGAGAACAATTCAAAAACTGCCCGTGGAGGTTACTGAAAATGCACTAGCAAAGCTCAGCTTTTGTACTAAAGCTAGAGTGAATGAATCTTTTATGTTCTGTGAATAAGTGTTCTCTAATTTGTGTTGTTTTTTTAAAGAATGTTTATTGATTTCAGAGAGGAAGGGAGAGGGAGAGACAGATAGCAACATCAACGATGAGAGAGAACCATTGATTGGCTGCCTCCTGCATGCCCCACACCGGGGATCGATCAAGCTCGCAACCCAGGACTAACCAGGAATCGAACCGTAACCTCCTGGTTCACAGATCAATGCCCAACCACTGAGCCATGCTGGCCGGGCTCTAATTTGTTTTTAATAATCATATTTCCTTAGGAAGGGCCACTATACAAAGAGAGCTCACCTTTTCTAGTTTTTTGGGAAATCATTTTCCACACAAACCATCCTCACAGCCACTTTGAAAAAGGGCAAGAAGGCCATAGCGGAAAGCAAGGGAAGAGGGAGGGAGGGAGAGAAGCCATTTTTCAGCTCCATAAGTGGAGAAAGGTGTCCCTGAAGAGCAGCAACTCCATATTCTCACACCCAAGAAGCTGGTAAGCCCCCCAGGAGCCTCACCAAAGTCACAGACGCGGTACTCGTGATGTGATGAAAACAGGACGTACGACTGTCCCTCTCAGAGAAGCAGTGTCTGACCCAAGGTACTATATCTCACTTCTAACTGGAGACTGAATTGCTCTTTTCTATCATTGAAAACAATTTGTGAGCAGATCACTGAGGACATCATTCTTTTTCACAAATTTAAAATATTTGAACAGTAAGTATCAGAAGCAGAGCGACAGAAAAGCAAGAAATCTTCTGCATTCTCAATGAAGTAACTCCATAAAAAAAAATAATCCAAGGATAACTAAATCACTTAACTTTTGTTTTAAATAGTGTGCTATTTCCAGAAACCACAAAATAAAAGTTAGTGATTATTATAATTACAACTAGAGGCCCAGTGCACCGGGGGGGGGGGGGGGGGGATCCCCTCAGCCTGGCCTGCACCCTCTCACAATCCAGGACCCCTCAGGGAGGGTCCCTAGGCCTGGCCTGAGATCAGGGCCTATCGGGGCTTCCCTTTCCCCGGCTGCAGGCAGCTGGCCCCACCCCTGCCACTGCCACTGCTTGCCATCTGTGCAGCACTGCCCCCGCTCCCCTGCCACCAGTGGCCTCCCTCCGCAGGTGACAGGTGTAGGGTGCAATGGCTTGGCTGGCCTGAGCCTCCCTCTGCGGGGCGATCGCTGGCCGGCCGCACACCTGCATAGAGTCGCCGCCAGTGGCCTGGCCCTCCCTTTCTTTGCTGGGGGGCAGGGCCAGTCCTGTGAGGGGCCGTCTGCCTGCCTGATCGCCCCTAATTGCTGGCCTGCCTGCCTGATCGCCCCTAACCGCTTGCTTGGGGGCGGAGCCAGCCCAGCAAGGAGCCATGCTGCTTCTGGTCTCTGGTGGTTCCACTTATGGTGGGTGGCCTTTTATTACATAGGATTGCTTCCAATATTTTTCATCATAATAATGATCTTTTCATTATTTTTTTTTCAAGAAACTAAAAAGTTTATCAAGAGCAAATGAAAAATTCCAACAAATATAATCATCCAGAAATAGCTCATCATCTCTCATCAGATACTGAAGAGTTTTGAGAATTGAAAGGGGATCCAATAAGCTGTCTTTTCTTTCATTTCCAGATAAAAGATTTTGTAATTTGTAGTTGACATATTTTAAGGAGAAATCCGCCCAAAAGGTCTAAATTATAAACCTTTTAAAAATGCCCCCCGACCCCCGGAGCCCCTCTCTCTCTGAGAACCACACTGGCTCCAACCACTTCAACACTGGCCTTGCCCGGCGTGGCCTCTCCACTGCTCCCACCACCACGGACCAGCGCCCTCCCTCAGCTCCCGTCTGAGTCCCACAGTCTCCTGTCAGCTCCTGTCCTTCCTTCACCCACTTACTCAACAAGAGGGGTTAAGGATCCACTATGGGCCAGGCTAAATGCTAAGCACTGGAAACAAAACAAATAAGAATTTTGTATCATTACCAGAGCCCTAAAGTAACCAGTTGGGGTGCTACTGAACCCCAACAACAGAGGGCCTACTCTAGGCAGGTAAATATGGAAAAGCCTCTCCGAAGCCGAGGCCTAAAGGCAGAGCTGGTCCGAGCCAGGGAAGCAAGGTTCCGGAAGAGCCAGCAGCAACCAAGACAACCTGGAGGGAAGGAGCCCGGCCGTGCAAGAAACAAGCTAAGCGGGAAGGAGAGGAGGGCTAGAGAGAAAAGGCACAGAGAATCTCGCAGGACTGTGTGGACCACAGACGATAAGGGATTTCATTTCACTTGCAGTGAGGGGATTAAACTGAAGAGTGGTAAGATTTGGTCTCCATTAAAAAAAAAATCTGGCCCTGGCTGGCTTGGCTCAGCGGATAGAGCTTCAGCCTGCGGATTGAAGGGTCTCAGGTTCGATTCCAGCCAAGGGCACATGCCTAGGTTGCGGGCTCGATCCCCAGTGGAGGGTGTGCAGGAGGCAGCTGATCAGTGATTCTCTCTCATCATTGATGTTTCTATCTCTCTCTCCTTCTCCCTTCCTCTCTGAGATCAATAAGGAAATATACATATATTAAAAAAAAAAAAAATCTGGCCCGGCCAGTGTGGGTCAGTGTTTAGGCGTCAACCCATGAACCAAGAGGTCAATGGGTTTGATTCTCAGTCAGGGCACATGGCGGGGTTGCAAGTTTGATTTCCAGTAGGAGGCGTGCAGGAGGCAGCCAATTGATTTCTCTCTCACTGATGTTTCTAACTCTCTCCATCTCCATTCCTCTCTCAAATCAATAAAAATGTATTTTTAAAAAATCACGCCTATCCAATTTCAGAACGTTTCCATCATCCCAAACAGAAACTCTGCAACTATCTACACCAGTGGTTCTCAACCTTTCTAATGTCACGACCCATGGGTTGAGAACCGCTGCTGTAGAGCCTAAGACCATCGGAAAACACAGATATTTACCATATTTTCCGGCGTATAAGACGACTGGGCGTATAAGATTTTCCTGGGTTAAAAAGTCTTCTTACACGCCGGAAAATAAGGTAGATTGTTGAAAGAGAAATCTACCCTTCCCCCCCCAAAAAAAGCTTACCAAATACCGTATTTTTGGGCGTATAAGACGACTTTTTAACCCAGGAAAATCTTATACGCCCAGTCGTCTTATACACCAGAAAATACGGTACATTACGATTCATAACAGTAGCAAAATTACAGTTATGAAGTAGCAACGAAAACAATTTTATGGTTGGGGGTCACCACAACATGAGGAACTGTATTAAAGGGTTGCGGCATTAGGGAGGTTGAGAAACACTGATCTACACTAATAAAAAAGAAATATGCAAATTGACCGCACCTCCACGGCACCCACCAGCCAATCAGGAGTATGCAAATTAACACAACAAAGATGGTGGGTTAATTTGCATATGCAGGCCCAGAGCAAAGACTAAAGACTGAAGACTGAAGAGGCTTGGCTTCTCCGCTGCGGCCGGAGCGAAGGCCTGGGTCCCAGGTGCCGGCAGCCAGGGGAAGGAAGGCCTGTTGCACGAATCTTCACGCAACAGGCCTCTACTTAAACAGTAACTCCCCATTACCTGCTCCCTGGGCCCGAGAAACGTTTTTTGACTTTCTCTATGAATCTGCCTATTCTAGGCGCCTCATATGAGCAGAATCATACAATGTTTGCCCTTTTGTGTCTGGCATATCTGCACTAGCATGATGTTTTCAAGGCTCATCTGTGTTGTAGCATGAATGTACCAGTATGAGAATTTCGTTCCTTTTTGGGGGTGAGTGCTATTCCGCTGTAAACAGATAACACATTTTGTTTATCCACTCATCACTGATGGGGCACGGCTGGTCCTGCCTTCTGGCTACAGTGAGCAACACTGCAATGAGCCCTGGCACACAAGCACCTGTTCCACTCCCTACTTCCAAGTCCTCTGGGGATACACGAAGCAGCAGGATTGCTTGATGGTATGGGAATTCCATGCTTAACTTTCTGAGGAACCGCCAAACTGTTTCCCACAGCAGCCAGACCATTTTACATTCCTGCCAGCAGTGAGCAAGGGTTCCAGCTCCTCTGCAGCCTCACCAACACTTGCCATTTTCTGTTTTTTCCTCATAGCCTTGCTCATGAGTGTGAAGCAGTTATCTCACTGTGTGCAATGCTATGCTTTAGTCTATTATCTGTAAACAGAAGTTCTCCCTGTGTTGATTTCTATAATTATACACAGCACAGCCACTGAAGAGATATAAACAAGAAACATTTAAATACCAGTAAAATAAAGCACAGGGTTACCAAAATTCAAGTCAACTCAACTTTGAAAAAGGAATAAAAAAAAACAAAGAAGACATTACACAAAACTTGTAAACACCATTCTACTCATCTGAGAATAATTTCTAAAATCTTTTTCTTTTTCAGCCAAATTACCAACTATCCAGGTAGTCCCAGGGTCCAATAAAAACTGTCACAATTCGTGGTCACCAGAGGGGAGGGGTTTGGGGGAGATGGGTGAAAAAGGTGAAAGGGATTAAGTATACATGCCAGTTATAAAAATAGTCACGAGGACATAAAGCACAGAATAGAAAGTATAATCACTAATCTATAATAACGAAAGCGTAATATGCTAATTAAACCGGCTATTTCAAAGCCGCAGCAGCAGTGGGGCTGAGGCAGAGGTGGCCACCGTGGGGGGCAGGGGCCAAGGAAGAGGTGGTGGGCAGGGGGGTGGGGAGTGCGAGCCCCTTGCACAAATTTCGTGCATCGGGCCTCTAGTATTGTAATAACTGTGTTGTCAGGCGGGACTAGACTTACGGGGTGGACACTCTGTAAGGTATATAAATAAATGTCTAATCACTGTGTTGTATACCTAAAACTAATATTGTATGTCAACTCTAATTTTAAAATAAATTTTTAAAAAAAGAGACCAGAGAAAAAATGTCACAAGGCAGGTTCCAACTTTGTGATTTCCAGACACGACAGGGAAACACACCTAGGACCGCTCCTGAAATAAAGCCTTTAAAAACATGTGTGCCTGGGAGGTGGCTGCCACTGTCCCCGCTTTAAAGACAAGGAAATCTGCAATCAAGTAGGCTGGACAACTTGCCTTAGACCGCAAAGCAAACCGTGGCCGAGATTTGGGGAATGGCGATCTCCGATTTCCAGGGTTGAGGTGAAAACCCATCATTTAATGGGCAAGAAGTTAAGGGAATCAGGGAAGAGCTTGGACGAACGGAGGGAAGTTGCCCAGAAACTGAAGCCTGCAACAGCATGGCCAACAGGGAACTCCCTGCCAGCGTGACTTGCCGGATTCACCTCTTTTCCGGTGACCGGACAACACTGACCTGGAACCTGGTCTCTCACGCGCCGCCCCGTCGGGTGAGCCGGGCCGTTCCGGAGCGGGGTTCAGCCCCAGGTCCGTGTTTTAAGGAACGCGAATGGCGGCGGCGAAGCAGCCTGACGGGCGTTTGCGTTAACAACACGTTAGCAAAGCCCTAGCCGGTGCGGCCCGCGGACGGGGGGGTCCCAGGTTCGGTTCTGGCCTGGGCACGTGGCCGGGTTACGGGATCCCGTGTGGGGTGTGCAGGGGGCAGCGCCTCACTGACCCTCTGGCCATGATGTCTCCCCTCCCGCTCCCGCTCCGAGGTCAGTACCGGCCGAGGGCCCGGAGCGGAGGGCCCGGAGCCAGGTCTGAGCTCCGCGGGCTCGGCTGCCGGTGCTCCCTCCCTCTCGGCTCCCTACTTCCGTCCAGGCTTCAAGTCCCCGTAACTTTTCACCAACGAACGCTTTCCACACGCCCTCCCGCCGGCGGCTCTACAGGGCCGGTGGGTGGGGTCCTCGTCTTCCGAGGGCCCCGCCGGGGCCAGGGCTCCGGGCCGGCGGACGCGGCCCAAGGCGCGCACGTTTCCTCGGAGGCGGGATCTGACCGCTCACTCCGGGCGCCCGGGGCCTGGGGGCCCCGACAGGCTCGGCCCGACCCCGGGCAGCCGCCTGCCCCGGCCCGCCCCCCCCCGGCCGCCCGCCGCCTACCGTCCGCCTCCTCTTCCTCCTCGGACTCGCTCTCCGGCTCGGCGGCGCCGCCGGGGCCGGGCTCCTCGGGCTCCGGCGCGGCGGAGGGCAGGGCGGCGGGCGGGCCGGGGGCCGGGGCCGGGGCCGGGGCCGGGGCTGGGGCTCCGGCCGCGGCGGGGGCGCGGGCCTCGCGCACGCGGGTGAAGTAGTCTATGGCGAACTCGACGAGGTCGGGCGGCCGCCGCCGCAGCACCTCCACCGTGTAGCCCTGCAGCAGCTCCGTGAGCCCCGGCGGGATCTGGATGTGGCTCATGCCGGCGGCGGCGAGGACAGGCGGGTCCGGCCGCCAGCGCCGCTGCCCCGCGCTCCCTCACGCCGGCCTCGCGCCCGGTGCCCGCGCGGTCTCCTCACGCGCGACCGCGGTCGGGCCTCCCTCGCGCCGGCTGAGCGTCTCCGGGCCGCACGACCGCACGCCGCTAGCACGGCCGGCCCGGTGCCGCCGCCGCCGCCGCCCAGGGACCGACCAGCGGGCAGGCGGGACGGGCGGGGCCGGACCCGGGTTGTGACGCACGCGGCCGCGAGCGTGCGCGCCCCCCCGCCGAGCGCGCCCCCGCCGAGCGCGAGCTCTGTGTGCGCGTGCGCCGTCCCGCGGCGGCCCAGAATGAATGAATGGTCTCCAGTCTAGTGGCTACATAGTGTAGTCAGCGCCTCCCATGTAATTAGTCCTAAAGCTCTTTTTTTTTTTATGTGATTTTTTACAGGGAGGAAGGGAGAGGGATAGAGTTAGAAACCTCGGTGAGAGAGAAACATCGATCAGCTGCCTCCTGCACACCCCCCTCTGGGGATGTGCCCACAACCAAGGCACATGCCCTTGACCGGAATCGAACCCGGGACCCTTCAGTCGCAGGCTGACGCTCTATCCACTGAGCCAAATCAGTCAGGGCAAGCCCTTTCTTTTTCTTTTTTTCTCTTTCTCTTTCTTTCCTTCCTTCCTTTTTCTTTCTTTTTTTTTAAATACTTCTTTTTGTTTTTAATACTCTATTAACTTTTAAAAGTATTTTTATTGATTCCAGAGAGGAAGGAGAGGGAGAGAGAGGCAGAAACATCAATGATGAGAGAATCACTGATTGGCTGCCTCCTGCACGCCCCCCACTGGAGACTGATCTCAAGACCAGGCACGTGCCCAGGCCAGAACCGAACCTGGGGCCTTATTCTTGTAAGGCGTTAAGCGCCTCCTGTTTGACAGCACTTACTAAGGGCCGGGGACACAGCCCAGGGGACACGTAGCCACCTCAGTGTGGGTCTGGTTTGGTGGAGAGCTAGGGGCCCCACTTTAGGGGGTGACATTCAAGCCGACTCTGAGGCTTGGGCAGGATCCGATTTAGGATCTGGAGGAAAGCCACCTGAGAATGGCAGACAGTGAGGGCAAAGGCCTGGCAGAGTTGGGCTCACCCTGGCCTTTGGATGGAATCATGGGCGGACCACAGCACCCTCAGGTGTCTGGCAGGGGAGATGTCAAACAGGGGAGGCCTTGTACAGAGTAGGAGTTTCTAGTTAGTTAGTTAGTTAGTTAATCCTCAACCGAGGATATTTTTCCATTGATTTTTAGAGAGGGAGAGACAGAAACATCGATGTGACAGAGACACATCAATTGATTGCCTCCTGCACACACCCTGACCAGGCCAGGGAACCTGCAACCAAGGTAGGTGCCCTTGACCAGAATCGAACCCAGGACTCTTCAGTCTGCGGGCAGATGCTCGATCCACTGAGCCACACTGGCTAGGGCTGTGTGAAGTTTCAATAATCTAGAAATGTGGGAGCCACGGGCAGACAAAGGAGCCTGGGAGGCCAACACGAGCCTTGAAAAAGGGGATGAGGCCTTGCAGGAACGACCTGTGCCGGTTCTTCCTCTTGAGCACTCCCACCAGGGCTCCCAGGACGGGTCCGCTGTCCCTCCTCCCACACCCGCCCTGGGCCCGGGCCAGCGCTGCTTGGTGGTGCTGAGCAGACCAGAAGGCAGTGTTACCCTCTGCCTCTGGGGTGGGCACACAGGCAAACGGAAGGGGTCCGTCGATTGCCCACGTAGCCGCCGGCCACACCAGGTTGGAAGTGAATGGGAAAAGGTGAAGACGTTCCTGGGATGGCCATGCCACAGCCTCGGCACGGACCAAAGGCCCAGTGGGCACGGGACAGCGTCCTCCCTCTCTGCCAGGCCCCACCAGAAAGCAACTAGCCGCAGGCTTGGAACCTGAAAGGCGTTTGCTTTGGGATGGTTAAGCTCTGCCTGGTAACTGCTCAGTATTCATTAACATCCTCAGGAGGACTCCTCATTTCTGCTCGGCACACCCAGACGCTCAGTGCTGCGGAGGCAGCCGCCACGCCGGCTCCGGACCAGGCAGGCCCGTGGCTCCCAACAGCACAGTCTCCCCGGCCAAGCTGCTTGACCCCTGGAAGGAGTCTTAGCTCATCAGCGTTGTGAGGGGAGGGGTAGTGTCCAACTTGTTGCTCGCCGGGCCCTGACTGCACGCTTGGAGAAGGGTTACTGAACGAGTGACGGACACATTCCCACACAGCAAGCAGAGCCAACTCCACGGCTCTCCTGAGCTCAGCCTCAGAACCGGGGTCCTTTGCTTCAGGGTTGTGCTGATCTCGGGTTCTGAAGGCTTCTCTAGGGACAGGCAGTGAGAGGCTGCGGGCAGGGTTCCTCCACTCTTCTCTGCTGCTGGGAAGCCCAGCCCTTCCCAGCGGGCCAGGAGTCAGCCCGCACCCAGGACACCTGGGCGGGACTCCCACGGCCCCGCCACACCTGAGGAGTTGCCCCCGCTCCAAACAGTCCTACAACCCACCCTTCGCAAAGGCGAAATCACAACGCCACTCCCTGGTTGCTCATTCGTCAGGTTTTATGTTTTCAAGGGGGACAGGCATCTGCACAGTTAGGACTCTGACCTCAATTACAAACGAGGGTACAGGGCGGCTGCCCGGGGCTGAGGAGCTGGGTGCAGGCGGGTCCAGCGAGTTGCTCTAAGCAACACCATCAGCCTCAGCCAGAAGCAGGTTGGCTCCCTGACTTGTTCTCTGCAGCCTTGGCCGTCCATCCGCCCATCCATCGAGCAAACATGGCGTTCAGAGGCATCCGTGGACCCGGCAGGAATGAAGCTGCTGACCTGTCTCCACAGACCAGCCTCGGAGTCACCACAGACAGCCAGCCTCCAGGCCCGACTTGGTTCCCCTCCCTCAGCACCTGGTCCCCCGAGCAGGGATCCTCTGTCCCTCCTGGGAACCCTTCAGGAGGACGCGGAGTCCCAAGGGTCCTCATGAATGCCCAGCTGAGTTGGCCAAAGAAGAGGGCACTGGAGTAAAAGAAATACCAGAGGGGCCTGAGCCCCACATCCTCCGCCCTGACCCTTCCCCTCCTAGGCCTGCCTTCATTCAAGCCCTGCAGCTGCACCAGGGGGGTTACCATGACAACCAAAAAAAAAAAATCACAGGTAGCCAGGATCCCAGAACAGCTGCAAGTGATGGTGGGTGGGAACAGGCCAGGAGGAGAAGCCCCACAAAGCAAGAGAAATATAGGGCGCCTGGTAGACAAGAGGAGGCCCCCAGAGCCCTAACAGGAGCTGGACTCCAAACCTACTCACTACCCAGCAGGCAGCCAACATCTTGCACAGACCGCCACACACCAGCCACAGGCAGCCATGGACACGATGGGACCAGTTCTCAGAGATGTTCACAGCTGTGGACACGGAGCCGAGAGTCTGGGGAAAACGAGCATGGGTCGGGTACCAACTAGTTTCCGACGAAACAGTGGGTTTCGTGTACTCTTGAGATGCTTCTTATTTAAAATGTTTTTTCTTTCTTTCCGGGAAGAAGAGATGCCCAAACTCCCCCGACTCCTATGGAGGCCTGCTTTGGCCCAGACCCCCCAATCCACACACCTTCTGTCCTCTCTGCCTTCTGTTGGGGGGGCGGGTACTAAGACGAACACCTCCTTCCTCTCTGTCCAAAGGGGCCACTTCTCTCAGCCACTCGTCCTGCACTCACCTCCTGGGTCCTGTTGCTCATCTGACAGCCTCTGCATGCCAGCCCCCCGGCCCAGTCCTCCAAGATCATCGAGTATCTACTACCCTTCGTTTCTGTTTTGTCTCAGAAGTGTCCTGAGCCCAGGGGGCAGGAGGGATTGGGGAGTGGGCTGTTTGCTCTCCCCTGTTCAGCGCCCACAGTTCCTCCCCCGTGGAGCCACTGCCTTCGTCAGGTCTAGGAAATCTCTTTTTGTTTTTCTTTCAAATACATTTTTATTGATCTCAGAGAGGAAGGGAGAGGGAGAGAGAGAAAGATCAATGATGAGAGAGAATCATGGACTGGCTGCCTCCTGCACGCCCCCTCCTGGGGATGGAGCCTGCAACCCAGGCCTGTGCCCTGATTGGGAATTGAACCTTGATCTCCTGGTTCCTAGGTCGACGTCCAACCACGGAGCCACGCTGGCCGGGCAAGTCGGGTCTATTTTAACTAGTGTCCTGCTCCAGGGAGTGGTCAATTCCTGGGTCACCTATTACTATACCTGTGTGCTACCCCCTCCGAGGACAATGTCCCAAGAAAGTGCCAGTCTCTGTGGTGGACAGTCTGCCTCTGAGATACCTCAGGGCAAGGACAGGACCTGGGAAGCAAGGGAGAGCCTGGCTGGAGAGCCACAGGCCAGGGCAGAGGAGGCAGAAAAGGGAGCCCTCGGGGAGACCTGGCCCTGGGGCCTTCCCAGTGCCTGTGGGACTCCGGTGTCAGCCTGCCCGCCTCACTGGCCAGTGGACGGGGCGCTGACCCTGCGTGCAGCCAGGCCCCTTGGACAGCCTCTCCTCAGGCCTGTGGGTACCAGCCACCCCTCTGTGATCCCCACTCTGTTACCAGCTTGCTCTTGGCAGACCCGTTTACCCTGTCTGAGCTCTGCCTTCCACACCTGAAAGTGGGGGGTAAAAATCCCCACCCATTCAACACTGAGTTACAGGGGATAGAGAGATGAGAGTGGACCCCTGAGGAGGTTAGGAAGGGCAGAGGGGGTTCTAGCCTCAAAAGAACTGTGGGAACCCTAGCTGGCTTGGCTCAGTGGATGGAGCCCACGGACTGAGGGGTCCCAAATTCGATTCCCGTCAAGGGCACATGCCTGGGTTGTGCGGGCTCCGTCCCCAGTAGGTGGTGTGCAGGAGGCAGCCGATCAATGATTCTCTCTCATCATTGATGTTTATCTCTCTTCCTCTCCCTTCCTCTCTGAAATCAATAAAAATACATTAAAAAATAAAGAGAGAGCCGTGGGAAAGAACTGTGGGCAGCGACGGTATGACTCCAGCAGAAATGGTGCTGCTGTGGCTTCTAGTAGCTGCTGTTGCAGGCCCTGCGCTGTCCTTCACCTCTGACCCAGTTATACTCGGCTTTGGGCCTGGGTGAGGCTGCTGTTTTAAGAAACACTGTCTGGCTTCTGCTTAAGGCCGTCTGTGACAGAGAAATCACCGCGGAGGGCCCCAATCTCTCCCCACTCTCACCTCCCTGGGGGGCGGGGGAAGGAGCGATATCCCAACAGGTGGCATTTCGAAGTGCATCACAGAAAGGAAGTGCCCTCCAGGGAGTCCCTCCCCATCTGCTCCGCTCCCTTCACAAACACGCCTGCAGGGCTTCCCCGTTGGACTGACCGGCTGTGGAAGACCCAGAGGAGAAGAATCTACCACCACCACCATCACGGAACCAAGCATTCCACTTTAAAACAGAAGCTGTTCCAAAGGGCAAACGACCAGAAGTACGGCTGCCGAGTGACCCTGAGCCGTGGGAATGGCTGGCATCTCACCGGAATGCAAATGCACTCCGGAGCTTCCCAGCAAAAGCCCAGGCTCTGGACTCCCTCAAAACCTGGGTGGGCCCGGCTCCGGGCTCAGTGGTTCAGCTTTGACCTATAAACCAGGAGGTCACAGTTCGATTCTTGGTCGGGGTGCATGCCCAGGTTGTAGGCTTGAACCCCAGTGTGGGGTGTGCAGGAGGCAGCCAATGATTTTCTCTCATCATTGATCTCTCTCTCTCTCTCTCTCCCTTCTTCTCTGAAATAAATAAAAATATATATTTTTAATTTTTAAAAAATATATATATTTTATTGATTTTTTACAGAGAGGAAGGGAGAGAGATAGAGAGCTAGAAACATCGACGAGAGAGATACATCGACCAGCTGCCTCCTGCACACGCCCCACTGGGGATGTGCCTGTAACCAAGGTACATGCCCTTGACCGGAATTGAACCTGGGACCTTTCAGTCCGCAGACCGATGCTCCATACACTGAGCCAAACCGGTTTCGGCTAAAAATATTTTTTTTAAAAAATAAATAAAGCTAAAAAAACCAAAAAATAAAATAAAAACCCACTACCAACAACACCCTGGGTGGGCTGAGAGCCTGGGGGACACACAGGTGGCCATCTCGAAGCTGAAGCGATGGCACAGACTCCTGCAGCGTGGGCGGGGCAGCTTAACCCGCGTTAACCTTCCCAGGCAGACGGCGCATGATTTTCATCTCTAAAAAATGTTGTTCCTACATCATTCCTATCTGGTCACCCAGAAATGTCTTCCCAGGAAGAAAGCCTCCTTCCTTAGACCCCCAAACCCTCAGCTTCCTGCCAGGTAGGCCACGCCCACTGCCAGGTGGGCATGATCCCTGCCCACTCACCCGTTGACACAGAATGGTGGCTCTGAAGCCAAAGTCCAAGGGTCTCTGGGAAGCTGCGGCGAGAAGGGAAGTGCCAGTGCCACCGGACTGACTGCCAGATGGGCCGGTGCCAGCGACGCCCGGCTCACACAGCCTCAGCCTCAGGGGCAGGGACAGACGCGCTGTGACTCTCCTCCCACTCCCTCACCTCCGGGCAGCACCCCCCCGCCACTCTACCTCTAGCAGCTGGGGCTGCAGCAGTCAGGGAAGGCTGGGCCTGGCCAAAACTTCCCCCCCTTCCTCCGGCTGGAGCCTGGAGCAGCCAGGGAGGGACCCTGGGTCCCTGACAGCCTCTACCGAGGCACGGCTGCCTGCTGAAATGACCCAGAATCAAAAGAGAAAAGTCTCACGCCACGCAAAAATGAAAAACAACATTTTATTGTTTCCTGTTAAAATAGGGGGCTCTCATGGGAAAAGAGTGTGCAAGGAGAGCCTTCCTACACCGTGGGCGTTCTCCCTCACCCCAGCAGGCTGGGACTTCACCCCCAAACGCCTCACTGTGGAGGAGGGAAAGCTCTCTACCTGAGAAAGTAGACTACTCGTTCAACTTTGACCACTAGCATGCCTAAATACCGAACGTCCCACCGCCGCAGGCTACCTGGCCCTACACACGTGCTCATTCCACTCGGCTGACAGACACGGGTCTCAAGTTCCCCTCCCGCCCCCGTGCATGTCAGATGGGCTGACACCCTGACATCTGGTGGGGGTTCCTGGCTAGGGATCAAAGGAGACTCGGCTCCTGGCCAGCTGGCTGTAAACATGCATGGTGCCTCCAGGGAAAGGCTGAGAGTTCCTCTTTTGAGACTAGTGTTTGGGGTACAGTAGGGCCAGCAGTCAACCAATCCGTGGACAGCACTCTGGCCACAGCGGGTATCCGGTCTAGAAGCTCCTGACCCCGTCTCAAAATCCTCCTGAGATCCCTTAAACTGGCAAGAGCGACTTCAAGTTTCAAACGGCACACCAGGTGGAGGATGTCATTAAGGCACACGGTCGGTCTCAGCAAGTCCCTGCACAGAGCTCTGACCTCTCCCCCCGCCCCCTTCAGGACGGCCTCGTCCTGCCCACCGCTCCTCTTCGGGAAGTTTCCAGCATCCAGGAGCCTCGAGCAGCCTTCAGCCTCACAAGTTGGGGGTGATCCAATTAAGGAACTTCATGGCGACTTCAAAGCCAAGGAAACAGGCCTGGAGAGGGTTTGGAGGAAGAGAAGAGCGAGCGCGAGTTGTGACCACTAGACCCCAGCAGCACGCAAGTTGTGACCACTCAGACCCCAGCAGCACGCTGGGCCCAGACCTTCCCTAACCGCACTCCCACCCGGTCAGGGGCTCAAGGTGTGCCTTCTCATTCCCAAGAGGGGAAGACAGCGCATGTCCACAGCGGCCCCTGTGCTGGCCAGGCCAGGTAAGCAAAGCCGCTCACCTCAGAGAATCTCAAAGGCAATTCTTCCTGCATCTTCAGGAAAGGAAGCCAATTAGAAGGCTCTGGCTGAGGGTGGGGTTTTGGGAAAACCGAGCCCCCAATCCAATCCCAGGAGCAGGCAAAGGTCGCCCGCCGGGGCCCTGTTCTGAACCCCGCAGGGAGAGCACAGCCCGCGCCACTCACCGCGTTGGCTGGGAAGGCTCGGATCATCACGGCGTTGAACCCCTTGTACAAGGACGTGACCCCTTCGTTCTGGACCAGCTCCCTCAGCACGTCTCGGAAACCATTGGGGTATTTCCCAGGAGGTGCTGTGGGCAGAACCCGACTGTTAAGTCTTCGGGAGCTTCCTGGCCTGACATGGTGACCCCCGTGAGGACAGTCTCGCACTCAGGCCGTCCTGCGGGGTCACAGCACAGGGAGCGGGCGCCTTGCAGGTCACCTGGGACCAGGCCACAGACAGCACAGCTCAGCTTGGGACAGACAGACACGAACGTCTGGAGCACTGGTGCCGAGGGGGGAGGAGAGGGGGGGGACAGTGAAACGGCCTCCTGCTCCGGTCCAGGAAGGAGAGTTGATTCGACTTCTTATCTCACTCACTTGGGGTTCAGGCCGACAAGAGCATGCTGGTCAGACGGGTGCTGGGTGTGCGGTGGAGAGGGAGTGACCCTCAGGCCTAAGGCTCTGCACCCCAGGGGCAGCCAGTCCCAGGACCCACCCCGCGCCACCCACCCCTCTGCCCTCCACTCACCAGTCTGGAAGCGGGACTTCAGCACGTCCGGGGGGATCGCCACAACCCAGTTGAAGATCCCTGCGACGCCCCCAGCCACCAGGATCCGAGGCACGCTGAGCTCACTGACGCTGCAGACCAAGCAGAGTCAGACGCGGCTGTGAGCGGACGCTGACCGCCCCTCCTGCGCAGACAGCGAGGGAGGGACTGGCCGGAGCGGAGCGAGAAGGGCCAAGGCCAGGGCTCCCGGGGCCTGCAGCGGCGCCCTGGAGGAGGGTTCATGCACTTGTTTCCAGTACTTGACCGGCTGGGTGAGGCACAGAGCGAGAGAGGGGTCAGCTGGGCCTCAGCAGCCACGAGAGGAACGGGGCATGCAGCCAGAAGCAAGCGCCACTCCTGCCTCCGGACCCACGCACGGCAGGGCAGCCTGCCCACCCGGAACAAAGCGGCTTCGAGCTGTCCTGGTCTCCTCACCTCTTTCCCTCGGGAGTTAAGATATTTTTCAGCCATTCATATGTCATGAAATACATCCCACTGGCTGGAACATCTGTCAGTGGCAAGAGAGATGTGAGTTAAACGATGTAAATCCCCACGGATTTCCTGAACTTAGCAGAGCCGAGCGTGGCACATCCTTCAGGGGTTCCTGGGAAGTCCCTCAGAGCACACCCTATCTGCAGTAATCGCGATGTAGGGCCAGATGCTGCTCTGGGGCAAGTGCTGGTGAGTGAGTGTAAACACACATGACATCACTTCATGTTCCAAGTCCCTCTGCGTGGTCCCTACGGACATGCCCACTCCAAGCAGTTATAACCGCACCTAGCCTCTGGCCTTCCTCCAGGCTACCAGCTCAGGACAAGGGTGGGCCATCTCTGCCTCTCCTACTGCCTCTCAAAACCAGGGAGAGCCTGAGCCGGTGTGGCTCAGTGGATAGAGCATCGGCCTGCGAACTGAAGGGTCCCAGGTTCAAGGGCACATGCCTGGGTTGCAGGCTCGATCCCCAGTAGGGGGTGTGCAGGAGGCGGCCAATCAATGACTCTCTCATCATTGATCTTTCTATCTCTCTCCTTCTCCCTCCTCTCTGAAATCAATAAAAATGTATTAAAGCCCTAGCTGGTTTGGCTCAGTGGATAGTGCATCAGCCTGCAAACTGAAGGGTCTTAGGTTCGATTCTGGTCAAGGGCACATGTCCTGGTTGCAGGCTCGATCCCCAGTAGGAGGCGTGCAGGAGGCAGCCAATCACTGATTCCCTCCCATCACTGATGTTTCTGTTTCTCTCTCTCCCTTCTTCTCTGAAATCAATAAAAAAAAAAAATTTTTTTAAATGTATTAAAAAATCCTACAAAAAACAGGGAGAGCGCCCAATAGTTCCGAAGTCACTCTTTCTTCCCACTCATCCCTCCGGCCACAATTTCTACCTACTTGCCACTCCCCTCCAACTGTCTCTGTCATGACTTCTACCCTCGAGGGGCAGCCCAGCAGAGGATGGACGGTCCCCGATCTTTATATGCGTCCATGTTGGCCAGAGGTGCGACTGCCTAGAACCACACACAGTCCCAGCCTTGTCAGCGCTGTGGCACTATGGTGCCAAGGCTAAGATGGCGGTCCTCCTCAGGCGGGCCCCAGGGTGGCCTCGGCGGGGGCCTCGAGGCTTACCTCGCATGAGGGTCAGCACAGTGCCCTTGTAGATGCCCCGGATCCCGGACTCCTGGTACACCTTCTTCGCGCAGTCCAGGGCGCCGGTGTACTTGGTTTCCCCGGAAGAAGCCTGGATCTGAGGGGAGCAGGGAGGCAGCAGGTCAGCAGGAGCCTCCCAGCCGGCAGACGCGCGGGTTACAGAGGCCGGCAGAGTGCGTGAGGACGTGGTCAGTGGCATGGGACCAACAGAAGGTGCCGGTCAAAACAACAGGCATGTGGAAGGTACAGTATTGGTGCGAGTCACTATGAAATAAGGCCAGGTGAAAAGATCACCAATGTACACGCACTGACTGGAAAAAATCAACAGAGGAGCTGGGAGAAAGGGAAGAACTCCCCCAAGTACAAAAGCATTCCCAACCCAGTGCGTTGGAAGATCTAGACGGGAGGAGACAAATTCACTTAGTCCAGTGGTCGGCAAACTGCGGCTCGCGAGCCACATGCGGCTCTTTGGCCCCTTGAGTTTTTAGCAAAGGCCAGCTTAGGAGTGCCCTAATTAAGTTAATGACAATGTACCTACCTATATAGTTTAAGTTTAAAAAATTTGGCTCTCAAGATAAATTTCAATCGCTGTACTGTTGACATTTGGCTCTGTGGACTAATGAGTTTGCCGACCGCTGACCTAGTCTAGTTCCACAAACGTCACTGGGCACAACGCCATGCCCAGACCGAACCGAGGCGAAGCCTGGTTAAGGAAAGGTGAACGGGGCGCGGCACTCAGAGCTCTCTAAGTGTCTGGCTGGAGGTCCTGTGCAGAGCCAGGGGCCGGCCAGGAGCGGTCCCCATCCGGTCCCAGGGACCCGGCGCCTAAGAGCCAAGAGCCCGAGGGCAGGCAGGCTGTAACCCAGCAATGACCTGAGGGAAAGACAGCCCCAAGCTGCCTACAAGAGACCCACCTCAAAACCAAAGACACACAGGGTGAGAGTGAAGGGATGGGGAAAATTCTCCATGCAAATGGGAAAGAAAAAAAGCTGGAGTAGCAATACTCATATCCCACAAAACAGACTTTAAAAGCATCATGCTAAGCGAAATAAGCCAGTCAGAGAAAGATAAATATCGTATGATCTCACTCATTTGTGGAATATAATGAACAACATAAACTGATGAGCAAAAATAGCGCTGGGGGGAGGGATATTCTAGAATCTAATAGAAGTAATCCTGTTATTTGCAGATTTTTAATATTTCCTTCAACTTTTGTGATATTATACTATGTTGGTATAGTTTTGGTAATATTATTATACTTAAAATCCTTTTATTCCTGAAATATTTATGTTTATTGCATGTAATATTTTTATATGTAGGATCATCTTTCTTGAATAATTGGTGTTTGTTGCATGTAACATTATCATATTTAAAATCATTTTTCTTGAAATATTAATGTTTGTTGCATGTAACGTTATTATAGTTAAGATCGTTTTTCTTGAAATAAAAAAAACTGGGGGAAAAAAGAAAGATGTCAATTTCTCTAAAAATAACAAAGAAACTATAGACTGGGAGAAAATATTTGTAAGCCACATTTCTAACAAAACACTATTATCTAGAATAAAGGACTATCAAAACTCAATAATATAAAAATAATCCGATTAGAAAATGGGCAAAATATATGAACAGACATTTCACCAAATAGGAAATACAGGAAGCAAATAGCACATAAAAAGAGTTCAACATCTTCCGCTTTTAGGGAAATGCAAATTAAAAAGAGCTACCCCTGCACACCGGTGAGAACGGCTAAAATTAAAGCAGTGAGAACACCAGGTGCTGGTGAGGATGCGAGAAACTGGATCACTCACACACTGCCGGTGGGGAAAATGGCACAGCCCAGAACAGTCCAGCAGTTTCTTTAAAAAACTAAACATGCAGCTACCATATGACTCAGTAACTGTACTACTGGGCATTTATCCCGGAGAAATGAAGGTTTATTTTCTCAGAAAAATCTCTGTATATAAATGTTTATAGCATCTTTATTCATAATAGCCAAAAACTGGAAACAACTCAGATGTCCTTCAATGGATAAAAAGTTAAACATGTTGTGGTTCATCCACACCATGAACTCCTTAAAAGGAATGAATTATTCATACATCAACAATATGAATGAATCCCCAGAAATTCATGCTGAGTTTAAAAAGCCAGTATGAGCTCAGCCAGTTTGGCTCAGTGGTTGAGCATCGACCTGTGAACCAGGGGGTCGATTTCCAGTCGGGACACATGCCTGGGTGGCAGACTCAATACCCAGTAGGGGAAGCAGGAGGCAACCGATCAATGGTTCTCTCTCATCACTGATGTTTCTGTCTCTCTCTCCTTCTCCCTTCTTCTCTAAAGTCAATAAAACATGTTAAAAAAGAAAAGTTCACATACTGTAAGGTTCCATTTATATAACATTCTTGAAATTTCAAAATTATAGAAACAGAGTATAGATTAATGGTTGCTGGAGTGGTTAAGGACTGGAGCGGGGAGAGGAGTGGATGTGGTTATAAGAGTGTAACACGAAGGACCGACTGTGGCAGGCTGGAAATGTTCTGTGTTGTGACTGTATCAATGTCAATACCCTGGTTGTGACATTGCACCATAGTTTTAAGATGTTGCCATTGTGAGAAAACGGGGTAAAGGGCACGAGGGATCTCTATGTATTATTTCTTTCCTTGTTTTTTTCTTTGTATTATTTCTCACAACTGCACGTGAGTCTATTATATTATCTCAAAATCAAAAGCCTAATTTAAAAAATATACAAAATGGCATGACAGCTGTAAACCAGGAAAAAGAACTGGCCACATAAGCGATTAATAACCTTAATCCCAAAGGGAAAAAAAATAACCTTCATCTGTCCAAAGCTTTTATAAATCAATTTAGGAAAAAAAAAAAAGAGCAAAGAACACAAATAGGTACTTCCCAAGGAAAAATACAAGCAATTAATATTAATCAAAACAATCAGGAGCATGTGCAGAGAGATTCGCTGTGGCATATAATCTGCCACACCCCCAGGTGAGGGATTATTGGGTAAATGACAGCCACATATATAATGAAATCAGTTGCGGAATATTATGCTTGAGAAAAATAATCACAGAAAAATAATATGGTATATCAAGGGGGGAAAGTTGGTTATAAAAATTGTAGTAGGTGATCCCAATTTTTTTTTTTTTAAATACACCCTACTGATTTTTTACAGAGAGGAATGGAGAGGGATAGAGCTAGAAACATCGATGAGAAAGAAACATCGATCAGCTGCCTCCTGCACACCCCCCACTGGGGATGTGCCCGCAACCAAGGCACATGCCCTCGACCGGACTCGAACCCAGGACCCCTCAGTCCGCAGACTGACACTCCATCCACTGAGCCACACCGGTTTTGGCCCAATTTTATTTCAAACTTAATATACAAGTTTACCAAAAAGACTAGAATTCACACAGAAGCGCAACCGTGGTTACCTCAGTGGGGTAGTATCACGGGTGATAAATACGTGTGGTTTTTTGTGTGTGCTTCTCTGCATTATCAAAATTGTCCAGCAAGAACTGTGTATTAAATTATTTCAGCTATTCCAAGGAAAAGTGGTGACATTTGCTTTTTAAAAGAGGTTCTGTGTGGCCCTGGCCTGATGGTTCAGTTGTTAGAGCGTTTTCCCGTATATTCCTGGTCAGGGCACATACCTAGGTTGTGGGTATGGGAGGCAACTGATCGATGTTTCTCTCTCACACTGATGTTTGTTTGTTTATTTATTTATTTTAAAATGTATTTTTATTGATTTCAGAGAGGAAGGGAGAGGGAAAGAGAGATAGAAATATCAATGATGAGAATCATTGATTGGTTGCCTCCTGCACGCCCCCCACTTGGGATCAAGCCCGCAATTCCAGCATGTGCCCCTGACCAGAATTGAACCTGGGACCTTTCAGTCTGCAGGCCAACGCTCTATCCACTGAGTCGAACCAGCTAGGGCATTCACATTGATGTTTAAAAAAACACACACAAAAAAAAAAACACCCGGAGTCCTGGCCAGCCGGTGTGGTTCAGTGTCAACCTACGAACCAGGAGGCAGCAGTTCACTTCCCAGTCAGGGCGCATGCCCAGGTTGCGGGCTTGCCCCGTAGGGAGTATGCAGTGATTCTCTCATCACTGATGTTTCTCCCTCTCCCCCTTCCTCTCTCTCTTCCTCCCCACCCTCCCTCTTCCCCCCATCCTCTCCTGCTCGCTCTTGCTCTCTCCCTTCCTCTCTGAAATCATTAAAAAGATATTTTAAAGTGAAAACAATAAAGAAAGGATCCCAGGGGTCAGGCCGGAGGACACGCCGGCCCCTGAGGGCACTGAGCCTCAGGGCATCGGGTGGAGACCAGATGCGGGGCAGGAGCAGCCTGGCCTTCACCTCTGAGGAGACAGGACTTGCCTGTCAGAGCACCTGAAGCAGACGCTAAAAGGGTCGACATGTCTGGATTGACATGTCACAGCGGTTGCTCTGTTGCACTGTCCTGGTTCTACTACGTACGACTGCTTCCGTGTTCCTGAAAACCTTGAACTGTTTGCACACCTGGCCTGAGCCTGGCTGGTGTGGCCCAGCGGATAGAGCGACGGCCTGCGGACTGAAGGGTCCCGGGTATGATTCCAGTCCAGGGCACAGGCCCAGGTTGCGGGCTCGATCCCCAGTGGGGGGCGTGCAGGAGGCAGCCGATCATGATTCTCTCTCATCATTGATGTTTCTAACTCTCTCTCCCTCTCCCTTCCTCTCTGAAATAAATTAAAAAAAAAAAAAAGTAAAAGGACATGAACATCCACATATTGTATCTGAATAGAAAAGCTGGCCACCTCCCCCCACCCAGATCCCACCCTCACCTGTAACAGGCACTTGATCCTTTCTCCAGGGGTCATGATCCCGGTGGTGAAGACGCCTGACAGCATCCCAGCTGCAAACAGTTGGGGGTAGCTGTATCGAAAACAAAAGCCAGAGGCAAGTGCCTGTGACCACCTGCCCAGGACGGAGGCAGTCCCAGCCGAGGATGACTGTGTAAGAAAAAGTAAGTCCGTGGCCTGGGCAGAAAGCCCCGCACTGATAAGTCATATTTTGCACAAAAGCCGAGTTCCAGGGGTATTCCGCTGTCAGACCTCGCAGGGCAGGGGCCTCGGTGTCAAGAGCCATGGGACGCCCACCTGTCCGTGCAGCGGCCTCACCTGTGGGGAGAAGCTCTGTGGTGAGACTCGGTTTCCCCCCGGGGCCTGCCACGCACTGTGACGATGGACAACTCTCCAGCTCTCTGGGCCTTGCTTTCCCATCCACAAAACTCAGGGTTGCTGGCGGGAGGGGCGGGGGAGGGGAGCCACTAATCAGGACCTGGATCTCAGTCGGTCCCAGATCTGCTCCAATCTCACTTCCTCTGGAGCACCAAGGGCCTGAGAACATTCTAAGCCAAGATTCAAGCAGGACACAAGGCCGGGAGAGCAGCCGTGGCCACCTCCACAGGCGGAGGGGCGCCTGGCCAGTCTGAGGAATGTGCTATGAGAGACTGAGGAAGGGCAGACAGGGATGGTACCTGGACAGGCACGATGGGTCCTGAGGCCTCTGTGCAGGGACGGTCCCGAGAGGCCAGCGATACGGCCCTCACCCTGGCCCCACAGAACGAGCCACACTGAGTGTCTGGAGGAGTCCTAGCATGCGTAGCCCACAGCTGTCATGCCACTTCCGGCATCTTTTCCTCCTGGGATGAGCAACACCAGGCTGGGCTAGAGGCAACGGGACTTAAAGCTACAATGAACCTCTCCACAGAGTCCCCACAACTGAGCAAATGTTGCTCAAGAACTTCACTTACTCGCCTAAGCCTCAGGCCGCACCTACCCAAGCCTCTGACAGCTGAGCCTCAGGCCAGTTCCACCCAAAGGGGAGCACAAGCCCCGAGGAACAGTCTGGACAGCCCAGCTTTGCCCACACACTCGCCCCAGGCAGGAGCCCGCATCTGGGGGGGGGGGGGGGGATGCAAGCCCAGCACCAAGGTGCCGGCCGAACAGCCAGGAGACACTCTCGTGCAGGGGCTCCTTCACGGTCCGTTCACACTGCTGTCCCCAAGGGGAGACCTCTCGGCAGACACATGTCCCCGTAGGAGACCAGCATGCTCCATTCTCCCAGCACGCCCGGACCCCAGGCCGGGCTCCCCTCCACCTCCTGGAACTGGGACTTTCCTGTGAATGGGTGTCTGTGTGCGCACAGGGTGCCGCGTAGACACTCTGCTTGCCTCCCTGCCTCTGCACCCCTCTGGGGGGCGTCTGTGAGAGCTGGCCCTTCCTGGGCGTCTACCCCAAGGCCCTGGTGCTGCTCCTTTCCCCTCGGCCTTCAAACGCCACACGCTGGGGGGGGGGGGGGGGGGGGAGAGACTGGCAGGGCTGTGGGGGTGGGTCCTGAGTGTGTCAGCCTTTGCTGCTGCAGGAGAGTGTTCCTCTGAGTCTGACAGGCTCTAAGGGGAACACGGCCCGCGGCCAGAGTGCTGGCAGTGACCCCGCTGGGGCCGGGTGCGTGGCCCCGGGACAGCGTGAGAAGCCCGTTTTCAGGAGCTACTTCTGGCGTGAGCTGTAACGCTGGCTCATCGGCCCCTTCATACCCAAATCCAACTTCTTAAAGTTTATTGGAGAGAAAAACACCAGCTCATTCCACGTTATCAGAGAAACTAACATTAGACGCCACTACAACCGTGTTATAGAAACGGAGTAAATGAAAATGGGAAGCTCCCTTTCCCAGCCAGGTGATGGGGTGCTGCAGCTCCCGCACTGCTCCGGCACCGGCCCCAGGCAGCGCCCAGGGGCTGTATCAGTCATGTCCCCGTAAGAGCCGTAAGAGCCGCTACTTCACAGAAGGAATTCCACAGCCCGGCGAGGAAGGAGGGGTGCCTTTTCCCTCCTGGTTCGCAGGCAGAGGACACGTAAGCGGCTCCCCCGTGGCCCTTCCAGGGCAGCGCCGGCCCGTGGACAGCCACCACCTGTCAGCACCGTCCCTCCTTCACCCGGTCCCCACAGGCAGCGCAGCACCTCGTGCCCCAGGCCTGTGAGCACTCACCTGAGCACGTCTTCTGGGTGTTTCTGTTGCAGTTTCTTCCCCAAACCAAACCCGAAGAAGCACACCGCGAACATGGGGGTGACCCCGATGATGGGGGCAGCCATGCCCCGGTACAGCCCCGTGATGCCCTGCAAGGAAGCAGAGCTGTTACAGACACCCGCCCTTTGCCCCGAGGCTTCCTTCCTCCCCTCTCCGCTGAGCAAGGAGAGGGCTTAAAAGGAAGAACCCCCGCATTCACCAGGAAGAGTTGTCCTCCGCCCGGGCCAGCGTGCCTCGGTGGCTTGGCGTCATTCTGAGCACCACAAGGCTGCGGGGAGTCCCGGGCAGGGCACGTGCCCGAGGTGCAGGCTCTATCCCCGACAGGGAGCACGCAGAAGGCTTAATTTTAAAAACAAATACAAAAGTCCCTCCCACATCAATGCTTCTCTCTCTCCCTCTCCTTTCCTCTCTCTCTCAAAATCAATAATAAATATTTTTTAAAAAGAGAAACAATTGTACTTAATATACCGTTGGAGAAAGTGGAAAACAGTACCCATTCTGGAAGAAAATCTGGCAGTATGTTGCATACCCTTTTACCAGGAAATTCTGCCCAGAAATGTATTCTAAGGGAATACTCAGAGATGTAAAATAATAACAATACCATCAGGCACTTACAAGGCACCAAAATCTTGAAACGAATCGAAAAGCTCCCAAATAGGAGATAAATGAGACAAATTGTAGAAATTCCATAAACAGACTGCCACACAGTCATGAGGTCACATTGTAACATGAAGAAACTGTTAAGTGAAAACAACGCAGGCTATAGGACAGGACGTACAATGTGATGTGACCTCCTTGGGGTAAGATCACGGGTGAGGAAGAAATGATTGTCTTTTCCAAGCATTAAGACATGGGATTTTCATTGTTAGAAACAACAGTGGGACTGCACATCCGTTTTGACGAGTATAGCTGGGTACGAAAGCAATGATGCAGCAGCTGTAAATAGGCAGTGAGACGGAGAGACAGCTATCCCAACCAACAAGGGCAGGGAACCCAGGGAGAGAAGGCCGGGACCTGGCAGAGCGAAGGGACTTCCAGGGTGGCACTGGGTGCGGGGGGGTGGGGGAGGCTGGGAAAAAGCCAGTCCACAGGGGAGCACAAGGAGGGGAGGGCTCCAGAGGCTTCGTTTCCAAGAAAAACAAAGCAAAGGACACACACTGCCACAGCAGATTCTCACTGCCCGGCGCGTGGGAACCGGACAGGCATTGCCGGGGTTTAGGGTACGGGCGGCAGAGACAGCCACTGGAAGAGACACAAGCAACTGGAAACTGACTTCATGATCAACCAACCTCAAGGAAAACAAAAAGCTGCACAGTAAATGAACGCTCATTACTCAATTAACAGAGGAAAGAAGCATATATGGATCTATAGTTGCAATCATAAGAACAGTGAAACAGTGCATCGGGTTAAACCACAAAGTAGAACAGATTTATACGGGCAGGGCAGGAGGAGGGCATTCGTAATGGAAGAGGTAAATCGTCTACCACAGATAGGGAGATAGGACACATGAAAACGTGTGACGATGGCCGTAGATGTGTATGTGGTGCCACAGAACAGCACGCACAACGGCAAGAGCGCCAAGCAGCTGCCCCGGAGAACGGGGGTTTGAGGGTGAGGGGAAGGTACTTTGTTGCGTCGTTACAAGCCTTTCAGTAACAAACTAAGTGCGTGTATCACTTTAATACAAAATAATTTTTAGAACAAATACGAAGCATGTAAAAGTTGCTCCTTGTGGAGAGTGGCAGGCGTAACAGAGGGGCTGCCACGGGGTCCACAACCCACCTACTCTCCAGAGCCACAGGGCACAGGGGCACCCGTGGGCACACAGGGATCCTGCAAAGGTCAAAGGCCACCATGGGCTGGAAGCTGACCGAGAGGCAGGAAACGGGAAAGGGTGAATGGGAGGAGGAGCTACAGGGCAGCAGGGGACAAAGTCCTTCCAAGTCCCGCCCACGGCTCTCCTCCTGGCTGGGCAGGGTGCTCAGGTCCTGAGGGGCCAGGCCCAGGCCCCCCGACAGTTCCAGCCTTCCTCCCACCATGCTCCCCACACAGGTCCACGCAGCACAACCAAGACCTCTCTCCACCTGGCAGCTCCGGAAAGCAGAAAGCCACGTCTGGTACAACGAAAACCAGGGACACCGCCAATATGGAGTCAGGAAGTCTAGTCAACTCTGCAGGGGATGGGGTTTACACAAGCCATTCTCACCAGGCCTGGCAACCAGCACATTGCCCCCCCCCCCCCCCCCCAACTAAACAGTTGTTCAGTAACGCGGCTGCTGGCCTCTCCTCCACAGGGCAGAGGACTCCCAGCAGACCTACGGAGCAAAACCTCCCTCCCATGCCGGGTCCTGCATGAGCGCTGGGAACAACTTCTCCCCAAGGCGGAGTCCCCACTCACCAGGAGCATCCCCTCTTTATCTGGGTGACACCTGCTTCTCCGTTTCTACATGTTTCTACATGTTTCTTAGGGCACTTATTCATACGAGAGTTATATTTTAGGAAGCAAAGGAAGAGAAAAATTTCCAACAAGTTCTTTTTAAACATGTGCTAATGGCCGAAACCGGTTTGGCTCAGCGGATAGAGCGTCGGCCTGCGGACTCAAGGGTCCCAGGTTCGATTCCGGTCAAGGGCATGTACCTTGGTTGCGGGCACATCCCCAGTAGGGGGTGTGCAAGAGGCAGCTGATCGATGTTTCTCTCTCATCGATGTTTCTAACTCTCTATCCCTCTCTCTTCCTCTCTGTAAAAAATCAATAAAATATATTAAAAAAATAAATAAATAAAAATGTGCTAATGAAGTGAGTATAAATGTCACTAGTAATTAAGACTTTTAAAATACTATCAACAATAAAGATTTTAAAAAGTGAAATTTTTAAAAGTATATTTTTATTGATATCAGAGAGGAAGGGAACGGAAGAGAGATAGAAACATCAATGATGAGAGAGAATCATTGATAGGCTGCCTCCTGCATGCCCTCCCACCCCTCTCCCCCCCCCCCCCCGGGAATTGATCCAACAACCCAGGCATGTGTCCATGTCCGGAATCGAACTCAGGACCCTTCAGTCCACAGGCTGATGCTCTATCCACTGAGTTAAACTGGCTAGGGCAAAAGTAAAATATTTAAAAAATAATAAAATAAATAAATAAAGCTTTTTAAAAAATTCCCATGTTTTCACTCCAAGTAGTATCTGGAAAATTATCATGTAATCCGATAACCCCAAACCAATTTAGTGTACTTGTCTGGGAGTTTGAAGACTGCTGGCCTCTCTCACTGTTCCTCAGACTGGCTAACTTTCCCTCCAGACTTTACCTAAACTTCTGCCACCGATCCTCATCAAACTGATTGACCCAGATTTGTATTTTCTGTGGAGAGCGGCTACAGCATTTGGACAGGTTCAAACCTCGGACTAATGAGAGGGCAGGATCCTCTCATGGAAAAGCCACGTGCAAGTCCCAGCACAATTATAGCCAAAGGCTATGGCTGTAAGCTTGACCTTATGGTCCGAACTTGTGGTCCCAGGAGGCTGAGTGATGTGGGCTTGATAGAGTTCAGGTGCATGTAACTGAGTAAGATTCGAAACCGTGAGAACATTGTAAACATCTTGACCACACCCTTACTTTGCCTCGTAGAATCTGGCTATAAAGACTCGGCTTGCAGCCGAAACCGGTTTGGGTCAGTGGATAGAGTGTCAGCCTGCGGACTCAAGGGTCCCAGGTTCGATTCCGGTCAAGGGCATGTACCTTGGTTGCAGGCACATCCCCAGTGGGGGGTGCGCAGGAGGCAGCTGATCGATGTTTCTAACTCTCTATCCCTCTCTCTTCCTCTCTGTAAAAAATCAATAAAATATATTTAAAAAAAAAAAAAAGACTCGGCTTGCAGGCCATGGCACTGTCTCTCTAATCAGTGGGCAGCGTCCCACCTAGCCCCAGCTTTATTCTCTTGTCTGTCTTCTTTAATCCTTTACTGCCCCCTCTCAGGTTCACCCCTGGCGGTGCTGGCTCGGCACAATTTTCTCCCACTCCAATTACTCCTCATTAATTTCCTGTGCTCCAAATTCTGCCTTCCAATTATGCTTCAGTCATCCATATAAAACTGGAACCGGAACTAGCAAACCTCCAGAGCGATGCCAATAGGAGGGCAGGATGGCATGGGAAGAGGGGCACCACTGTGGGCTAGACCTTCAGCAGAACGACACAGAGTAAACCTACGCCGGGGGAGTCACAAACCCACCCTGTGAATGTGTTCCTCCGAGTAGGGCTGCCCAGCACCAACATACAATACCTCTCTCATAAGAGTCTTCCGGAAGCAGTCAAAGGTCCCAGAATACATGGGAGGCTGTCCAGGCAAACTCGGGGGCTGCGTCTGCAGTCGGACCTGAAATCAGAAGTTCAAATACAGTCATTTCCCAGATTCAGAACTGCCTCATTCAACCTGTTGGATTCAGACTTATCTTCCCTCCAGTTTATTCAAACCCTGTACTGACAAGTCATTAGTAGCATGCTTTAGAGAGAGGGACAGTTCCTCTGAGTTCTCTACCCACTTACTTGCACCATTTATTTCTTACCTAATGTATCCCACAATGACCCAATGGGATAGGTATTCCCAGCTTTTAGATGAGACTGGATTTAGTGAGTTCAAGTGACATGCCAGGAACTAGCTGATGCAAAGCTAAGCTCTAGCCACCACCTGTCCAACATGGAGTGTCATGTTAGTAGTTGCATAAGGTGCTCAACAAGGGCATTTTGGAGAGAGGTGGATTTAACCTCATTTTTCTTGGTCCTCATCCTTTTTAAAAAAATATATATTTTATTGATTTCAGAGAGGAAAGGAGAGGGGGAGAGATAGAAACATCAATGATGTGAGAGAATCATTGATTAGCTGCCTCCTGCACGCCCCCCACCAGGGATTGAGCCGGAAACCCAGGCTTGTGCCCTTAACCGGAATTGAACCTGGGACCCTTCAGTCCGCAGGCCGACGCTCTAGCCACTGAGCCAAACCAGCTAGGGCTTCCTGTTGCTCTTCTTGCTCTTACCACGTGAGTACTAAGTCTGTTGGAGTGGTCCTTCAAGATGCTTCCAGAATCCTATTGTATTTCCCCCTCTCTGTCTGAGGCTTCTCCCAGGCCAGGTCCTCACCCACCGTTACCTTAGCGGTTTCCAATTATGTCCACTAATTCTTGGATACTCTTCCCCTTCAAAAGGTAAATCCTAATTCCCCCTCCCCTTGACCGTGGGCCAGATCCAGGGATTCACTTCTATCAAATAGAATGTAGTGGCACTGACACTGTGGGACCTAAGTGCATATCGATGGATGAATGGATGAATAAGAGGTAAAAAAAATATATAATAGTAGCACTAGCTGGTTTGGCTCAGTGCATAGAGCATCGGCCTACATTCCCGAGGCAGCTGATCAATGATCTCTCTCATCAATGATGTTTCTAGCCCTAACTGGTTTGGCTCAGTCGATAGAGCATCCGTCTGCGGACTCAAGGGTCCCAGGTTCGATTCCGATCAAGGGCATGTACCTTCGTTGTGGGCACATCCCCAGTAGGAGGTGTGCAGGAGGCGGCTGATTGATGTTTCTCTCTCGTTGATGTTTCTAACTCTCTCTCCCTCTCCCTTCCTTTCTGTAAAAAATCAATAAAATATATTTTAAAAAATTATGTTTCTATCTCTCTTCCTCTCCCTTCCTCTCTGAAATAAAAAATGTTATATGTATAATATATATATACATACATATATATATAATAGAAGACTACTCAGTCATAAAAAAAGAATAAAATTTTGCCATTTGAAAAAACACGAAATTACCTTGAGTATAATGTTAAGTGAAACAAGTCAGAAATAGAAAGAAAAGTACCATATTATTTCACTTATATGTGGAATCTAAAAAACCAAAAAACCAAAACAAACTCATAGATACAGCGAACAGATCGGTGGTTGCCAGAGCGAAGGGGGAGTTGGTGCAGGGGGCTAAAGGGAGTTACCTGCAGGGTGATGGTAGTAATTAGACTTTTGGGGTGATCACTTTACAGTGTATACAGATGTTGGATTATGATGCTGTATATCTGAAACTTTTTTTTTTTTAAGTAGGAAGAGGGGCCAATTTTTTTACCAATGAGAGAAACACCAAATTGGTTGCCTCCTGAATGCGCTCCCTGGGGATCAACTCTGCAACCTGGGCCTTGTGCCCTGACCAGGAATTGAACCCACAACCCTCTGGTGCACGGGCCTGGATGCTCCAACCGAGCCTCCCTGGTCAGGGGCGAGTAAACATTAGCTTTCATGTCTCACATGCCCTCGCTAGACAGGTTGCTGTAATCCGGGTCTTGCCACAGAATGACTCCAGCTCTCCTGGGTCAAAGGCAGCAAAGAGCTGTCCAAACCTGCCAACAGGACGGGCCCCAGAGCCATCTCCCTGTGAGGTGCCGGATCGGAATTCTAATAAGCCCCCTACACCGGCTTCCTGCCCTATGAGACTCAGCTGCTCCCCACAAGGGCATCCTGGCCACCAGCTTCAATTTCCTCCAAGTGTGCATCTAGAAATAAGGTCAGAAACTAGGATGAAACTCGGAATGCTAAGTCCCAGCGCATGACCTCTGGCCTCCAGTAAGGCCTGGCTGAGAGTGGGAGAGGGAAAGACAGAGAGAAAAACCCAGGAGGCGGGCGTGATGGGAGGGAGACCAGGGCAGCGCCCTGAGGAGTGCCTTCCTTCCCAAAGCCTGTTTGACCAGGGCTTCCTCCCTGGGCGCTGTGGAGGCAGGCCTGGCCCTGGGCAGGTGTCCCCGGCTTCCTTGGGGGGCTCATCACTGAGGACATAATCGCTTCCCCAGGGCCAACATGGGGTGACAGGCTGAAGGTGGCCAGAGCCCCCCGGGAAGGGAAAGGTGGAAGGAGGTGGTAATGGGGCGCTCTGCCCCACAGCCAGGTGTCCAAAGGCATCTCTAGAATGACCGCGCCTCCCTTTTTTTTTTTTTAAGTATATTTTTATTGGTTTCGGAGAGGGAGGGAGAGGGAGTGAGAAACATCCGTGATGAGCGAGCATCAGGGACCGGCTGCCTCCCGCACGCCCCCCCTGGGGCGGAGCCCACAAGCCGGCCTGGGCCCTGGCCCGAATCCGACCCCCGGGTCACAGGTCGGCGCTCAGCCCCAGCCGCGCGGGCGGTGCCTCCGCAGTGGCGCTCCCTGGCTGCGGCCGCGTTTGCTGGACTCGGACTCCGGGGAGGCGCCTCGCCTTCCGCAGCCCGGAGCGGAGGCGCAAGGTCAGGGAGGCTGCGGGACCGAGCGCCTGAATCCCAGCCCGGGCCGGCCGGAGACCGCGCACTGCGCGGCCCGGTTGCGCACGAGGAACTGCTTCCCCAAACCCTTCAGGGGCGATTGGGGGTTCCCTAGACTTCTCCCGGGGGCCCCCACGGCCCCCTTCCCGCCCCGGGCCGCGCTCGCGGGGGACGCCGCTCTCCGCGCCCCGCACCGGCCTCCCGCCCGCGCCCGCGCCCCCGTCTCCCGCACCTTGACCGTGTCCAGCGGGTGCCCCACGAACACCAGGCACATGCCTCCGAAGCCGCCGGCCAGCAGGTTCTTCAGCGGACTGATGGGCTTCGCCTGGTCCGTCATGGTCCGGCTGTCTGTCAGGACGTTCCCTGCCGCCTCGCTGCACCGCCCCCGCCGCTCCGGCTCCGCCGACCTTTCACCCACTTTCGGGTGGGCGGGGCCAGAGGCTGGGGCCGACCGGGAGGCGGGCCTACCGCCCGGCCTGGCTTCCGCCCGGGGCCGCTTCCGGGTGAGGCCCCGCCCACGTGGGCGTGGCCTGCGGGCGTTGGGGTGGCCCCGGGCGGTGTGCGGGGCGGGCGGGCGGACCGACTCCTGGAAGTCTTTGGGGGCTTTTCCGGGCTCCCAGGCCTCCCCTCCGCGGAATCGGTTCCGCTGGGCGGTGTGCCAGGCGCCCTTCCCAGTGCGGGAGGCACCACGGGGAGGCCCTGCGCTTGTGGAGCTTAGAGGCCGTCACAAAGATAAATAAATGAAAAATACAGTGTGTCAAATGGTGGTAACTGCTGTGCGATGGAGGAACATAAACCTGGGAAGAGGGTTAGAGGGGGGGAGGCAGAGTAATTTACAACTTGGATGAGGTGAGTGAGGAGGCTTTCACTGAGAAGGTGGCTGGATTCAAGACCTGGGAAGGTGAGGGAGCGCGTCCTGTCCGGAGAAAGGGCGTGGAGGTTGAGGGCCCTCCCATACATGCAAAAGCCCTGAGATGTGCCCTAACCGGTGTGGCTCAGTGGATAGAGCGTCGGCCTGCGGACTGAAGGGTCCCGGGTTCGATTCTGGTCAGGGGCATATACCTTGGTTGCAGGCACATCCCCAGTAGGGGGTGTGCAGGAGGAAGCTGATTGATGTTTCTCTCTCATCGATGTTTCTAACTATCTCTCTCCCTTCCTCTCTGTAAAAATCAATAAAATATACTAAAAAAAAAAAAAAAAAAAAAAAAGCCCAGAGATGGTCTGTCCTGTTCTGTCAGGAACCACAGGGAGGCCTCCGAGGCCAGAGTAGTGAGGGAGAGCAAGAGGCTACAGTAGCTGACCAAGAGGTGGAGGTGAGGGTAGCACACAAAGCTGACTTGGTCCCTGTGAGGACATCAGCTTCTCTTCTGAAGGAGATGGGACCCATTCTGGTGTTTTGAGCAAGGCAGTGACAGCCTGACTGCTGGGTTAACAGGAGCCCTCTGAGTGCTGGGTGAGGATAGGCTGTAGGAAGCGAGCGGAAAGCGGACAGTCTGGAGGAGGCTCATTTCTTTCTTTTTAATATATTTTATTGATTTTTCACAGAGAGGAAGGGAGAGGGATAGAGAGCTAGAAACATCGATGAGAGAGAAACATCGACCAGCTGCCTCCTGCACACCCCCTACCGGGGATGTGCCCGCAACCAATGTACATGCCCTTGACTGGAATCAAACCCGGGACCCCTCAGTCCGCAGGCCGACGCTCTATCCACTGAGCCAAACCGGTTTCGGCGAGAAGGCTCATTTCTATACTGGGCTCGGATCAGGGGGCATAGCAGAGGAGGCGGGAGGAGTATTTGGATACTGGGCATATTCTGAAAGAAGAATTTAAAGGAATTGTTAATGAAGACAATAAAAGGTATGTGAGAGAGAAGTTCAGGATTATGCTAATGTTTGGCCTTATTGACTGTAGGTGCACAGTATCCAGGTAGTCATCATATTACTCTTTCATTCCTGTATGTGTGAAATTTTTTAAATTAAAAAAAGCTGTGAATAGCCGAAACCGGTTTGGCTCAGTGGATAGAGCGTCGGCCTGGGGACTCAAGGGTCCCAGGTTCGATTCCTGTCAAGGGCATGTACCTTGGTTTCAGGCACATCCCCAGTAGGGGGTGTGCAAGAGGCAGCTGATCGATGTTTCTCTCTCATCGATGTTTCTAACTCTCTATCCCTCTCTCTTCCTCTCTGTAAAAAATCAATAAAAAATATATATATTTTAAAAAAAAAGCTGTGAATAGTAGTTATACCCCTATTCTGTAGCAGGTACCTCAATGTCAAGGTGGCCTGGTAAGTCCCCCTACAGAGGCACTCCCAGGTAGGAGGGAAGCCTGGAGTGGGGAAGATGGACCATGTATGCTGGGGTGGAAAGATGAGGAACAGGATCAGGATTGCGATCAGGAAGTGACTGTAGGGCAGTGGAGGGCAAGGGGGCTGGGGCAAGGCACAAAAGCCTGTCTACTCTCTATTATAGGTGTTTTCTAGAAGATGATGGGAAACCATGTTAGAATGTGTTGTTGCTAATCCTCACCTGAGGATATTTTTTCCTCGCTGCTTTTCAGAGAAAGAAGAAGGGCGGGAGGGAGGGAGAGGGAAAACCTCCACGATGTGAGAGAGACACCTCAATGGGTTGCCTCCTGATTGTGTACCCTCCACCCCCAGGGCAGAGATCAAACCCACAACCCAGATAGGTGCCCTTGACTGGGAATCAAACCTGGGACCCATTAGTGCACAGGCCAACACTCTAACCACTTAGAGCTTTTAAGCACAAGTAGTGACACGATCCAATCTGTCTTAGAAAACCTAGTTTGGATGGATAAATTTGTTCTGGAAGGAACTGGAAGCAGGGAAACCAGTTAAGAGAGAACACAGCAGTCCAGGCAAGAGGCAGTAAAGGCATGAACTGAGGCAGAGGTCATGGAAGGATGGGAAAGAAGCCAGAACCCAGAGGCATTACCAGGAATCCTACAGTAATTCTGGGCTCCAGACACACTGCGATGGCTGTGCCCGGGGTCCATCTGGGGATACACCTGGCTGCTGTCACATGCGTAGCCTGGGGGCCAGGAGCGGTGAAGGCCAGAGCCAGGAGCCAGGAAGGCTTCAGCATGAGATATCTTTGTAACCCCCTGGTGGGGGCCAGCATGAAAGGAGGGGCCCCCAGAGCAGAGGCTGCTATTAGAGTTTTGGAGAAAAATGAAGATAAAATGGTGCCTTTGAGTCCAAGAGATGAAATGATCAAATGCTGGGTCAAACGAATGGATTTTAAGTGCTCATTAGGGTTAACTAGTAGTCATTGATGACACTTAGAAGAAGCTTGCCAGGAGTGTTGACACATGATGGATCTAATGCTGAAAAGGCAGCAAGAAGGCAGAGGCCCTGAGAGTCAGTTATTGGTTCAAGGAGCTTGGTAGGGAAGGGAAAGGAACAAAGAATTAAAGGAGAGTTTAGACTTTAGGTTTTTTTTTTAAAGGTGGGACTGAGGCTGATGGAAACATCAAGAAGGGAGAAAGAACAGCTGGTAAGACAAGGTCCCTGAGCCCTGGCCAGTGTGGTTCAGTTGGTTGAGCATCGTCCCATGGAACAAAGGGTTATCAGTTCAATTCCTGGTCAGGGCACATGCCCAGTTACAGGCTCCATCCCCAGTAGAAGGCACGCAGGAGGCAGCTGATTAATGATTCCCTCTCATCATTGATGTTTCTCTCTCTCCCCCTCTCTGAAGTCAATAAAGTATTTTTTTTAAAAAGTTTATCATAAATACCTTTCCTTGTCAATAGATGCCTTTGAACACTATCTATTATTTATTAAATAAACAAAGGACTGTTTTCTCAAAACAAATGTAGTGAGTACACTGGATTATAGTAGACTTTTTAAAAAATATATATTTTATTGATTTTTTTACAGAGAGGAAGGGAAAGGGATAGAGAGCTAGAAACATCGATGAGAGAGAAACATCGATCAGCTGCCTCCTGCACACCCCCTACTGGGGATGTGCCTGCAACCAAGGTACATGCCCTTGACCGGAATCGAACCCTGGGACCCTTCAGTCCTCAGTCCACAGGCCTACGCTCTATCCACTTGAGCCAAACCAGTTTTGGCTATAGTAGACTTTTATGCTGCTAATATACAAGTGAGGAGTCCATCAGAAAATCCTACAATAAACATACTCGCTACCATTAATTACTCCAATTTAATTTGGAGTTTTCTAGTACGTATTTGCACCTGATTTCGGTACATGTTTTGAGCTAAACTGAAAGTTGAACTCATGTATAAGAAATACACATGAGTACATACAAGAAGCAAGAACTAAATAAGATACACATGGATATCTCCAATAGCAGCGGGACATACACGACCCGTGTCTGGACGGGAACGGTTGGACACCCCCTGACATCTCCACTCGTGCCCGCAGCAACTCGAGGGAGCCTCCGAGGTTCTCCCCTTGAGGGCTGACAACAGGTCCTAGAAGGTGCAAGTCACAACTGGCACTTCCTACATTGTTGGGGGGCGGGGGGTGCAGCGAGGCAGTTAGCATTCAGTTTCGTGTGGCCAATGGGAAAGGAAATAACTGGATCGCGGCTCGGGGCGCGCAGAAGCCCTGCGGCTGGGGGCCCCCAGGCGTCGGCCTCAAAGCGGAGGCACCGGGCGGCCCGGCGCGCCGACCCGAAGGCCCCGCGGGGAATAACAGTCCTTTACGCCCGGACTCCACGGACCTCAGGCGATGATCCCCGCACCCAACGCCCGAGCACAAACAGCGGAGTGAGGCGTCCGGCCGGCCGGCGCTGGGGAAAGCCCCGCGGGCGGCGTGCAGCCGGAAGCCCGGCCAGGACCACGCCGCCGGGAGCCGAACCCGCTCCTCCGCGGCGCCCGCCTCCCTCGGAGCCGGCGTGCCCACGTCGGCCTCCGGGACCCGGCGACGGGCTACCGCCAAGAGTCGGCCGAAGGGTCACACTACCCAGCGCCGGCTGCGACCCCGGCGACCGCGGGCCGACCCCGGGCCGGAAGTGACGCAGGCGCGCCGAGCACTTCCGGAGTTGCGGAGACCGCTCCGCCGGAGGAAGCAGCGCGGGCCTAGACCGGCGTCGGCCCGCCGCCTCCGCCGCCGCCGCGCCTGGCTCCGGTCCCTCTGGCCTGGCTCGACCCGGCCCGGCCCGCCCGGGCTCAGCGGCCGCGGGGCCGCGGCTCCCGGTAAGTGTGGGGAGCGCGGCGCGGCCTTGTTTACCCGGCGGCCGGGGAGGGGTGGGCTCTCCGCGCGCCTCCCTAGCCCGTCCGGGGCTCCGCCTTCGTCGCCGCCCGCGAGGCCCCAGCGCCCCCGGCAGCCGGTACGTGGTCTTGGCTCCCGCTGCCGTGCGCGGGGGGCGGCCGAAGAGTAGGCCGAGGAGGGCGGGCGGGCGGCGGGCGGCCCCGTCTTTCCTCCTCGAGGCGCCGCAGCTCGCGGAGAGGTCGGGGGCCAGCGCCTCTGACCGCCCGGCGCCTGGGCCTCCCCAACGGGCGCCGGGAAACGCGCCGCCTCCGGGCTCCCCACCCGAGTCCTTGCTGGGAGCCGTGGCCAGGCCGCCCGCGCGCTTAGTTAACGTCCGCCCCGCCGGGAGGGGTCCCCAGCGCGCGGGTCCGTGATCTCGCGGCTCTCCCGGCGCCTCGGAAGGGACGTGCGGCCCAGGAGCCGCCTCGCCCGTCGCCGCTGTGCCCGCGGGACAGGCGGCCGTGGGGTCGGGTGCCTTCCCCTCAGGCCGGTCGATGGTCGCTCAGCCCCGTAGGACTTGCGGCCGCAGGACATGCTGTGTCCCTTCGCTGCTCAGTGGGCGAGCCACTAGCCACGTGTGGCCACTGAGCATTTGACCTGTGGCTGGGGCGACTGAGAAACCAAGTTTTAAATTTCATTTTTTTACGTTAAAACTTAAAAACCTCGTGTGGCTAAGCAGCTGCCGTATTTGACCGTACGAGACGGAGTGCGGAGTTTTGAAACTAAGTTGTTGGTTCATATTTCTGTGCCAAGTCGTTTTCTCCGGAGACGCAAGCTCGGTAAGTGACCATTCGGGGCTAAATGCTGTGTCTGGAATAAATGTCGTCGGACTCCCCTAAAAGCCTCTGTTACCGTGGACTTTAAACGGAAAGGTCTTCAGTCTGGACCCTTGAGCCCACGGTGGATGTCAAGGTCTTTGGCTCTGGGGCAAATAATGTGTTTTACTGCTTTTCTGTCTAGGATGTCGGGATAACATTTAACATCTGAGGAAATCGAAGTTGTCCTCAATTCTGTTCGCAAGGCAGTGACATACTGGCCCTTTGAGGGGTGTCAGCACTTTTTCAAGTAGAATAGGGATATTTAACTTTGGAAAGATTAAAACTGCCCTGGCCGGATGGCTCAGTTGGTTGGAGCGTCATCCCATGGAAAGGGTCTCGGCGTGGATCCCCTGGTCAGGGTGTGGGCAGGACACAACCAAAGCCTGCGCAACCTCTAAGCCAGTGATGGCGAACCTATGACACGCGTGTCAGCACTGACACGCGTAGCCATTTCTGATGACACGCCATGCGGAGGATGAAACATTTGCTGCTCCTGAGGATGAAACATTTGTGAAATAATGTTTTTTCCTCAAAGGGACACACTACCCGAGTGATGCTCAGTTTTTTGGCGAAGTTTGACACACCAAGCTCAAAAGGTTGCCCCTCACTGCCAGATCCTGGGAAGGAATTCCAGAGAAAGGGAAAAGCATGCTTTTTCGGTGTGATTCTGGAGGTAACTAAGAGGGATGGGGGCCTGACCAGTGTGGCTCAGGGGATGAGCATCATCGACCTATGAGCCAGGAGGTCACGGTTGGATTCCCAGTCAGGACACATGCCCGGGTTGTGGGCGCGATCCCCAGTGTGGGGCGGGCAGGAGGCAGCTGATCCACGATTCTCTGTCATCATGGATGTTTCTCTCTCTCTTTCTCTCTCTCCCTTCCTCTCTGAAATCAACTAAAATATATTTAAAAAAAGAATGGGAGTTAGGAGTCACGATAGGCCATGAATCTGGTGGAAGCAGGACCCTGGCTCTCTGGCTGCCAGCTGTGTGGTCCTGGGCAGGTAACTTAACCTTTTTGAACTCTAGCTTCCTCATTGGTAAGAAGAAGATGAAAGCCACTTTGTAGGGTTGTGAAGATTTACTGAGAATCATCTGACTTGTAATTGGCTCCCATTGCATGAGAGTTGTTATTGGTAGTGATATTTTGTAGATAGGGGCAATATTCATAGGTTGTTTGCCTGGTAAGCAGTATCTCTTACATAAAAGGTCTGTGGCCCTGACCGGTTTGGCTCAGTGGATAGAGCGTCAGCCTGCGGACTGAAGGGTCCCGGGTTCGATTCTGGTCGGGGACATGTGCCTTGGTTGTAGGCACATCCCCAGTGCGGGGTGTGCGGGAGGCAGCTGATGGATGTTTCTAACTCTATCCCTCTCCTTTCCTCTCTCTGAAAAATCAATAAAATATATTTTTAAAAAAAGCTCTGTGGCTGTCACGCCGTAATGCCGCCGTCATGACCGAACGAGCAATGGCTCTCACGGCAGGCAGGGCGCCACTTACTAGTGGTGGAGAACCACGTGCAGCAGAGAGCTATGAGCCGCAATGGGCGGGGCGGCCAGCTGAGGCAAGTGGCAGCGAGCTACTTGCGCACGATTTCGTGCTTGCTGGGCCTCTTGTCTCTATAAAAATACAAGTAAAAGAAAAAAGTGTTGTTTTTTAAAGTCAGTCGTTCCTCTACTATTTTGAAAATAATCATCCACTATAGTTTGGACTTTGGTTTTCACTTAATTTATATTTGCCTGTCTATGTTTGAAAGTTGTAAGCTCTGGTTTTCCAAGAAATCCTAAAGGATAAAGAACTAGACATCCTATATAATATCCTCCTGTATAATAAAAGGCTAATATGCAAATCGACCAAAGGGTGGAACGACCTGTCTCTGTGATGCACTGACCACCATGGGGCAGACGCTCAACACAGGAGCTGCCCCTTGGGGGTCAGAGCGCTCAGCCAAAGCCAGGCTCACGGCTGGCAAGCTCAGCAGTGGTGGCGGGAGCCTCTCCCACCTCTGGCAGCGCTAAGGTTGTCCGACTGACAGCTTAGGCCCACTCCCCACACAGGGCGGGCCTAAGCCGGCAGTCAGTTGGACATCCCCTGAGGGCTCCCGGACTGTGAGAGGCAAAGGCCAGGCTCAGACACCCTCCCCCCCCCCCCCCCAGTGCACAAATTTCGTGCACCGGGCCTCTAGTAAAATTTATAATTGAGTAAGCAAGTAGTACTTAGTCCTAGATAGTGGGATCTGTATCTCTGTGACAGTTGGGTGGCCCTTGAGCATGTCAGAAGAGAGGTAGGGAATGGGTGTTAGTCTGCCTAGCAGCATCCTAGAGGAGACATTTTTTAATTGATTGATTGTAGAAAGAGAGAAGTATCAATTTGTTGTATGCATTCCTTGGTTGCTACTTGTATGTGCCCTGGTCAGGGATCAAACCGGCAACCTTGGCTTATTGGGATGGTGCGCTAACCAAGAGGGCCTGACATTTTTTATTTGAAAATAATTTTTTTTATGAGAACTTGAGATCTGAAATAGTGGCAGTATTCTGTGTTAGACTGCCACGGTGTAGGTGACTTTATAGTAAAAGTCCAGTTTTAATTCAGTCGCAGTTTACTCTGTCAGCACTTAGAATTGAACAATACGTGTAAGGTGGTTGTCTCTCAAACTGAGGGAGGGAATTGGGTATACATTTCTATCACCAGGACCCAGTTTAGATCACTGTCATCTGTTTACTTTGAATGCTTAGTTTTTTTAAGACCGTATAACTTGTCAATATAATTATGACGAGTGGATTTCTGTGGGGCATATAAGAAAATACAGTTGACCCTTGAACAATGTGGGGTTGACCCTCTGTGCAGTCAAAAATCTATGCATAACTTTTTATTATTATTGACTTTTAGAGAGAGAGAGAGAAATTGATTTGTTGTTCTACTTATTTATGCATTGATTGATTGCTTTTTGTATGTGCCCTGACCAGGGATTGAACCTGCAACCTTGGTATATCGGGACAGTGCTCTAACCAACTGAGCCACCTACCCAACCAGAGCTATGTATAACTTTTTACTCCCCAAATACCTAATTGGTAGCCTGCTATTGACCAATAACAAACATCAATTAATATGTTTTGTATGTTACATTTATCACCTCTAATAATAAAAGCATAACATGCTAATTAGACCATATGTCCTTCAGGACGACCTTTCGGACAAAGCCAGGGCTGCGAGGGGAGCCCAGGTCCTGGGTGCCTGCTGGCAGCCAGAGGGAAGCCGATGCCGGCAGCCGCAGGAATGAAGGCCTACTCTTGCATGAATTTCATGCATTGGGCCTCTAGTATACTATATAGTAGTGGTCCAGTGCACGGATTTGTGCACATTGAAAGGAAATTAATTAGAAGAAATATTTTAATATCGCTATTCACCCTTTCTCTATAATAGAAGTGTCAACCAAATTCATGATCGACTGACAGATCGAAACACACACGTGATTGATGCCAGCGAGAGCTTTATATATATGGCGTATGCATGAGTCAACTTAGCCTTTTATATATATAGAATAAGCTTGCTCAACTAAGCGCCAAGCCTGTTTTGTCTTCCGGACAGAAAGTATAGTGTCAGTCACCGGTGACTGACATGGTGCTTAACGTGTTAATTAGACCTGCTTTCTGATGTAGCTAAACTTTTCCCAGCCCAGTGAAGCACCCCAACTTCTCTTTCAGGTAATTGTCAGCAACACAGCAATAAATATCAACATAAAGCAGATTATTATTATTATTATTATTAGGTTGCAGGGAGAACAAAGGGTAAAATATTTAACTGCAGCAGTGTTTGACTATATTCTGCGCTGTGAGAAAACCTGAAGTCATTTTCAGGGTCCACCATTTCTTCTTTTCAGTCGGGTCAAGTTTCTAAACTTTCTAAATCTTCATTTTCCAGCTAATGAAATGAAAATAGGATTCTACTGAGTCACATATCGACCTTCTCCAGGAGTTCTGAGAGGATCAAATGAGATGAGGCACAGGAAAACGCTTCACAGATATTTGGTTAAAGTGTAAAATGTTTCCACCTGGCTATAAAGCAAGTTGTGTTCCTGGGCTGAAGAAACTCCAAGGAGGCTAGTCGCTAGGGAGAGGAAGCCGGGTGTTGCTACGTGACATCATTACCTGGTGTCCACAGTGACTGTTTGCAGGCTGGACTGGGCTGTGGGCCGCATTTTGTGCCATGGAGTCTCGGCAGCGTTGGCTGCGATTTGGTGGGCTGTCGCTCAGGGTGGTGGTGGGGCCTGTGTCCCACTTGGGGGAAGCCGAGTATTGCTTTGCCAGCACCAGGTCTGTGGTGCTGTTTCTCTGTAAATGGCCAGTGTGCATCACGGCAGCTCCTGCGTTGAGCGTCTGCCCCCTGGTGGTCAGTGCATTATAGCAACTGGTCGGATGGACACTTAGCATATTAGCCTTTTTTATATATAGGTTACTATAATAAAGTAAGCTAGAGAAAAGAAAATTATAAGGAAGAGAACACATATTTACAGTATTTATTGAAAAACTCCATATAAGTGGGCCTGTGCAGTTCAGACTCATATTCAAGTGTCAGCTGTAATTTCATAGTTACTCTGGTCCCTTGCTGCTTATCCTTTTAAATGTCTTTACTTTTAATTTTTTTAAGCTGGCTTTTTTTAACTTTAATTGATTTTTTTACAGAGAGGAAGGGAGAGAGATAGAGAGTCAGAAACATCGATGTGAGAGAAACATTGATCAGCTGCCTCCTGCACAGATGTGCCCGCAACCAAGGTACATGCCCCTGACCGGAATTGAACCTGGGACCCTTCAGTCCGCAGGCCGACGCTCTATCCACTGAGCCAAACCGGTTTCGGCTACTTTTAATTTTTTAAAAGTATTTTTGTTGATTTCAGAGGAAGGGAGAGAGATAGAAACATCAATGATGAGAGAGAATCATTGATCGACTACCTCCTGCATGTCCCTGACTGGAATTGAACCTGGCACCCTTCAGTCCGCATGCCAGTGATCTATCCACTGAGCCAAACCAGCCAGGGCTAAAATCTTTGCTTTTTAAAAATAAATTTGCAAAAGTAGGGTATCATTTTAAAAATATATAAATAGAATTCTCTTTTCATTTTAGATGGAAATTATATGACAGAATATTTGGGTAACATCTTCCTGAAAGATCTTCGAGGACTACAGGTATTTTTAATTTAGAAATTAACTTTTCTTCTAAAGGAAAAATGCCATAGTTAGGTTCAGTTGTGAATTGGTGGTTCTGCCATATAAACCAGTTTGTTAAAAGTGAAATTGCAAGTATCCTATTTATTGTCCTCTTGTGATTTTTAAAAATTGGGCATTTATAGTTAATATCAAACAGATTCATTGATTTTTTAAAATTTATTTTATCATTAAAACATGGCTCTAACCTTTAGACTGCTTACATATTTATATGTATTCTAAATCTTTGTTTTAATTATGTTTTTTTAAGAGAAATTGTCTACTTCAAATAGCCTTTACATTTGTATTTAATCCAGATTTTGTTGTGTAAATTATTTACATACTATTCAATTCAAATGCTCTTGCATTTTAATGTTCTATTAATTTTTAGATGTAAGTCATTATTTGATTCTGTTCTTTGCAAATGATCACTTGAAATAGTACTTGTGCAGAGAAGTTAACGGGTATTTGCCAAAATCTTCTTTGAGTTGAAGTTAGTACTTGTGATTATTTTGCTTTCTCAACTAGTGTTCTCTGTTCCTTTATATGTAATTGAGTAACGTTCTGATCTGAGAGGGTTTTTCAGTAGCTGTTTTCATTTGAACTCTTCACCCTAAATGGATTCTGGTTTTCCCTAGCCTTGATCCTGCTAAGACAAGAATACCCATAGTTTTCCTTCTCTGTTAGGCCAGTTTCTTTTCCTCTAAGTACTGTTTTTAAAAGATCAGTAAAACACTTTCAGACTGAGTCAGGCCCTGGCCTGTGTGGTTCAGTTGGTTGGGAATTGTCCTGTGTACTGAAAGGTTGCCAGTTCGATTCTGGTCAGGGCACATGCCTGGGTGTCAGGCTTGATCCCTGGTAGGGGGAGTGAAGGAGGCAGCCGATCCATGTTTTGCTCTCACATCCATGTTTCTCTCTCTCTTTCTTTCTCTCTCTAAAAAAATAAATGAATAAAATAATAATAAAATAAATCTTTAAAAAAAAAAGACTGAGTCAGTTAACTTCGCTGACTAGAGGAGGGTGTTGAAGAGCTATGTGGCTTTTATTTTCCTATTCTGTCTATGCACCTGCTTTCCAGATATCTGAGAGCGATGTCTATGAAAAAGTCACATCCTTTCCCTCGTTTTATACTTGGAACTGTCCCTGTTTGTGTGCTGTCTGTGCCGCCACTCCGTGGGCATGACCAGCAGCGAGGTTTTAAGCTGTGGTAGTTCAGCCTGTGAACTTGCTTCCCCTGTGGGCAGCTGTGGGGTGTGTGTCTCAGAGACTGGCAGGAAGGACGACCCATGGGAATGTGACAGAGCAGACAGCCTGACTCTTCCATGCCAGGCCCTTCACGGGAAGTACCATTGTCAGCCACCTCTGCCTCTCCAGGAAAGGTTTCCCTGGGATATGCTTGGGCAGGGAGGTGATGTTGAGATTACCTGTGAGAGACCAGAGTTGGGAATAAGTTATAGTGGGGTAGGGTCAGGGCTATGCCATTTTGATTCTTGAATGACTTCTGTTACAACTTCTCACAGTGAAAATAAGTAACACACATTTTTTTCTTTTTCTTCCTTAGAAGACAAAAACACTAATGCATTTGAGAAAGTGGTAAAGTTGGGGGGGGAGGGGAAAAAACCCTGCTTTCCTGATTTGCAACTTGGCTGGATGCTAAGATGTCGGTGGACATGAATAGCCAGGGGTCTGACAGCAATGAAGAGGACTATGACCCAAATTGTGAAGAAGAGGAAGAGGACGAGGACCCTGGGGACATAGAGGACTATTACGTGGGAGTAGCCAGCGATGTGGAGCAGCAGGGGGCCGATGCCTTTGATCCTGAGGAGTACCAGTTCACCTGCTTGACCTACAAGGAGTCCGAGGGCGCTCTCAATGAGCACATGACCAGCCTAGCCTCTGTCCTCAAGGTGAGCAGTGCTGTCAGTTCCACGTGTAATCCTGCCCCCCTCCAATTAAAGCTAAACATGAACTGTTGTTAACTAACTTTTCCTTCAGGCCGATGGGATGGCTCTGTAGCTTGAAGCCAAATTTGAGTATATGTTGCATCATTTGGACACATTTTTGATGCATTTACTTTGTTTTCTGGTATATGCATATCTAAGACCCTCAGATTCTCAGACTGCTAAGAATTACAAAGGAGGGGTGGGATGGATTCAAGAAAGATAGACCAGAAATATATAGAAGCAGAATTGCACAGATAACACTTGCTTAAGAAAGTGAGTCTTATGAAACTTTATTGGGTAAAGTCTGATAAGCATCAGAATCACCATCTTCTACACAACCATGTGTGAGTGACTGGTAAATGTTTGCCCTAAGCAGTCAGTGCCTCTGGGCTGATGATCTCGTTTGCTCCGTACACTGCTGACTAGTCTAATGCTGGGAGAACAAAGTAAGTTCTCACAGCTGGTATTGCACGGATTTGAGGGGGTTGTTAATACGGAAATTTTAAGGAATTAACAAAGTTGGTTATTCCAGCAAGAATCTTATTTTTAACACTTAACTAGCATACTTTTCTCTTTCTCTAAATTTTCATTGGTTTTAGAGAGGAAGGAAGGAAGAGAGACAGAGAGAAATATCAATCGGTTACCTCCCATACATGCCCGTACTCGCCCCGTATGCGCCCCAACTGGGGATGGAGCCCAAAACCTAGCTATATGCCCTGACTGGGATGCACACGCAGCCTCCTGGTGCCTGGGATGATGCTCCAACCAACTGAGCCTCCGGCGAGGGTGCATACTGTTCAGCGTCTTGCCCCTCAGCCAGTTCTTGTCCTCACTGTGTATTTTGTCGTAGGTAATACTGCACTCTCACGTAGAACACCGTGCACCATTTTTACGGTCCTGTAGACAATTTCCCAGCTTCTTTCTTTCCCTTATTGTGTTGCCCACTATGTGAAAATGGGGACATTTTTCTTATTTTACTGTTTTCACTGACTCTCTTTGGAACTATTATATGGACTTGGTTGTGTGCTCGAGGTTGAAGTCAAAGGTACATTGGCTTGATTTCAGCCCAATAATCTTCTGTTAGTATTGGTAAATGGAATTAACTGAGGTGTGCTGTGTATGATTTCTGTAATAGTTTTCCAGTTTAGGGATTTTTTCCCCAAGGTGGTCAGCAAAGCCTAATAATACCTTGGATTTAGATACTCAGGGGTTTATAAGCAACTAGCTACAAGCTGAATGCTAGACTTTTTGTGTGACTCATTCGTTAAAGTGATTGCCGACTTTCTCTCTGTGCTCAGCAGAACTCGGGAGAATGGAGACCATAGAAGCCCTGGGTTTGGGATTTCTGCACCATAGCTCTAGCACAGCTGCTGGGACTCTGCTTCTAGAGGGCATCGCCCTGGGAGAAAGGAGGATCGGGTTTCTTTCCTCCTCACCCTGCACACCTCTCCCTGTCTGGTCAGCTAGCTGCTTTTGCTTTAATCATATTGTCAGGTTACACACAGCGTTGGTATTTACAATTAGAAAAGGAATTGTGTGTGACTGTGAGTGGTCCAGTATCACTGGACTGAGTTCATCAGAATCTTTCCATCTGGGCATAGGAATTCTGTGTGCAAGCCCTGCCAGTGACAGCTAGCTGAGGGGCCCAGGCACCTCTCTTTCCATCTTTGTGTGTGTGTGTGGGGGGGGGGGGGGGTTAAAATACATGTAACGTAAAATTTATCACTTGACACTCTCCCTTGTTAGGTGACATATGGCCAGCCCTCTGCAAAACCCTTTCCCCCTAGAAAGCTCGCCTGACCTTGTAGGACCCTCCGGGCTTGTGCTTCCTCTGAGCGAGCTGGTTAAGAAGCCCTGGAACACAGTGGTGGGGCGCTCCGTTGGTCTGTGCCCCGACGGTGCAGCCCCTTGTGTGAGGTCATACACTGCCGTCTCCTGGCTGCTTTGTGTTGTTTTACACATATTTTTGCATGGTCTCTCCAACTAGATTGTTACTTCCTGGAGGGCAGGGACCGCTTTGCATATTATCGCCCCCATCCTTCCTGTCAGTATTTCATCCATAGTAGGTATTAAATAATTTCTTGGATACTTGTGGGTTTTGTCAGCTGTTGAGGACAGCTGCTGATGCTATTGGTGTGAGTTAGATTACCTAGACCCTGCTGGACATCCTTGTCTAATGTCATGAAAGGCATATTCTGGCCCTCAAGGTCATGAAAATAAGGAAAAAGAACTTAGAATGGAGATGAAAGGATAAAAAGAGAGGAAGAAAGTTAAGACACAAGGAAAGAGTTCAAGAGAAAATGGGGCAGGCTCTAGCTGGTTTGGCTCAGTGGATAGGCCATTAGCCTGCGGACTGAAGGGCCCCAGATCCCATTCTGGTCAAGGGCACAGGCCCAGGTTGCACCTGGGTCCCCAGTAGGGGGCGTGCAGGAAGCAGCCAGTCAATGATTCCCTCTTGTCATTGATGTTTCTACCTCTCTCCCTTTCCCTTCTTTGAAAAAAAAAAAAAAAAAAAAAAAATTAAAAAAAGATCCTCTCTCATCATTGATGTTTCTATCTCTCCCTCTTCCTTCCTCTCTGAAATCAAAATATATCTACACACACACACACACACACACACACACACACACACACACATATATATGTATTTTTTTTTTTTTTAGGAGAAAATGGGGCACAAAGGAAAGTAATCCATGGAAGGTAGATGATGCTAGAACATAGGTTTCCCCCATCCTGGACTTCACCGAGGCGCATGTTCAGACCACTTTCTCTCTGGGGCTGGGCCACGAGGGGCCTGGCTCTTCTGGTGGCTTGGCTGCCCATGAAGGACGCAGTGATGTGCTAAGTGGTTTGGGGATTTGACCCAAGAGGCCAGGCAGAAATTGCATGTTTACTAATAAAGGAGATGCATGGGCTTGGGTGAATGGCAGGCCCGTCCCCGGGTCTCATGCCCCAGCGCAGAGCAGGTCGTGGCCTTGAACCATGCCCAGCCTCTGCCCGTAGGTTGCAGGCCCTGAAATGGGTTACACGGTGGAAAAGAGAAAGAAAGAAGGAATCACACGTAATCTTCCTCTCAGGCTGGCTGAAAACTAGCCTTCTTATTTTTATGATGAGTATTTTTGAGACAGAAGGGAATACTTTTAAGTGTTGAGGTGACAATGGTGTTCACAGGTGTTCTGGCTGCTGTAGCTCCCCTGCTGCACGTCTGTCTGGAGATCATGACTGATTTCCCCCTGGGTCATGGCACTGTACAACTCCGTGACACACAGGTCTTCCTTCTTTCACAGGTTCAGGTGCTGTTGGGGCCAGTAGGGAGTGTCACGTGTGGCGTTGAACATTACAGTTTGGGAAGAGCTGCCTGTGAACAAAAGCTATTAACTTTGAGGCGTGGCTTCAATTTGTCACTGTTGTTCAGGTCTGTGTGACTCCTTTTGTGTGTCTGGCAGTTGCCTATGCGTGCGCCATCGTCCAGCATAAAGTTCAGCCTTTTACTGCCTTTTGGGATTGGATGTCTCTTAAGTAGAAAACCCCAACTGTCTGACACACTGAGCTTTTGGTTTAGTGCGGACCTCGGGTGGGAGGATAACTTCCTGTGTGTGTTCTGGACTAGTCCATGAGTAACATCATTAATTGAGAAAGGAAAGCGGCAGGAAATCAGACCAAGGACTGAGGCTGGACAACAGAGAACATGCTTATCTGTTATTGAGGGGAGACTGCTGTTCCCATCGTGGAAAGGAGCTCATCGTACACCAGTGTAATGGAGATGTGATGATTGCCCGTGGAGTGTAGTAGGAGGGAGGAAAATCTCGGACAAATATTCTAAGCCGTCATATATGAGCTTTTAAAGAAAACAATGGAGGCCAGCCGGCGCGGCTCAGGGCTTGAGCGTCGACCTATGAACCAAGAAAACAATGTTACCTTTTTACCCACCACATTTATTTTTACATGAAACTTATACAAAGATTAGCTTATTGTTATTGTTATAGATGAGAGAGGCCCTTTTTAGTAATAACAGGCACTTAAAATACAATATGTGGAATAGTTAGCCGAGAAGAATTTTGTCCTTCGTTGAATCCTGTCAGTGCTGCTCCCTGAGCCTCCTGAGCCATTTGCTGTCAAGCTGCTCAGAGAGAGCCCGGTGGCTTTCCCTGGGATGGGCCCCTCCTCAGCAGCATGTCGGGGTGTGGGCAGAGAGGGGGGATGCTGTGCTGGGCCCCTCCCACTGCTTAAGAAGGGAGAAGAGCGACCTTACTCGGGGCTCGGGCTCCTGTGCAGTGACAGCTTTGTGTGGACAGGAAAACCTTGAAGGTGTGATCGGAGGGCAGTGCAGGTAACAAATGCAGACCCAGCGGTTTGAAAGCAGGAGGCTGGGGTGCGGGACGAAGACGCACAGGAATAAACTGGAAGGTGGTCGTGCCGTTGGTGTCTTTACCACCAAAAGAAAGGGACAGATGTTTTTAAACTCCTGACGCCAAACTGCCTGCTCTTCTCAAGTCTGGTATTCCCGGATAGGACGGGAGAATAAGCTGGTGACTTTGCGTGTTTTTACTACAGTTCCTGCTCTTTGAATTGCTGTGTGAACTGCAGTAGA